>NC_135497.1:320174410-320774410 GCF_052857255.1 Amblyomma americanum | reverse complement strand
GTTGCTGACACCGCCTCGTAACTTGTAATTTGCAGAAAACATCCAGCCGTCGACCAATAATGTGACGCCACACGATGGCCAGACGATACCACCTGTGGTCGCCGCCTTTCCTTCCGCCGCGTTATCCGGGGACGGCACGTCCATCGCCATGGCGGTCACGGACGCTTCTAAGAACGTAGGCGGCCTCTTGCTGCTGTGCTCCCCGTTTAAGTGTGTGTGCGGTGGAATCCGTCTTTCCCGTAACGATTACGAAACATGTTCTTAGTTCTTACGATGCACATTTTTTTGTTCTCAGGTTTCAGAGCTCCCGGACGTCGCCACATCATCACAAGCACTAGGGTACGAGTCACAGCAGTGTCATTACACAGGGTTCACATCCAACAACTCTGCACTTGGTCCTGCTCAAGGTTCATAGCCTTCAGACTTCTTTACCACGAGTCAAGGTAAACAAAGTATTGCTCAAGTCTCTCGGCCCTGGTGCTGACACCGAATCGTAACTTGTAATCTGCAGAAGACATCGAGCCGTCGGCAATAATTTGACACCATACGATGGCCAGACGATACCACCTGTGGTCGCCGCCTTTCCTGCCACCGCGTTATCCGGCGACGGCACGTCCATCGCCATGGCGGTCACGGACGCGTCTGAGAACGAAGGCGGCCTCTTGCTCCTGTGCTCCCCGTTTAAGTGTCTGTGCGTTGGACTCCGTCTTCCCGTAACGATTACGAAACATGTTCTTAGTTCTTACGATGCACACTTTTTTTTGTTCTCAGGATCCAGAGTTCCCGGACGTCGCCTCATCATCACAAGCACTAGGGTACGAGTCACAGCAGTTTCATTACACAGAGTTCACATCCAACAACTCTGCACTTGTTCCTGATCAAGGTTCATTGCCTTCAGACTTCTTTATCACGAGTCAAGGTAAACAAAGTTTTGCTCAAGTTTCTCGGCCCTGGTGTTGACACCGCCTCGTAACTTGTAATTTGCAGAAGACATCGAGCCGTCGACCAATAATTTGACACCATACTATGGCCAAACGATACCACCTGTGGTCGCCGCCTTTCGTGCCGCCGCGTTATCCGGGGACGGCGCGTCCATCGCCATGGCGGTCACGGACGCGTCTGAGAACGTAGGTGGCCTCTTGGTGCTGTGCTCCCCGTTTAAGTGTCTGTGCGGTGGACTCCGTCTTTCCCGTAACGACTACGAAACATGTTCTTAGTTCTTACGATGCACCCTTTTTTTGTTCTCAGGTTCCAGAGTTCCCGGACGTCGCCTCATCATCACAAGCACTAGGGTACGAGTCACAGCAGTGTCATTACAAAGGGTTCACATCCAACAACTCTGCACTTGTTCCTGTTCAAGGTTCATTGCCTTCAGACTTCTTTATCACAAGTCAACGTAAACAAAGTTTTGCTCAAGTTTCTCGGCCCTGGTGCTGACACCGCCTCGTAACTTGTAATTTGCAGAAGCCATCGAGCCGTCGACCAATAATTTGACACCGTACGATGACCAGACGATACCACCTGTGGTCGCCGACTTTCCTGCCGCCGCGTTATCCGGGGATGGCGAGTCTATCGCCATGGCGGTCACGGACGCGTCTGAGAACGTAGGCGGCCTCTTGCTCCTTTGTTCCCCGTTTAAGTGTCTGTGCGGTGGACTCCTTCTTTCCCGTAACGATTACGAAACATGTTCTTAGTTCTTACGATGCACCTTTTTTTGTTCGCAGGTTCCAGAGTTCCCGGACGTCGCCTCATCATCACAAGCACTATGGTACGAGTCACAGCGGTCTTATTACACAGGGTTCACATCCAACAACTCTGCACTTGTTACTGTTCAAGGTTCATTGCCTTCAGACTTCTTTATCACGAGTCAAGGTAAAGGAACTTTTGCTCAAGTTTCTCGACCCTGTTGCTGAGACTGCCTCGTAACTTGTAATTTGCAGAAGACATCGAGCCGTCGACCAATAATTTGACACCATACGATGACCAGATACCACCTGTGGTCGCCGCCTTTCCTGCCGCCGCGTTAACCTGGGACGGCGCGTCCATCACCATGGCGGTCACGGACGCGTCTGAGAACGTAGGCGGCCTCTTGCTCCAGTGCTCCCCGTTTAAGTGTCTGTGCGTGGACTCCGTCTTTCCCGTAACGATTACGAAACATGTTCTTAGTTCTTACGATGCACCTTTTTTGTTCTCAGGATCCAGAGTTCCCGGATGTCGTCTTATCATCACAAGCACTAGGGTACGAGTCACAGCGGTCTCATTACACAGCGTTCACATCCAACAACTCTGCAATTGTTCCTGCTCAAGGTTCATTGCCTCCAGACTTCTTTATCACGAGTCAAGGTAAACAAAGTTTTGCTCAAGTCTCTCGGCCCTGGTGCTGACACCGCCTCGTAACTTGTAATTTGCAGAAGACATCGAGCCGTCGACCAATAATTTGACACCATACGATGGCCAGACGATACCACCTGTGGTCGCCGCCTTTCCTGCCGCCGCGTTATCCGGCAACGGCACGTCCATCGCCATGGCGGTCACGGACGCGTCTGAGAACGTAGGCGGCCTCTTGCTCCTGTGCTCCCCGTTTAAGTGTGTGCGCGGTGGAATCCGTCTTTCCCGTAACGATTACGAAACATGTTCTTAGTTATTACGATGCACCTTTTTTGTTCTCAGGTTTAAGAGCTCCCGGACGTCGCCACATCATCACAAGCACTAGGGTACGAGTCACAGCAGTGTCATTACACAGGGTTCACATCCAACAACTCTGCACTTGGTCCTGTTCAAGGTTCATAGCCTTCAGACTTCTTTATCACGAGTCAAGGTAAACAAAGTTTTGCTCAAGTCTCTCGGCCCTGGTGCTGACACCGCCTCGTAACTTGTAATTTGCAGAAGACATCGAGCCGTCGACCAATAATTTGACACCATACGATGGCCAGACGATACCACCTGTGGTCGCCGCCTTTCCTGCCGCCGCGTTATCCGGCGACGGCACGTCCATCGCCATGGCGGTCACGGACGCGTCTGAGAACGTAGGCGGCCTCTTGCTCCTGTGCTCCCCGTTTAAGTGTCTGTGCGTTGGACTCCGTCTTCCCGTAACGATTACGAAACATGTTCTTAGTTCTTACGATGCACATTTTTTTGTTCTCAGGATCCAGAGTTCCCGGACGTCGCCTCATCATCACAAGCAATAGGGTACGAGTCACAGCAGTTTCATTACACAGAGTTCACATCCAACAACTCTGCACTTGTTCCTGCTCAAGGTTCATTGCCTTCAGACTTCTTTATCACGAGTCAAGGTAAACAAAGTTTTGCTCAAGTTTCTCGGCCCTGGTGTTGACACCGCCTCGTAACTTGTAATTTGCAGAAGACATCGAGCCGTCGACCAATAATTTGACACCATACGATGGCCAGACGATACCACCTGTGGTCGCCGCCTTTCGTGCCGCCGCGTTATCCGGGGACGGCGCGTCCATCGCCATGGCGGTCACGGACGCGTTTGAGAACGTAGGTGGCCTCTTGGTGCTGTGCTCCCCGTTTAAGTGTCTGTGCGGTGGACTCCGTCTTTCCCGTAACGACTACGAAACATGTTCTTAGTTCTTACGATGCACCCTTTTTTTGTTCTCAGGTTCCAGAGTTCCCGGACGTCGCCTCATCATCACAATCACTAGGGTACGAGTCACAGCAGTGTCATTACACAGGGTTCACATCCAACAACTCTGCACTTGTTCCTGTTCAAGGTTCATTGCCTTCAGACTTCTTTATCACGAGTCAAGGTAAACAAAGTTTTGCTCAAGTTTCTCGGCCCTGGTGCTGACACCGCCTCGTAACTTGTAATTTGCAGAATCCATCGAGCCGTCGACCAATAATTTGACACCGTACGATGACCAGACGATACCACCTGTGGTCGCCGACTTTCCTGCCGCCGCGTTATCCGGGGATGGCGAGTCTATCGCCATGGCGGCCACGGACGCGTCTGAGAACGTAGGCGGCCTCTTGCTCCTTTGTTCCCCGTTTAAGTGTCTGTGCGGTGGACTCCTTCTTTCCCGTAACGATTACGAAACATGTTCTTAGTTCTTACGATGCACCTTTTTTGTTCGCAGGTTCCAGAGTTCCCGGACGTCGCCTCATCATCACAAGCACTAGGGTACGAGTCACAGCAGTGTCATTACACAGGGTTCACATCCAACAACTCTGCACTTGCTCCTGTTCAAGGTTCATTGCCTTCAGACTTCTTTATCACGAGTCAAGGTAAACAAAGTTTTGCTCAAGTTTCTCGGCCCTGGTGCTGACACCGCCTCGTAACTTGTAATTTGCAGAATCCATCGAGCCGTCGACCAATAATTTGACACCGTACGATGACCAGACGATACCACCTGTGGTCGCCGACTTTCCTGCCGCCGCGTTATCCGGGGATGGCGAGTCTATCGCCATGGCGGCCACGGACGCGTCTGAGAACGTAGGCGGCCTCTTGCTCCTTTGTTCCCCGTTTAAGTGTCTGTGCGGTGGACTCCTTCTTTCCCGTAACGATTACGAAACATGTTCTTAGTTCTTACGATGCACCTTTTTTGTTCGCAGGTTCCAGAGTTCCCGGACGTCGCCTCATCATCACAAGCACTAGGGTACGAGTCACAGCGGTCTCATTACACAGGGTTCACATCCAACAACTCTGCACTTTTTACTGTTCAAGGTTCATTGCCTTCAGACTTCTTTATCACGAGTCAAGGTAAAGGAACTTTTGCTCAAGTTTCTCGGCCCTGTTGCTGTGACTGCCTCGTAACTTGTAATTTGCAGAAGACATCGAGCCGTCGACCAATAATTTGACACCATACGATGACCAGATACCACCTGTGGTCGCCGCCTTTCCTGCCGCCGCGTTAACCTGGGACGGCGCGTCCATCGCCATGGCGGTCACGGACGCGTCTAAGAACGTAGGTGGCCTCTTGCTGCTGTGCTCCCCGTTTAAGTGTCTGTGCGGTGGACTCCGTCTTTCCCGTAACGATTACGAAACATGTTCTTAGTTCGTACGATCCACTTTTTTTGTTCTCAGGTTCCAGAGTTCCCGGACGTCGCCACATCATCACAAGCACTAGGGTACGAGTCACAGCGGTCTCATTACACAGGGTTCACATCCAACAACTCTGAACATGTTCCTGTTCAAGGTTCATTGCCTTCAGACTTCTTTATCACGAGTCAAGGTAAAGGAACTTTTGCTCAAGTTTCTCGGCCCTGTTGCTGACACCGCCTCGTAACTTGTAATTTGCAGAAGACATCCAGCCGTCGACCAGTAATGTGTCGCCATACGATGGCCAGACGATACCACCTGTGGTCGCCGCCTTTCCTTCCGCCGCGTTATCCGGGGACGGCACGTCCATCGCCATGGCGGTCACGGACGCTTCTAAGAACGTAGGTGGCCTTTTGCTGCTGTGCTTCCCGTTTAAGTGTCTGTGCGGTGGACTCCGTCTTTCCCGTAACGATTACGAAACATGTTCTTAGTTCTTACGATGCACCTTTTTTGTTCTCAGGTTTCAGAGTTCCCGGACGTCGCCACATCATCACAAGCACTAGGGTACAAGTCACAGCAGTGTCATTACACAGCGTTCACATCCAACAACTCTGCACTTGTTCCTGCTCAAGGTTCATTGCCTCCAGACTTCTTTATCACGAGTCAAGGTAAACAAAGTTTTGCTCAAGTCTCTCGGCCCTGGTGCTGACACCGCCTCGTAACTTGTAATTTGCAGAAGACATCGAGCCGTCGACCAATAATTTGACACCATAGGATGGCCAGACGATACCACCTGTGGTCGCCGCCTTTCCTGCCGCCGCGTTATCCGGTAACGGCACGTCCATCGCCATGGCGGTCACGGACGCGTCTGAGAACGTAGGCGGCCTCTTGCTCCAGTGCTCCCCGTTTAAGTGTCTGTGCGGTGGACTCCGTCTTTCCCGTAACGATTACGAAACATGTTCTTAGTTCTTACGATGCACCTTTTTTGTTCTCAGGATCCAGAGTTCCCGGACGTCGTCTCATCATCACAAGCACTAGGGTACGAGTCACAGCAGTCTCATTACACAGAGTTCACATCCAACAACTCTGCACTTGTTCCTGCTCAAGGTTCATTGCCTTCAGACTTCTTTATCACGAGTCAAGGTAAACAAAGTTTTGCTCAAGTTTCTCGGCCCTGTTGCTGACACTGCCTCGTAACTTGTAATTTGCAGAAGACATCGAGCCGTCGACCAATAATTTGAAACCATACGATGGCCAGACGATACCACCTGTGGTCGCCGCCTTTCCTGCCGCCACGTTATCCGGCGACGGCACGTCCATCGCCATGGCGGTCACGGACGCGTCTGAGAACGTAGGCGGCCTCTTGCTCTTGTGCTCCCCGATTAAGTGCCTGTGCGCTGGACTCCGTCTTTCCCGTAACGATTACGAAACATGTTCTTAGTTCTTACGATGCACCTTTTTTGTTCTCAGGATCCAGAGTTCCCGGACGTCGCCACATCATCACAAGCACTAGGGTACAAGTCACAGCAGTGTCATTACACAGCGTTCACATCCAACAACTCTGCACTTGTTCCTGCTCAAGGTTCATTGCCTTCAGACTTCTTTATCACGAGTCAAGGTAAACAAAGTTTTGCTCAAGTATCTCGGCCCTGGTGTTGACACCCCCTCGTAACTTGATTTTGCAGAAGACATCGTGCCGTCGACCAATAATTTGACACCATACGATGACCAGACGATACCACCTGTGGTCGCCGCCTTTCCTGCCGCCGCGTTATCCGGCGACGGCGCGTCCATCGCCATGGCGGTCACGGACGCGTCTGAGAACGTAGGCGGCCTCTTGCTCCTGTGCTCCCCGTTTAAGTGTCTGTGCGGTGGACTCCGTCTTTCCCGTAACGATTACGAAACATGTTCTTAGTTCTTACGATGCACCTTTTTTGTTCTCAGGATCCAGAGTTCCCGGACGTCGCCTCATCATCACAAGCACTAGGGTACGAGTCACAGCTGTCTCATTACACAGAGTTCACATCCAACAACTCTGCACTTGTTCCTGCTCAAGGTTCATTGCCTTCAGACTTCTTTATCACGAGTCAAGGTAAACAAAGTTTTGCTCAAGTATCTCGGCCCTGGTGTTGACACCGCCTCGTAACTTGTAATTTGCAGAAGACATCGAGCCGTTGACCAATAATTTGACACCATACGATGACCAGACGATACCACCTGTGGTCGCCGCCTTTCCTGCCGCCGCGTTAGTCTGGGACGGCGCGTCCATCGCCAAAGCGGTCACGGACGCGTCTAGGAACGTAGGTGGCCTCTTGCTGTTGTGCTCCCCGTTTAAGTGTTTGTGCGGTGGACTCCGTCTTTCCCGTAACAATTACGAAACATGTTCTTAGGTCTTACGATGCACCTTTTTTTGTTCGCAGGTTCCAGAGTTCCCGGACGTCGCCTCATCATCACAAGCACTAGGGTACGAGTCACAGCGGGCTCATTACACAGGGTTCACATCCAACAACTCTGCACTTGTTCCTGTTCACGGTTCATTGCCTTCAGACTTCTTTATCACGAGTCAAGGTAAAGGAACTTTTGCTCAAGTTTCTCGGCCCTGTTGCTGACACCGCCTCGTAACTTGTAATTTGCAGAAGGCATCCAGCCGTCGACAAATAATGTGACACCATACGATGGCCAGACGATACCACCTGTGGTCGCCGCTTTCCTGCCGCCGCGTTATCTGGGGACGGCACGTCCATCGCCATGGCGGTCACGGACGCGTCTAAGAACGTAGGTGGCCTCTTGCTGCTGTGCTCCCTGTTTAAGTGTCTGTGCGGTGGACTCCGTCTTTCCTGTAACGATTACGAAACATGTTCTTAAATCTTACGATGCACCTTTTTTGTTCTCAGGTTTTAGAGTTCCCGGACGTCGCCACATCATCACAAGCACTAGGGTACGAGTCACAGCAGTGTCATTACACAGCGTTCACATCCAACAACTCTGCACTTGTTCCTGCTCAAGGTTCATTGCCTTCAGACTTCTTTATCACGAGTCAAGGTAAACAAAGTTTTGCTCAAGTTTCTCGGCCCTGTTGCTGACACTGCCTCGTAACTTGTAATTTGCAGAAGACATCGAGCCGTCGACCAATAATTTGAAACCATACGATGGCCAGACGATACCACCTGTGGTCGCCGCCTTTCCTGCCGCCACGTTATCCGGCGACGGCACGTCCATCGCCATGGCGGTCACGGACGCGTCTGAGAACGTAGGCGGCCTCTTGCTCGTGCTCCCCGTTTAAGTGTCTGTGCGGTGGACTCCGTCTTTCCCGTAACGATTACGAAACATGTTCTTAGTTCTTACGATGCACCTTTTTTTTTCTCAGGATCCAGAGTTCCCGGACGTCGCCTCATCATCACAAGCACTAGGGTACGAGTCACAGCAGTCTCATTACACAGAGTTCACATCCAACAACTCTGCACTTGTTCCTGCTCAAGGTTCATTGCCTTCAGACTTCTTTATCACGGGTCAAGGTAAACAAAGTTTTGCTCAAGTATCTCGGCCCTGGTGCTGACACCGCCTCGTAACTTGTAATTTGCAGAAGACATCAAGCCGTCGACCAATAATTTGACACCATACGATGACCAGACGATACCACCTGTGGTCGCCGCCTTTCCTGCCGCCGCGTTAGCCTGGGAATGCGCGTCCATCGCCAAGGCGGTCACGGACGCGTCTAAGAATGTAGGTGGCCTCTTGCTGCTGTGCTCCCCGTTTAAGTGTTTGTGCGGTGGACTCCGTCTTTCCCGTAACGATTACGAAACATGTTCTTAGTTCTTACGATGCACCTTTTTTTGTTCGCAGGTTCCAGAGTTCCCGGACGTCGCCTCATCATCACAAGCACTAGGGTACGAGTCACAGCAGTCTCAATACACAGAGTTCACATCCAACAACTCTGCACTTGTTCCTGCTCAAGGTTCATTGCCTTCAGACTTCTTTATCACGAGACAAGGTAAACAAAGTTTTGCTCAAGTATCTCGGCCCTGGTGTTGACACCGCCTCGTAACTTGTTTTTTGCAGAAGGCATCGAGCCGTCGACCAATAATTTGACACCATACGATGACCAGACGATACCACCTGTGGTCGCCGCCTTTCCTGCCGCCGCGTTATCCGGCGACGGCACGTCCATCGCCATGGCGGTCACGGACGCGTCTGAGAACGTAGGCGGCCTCTTGCTCCTGTGCCCCCCTTTAAGTGTCTGTGCGGTGGACTCCGTCTTTCCCGTAACGATTACGAAACATGTTCTTAGTTCTTACGATACACCTTTTTTGTTCTCAGGATCCAGAGTTCCCGGACGTCGCCTCATCATCACAAGCACTAGGGTACGAGTCACAGCAGTCTCAATACACAGAGTTCACATCCAACAACTCTGCACTTGTTCCTGCTCAAGGTTCACTGCCTTCAGACTTCTTTATCACGAGTCAAGGTAAACAAAGTTTTGCTCAAGTATCTCGGCCCTGGTGTTGACACCGCCTCGTAACTTGATTTTGCAGAAGACATCGTGCCGTCGACCAATAATTTGACACCATACGATGACCAGACGATACCACCTGTGGTCGCCGCCTTTCCTGCCGCCGCGTTATCCGGCGACGGCGCGTCCATCGCCATGGCGGTCACGGACGCGTCTGAGAACGTAGGCGGCCTCTTGCTCCTGTGCTCCCCGTTTAAGTGTCTGTGCGGTGGACTCCGTCTTTCCCGTAACGATTACGAAACATGTACTTAGTTCTTACGATACACCTTTTTTGTTCTCAGGATCCAGAGTTCCCGGACGTCGCCTCATCATCACAAGCACTAGGGTACGAGTCACAGCAGTCTCATTACACAGAGTTCACATCCAACAACTCTGCACTTGTTCCTGCTCAAGGTTCATTGCCTTCAGACTTCTTTATCACGAGTCAAGGTAAACAAAGTTTTGCTCAAGTATCTCGGCCCTGGTGTTGACACCGCCTCGTAACTTGATTTTGCAGAAGACATCGTGCCGTCGACCAATAATTTGACACCATACGATGACCAGACGATACCACCTGTGGTCGCCGCCTTTCCTGCCGCCGCGTTATCCGGCGACGGCGCGTCCATCGCCATGGCGGTCACGGACGCGTCTGAGAACGTAGGCGGCCTCTTGCTCCTGTGCTCCCCGTTTAAGTGTCTGTGCGGTGGACTCCGTCTTTCCCGTAACGATTACGAAACATGTTCTTAGTTCTTACGATGCACCTTTTTTGTTCTCAGGATCCAGAGTTCCCGGACGTCGCCTCATCATCACAAGCACTAGGGTACGAGTCACAGCAGTCTCATTACACAGAGTTCACATCCAACAACTCTGCACTTGTTCCTGCTCAAGGTTCATTGCCTTCAGACTTCTTTATCACGGGTCAAGGTAAACAAAGTTTTGCTCAAGTATCTCGGCCCTGGTGTTGACACCGCCTCGTAACTTGTAATTTGCAGAAGACATCAAGCCGTCGACCAATAATTTGACACCATACGATGACCAGACGATACCACCTGTGGTCGCCGCCTTTCGTGCCGCCGCGTTAGCCTGGGAATGCGCGTCCATCGCCAAGGCGGTCACGGACGCGTCTAAGCATGTAGGTGGCCTCTTGCTGCTGTGCTCCCCGTTTAAGTGTTTGTGCGGTGGACTCCGTCTTTCCCGTAACGATTACGAAACATGTTCTTAGTTCTTACGATGCACCTTTTTTTGTTCGCAGGTTCCAGAGTTCCCGGACGTCGCCTCATCATCACAAGCACTAGGGTACGAGTCACAGCAGTCTCAATACACAGAGTTCACATCCAACAACTCTGCACTTGTTCCTGCTCAAGGTTCATTGCCTTCAGACTTCTTTATCACGAGACAAGGTAAACAAAGTTTTGCTCAAGTATCTCGGCCCTGGTGTTGACACCGCCTCGTAACTTGTTTTTTGCAGAAGGCAATGAGCCGTCGACCAATAATTTGACACCATACGATGACCAGACGATACCACCTGTGGTCGCCGCCTTTCCTGCCGCCGCGTTATCCGGCGACGGCACGTCCATCGCCATGGCGGTCACGGACGCGTCTGAGACCGTAGGCGGCCTCTTGCTCCTGTGCCCCCCTTTAAGTGTCTGTGCGGTGGACTCCGTCTTTCCCGTAACGATTACGAAACATGTTCTTAGTTCTTACGATACACCTTTTTTTGTTCTCAGGATCCAGAGTTCCCGGACGTCGCCTCATCATCACAAGCACTAGGGTACGAGTCACAGCAGTCTCAATACACAGAGTTCACATCCAACAACTCTGCACTTGTTCCTGCTCAAGGTTCACTGCCTTCAGACTTCTTTATCACGAGTCAAGGTAAACAAAGTTTTGCTCAAGTATCTCGGCCCTGGTGTTGACACCGCCTCGTAACTTGATTTTGCAGAAGACATCGTGCCGTCGACCAATAATTTGACACCATACGATGACCAGACGATACCACCTGTGGTCGCCGCCTTTCCTGCCGCCGCGTTATCCGGCGACGGCGCGTCCATCGCCATGGCGGTCACGGACGCGTCTGAGAACGTAGGCGGCCTCTTGCTCCTGTGCTCCCCGTTTAGTGTCTGTGCGGTGGACTCCGTCTTTCCCGTAACGATTACGAAACATGTTCTTAGTTCTTACGATGCACCTTTTTTGTTCTCAGGATCCAGAGTTCCCGGACGTCGCCTCATCATCACAAGCACTAGGGTACGAGTCACAGCTGTCTCATTACACAGAGTTCACATCCAACAACTCTGCACTTGTTCCTGCTCAAGGTTCATTGCCTTCAGACTTCTTTATCACGGGTCAAGGTAAACAAAGTTTTGCTCAAGTATCTCGGCCCTGGTGTTGACACCGCCTCGTAACTTGTAATTTGCAGAAGACATCAAGCCGTCGACCAATAATTTGACACCATACGATGACCAGACGATACCACCTGTGGTTGCCGCCTTTCCTGCCGCCGCGTTAGCCTGGGAATGCGCGTCCATCGCCAAGGCGGTCACGGACGCGTCTAAGAATGTAGGTGGCCTCTTGCTGCTGTGCTCCCCGTTTAAGTGTTTGTGCGGTGGACTCCGTCTTTCCCGTAACGATTACGAAACATGTTCTTAGTTCTTACGATGCACCTTTTTTTGTTCGCAGGTTCCAGAGTTCCCGGACGTCGCCTCATCATCACAAGCACTAGGGTACGAGTCACAGCAGTCTCAATACAGAGAGTTCACATCCAACAACTCTGCACTTGTTCCTGCTCAAGGTTCATTGCCTTCAGACTTCTTTATCACGAGACAAGGTAAACAAAGTTTTGCTCAAGTATCTCGGCCCTGGTGTTGACACCGCCTCGTAACTTGTTTTTTGCAGAAGACATCGAGCCGTCGACCAATAATTTGACACCATACGATGACCAGACGATACCACCTGTGGTCGCCGCCTTTCCTGCCGCCGCGTTATCCGGCTTCGGCACGTCCATCGCCATGGCGGTCACGGACGCGTCTGAGAACGTAGGCGGCCTCTTGCTCCTGTGCCCCCCTTTAAGTGTCTGTGCGGTGGACTCCGTCTTTCCCGTAACGATTACGAAACATGTTCTTAGTTCTTACGATACACCTTTTTTTGTTCTCAGGATCAAGAGTTCCCGGACGTCGCCTCATCATCACAAGCACTAGGGTACGAGTCACAGCAGTCTCAATACACAGAGTTCACATCCAACAACTCTGCACTTGTTCCTGCTCAAGGTTCACTGCCTTCAGACTTCTTTATCACGAGTCAAGGTAAACAAAGTTTTGCTCAAGTATCTCGGCCCTGGTGTTGACACCGCCTCGTAACTTGATTTTGCAGAAGACATCGTGCCGTCGACCAATAATTTGACACCATACGATGACCAGACGATACCACCTGTGGTCGCCGCCTTTCCTGCCGCCGCGTTATCCGGCGACGGCGCGTGCATCGCCATGGCGGTCACGGACGCGTCTGAGAACGTAGGCGGCCTCTTGCTCCTGTGCTCCCCGTTTAAGTGTCTGTGCGGTGGACTCCGTCTTTCCCGTAACGATTACGAAACATGTACTTAGTTCTTACGATACACCTTTTTTGTTCTCAGGATCCAGAGTTCCCGGACGTCGCCTCATCATCACAAGCACTAGGGTACGAGTCACAGCAGTCTCATTACACAGAGTTCACATTCAACAACTCTGCACTTGTTCCTGCTCAAGGTTCATTGCCTTCAGACTTCTTTATCACGAGTCAAGGTAAACAAAGTTTTGCTCAAGTATCTCGGCCCTGGTGTTGACACCGCCTCGTAACTTGTAATTTGCAGAAGACATCGAGCCGTCGACCAATAATTTGACACCATACGATGACCAGACGATACCACCTGTGGTCGCCGCCTTTCCTGCCGCCGCGTTATCCGGCGACGGCGCGTCCATCGCCATGGCGGTCACGGACGCGTCTAAGAACGTAGGTGACCTCTTGATGCTGTGCTCCCCGTTTAAGTGTCTGTGCGGTGGAATCCGTCTTTCCCATAACGATTACGAAACATGTTCTTAGTTCTTACGATACACCTTTTTTTTGTTCTCAGGATCCAGATTTCCCGGACGTCGCCTCATCATCACAAGCACTAGGGTACGAGTCACAGCGGTCTCATTACACAGCGTTCACATCCAACAACTCTGCAATTGTTCCTGCTCAAGGTTCATTGCCTCCAGACTTCTTTATCACGAGTCAAGGTAAACAAAGTTTTGCTCAAGTCTCTCGGCCCTGGTGCTGACACCGCCTCGTAACTTGTAATTTGCAGAAGACATCGAGCCGTCGACCAGTAATTTGACACCATACGATGGCCAGACGATACCACCTGTGGTCGCCGCCTTTCCTGCCGCCGCGTTATCCGGCGACGGCACGTCCATCTCTATGGCGGTCACGGACGCGTCTGAGAACGTAGGCGGCCTCTTGCTCCTGTGCTCCCCGTTTAAGTGTGTGTGCGGTGGAATCCGTCTTTCCCGTAACGATTACGAAACATGTTCTTAGTTCTTACGATGCACCTTTTTTGTTCTCAGGTTTCAGAGCTCCCGGACGTCGCCACATCATCACAAGCACTAGGGTACGAGTCACAGCAGTGTCATTACACAGGGTTCACATCCAACAACTCTGCACTTGGTCCTGTTCAAGGTTCATAGCCTTCAGACTTCTTTATCACGAGTCAAGGTAAACAAAGTTTTGCTCAAGTCTCTCGGCCCTGGTGCTGACACCGCCTCGTAACTTGTAATTTGCAGAAGACATCGAGCCGTCGACCAATAATTTGACACCATACGATGGCCAGACGATACCACCTGTGGTCGCCGCCTTTCGTGCCGCCGCGTTATCCGGGGACGGCGCGTCCATCGCCATGGCGGTCACGGACGCGTCTGAGAACGTAGGCGGCCTCTTGCTCCTGTGCCCCCCTTTAAGTGTCTGTGCGGTGGACTCCGTCTTTCCCGTAACGATTACGAAACATGTTCTTAGTTCTTACGATACACCTTTTTTTGTTCTCAGGATCCAGAGTTCCCGGACGTCGCCTCATCATCACAAGCACTAGGGTACGAGTCACAGCAGTCTCAATACACAGAGTTCACATCCAACAACTCTGCACTTGTTCCTGCTCAAGGTTCACTGCCTTCAGACTTCTTTATCACGAGTCAAGGTAAACAAAGTTTTGCTCAAGTATCTCGGCCCTGGTGTTGACACCGCCTCGTAACTTGATTTTGCAGAAGACATCGTGCCGTCGACCAATAATTTGACACCATACGATGACCAGACGATACCACCTGTGGTCGCCGCCTTTCCTGTCGCCGCGTTATCCGGCGACGGCGCGTCCATCGCCATGGCGGTCACGGACGCGTCTGAGAACGTAGGCGGCCTCTTGCTCCTGTGCTCCCCGTTTAAGTGTCTGTGCGGTGGAATCCGTCTTTCCCGTAACGATTACGAAACATGTTCTTAGTTCTTACGATACACCTTTTTTTGTTCTCAGGATCCAGATTTCCCGGACGTCGCCTCATCATCACAAGCACTAGGGTACGAGTCACAGCGGTCTCATTACACAGCGTTCACATCCAACAACTCTGCAATTGTTCCTGCTCAAGGTTCATTGCCTCCAGACTTCTTTATCACGAGTCAAGGTAAACAAAGTTTTGCTCAAGTCTCTCGGCCCTGGTGCTGACACCGCCTCGTAACTTGTAATTTGCAGAAGACATCGAGCCGTCGACCAATAATTTGACACCATACGATGGCCAGACGATACCACCTGTGGTCGCCGCCTTTCCTGCCGCCGCGTTATCCGGCAACGGCACGTCCATCGCCATGGCGGTCACGGACGCGTCTGAGAACGTAGGCGGCCTCTTGCTCCTGTGCTCCCCGTTTAAGTGTGTGTGCGGTGGAATCCGTCTTTCCCGTAACGATTACGAAACATGTTCTTAGTTCTTACGATGCACCTTTTTTGTTCTCAGGTTTCAGAGCTCCCGGACGTCGCCACATCATCACAAGCACTAGGGTACGCGTCACAGCAGTGTCATTACACAGGGTTCACATCCAACAACTTGCACTTGGTCCTGTTCAAGGTTCATAGCCTTCAGACTTCTTTATCACGAGTCAAGGTAAACAAAGTTTTGCTCAAGTCTCTCGGCCCTGGTGCTGACACCGCCTCGTAACTTGTAATTTGCAGAAGACATCGAGCCGTCGACCAATAATTTGACACCATACGATGGCCAGACGATACCACCTGTGGTCGCCGCCTTTCCTGCCGCCGCGTTATCCGGCGACGGCACGTCCATCGCCATGGCGGTCACGGACGCGTCTGAGAACGTAGGCGGCCTCTTGCTCCTGTGCTCCCCGTTTAAGTGTCTGTGCGTTGGACTCCGTCTTCCCGTAACGATTACGAAACATGTTCTTAGTTCTTACGATGCACATTTTTTTGTTCTCAGGATCCAGAGTTCCCGGACGTCGCCTCATCATCACAAGCAATAGGGTACGAGTCACAGCAGTTTCATTACACAGAGTTCACATCCAACAACTCTGCACTTGTTCCTGCTCAAGGTTCATTGCCTTCAGACTTCTTTATCACGAGTCAAGGTAAACAAAGTTTTGCTCAAGTTTCTCGGCCCTGGTGTTGACACCGCCTCGTAACTTGTAATTTGCAGAAGACATCGAGCCGTCGACCAATAATTTGACACCATACGATGGCCAGACGATACCACCTGTGGTCGCCGCCTTTCGTGCCGCCGCGTTATCCGGGGACGGCGCGTCCATCGCCATGGCGGTCACGGACGCGTTTGAGAACGTAGGTGGCCTCTTGGTGCTGTGCTCCCCGTTTAAGTGTCTGTGCGGTGGACTCCGTCTTTCCCGTAACGACTACGAAACATGTTCTTAGTTCTTACGATGCACCCTTTTTTTGTTCTCAGGTTCCAGAGTTCCCGGACGTCGCCTCATCATCACAAGCACTAGGGTACGAGTCACAGCAGTGTCATTACACAGGGTTCACATCCAACAACTCTGCACTTGTTCCTGTTCAAGGTTCATTGCCTTCAGACTTCTTTATCACGAGTCAAGGTAAACAAAGTTTTGCTCAAGTTTCTCGGCCCTGGTGTTGACACCGCCTCGTAACTTGTTTTTTGCAGAAGACATCGAGCCGTCGACCAATAATTTGACACCATACGATGACCAGACGATACCACCTGTGGTCGCCGCCTTTCCTGCCGCCGCGTTATCCGGCTTCGGCACGTCCATCGCCATGGCGGTCACGGACGCGTCTGAGAACGTAGGCGGCCTCTTGCTCCTGTGCCCCCCTTTAAGTGTCTGTGCGGTGGACTCCGTCTTTCCCGTAACGATTACGAAACATGTTCTTAGTTCTTACGATACACCTTTTTTTGTTCTCAGGATCCAGAGTTCCCGGACGTCGCCTCATCATCACAAGCACTAGGGTACGAGTCACAGCAGTCTCAATACACAGAGTTCACATCCAACAACTCTGCACTTGTTCCTGCTCAAGGTTCACTGCCTTCAGACTTCTTTATCACGAGTCAAGGTAAACAAAGTTTTGCTCAAGTATCTCGGCCCTGGTGTTGACACCGCCTCGTAACTTGATTTTGCAGAAGACATCGTGCCGTCGACCAATAATTTGACACCATACGATGACCAGACGATACCACCTGTGGTCGCCGCCTTTCCTGCCGCCGCGTTATCCGGCGACGGCGCGTGCATCGCCATGGCGGTCACGGACGCGTCTGAGAACGTAGGCGGCCTCTTGCTCCTGTGCTCCCCGTTTAAGTGTCTGTGCGGTGGACTCCGTCTTTCCCGTAACGATTACGAAACATGTACTTAGTTCTTACGATACACCTTTTTTGTTCTCAGGATCCAGAGTTCCCGGACGTCGCCTCATCATCACAAGCACTAGGGTACGAGTAACAGCAGTCTCATTACACAGAGTTCACATTCAACAACTCTGCACTTGTTCCTGCTCAAGGTTCATTGCCTTCAGACTTCTTTATCACGAGTCAAGGTAAACAAAGTTTTGCTCAAGTATCTCGGCCCTGGTGTTGACACCGCCTCGTAACTTGTAATTTGCAGAAGACATCGAGCCGTCGACCAATAATTTGACACCATGCGATGACCAGACGATACCACCTGTGGTCGCCGCCTTTCCTGCCGCCGCGTTATCCGGCGACGGCGCGTCCATCGCCATGGCGGTCACGGACGCGTCTAAGAACGTAGGTGACCTCTTGATGCTGTGCTCCCCGTTTAAGTGTCTGTGCGGTGGAATCCGTCTTTCCCATAACGATAACGAAACATGTTCTTAGTTCTTACGATACACCTTTTTTTTGTTCTCAGGATCCAGATTTCCCGGACGTCGCCTCATCATCACAAGCACTAGGGTACGAGTCACAGCGGTCTCATTACACAGCGTTCACATCCAACAACTCTGCAATTGTTCCTGCTCAAGGTTCATTGCCTCCAGACTTCTTTATCACGAGTCAAGGTAAACAAAGTTTTGCTCAAGTCTCTCGGCCCTGGTGCTGACACCGCCTCGTAACTTGTAATTTGCAGAAGACATCGAGCCGTCGACCAGTAATTTGACACCATACGATGGCCAGACGATACCACCTGTGGTCGCCGCCTTTCCTGCCGCCGCGTTATCCGGCGACGGCACGTCCATCTCTATGGCGGTCACGGACGCGTCTGAGAACGTAGGCGGCCTCTTGCTCCTGTGCTCCCCGTTTAAGTGTGTGTGCGGTGGAATCCGTCTTTCCCGTAACGATTACGAAACATGTTCTTAGTTCTTACGATGCACCTTTTTTGTTCTCAGGTTTCAGAGCTCCCGGACGTCGCCACATCATCACAAGCACTAGGGTACGAGTCACAGCAGTGTCATTACACAGGGTTCACATCCAACAACTCTGCACTTGGTCCTGTTCAAGGTTCATAGCCTTCAGACTTCTTTATCACGAGTCAAGGTAAACAAAGTTTTGCTCAAGTCTCTCGGCCCTGGTGCTGACACCGCCTCGTAACTTGTAATTTGCAGAAGACATCGAGCCGTCGACCAATAATTTGACACCATACGATGGCCAGACGATACCACCTGTGGTCGCCGCCTTTCGTGCCGCCGCGTTATCCGGGGACGGCGCGTCCATCGCCATGGCGGTCACGGACGCGTCTGAGAACGTAGGCGGCCTCTTGCTCCTGTGCTCCCCGTTTAAGTGTCTGTGCGGTGGAATCCGTCTTTCCCGTAACGATTACGAAACATGTTCTTAGTTCTTACGATACACCTTTTTTTGTTCTCAGGATCCAGATTTCCCGGACGTCGCCTCATCATCACAAGCACTAGGGTACGAGTCACAGCGGTCTCATTACACAGCGTTCACATCCAACAACTCTGCAATTGTTCCTGCTCAAGGTTCATTGCCTCCAGACTTCTTTATCACGAGTCAAGGTAAACAAAGTTTTGCTCAAGTCTCTCGGCCCTGGTGCTGACACCGCCTCGTAACTTGTAATTTGCAGAAGACATCGAGCCGTCGACCAATAATTTGACACCATACGATGGCCAGACGATACCACCTGTGGTCGCCGCCTTTCCTGCCGCCGCGTTATCCGGCAACGGCACGTCCATCGCCATGGCGGTCACGGACGCGTCTGAGAACGTAGGCGGCCTCTTGCTCCTGTGCTCCCCGTTTAAGTGTGTGTGCGGTGGAATCCGTCTTTCCCGTAACGATTACGAAACATGTTCTTAGTTCTTACGATGCACCTTTTTTGTTCTCAGGTTTCAGAGCTCCCGGACGTCGCCACATCATCACAAGCACTAGGGTACGAGTCACAGCAGTGTCATTACACAGAGTTCACATCCAACAACTTGCACTTGGTCCTGTTCAAGGTTCATAGCCTTCAGACTTCTTTATCACGAGTCAAGGTAAACAAAGTTTTGCTCAAGTCTCTCGGCCCTGGTGCTGACACCGCCTCGTAACTTGTAATTTGCAGAAGACATCGAGCCGTCGACCAATAATTTGACACCATACGATGGCCAGACGATACCACCTGTGGTCGCCGCCTTTCCTGCCGCCGCGTTATCCGGCGACGGCACGTCCATCGCCATGGCGGTCACGGACGCGTCTGAGAACGTAGGCGGCCTCTTGCTCCTGTGCTCCCCGTTTAAGTGTCTGTGCGTTGGACTCCGTCTTCCCGTAACGATTACGAAACATGTTCTTAGTTCTTACGATGCACATTTTTTTGTTCTCAGGATCCAGAGTTCCCGGACGTCGCCTCATCATCACAAGCAATAGGGTACGAGTCACAGCAGTTTCATTACACAGAGTTCACATCCAACAACTCTGCACTTGTTCCTGCTCAAGGTTCATTGCCTTCAGACTTCTTTATCACGAGTCAAGGTAAACAAAGTTTTGCTCAAGTTTCTCGGCCCTGGTGTTGACACCGCCTCGTAACTTGTAATTTGCAGAAGACATCGAGCCGTCGACCAATAATTTGACACCATACGATGGCCAGACGATACCACCTGTGGTCGCCGCCTTTCGTGCCGCCGCGTTATCCGGGGACGGCGCGTCCATCGCCATGGCGGTCACGGACGCGTTTGAGAACGTAGGTGGCCTCTTGGTGCTGTGCTCCCCGTTTAAGTGTCTGTGCGGTGGACTCCGTCTTTCCCGTAACGACTACGAAACATGTTCTTAGTTCTTACGATGCACCCTTTTTTGTTCTCAGGTTCCAGAGTTCCCGGACGTCGCCTCATCATCACAAGCACTAGGGTACGAGTCACAGCAGTGTCATTACACAGGGTTCACATCCAACAACTCTGCACTTGTTCCTGTTCAAGGTTCATTGCCTTCAGACTTCTTTATCACGAGTCAAGGTAAACAAAGTTTTGCTCAAGTTTCTCGGCCCTGGTGCTGACACCGCCTCGTAACTTGTAATTTGCAGAATCCATCGAGCCGTCGACCAATAATTTGACACCGTACGATGACCAGACGATACCACCTGTGGTGGCCGACTTTCCTGCCGCCGCGTTATCCGGGGATGGCGAGTCTATCGCCATGGCGGCCACGGACGCGTCTGAGAACGTAGGCGGCCTCTTGCTCCTTTGTTCCCCGTTTAAGTATCTGTGCGGTGGACTCCTTCTTTCCCGTAACGATTACGAAACATGTTCTTAGTTCTTACGATGCACCTTTTTTGTTCGCAGGTTCCAGAGTTCCCGGACGTCGCCTCATCATCACAAGCACTAGGGTACGAGTCACAGCGGTCTCATTACACAGGGTTCACATCCAACAACTCTGCACTTGTTACTGTTCAAGGTTCATTGCCTTCAGACTTCTTTATCACGAGTCAAGGTAAAGGAACTTTTGCTCAAGTTTCTCGGCCCTGTTGCTGAGACTGCCTCGTAACTTGTAATTTGCAGAAGACATCGAGCCGTCGACCAATAATTTGACACCATACGATGACCAGATACCACCTGTGGTCGCCGCCTTTCCTGCCGCCGCGTTAACCTGGGACGGCGCGTCCATCGCCATGGCGGTCACGGACGCGTCTAAGAACGTAGGTGGCCTCTTGCTGCTGTGCTCCCCGTTTAAGTGTCTGTGCGGTGGACTCCGTCTTTCCCGTAACGATTACGAAACATGTTCTTAGTTCGTACGATCCACTTTTTTTGTTCTCAGGTTCCAGAGTTCCCGGACGTCGCCACATCATCACAAGCACTAGGGTACGAATCACAGCGGTCTCATTACACAGGGTTCACATCCAACAACTCTGAACATGTTCCTGTTCAAGGTTCATAGCCTTCAGACTTCTTTATCACGAGTCAAGGTAAACAAAGTTTTGCTCAAGTCTCTCGGCCCTGGTGCTGACACCGCCTCGTAACTTGTAATTTGCAGAAGACATCGAGCCGTCGACCAATAATTTGACACCATACGATGGCCAGACGATACCACCTGTGGTCGCCGCCTTTCCTGCCGCCGCGTTATCCGGCGACGGCACGTCCATCGCCATGGCGGTCACGGACGCGTCTGAGAACGTAGGCGGCCTCTTGCTCCTGTGCTCCCCGTTTAAGTGTCTGTGCGTTGGACTCCGTCTTCCCGTAACGATTACGAAACATGTTCTTAGTTCTTACGATGCACATTTTTTTGTTCTCAGGATCCAGAGTTCCCGGACGTCGCCTCATCATCACAAGCAATAGGGTACGAGTCACAGCAGTTTCATTACACAGAGTTCACATCCAACAACTCTGCACTTGTTCCTGCTCAAGGTTCATTGCCTTCAGACTTCTTTATCACGAGTCAAGGTAAACAAAGTTTTGCTCAAGTTTCTCGGCCCTGGTGTTGACACCGCCTCGTATCTTGTAATTTGCAGAAGACATCGAGCCGTCGACCAATAATTTGACACCATACGATGGCCAGACGATACCACCTGTGGTCGCCGCCTTTCGTGCCGCCGCGTTATCCGGGGACGGCGCGTCCATCGCCATGGCGGTCACGGACGCGTTTGAGAACGTAGGTGGCCTCTTGGTGCTGTGCTCCCCGTTTAAGTGTCTGTGCGGTGGACTCCGTCTTTCCCGTAACGACTACGAAACATGTTCTTAGTTCTTACGATGCACCCTTTTTTTGTTCTCAGGTTCCAGAGTTCCCGGACGTCGCCTCATCATCACAAGCACTAGGGTACGAGTCACAGCAGTGTCATTACACAGGGTTCACATCCAACAACTCTGCACTTGTTCCTGTTCAAGGTTCATTGCCTTCAGACTTCTTTATCACGAGTCAAGGTAGACAAAGTTTTGCTCAAGTTTCTCGGCCCTGGTGCTGACACCGCCTCGTAACTTGTAATTTGCAGAATCCATCGAGCCGTCGACCAATAATTTGACACCGTACGATGACCAGACGATACCACCTGTGGTCGCCGACTTTCCTGCCGCCGCGTTATCCGGGGATGGCGAGTCTATCGCCATGGCGGCCACGGACGCGTCTGAGAACGTAGGCGGCCTCTTGCTCCTTTGTTCCCCGTTTAAGTATCTGTGCGGTGGACTCCTTCTTTCCCGTAACGATTACGAAACATGTTCTTAGTTCTTACGATGCACCTTTTTTGTTCGCAGGTTCCAGAGTTCCCGGACGTCGCCTCATCATCACAAGCACTAGGGTACGAGTCACAGCGGTCTCATTACACAGGGTTCACATCCAACAACTCTGCACTTGTTACTGTTCAAGGTTCATTGCCTTCAGACTTCTTTATCACGAGTCAAGGTAAAGGAACTTTTGCTCCAGTTTCTCGGCCCTGTTGCTGAGACTGCCTCGTAACTTGTAATTTGCAGAAGACATCGAGCCGTCGACCAATAATTTGACACCATACGATGACCAGATACCACCTGTGGTCGCCGCCTTTCCTGCCGCCGCGTTAACCTGGGACGGCGCGTCCATCGCTATGGCGGTCACGGACGCGTCTAAGAACGTAGGTGGCCTCTTGCTGCTGTGCTCCCCGTTTAAGTGTCTGTGCGGTGGACTCCGTCTTTCCCGTAACGATTACGAAACATGTTCTTAGTTCGTACGATCCACTTTTTTTGTTCTCAGGTTCCAGAGTTCCCGGACGTCGCCACATCATCACAAGCACTAGGGTACGAATCACAGCGGTCTCATTACACAGGGTTCACATCCAACAACTCTGAACATGTTCCTGTTCAAGGTTCATAGCCTTCAGACTTCTTTATCACGAGTCAAGGTAAACAAAGTTTTGCTCAAGTCTCTCGGCCCTGGTGCTGACACCGCCTCGTAACTTGTAATTTGCAGAAGACATCGAGCCGTCGACCAATAATTTGACACCATACGATGGCCAGACGATACCACCTGTGGTCGCCGCCTTTCCTGCCGCCGCGTTATCCGGCGACGGCACGTCCATCGCCATGGCGGTCACGGACGCGTCTGAGAACGTAGGCGGCCTCTTGCTCCTGTGCTCCCCGTTTAAGTGTCTGTGCGTTGGACTCCGTCTTCCCGTAACGATTACGAAACATGTTCTTAGTTCTTACGATGCACATTTTTTTGTTCTCAGGATCCAGAGTTCCCGGACGTCGCCTCATCATCACAAGCAATAGGGTACGAGTCACAGCAGTTTCATTACACAGAGTTCACATCCAACAACTCTGCACTTGTTCCTGCTCAAGGTTCATTGCCTTCAGACTTCTTTATCACGAGTCAAGGTAAACAAAGTTTTGCTCAAGTTTCTCGGCCCTGGTGTTGACACCGCCTCGTAACTTGTAATTTGCAGAAGACATCGAGCCGTCGACCAATAATTTGACACCATACGATGGCCAGACGATACCACCTGTGGTCGCCGCCTTTCGTGCCGCCGCGTTATCCGGGGACGGCGCGTCCATCGCCATGGCGGTCACGGACGCGTTTGAGAACGTAGGTGGCCTCTTGGTGCTGTGCTCCCCGTTTAAGTGTCTGTGCGGTGGACTCCGTCTTTCCCGTAACGACTACGAAACATGTTCTTAGTTCTTACGATGCACCCTTTTTTTGTTCTCAGGTTCCAGAGTTCCCGGACGTCGCCTCATCATCACAAGCACTAGGGTACGAGTCACAGCAGTGTCATTACACAGGGTTCACATCCAACAACTCTGCACTTGTTCCTGTTCAAGGTTCATTGCCTTCAGACTTCTTTATCACGAGTCAAGGTAGACAAAGTTTTGCTCAAGTTTCTCGGCCCTGGTGCTGACACCGCCTCGTAACTTGTAATTTGCAGAATCCATCGAGCCGTCGACCAATAATTTGACACCGTACGATGACCAGACGATACCACCTGTGGTCGCCGACTTTCCTGCCGCCGCGTTATCCGGGGATGGCGAGTCTATCGCCATGGCGGCCACGGACGCGTCTGAGAACGTAGGCGGCCTCTTGCTCCTTTGTTCCCCGTTTAAGTATCTGTGCGGTGGACTCCTTCTTTCCCGTAACGATTACGAAACATGTTCTTAGTTCTTACGATGCACCTTTTTTGTTCGCAGGTTCCAGAGTTCCCGGACGTCGCCTCATCATCACAAGCACTAGGGTACGAGTCACAGCGGTCTCATTACACAGGGTTCACATCCAACAACTCTGCACTTGTTACTGTTCAAGGTTCATTGCCTTCAGACTTCTTTATCACGAGTCAAGGTAAAGGAACTTTTGCTCAAGTTTCTCGGCCCTGTTGCTGAGACTGCCTCGTAACTTGTAATTTGCAGAAGACATCGAGCCGTCGACCAATAATTTGACACCATACGATGACCAGATACCACCTGTGGTCGCCGCCTTTCCTGCCGCCGCGTTAACCTGGGACGGCGCGTCCATCGCCATGGCGGTCACGGACGCGTCTAAGAACGTAGGTGGCCTCTTGCTGCTGTGCTCCCCGTTTAAGTGTCTGTGCGGTGGACTCCGTCTTTCCCGTAACGATTACGAAACATGTTCTTAGTTCGTACGATCCACTTTTTTTGTTCTCAGGTTCCAGAGTTCCCGGACGTCGCCACATCATCACAAGCACTAGGGTACGAATCACAGCGGTCTCATTACACAGGGTTCACATCCAACAACTCTGAACATGTTCCTGTTCAAGGTTCATTGCCTTCAGACTTCTTTATCACGAGTCAAGGTAAAGGAACTTTTGCTCAAGTTTCTCGGCCCTGTTGCTGACACCGCCTCGTAACTTGTAATTTGCAGAAGACATCCAGCCGTCGACCAATAATGTGTCGCCATACGATGGCCAGACGATACCACCTGTGGTCGCCGCCTTTCCTTCCGCCGTGTTATCCGGGGACGGCACGTCCATCGCCATGGCGGTCACGGACGCTTCTAAGAACTTAGGTGGCCTTTTGCTGCTGTGCTTCCCGTTTAAGTGTCTGTGCGGTGGACTCCGTCTTTCCCGTAACGATTACGAAACATGTTCTTAGTTCTTACGATGCACCTTTTTTGTTCTCAGGTTTCAGAGTTCCCGGACGTCGCCACATCATCACAAGCACTAGGGTACAAGTCACAGCAGTGTCATTACACAGCGTTCACATCCAACAACTCTGCACTTGTTCCTGCTCAAGGTTCATTGCCTCCAGACTTCTTTATCACGAGTCAAGGTAAACAAAGTTTTGCTCAAGTCTCTCGGCCCTGGTGCTGACACCGCCTCGTAACTTGTAATTTGCAGAAGACATCGAGCCGTCGACCAATAATTTGACACCATACGATGGCCAGACGATACCACCTGTGGTCGCCGCCTTTCCTGCCGCCGCGTTATCCGGCGACGGCACGTCCATCGCCATGGCGGTCACGGACGCGTCTGAGAACGTAGGCGGCCTCTTGCTCCAGTGCTCCCGGTTTAAGTGTCTGTGCGGTGGACTCCGTCTTTCCCGTAACGATTACGAAACATGTTCTTAGTTCTTACGATGCACCTTTTTTGTTCTCAGGATCCAGAGTTCCCGGACGTCGCCTCATCATCACAAGCACTAGGGTACGAGTCACAGCAGTCTGATTACACAGAGTTCACATCCAACAACTCTGCACTTGTTCCTGCTCAAGGTTCATTGCCTTCAGACTTCTTTATCACGAGTCAAGGTAAACAAAGTTTTGCTCAAGTTTCTCGGGCCTGTTGCTGACACTGCCTCGTAACTTGTAATTTGCAGAAGACATCGAGCCGTCGACCAATAATTTGACACCATAGGATGGCCAGACGATACCACCTGTGGTCGCCGCCTTTCCTGCCGCCGCGTTATCCGGTAACGGCACGTCCATCGCCATGGCGGTCACGGACGCGTCTGAGAACGTAGGCGGCCTCTTTCTCCAGTGCTCCCCGTTTAAGTGTCTGTGCGGTGGACTCCGTCTTTCCCGTAACGATTACGAAACATGTTCTTAGTTCTTACGATGCACCTTTTTTGTTCTCAGGATCCAGAGTTCCCGGACGTCGTCTCATCATCACAAGCACTAGGGTACGAGTCACAGCAGTCTCATTACACAGAGTTCACATCCAACAACTCTGCACTTGTTCCTGCTCAAGGTTCATTGCCTTCAGACTTCTTTATCACGAGTCAAGGTAAACAAAGTTTTGCTCAAGTTTCTCGGCCCTGTTGCTGACACTGCCTCGTAACTTGTAATTTGCAGAAGACATCGAGCCGTCGACCAATAATTTGAAACCATACGATGGCCAGACGATACCACCTGTGGTCGCCGCCTTTCCTGCCGCCACGTTATCCGGCGACGGCACGTCCATCGCCATGGCGGTCACGGACGCGTCTGAGAACGTAGGCGGCCTCTTGCTCCTGTGCTCCCCGTTTAAGTGTCTGTGCGCTGGACTCCGTCTTTCCCGTAACGATTACGAAACATGTTCTTAATTCTTACGATGCACCTTTTTTGTTCTCAGGATCCAGAGTTCCCGGACGTCGCCTCATCATCACAAGCACTAGGGTACGAGTCACAGCAGTCTCATTACACAGAGTTCACATCCAACAACTCTGCACTTGTTCCTGCTCAAGGTTCATTGCCTTCAGACTTCTTTATCACGAGTCAAGGTAAACAAAGTTTTGCTCAAGTATATCGGCCCTGGTGTTGACACCGCCTCGTAACTTGTAATTTGCAGAAGACATCGAGGCGTCGACCAATAATTTGACACCATACGATGACCAGATACCACCTGTGGTCGCCGCCTTTCCTGCCGCCGCGTTAACCTGGGACGGCGCGTCCATCGCCATGGCGGTCACGGACGCGTCTAAGAACGTAGGTGGCCTCTTGCTGCTGTGCTCCCTGTTTAAGAGTCTGTGCGGTGGACTCCGTCTTTCCCGTAACGATTACGAAACATGTTCTTAGTTCGTACGATCCACTTTTTTTGTTCTCAGGTTCCAGAGTTCCCGGACGTCGCCACATCATCACAAGCACTAGGGTACGAGTCACAGCGGTCTCATTACACAGGGTTCACATCCAACAACTCTGCACTTGTTCCTGTTCAAGGTTCATTGCCTTCAGACTTCTTTATCACGAGTCAAGGTAAAGGAACTTTTGCTCAAGTTTCTCGGCCCTGTTGCTGACACCGCCTCGTAACTTGTAATTTGCAGAAAACATCCAGCCGTCGACCAATAATGTGACGCCATACGATGGCCAGACGATACCACCTGTGGTCGCCGCCTTTCCTTCCGCCGCGTTATCCGGGGACGGCACGTCCATCGCCATGGCGGTCACGGACGCTTCTAAGAACGTAGGCGGCCTCTTGCTGCTGTGCTCCCCGTTTAAGTGTGTGTGCGGTGGAATCCGTCTTTCCCGTAACGATTACGAAACATGTTCTTAGTTCTTACGATGCACATTTTTTTGTTCTCAGGTTTCAGAGCTCCCGGACGTCGCCACATCATCACAAGCACTAGGGTACGAGTCACAGCAGTGTCATTACACAGGGTTCACATCCAACAACTCTGCACTTGGTCCTGCTCAAGGTTCATAGCCTTCAGACTTCTTTACCACGAGTCAAGGTAAACAAAGTTTCGCTCAAGTCTCTCGGCCCTGGTGCTGACACCGAATCGTAACTTGTAATCTGCAGAAGACATCGAGCCGTCGGCAATAATTTGACACCATACGATGGCCAGACGATACCACCTGTGGTCGCCGCCTTTCCTGCCACCGCGTTATCCGGCGACGGCACGTCCATCGCCATGGCGGTCACGGACGCGTCTGAGAACGTAGGCGGCCTCTTGCTCCTGTGCTCCCCGTTTAAGTGTCTGTGCGTTGGACTCCGTCTTCCCGTAACGATTACGAAACATGTTCTTAGTTCTTACGATGCACACTTTTTTTTGTTCTCAGGATCCAGAGTTCCCGGACGTCGCCTCATCATCACAAGCACTAGGGTACGAGTCACAGCAGTTTCATTACACAGAGTTCACATCCAACAACTCTGCACTTGTTCCTGATCAAGGTTCATTGCCTTCAGACTTCTTTATCACGAGTCAAGGTAAACAAAGTTTTGCTCAAGTTTCTCGGCCCTGGTGTTGACACCGCCTCGTAACTTGTAATTTGCAGAAGACATCGAGCCGTCGACCAATAATTTGACACCATACTATGGCCAAACGATACCACCTGTGGTCGCCGCCTTTCGTGCCGCCGCGTTATCCGGGGACGGCGCGTCCATCGCCATGGCGGTCACGGACGCGTCTGAGAACGTAGGTGGCCTCTTGGTGCTGTGCTCCCCGTTTAAGTGTCTGTGCGGTGGACTCCGTCTTTCCCGTAACGACTACGAAACATGTTCTTAGTTCTTACGATGCACCCTTTTTTTGTTCTCAGGTTCCAGAGTTCCCGGACGTCGCCTCATCATCACAAGCACTAGGGTACGAGTCACAGCAGTGTCATTACAAAGGGTTCACATCCAACAACTCTGCACTTGTTCCTGTTCAAGGTTCATTGCCTTCAGACTTCTTTATCACGAGTCAACGTAAACAAAGTTTTGCTCAAGTTTCTCGGCCCTGGTGCTGACACCGCCTCGTAACTTGTAATTTGCAGAAGCCATCGAGCCGTCGACCAATAATTTGACACCGTACGATGACCAGACGATACCACCTGTGGTCGCCGACTTTCCTGCCGCCGCGTTATCCGGGGATGGCGAGTCTATCGCCATGGCGGTCACGGACGCGTCTGAGAACGTAGGCGGCCTCTTGCTCCTTTGTTCCCCGTTTAAGTGTCTGTGCGGTGGACTCCTTCTTTCCCGTAACGATTACGAAACATGTTCTTAGTTCTTACGATGCACCTTTTTTTGTTCGCAGGTTCCAGAGTTCCCGGACGTCGCCTCATCATCACAAGCACTATGGTACGAGTCACAGCGGTCTTATTACACAGGGTTCACATCCAACAACTCTGCACTTGTTACTGTTCAAGGTTCATTGCCTTCAGACTTCTTTATCACGAGTCAAGGTAAAGGAACTTTTGCTCAAGTTTCTCGACCCTGTTGCTGAGACTGCCTCGTAACTTGTAATTTGCAGAAGACATCGAGCCGTCGACCAATAATTTGACACCATACGATGACCAGATACCACCTGTGGTCGCCGCCTTTCCTGCCGCCGCGTTAACCTGGGACGGCGCGTCCATCACCATGGCGGTCACGGACGCGTCTGAGAACGTAGGCGGCCTCTTGCTCCAGTGCTCCCCGTTTAAGTGTCTGTGCGTGGACTCCGTCTTTCCCGTAACGATTACGAAACATGTTCTTAGTTCTTACGATGCACCTTTTTTGTTCTCAGGATCCAGAGTTCCCGGATGTCGTCTTATCATCACAAGCACTAGGGTACGAGTCACAGCGGTCTCATTACACAGCGTTCACATCCAACAACTCTGCAATTGTTCCTGCTCAAGGTTCATTGCCTCCAGACTTCTTTATCACGAGTCAAGGTAAACAAAGTTTTGCTCAAGTCTCTCGGCCCTGGTGCTGACACCGCCTCGTAACTTGTAATTTGCAGAAGACATCGAGCCGTCGACCAATAATTTGACACCATACGATGGCCAGACGATACCACCTGTGGTCGCCGCCTTTCCTGCCGCCGCGTTATCCGGCAACGGCACGTCCATCGCCATGGCGGTCACGGACGCGTCTGAGAACGTAGGCGGCCTCTTGCTCCTGTGCTCCCCGTTTAAGTGTGTGCGCGGTGGAATCCGTCTTTCCCGTAACGATTACGAAACATGTTCTTAGTTATTACGATGCACCTTTTTTGTTCTCAGGTTTAAGAGCTCCCGGACGTCGCCACATCATCACAAGCACTAGGGTACGAATCACAGCAGTGTCATTACACAGGGTTCACATCCAACAACTCTGCACTTGGTCCTGTTCAAGGTTCATAGCCTTCAGACTTCTTTATCACGAGTCAAGGTAAACAAAGTTTTGCTCAAGTCTCTCGGCCCTGGTGCTGACACCGCCTCGTAACTTGTAATTTGCAGAAGACATCGAGCCGTCGACCAATAATTTGACACCATACGATGGCCAGACGATACCACCTGTGGTCGCCGCCTTTCCTGCCGCCGCGTTATCCGGCGACGGCACGTCCATCGCCATGGCGGTCACGGACGCGTCTGAGAACGTAGGCGGCCTCTTGCTCCTGTGCTCCCCGTTTAAGTGTCTGTGCGTTGGACTCCGTCTTCCCGTAACGATTACGAAACATGTTCTTAGTTCTTACGATGCACATTTTTTTGTTCTCAGGATCCAGAGTTCCCGGACGTCGCCTCATCATCACAAGCAATAGGGTACGAGTCACAGCAGTTTCATTACACAGAGTTCACATCCAACAACTCTGCACTTGTTCCTGCTCAAGGTTCATTGCCTTCAGACTTCTTTATCACGAGTCAAGGTAAACAAAGTTTTGCTCAAGTTTCTCGGCCCTGGTGTTGACACCGCCTCGTAACTTGTAATTTGCAGAAGACATCGAGCCGTCGACCAATAATTTGACACCATACGATGGCCAGACGATACCACCTGTGGTCGCCGCCTTTCGTGCCGCCGCGTTATCCGGGGACGGCGCGTCCATCGCCATGGCGGTCACGGACGCGTTTGAGAACGTAGGTGGCCTCTTGGTGCTGTGCTCCCCGTTTAAGTGTCTGTGCGGTGGACTCCGTCTTTCCCGTAACGACTACGAAACATGTTCTTAGTTCTTACGATGCACCCTTTTTTTGTTCTCAGGTTCCAGAGTTCCCGGACGTCGCCTCATCATCACAATCACTAGGGTACGAGTCACAGCAGTGTCATTACACAGGGTTCACATCCAACAACTCTGCACTTGTTCCTGTTCAAGGTTCATTGCCTTCAGACTTCTTTATCACGAGTCAAGGTAAACAAAGTTTTGCTCAAGTTTCTCGGCCCTGGTGCTGACACCGCCTCGTAACTTGTAATTTGCAGAATCCATCGAGCCGTCGACCAATAATTTGACACCGTACGATGACCAGACGATACCACCTGTGGTCGCCGACTTTCCTGCCGCCGCGTTATCCGGGGATGGCGAGTCTATCGCCATGGCGGCCACGGACGCGTCTGAGAACGTAGGCGGCCTCTTGCTCCTTTGTTCCCCGTTTAAGTGTCTGTGCGGTGGACTCCTTCTTTCCCGTAACGATTACGAAACATGTTCTTAGTTCTTACGATGCACCTTTTTTGTTCGCAGGTTCCAGAGTTCCCGGACGTCGCCTCATCATCACAAGCACTAGGGTACGAGTCACAGCAGTGTCATTACACAGGGTTCACATCCAACAACTCTGCACTTGTTCCTGTTCAAGGTTCATTGCCTTCAGACTTCTTTATCACGAGTCAAGGTAAACAAAGTTTTGCTCAAGTTTCTCGGCCCTGGTGCTGACACCGCCTCGTAACTTGTAATTTGCAGAATCCATCGAGCCGTCGACCAATAATTTGACACCGTACGATGACCAGACGATACCACCTGTGGTCGCCGACTTTCCTGCCGCCGCGTTATCCGGGGATGGCGAGTCTATCGCCATGGCGGCCACGGACGCGTCTGAGAACGTAGGCGGCCTCTTGCTCCTTTGTTCCCCGTTTAAGTGTCTGTGCGGTGGACTCCTTCTTTCCCGTAACGATTACGAAACATGTTCTTAGTTCTTACGATGCACCTTTTTTGTTCGCAGGTTCCAGAGTTCCCGGACGTCGCCTCATCATCACAAGCACTAGGGTACGAGTCACAGCGGTCTCATTACACAGGGTTCACATCCAACAACTCTGCACTTTTTACTGTTCAAGGTTCATTGCCTTCAGACTTCTTTATCACGAGTCAAGGTAAAGGAACTTTTGCTCAAGTTTCTCGGCCCTGTTGCTGTGACTGCCTCGTAACTTGTAATTTGCAGAAGACATCGAGCCGTCGACCAATAATTTGACACCATACGATGACCAGATACAGCCTGTGGTCGCCGCCTTTCCTGCCGCCGCGTTAACCTGGGACGGCGCGTCCATCGCCATGGCGGTCACGGACGCGTCTAAGAACGTAGGTGGCCTCTTGCTGCTGTGCTCCCCGTTTAAGTGTCTGTGCGGTGGACTCCGTCTTTCCCGTAACGATTACGAAACATGTTCTTAGTTCGTACGATCCACTTTTTTGTTCTCAGGTTCCAGAGTTCCCGGACGTCGCCACATCATCACATGCACTAGGGTACGAGTCACAGCGGTCTCATTACACAGGGTTCACATCCAACAACTCTGAACATGTTCCTGTTCAAGGTTCATTGCCTTCAGACTTCTTTATCACGAGTCAAGGTAAAGGAACTTTTGCTCAAGTTTCTCGGCCCTGTTGCTGACACCGCCTCGTAACTTGTAATTTGCAGAAGACATCCAGCCGTCGACCAGTAATGTGTCGCCATACGATGGCCAGACGATACCACCTGTGGTCGCCGCCTTTCCTTCCGCCGCGTTATCCGGGGACGGCACGTCCATCGCCATGGCGGTCACGGACGCTTCTAAGAACGTAGGTGGCCTTTTGCTGCTGTGCTTCCCGTTTAAGTGTCTGTGCGGTGGACTCCGTCTTTCCCGTAACGATTACGAAACATGTTCTTAGTTCTTACGATGCACCTTTTTTGTTCTCAGGTTTCAGAGTTCCCGGACGTCGCCACATCATCACAAGCACTAGGGTACAAGTCACAGCAGTGTCATTACACAGCGTTCACATCCAACAACTCTGCACTTGTTCCTGCTCAAGGTTCATTGCCTCCAGACTTCTTTATCACGAGTCAAGGTAAACAAAGTTTTGCTCAAGTCTCTCGGCCCTGGTGCTGACACCGCCTCGTAACTTGTAATTTGCAGAAGACATCGAGCCGTCGACCAATAATTTGACACCATAGGATGGCCAGACGATACCACCTGTGGTCGCCGCCTTTCCTGCCGCCGCGTTATCCGGTAACGGCACGTCCATCGCCATGGCGGTCACGGACGCGTCTGAGAACGTAGGCGGCCTCTTGCTCCAGTGCTCCCCGTTTAAGTGTCTGTGCGGTGGACTCCGTCTTTCCCGTAACGATTACGAAACATGTTCTTAGTTCTTACGATGCACCTTTTTTGTTCTCAGGATCCAGAGTTCCCGGACGTCGTCTCATCATCACAAGCACTAGGGTACGAGTCACAGCAGTTTCATTACACAGAGTTCACATCCAACAACTCTGCACTTGTTCCTGCTCAAGGTTCATTGCCTTCAGACTTCTTTATCACGAGTCAAGGTAAACAAAGTTTTGCTCAAGTTTCTCGGCCCTGTTGCTGACACTGCCTCGTAACTTGTAATTTGCAGAAGACATCGAGCCGTCGACCAATAATTTGAAACCATACGATGGCCAGACGATACCACCTGTGGTCGCCGCCTTTCCTGCCGCCACGTTATCCGGCGACGGCACGTCCATCGCCATGGCGGTCACGGACGCGTCTGAGAACGTAGGCGGCCTCTTGCTCTTGTGCTCCCCGATTAAGTGCCTGTGCGCTGGACTCCGTCTTTCCCGTAACGATTACGAAACATGTTCTTAGTTCTTACGATGCACCTTTTTTGTTCTCAGGATCCAGAGTTCCCGGACGTCGCCTCATCATCACAAGCACTAGGGTACGAGTCACAGCAGTCTCATTACACAGAGTTCACATCCGACAACTCTGCACTTGTTCCTGCTCAAGGTTCATTGCCTTCAGACTTCTTTATCACGAGTCAAGATAAACAAAGTTTTGCTCAAGTATATCGGCCCTGGTGTTGACACCGCCTCGTAACTTGTAATTTGCAGAAGACATCGAGGAGTCGACCAATAATTTGACACCATACGATGACCAGATACCACCTGTGGTCGCCGCCTTTCCTGCCGCCGCGTTAACCTGGGACGGCGCGTCCATCGCCATGGCGGTCACGGACGCGTCTAAGAACGTAGGTGGCCTCTTGCTGCTGTGCTCCCAGTTTAAGAGTCTGTGCGGTGGACTCCGTCTTTCCCGTAACGATTACGAAACATGTTCTTAGTTCGTACGATCCACTTTTTTTGTTCTCAGGTTCCAGAGTTCCCGGACGTCGCCACATCATCACAAGCACTAGGGTACGAGTCACAGCGGTCTCATTACACAGGGTTCACATCCAACAACTCTGCACTTGTTCCTGTTCAAGGTTCATTGCCTTCAGACTTCTTTATCACGAGTCAAGGTAAAGGAACTTTTGCTCAAGTTTCTCGGCCCTGTTGCTGACACCGCCTCGTAACTTGTAATTTGCAGAAAACATCCAGCCGTCGACCAATAATGTGACGCCATACGATGGCCAGACGATACCTCCTGTGGTCGCCGCCTTTCCTTCCGCCGCGTTATCCGGGGACGGCACGTCCATCGCCATGGCGGTCACGGACGCTTCTAAGAACGTAGGCGGCCTCTTGCTGCTGTGCTCCCCGTTTAAGTGTGTGTGCGGTGGAATCCGTCTTTCCCGTAACGATTACGAAACATGTTCTTAGTTCTTACGATGCACATTTTTTTTGTTCTCAGGTTTCAGAGCTCCCGGACGTCGCCACATCATCACAAGCACTAGGGTACGAGTCACAGCAGTGTCATTACACAGGGTTCACATCCAACAACTCTGCACTTGGTCCTGCTCAAGGTTCATAGCCTTCAGACTTCTTTACCACGAGTCAAGGTAAACAAAGTTTTGCTCAAGTCTCTCGGCCCTGGTGCTGACACCGCCTCGTAACTTGTAATCTGCAGAAGACATCGAGCCGTCGGCAATAATTTGACACCATACGATGGCCAGACGATACCACCTGTGGTCGCCGCCTTTCCTGCCGCCGCGTTATCCGGCGACGGCACGTCCATCGCCATGGCGGTCACGGACGCGTCTGAGAACGTAGGCGGCCTCTTGCTCCTGTGCTCCCCGTTTAAGTGTCTGTGCGTTGGACTCCGTCTTCCCGTAACGATTACGAAACATGTTCTTAGTTCTTACGATGCACATTTTTTTGTTCTCAGGATCCAGAGTTCCCGGACGTCGCCTCATCATCACAAGCACTAGGGTACGAGTCACAGCAGTTTCATTACACAGAGTTCACATCCAACAACTCTGCACTTGTTCCTGCTCAAGATTCATTGCCTTCAGACTTCTTTATCACGAGTCAAGGTAAACAAAGTTTTGCTCAAGTTTCTCGGCCCTGGTGTTGACACCGCCTCGTAACTTGTAATTTGCAGAAGACATCGAGCCGTCCACCAATAATTTGACACCATACTATGGCCAAACGATACCACCTGTGGTCGCCGCCTTTCGTGCCGCCGCGTTATCCGGGGACGGCGCGTCCATCGCCATGGCGGTCACGGACGCGTCTGAGAACGTAGGTGGCCTCTTGGTGCTGTGCTCCCCGTTTAAGCGTCTGTGCGGTGGACTCCGTCTTTCCCGTAACGGCTACGAAACATGTTCTTAGTTCTTACGATGCACCCTTTTTTTGTTCTCAGGTTCCAGAGTTCCCGGACGTCGCCTCATCATCACAAGCACTAGGGTACGAGTCACAGCAGTGTCATTACAAAGGGTTCACATCCAACAACTCTGCACTTGTTCCTGTTCAAGGTTCATTGCCTTCAGACTTCTTTATCACGAGTCAACGTAAACAAAGTTTTGCTCAAGTTTCTCGGCCCTGGTGCTGACACCGCCTCGTAACTTGTAATTTGCAGAAGCCATCGAGCCGTCGACCAATAATTTGACACCGTACGATGACCAGACGATACCACCTGTGGTCGCCGACTTTCCTGCCGCCGCGTTATCCGGGGATGGCGAGTCTATCGCCATGGCGGTCACGGACGCGTCTGAGAACGTAGGCGGCCTCTTGCTCCTTTGTTCCCCGTTTAAGTGTCTGTGCGGTGGACTCCTTCTTTCCCGTAACGATTACGAAACATGTTCTTAGTTCCTACGATGCACCTTTTTTTGTTCGCAGGTTCCAGAGTTCCCGGACGTCGCCTCATCATCACAAGCACTATGGTACGAGTCACAGCGGTCTTATTACACAGGGTTCACATCCAACAACTCTGCACTTGTTACTGTTCAAGGTTCATTGCCTTCAGACTTCTTTATCACGAGTCAAGGTAAAGGAACTTTTGCTCAAGTTTCTCGGCCCTGTTGCTGAGACTGCCTCGTAACTTGTAATTTGCAGAAGACATCGAGCCGTCGACCAATAATTTGACACCATACGATGACCAGATACCACCTGTGGTCGCCGCCTTTCCTGCTGCCGCGTTAACCTGGGACGGCAAGTCCATCGCCATGGCGGTCACGGACGCGTCTAAGAACGTAGGTGGCCTCTTGCTGCTGTGCTCCCCGTTTAAGTGTCTGTGCGGTGGACTCCGTCTTTCCCGTAACGATTACGAAACATGTTCTTAGTTCGTACGATCCACTTTTTTTGTTCTCAGGTTCCAGAGTTCCCGGATGTCGCCACATCATCACAAGCACTAGGGTACGAGTCACAGCGGTCTCATTACACAGGGTTCACATCCAACAACTCTGCACTTGTTCCTGTTCAAGGTTCATTGCCTTCAGACTTCTTTATCACGAGTCAAGGTAAAGGAAATTTTGATCAAGTTTCTCGGCCCTTTTGCTGACACCGCCTCGTAACTTGTAATTTGCAGAAGACATCCAGCCGTCGACCAATAATGTGACGCCATACGATGGCCAGACGATACCACCTGTGGTCGCCGCCTTTCCTTCCGCCGCGTTATCCGGGGACGGCACGTCCATCGCCATGGCGGTCACGGACGCTTCTAAGAACGTAGGTGGCCTCTTGCTGCTGTGCTCCCCGTTTAAGTGTCTGTGCGGTGGACTCCGTCATTCCCGTAACGATTACGAAACATGTTCTTAGTTCTTACGATGCACCTTTTTTGTTCTCAGGATCCAGAGTTCCCGGACGTCGCCTCATCATCACAAGCACTAGGGTACGAGTCACAGCAGTCTCATTACACAGAGTTCACATCCAACAACTCTGCACTTGTTCCTGCTCAAGGTTCATTGCCTTCAGACTTCTTTATCACGAGTCAAGGTAAACAAAGTTTTGCTCAAGTTTCTCGGCCCTGTTGCTGACACTGCCTCGTAACTTGTAATTTGCAGAAGACATCGAGCCGTCGACCAATAATTTGAAACCATACGATGGCCAGACGATACCACCTGTGGTCGCCGCCTTTCCTGCTGCCGCGTTATCCGGCGACGGCACGTCCATCGCCATGGCGGTCACGGACGCGTCTGAGAACGTAGGCGGCCTCTTGCTCCTGTGCTCCCCGTTTAAGTGTCTGTGCGGTGGACTCCTTCTTTCCCGTAACGATTACGAAACATGTTCTTAGTTCTTACGATGCACCTTTTTTTGTTCTCAGGATCCAGAGTTCCCGGACGTCGCCTCATCATCACAAGAACTAAGGTACGAGTCACAGCAGTCTCATTACACAGAGTTCACATCCAACAACTCTGCACTTGTTCCTGCTCAAGGTTCATTGCCTTCAGACTTCTTTATCACGAGTCAGGGTAAACAAAGTTTTGCTCAAGTATATCGGCCCTGGTGTTGACACCGCCTCGTAACTTGTAATTTGCAGAAGACATCGAGGCGTCGACCAATAATTTGACACCATACGATGACCAGATACCACCTGTGGTCGCCGCCTTTCCTGCCGCCGCGTTAACCTGGGACGGCGCGTCCATCGCCATGGCGGTCACGGACGCGTCTAAGAACGTAGGTGGCCTCTTGCTGCTGTGCTCCCCGTTTAAGAGTCTGTGCGGTGGACTCCGTCTTTCCCGTAACGATTACGAAACATGTTCTTAGTTCGTACGATCCACTTTTTTTGTTCTCAGGTTCCAGAGTTCCCGGACGTCGCCACATCATCACAAGCACTAGGGTACGAGTCACAGCGGTCTCATTACACAGGGTTCACATCCAACAACTCTGCACTTGTTCCTGTTCAAGGTTCATTGCCTTCAGACTTCTTTATCACGAGTCAAGGTAAAGGAACTTTTGCTCAAGTTTCTCGGCCCTGTTGCTGACACCGCCTCGTAACTTGTAATTTGCAGAAGACATCCAGCCGTCGACCAATAATGTGACGCCATACGATGGCCAGACGATACCACCTGTGGTCGCCGCCTTTCCTTCCGCCGCGTTATCCGGGGACGGCACGTCCATCGCCATGGCGGTCACGGACGCTTCTAAGAACGTAGGCGGCCTCTTGCTGCTGTGCTCCCCGTTTAAGTGTGTGTGCGGTGGAATCCGTCTTTCCCGTAACGATTACGAAACATGTTCTTAGTTCTTACGATGCAAATTTTTTTGTTCTCAGGTTTCAGAGCTCCCGGACGTCGCCACATCATCACAAGCACTAGGGTACGAGTCACAGCAGTGTCATTACACAGGGTTCACATCCAACAACTCTGCACTTGGTCCTGCTCAAGGTTCATAGCCTTCAGACTTCTTTACCACGAGTCAAGGTAAACAAAGTTTTGCTCAAGTCTCTCGGCCCTGGTGCTGACACCGCCTCGTGACTTGTAATTTGCAGAAGACATCGAGCCGTCGACCAATAATTTGACACCATACGATGGCCAGACGATACCACCTGTGGTCGCCGCCTTTCCTGCCGCCGCGTTATCCGGCGACGGCACGTCCATCGCCATGGCGGTCACGGACGCGTCTGAGAACGTAGGCGGCCTCTTGCTCCTGTGCTCCCCGTTTAAGTGTCTGTGCGTTGGACTCCGTCTTCCCGTAACGATTACGAAACATGTTCTTAGTTCTTACGATGCACATTTTTTTTTGTTCTCACGATCCAGAGTTCCCGGACGTCGCCTCATCATCACAAGCACTAGGGTACGAGTCACAGCAGTTTCATTACACAGAGTTCACATCCATCAACTCTGCACTTGTTCCTGCTCAAGGTTCATTGCCTTCAGACTTCTTTATCACGAGTCAAGGTAAACAAAGTTTTGCTCAAGTTTCTCGGCCCTGGTGTTGACACCGCCTCGTAACTTGTAATTTGCAGAAGACATCGAGCCGTCGACCAATAATTTGACACCACACGATGGCCAAACGATACCACCTGTGGTCGCCGCCTTTCGTGCCGCCGCGTTATCCGGGGACGGCGCGTCCATCGCCATGGCGGTAACGGACGCGTCTGAGAACGTAGGTGGCCTCTTGGTGCTGTGCTCCCCGTTTAAGTGTCTGTGCGGTGGACTCCGTCTTTCCCGTAACGACTACGAAACATGTTCTTAGTTCTTACGATGCACCCTTTTTTTGTTCTCAGGTTCCAAAGTTCCCGGACGTCGCCTCATCATCACAAGCACTAGGGTACGAGTCACAGCAGTGTCTTTACACAGGGTTCACATCCAACAACTCTGCACTTGTTCCTGTTCAAGGTTCATTGCCTTCAGACTTCTTTATCACGAGTCAACGAAAACAAAGTTTTGCTCAAGTTTCTCGGCCCTGGTGCTGACACCGCCTCGTAACTTGTAATTTGCAGAAGCCATCGAGCCGTCGACCAATAATTTGACACTGTACGATGACCAGACAATACCACCTGTGGTCGCCGACTTTCCTGCCGCCGCGTTATCCGGGGATGGCGAGTCTATCGCCATGGCGGTCACGGACGCGTCTGAGAACGTAGGCGGCCTCTTGCTCCTTTGTTCCCCGTTTAAGTGTCTGTGCGGTGGACTCCTTCTTTCCCGTAACGATTACGAAACATGTTCTTAGTTCTTACGATGCACCTTTTTTTGTTCGCAGGTTCCAGAGTTCCCGGACGTCGCCTCATCATCACAAGCACTAGGGTACGAGTCACAGCGGTCTTATTACACAGGGTTCACATCCAACAACTCTGCATTTGTTACTGTTCAAGGTTCATTGCCTTCAGACTTCTTTATCACGAGTCAAGGTAAAGGAACTTTTGCTCAAGTTTCTCGGCCCTGTTGCTGAGACTGCCTCGTAACTTGTAATTTGCAGAAGACATCGAGCCGTCGACCAATAATTTGACACCATACGATGACCAGATACCACCTGTGGTCACCGCCTTTCCTGCCGCCGCGTTAACCTGGGACGGCGCGTCCATCGCCATGGCGGTCACGAACGCGTCTGAGAACGTAGGTGGCCTCTTGCTGCTGTGCTCCCCGTTTAAGTGTCTGTGCGGTGGACTCCGTCTTTCCCGTAACGATTACGAAACATGTTCTTAGTTCGTACGATCCACTTTTTTTGTTCTCAGGTTCCAGAGTTCCCGGACGTCGCCACATCATCACAAGCACTAGGGTACGAGTCACAGCGGTCTCATTACACAGGGTTCACATCCAACTACTCTGCACTTGTTCCTGTTCAAGGTTCATTGCCTTCAGACTTCTTTATCACGAGTCAAGGTAAAGGAACTTTTGCTCAAGTTTCTCGGCCCTCTTGCTGACACCGCCTCGTAACTTGTAATTTGCAGAAGACATCCAGCCGTCGACCAATAATGTGACGCCATACGATGGCCAGACGATACCACCTGTGGTCGCCGCCTTTCCTTCCGCCGCGTTATCCGGGGACGGCACGTCCATCGCCATGGCGGTCACGGACGCTTCTAAGAACGTAGGTGGCCTCTTGCTGCTGTGCTCCCCGTTTAAGTGTCTGTGCGGTGGACTCCGTCTTTCCCGTAACGATTACGAGACATGTTCTTAGTTCTTACGATGCACATTTTTTTGTTCTCAGGATCCAGAGTTCCCGGACGTCGCCTCATCATCACAAGCACTAGGGTACGAGTCACAGCAGTTTCATTACACAGAGTTCACATCCAACAACTCTGCACTTGTTCCTGCTCAAGGTTCATTGCCTTCAGACTTCTTTATCACGAGTCAAGGTAAACAAAGTTTTGCTCAAGTTTCTCGGCCCTGATGTTGACACCGCCTCGTAACTTGTAATTTGCAGAAGACATCGAGCCGTCGACCAATAATTTGACACCATACGATGGCCAAACGATACCACCTGTGGTCGCCGCCTTTCGTGCCGCCGCGTTATCCGGGGACGGCGCGTCCATCGCCATGGCGGTCAGGGACGCGTCTGAGAACGTAGGTGGCCTCTTGGTGCTGTGCTCCCCGTTTAAGTGTCTGTGCGGTGGACTCCGTCTTTCCGTAACGACTACGAAACATGTTCTTAGTTCTTACGATGCACCCTTTTTTTGCTCTCAGGTTCCAGAGTTCCCGGACGTCGCCTCATCATCACAAGCACTAGGGTACGAGTCACAGCAGTGTCATTACACAGGGTTCACATCCAACAACTCTGCACTTGTTCCTGTTCAAGGTTCATTGCCTTCAGACTTCTTTATCACGAGTCAACGTAAACAAAGTTTTGCTCAAGTTTCTCGGCCCTGGTGCTGACACCGCCTCGTAACTTGTAATTTGCAGAAGCCATCGAGCCGTCGACCAATAATTTGACACCGTACGATGACCAGACGATACCACCTGTGGTCGCCGACTTTCCTGCCGCCGCGTTATCCGGGGATGGCGAGTCTATCGCCATGGCGGTCACGGACGCGTCTGAGAACGTAGGCGGCCTCTTGCTCCTTTGTTCCCCGTTTAAGTGTCTATGCGGTGGAGTCCTTCTTTCCCGTAACGATTACGAAACATGTTCTTAGTTCTTACGATGCACCTTTTTTTGTTCGCAGGTTCCAGAGTTCCCGGACGTCGCCTCATCATCACAAGCACTAGGGTACGAGTTACAGCGGTCTTATTACACAGGGTTCACATCCAACAACTCTGCACTCGTTACTGTTCAAGGTTCATTGCCTTCAGACTTCTTTATCACGAGTCAAGGTAAAGGAACTTTTGCTCAAGTTTCTCAGCCCTGTTGCTGAGACTGCCTCGTAACTTGTAATTTGCAGAAGACATCGAGCCGTCGACCAATAATTTGACACCATACGATGACCAGATACCACCTGTGGTCGCCGCCTTTCCTGCCGCCGCGTTAACCTGGGACGGCGCGTCCATCGCCATGGCGGTCACGGACGCGTCTAAGAACGTAGGTGGCCTCTTGCTGCTGTGCTCCCCGTTTAAGTGTCTGTGCGGTGGACTCCGTCTTTCCCGTAACGATTACGAAACATGTTCTTAGTTCGTACGATCCACTTTTTTTGTTCTCAGGTTCCAGAGTTCCCGGACGTCGCCACATCATCACAAGCACTAGGGTACGAGTCACAGCGGTCTCATTACACAGGGTTCACATCCAACAACTCTGCACTTGTTCCTGTTCAAGGTTCATTGCCTTCAGACTTCTTTATCACGAGTCAAGGTAAAGGAACTTTTGCTCAAGTTTCTCGGCCCTCTTGCTGACACCGCCTCGTAACTTGTAATTTGCAGAAGACATCCAGCCGTCGACCAATAATGTGACGCCATACGATGGCCAGACGATACCACCAGTGGTCGCCGCCTTTCCTTCCGCCTCGTTTCCCGGGGACGGCACGTCCATCGCCATGGAGGTCACGGACGCTTCTAAGAACGTAGGTGGCCTCTTGCTGCTGTGCTCCCCGTTTAAGTGTCTGTGCGGTGGACTCCGTCTTTCCCCTAACGATTACGAAACATGTTCTTAGTTCTTACGATGCACTTTTTTTGTTCTCAGGTTTCAGAGTTCCCGGACGTCGCCACATCATCACAAGCACTAGGGTACGAGTCACAGCAGTGTCATTACACAGCGTTCACATCCAACAACTCTGCACTTGTTCCTGCTCAAGGTTCATTGCCTCCAGACTTCTTTATCACGAGTCAAGGTAAACAAAGTTTTGCTCAAGTCTCTCGGCCCTGGTGCTGACACCGCCTCGTAACTTGTAATTTGCAGAAGACATCGAGCCGTCGACCAATAATTTGACACCATACGATGGCCAGACGATACCACCTGTGGTCGCCGCCTTTCCTGCCGCCGCGTTATCTGGCGACGGCACGTCCATCGCCATGGCGGTCACGGACGCGTCTGAGAACGTAGGCGGCCTCTTGCTCCAGTGCTCCCCGTTTAAGTGTCTGTGCGGTGGACTCCGTCTTTCCCGTAACGATTACGAAACATGTTCTTAGTTCTTACGATGCACCTTTTTTGTTGTCAGGATACAGAGTTCCCGGACGTCGCCTCATCATCACAAGCACTAGGGTACGAGTCACAGCAGTCTCATTACACAGAGTTCACATCCAACAACTCTGCACTTGTTCCTGCTCAAGGTTCATTGCCTTCAGACTTCATCACGAGTCAAGGTAAACAAAGTTTTGCTCAAGTTTCTCGGCCCTGTTGCTGACACTGCCTCGTAACTTGTAATTTGCAGAAGACATCGAGCCGTCGACCAATAATTTGAAACCATACGATGGCCAGACGATACCACCTGTGGTCGCCGCCTTTCCTGCCGCCGCGTTATCCGTCGACGGCACGTCCATCGCCATGGCGGTCACGGACGCGTCTGAGAACGTAGGCTTCCTCTTGCTCCTGTGCTCCCCGTTTAAGTGTCTGTGCGGTGGACTCCATCTTTCCCGTAACGATTACGAAACATGTTCTTAGTTCTTACGATGCACCTTTTTTTGTTCTCAGGATCCAGAGTTCCCGGACGTCGCCTCATCATCACAAGCACTAGGGTACGAGTCACGGCAGTCTCATTACACAGAGTTCACATCCAACAACTCTGCACTTGTTCCTGCTCAAGGTTCATTGCCTTCAGACTTCTTTATCACGGGTCAAGGTAAACAAAGTTTTGCTCAAGTATATCGGCCCTGGTGTTGACACCGCCTCGTAACTTGTAATTTGCAGAAGACATCGAGCCGTCGACCAATAATTTGACACCATACGATGACCAGACGATACCACCTGTGGTCGCCGCCTTTCCTGCCGCCGCGTTAGCCTGGGACGGCACGTCCATCGCCATGGCGGTCACGGACGAGTCTAAGAACGTAGGTGGCCTCTTGCTGCTGTGCTCCCCGTTTAAGTGTCTGTGCGGTGGACTCCGTCTTTCCTCTAACGATTACGAAACATGTTCTTAGTTCTTACGATGCACCTTTTTTGTTCTCAGGTTTCAGAGTTCCCGGACGTCGCCACATCATCACAAGCACAAGGGTACGAGTCACAGCAGTGTCATTGCACAGCGTTCACATCCAACAACTCTGCACTTGTTCCTGCTCAAGGTTCATTGCCTCCAGACTTCTTTATCACGAGTCAAGGTAAACAAAGTTTTGCTCAAGTCTCTCGGCCCTGGTGCTGACACCGCCTCGTAACTTGTAATTTGCAGAAGACATCGAGCCGTCGACCAATAATTTGACACCATACGATGGCCAGACGATACCACCTGTGGTCGCCGCCTTTCCTGCCGCCGCGTTATCCGGCGACGGCACGTCCATCGCCATGGCGGTCACGGACGCGTCTGAGAACGTAGGCGGCCTCTTGCTCCTGTGCTCCCCGTTTAAGTGTCTGTGCGGTGGACTCCGTCTTTCCCGTAACGATTACGAAACTTGTTCTTAGTTCTTACGATGCACCTTTTTGTGTTCTCAGGATCCAGAGTTCCCGGACGTCGCCTCATCATCACAAGTACTAGGGTACGATTCACAGCAGTCTCATTACACAGAGTTCACATCCAACAACTCTGCACTTGTTCCTGCTCAAGGTTCATTGCCTTCAGACTTCGTTATCACGAGTCAAGGTAAACAAAGTTTTGCTCAAGTTTCTCGGCCCTGTTGCTGACACTGCCTCGTAACTTGTAATTTGCAGAAGACATCGAGCCGTCGACCAATAATTTGAAACCATACGATGGCCAGACGATACCACCTGTGGTCGCCGCCTTTCCTGCCGCCGCGTTATCCGGCGACGGCACGTCCATCGCCATGGCGATCACGGACGCGTCTGAGAACGTAGGCGGCCTCTTGCTCCTGTGCTCCCCGTTTAAGTGTCTGTGCGGTGGACTCCGTCTTTCCCGTAACGATTACGAAACATGTTCTTAGTTCTTACGATGCACCTTTTTTGTTGTCAGGATACAGAGTTCCCGGACGTCGCCTCATCATCACAAGCACTAGGGTACGAGTCACAGCAGTCTCATTACACAGAGTTCACATCCAACAACTCTGCACTTGTTCCTGCTCAAGGTTCATTGCCTTCAGACTTCATCACGAGTCAAGGTAAACAAAGTTTTGCTCAAGTTTCTCGGCCCTGTTGCTGACACTGCCTCGTAACTTGTAATTTGCAGAAGACATCGAGCCGTCGACCAATAATTTGAAACCATACGATGGCCAGACGATACCACCTGTGGTCGCCGCCTTTCCTGCCGCCGCGTTATCCGTCGACGGCACGTCCATCGCCATGGCGGTCACGGACGCGTCTGAGAACGTAGGCTTCCTCTTGCTCCTGTGCTCCCCGTTTAAGTGTCTGTGCGGTGGACTCCGTCTTTCCCGTAACGATTACGAAACATGTTCTTAGTTCTTACGATGCACCTTTTTTGTTGTCAGGATACAGAGTTCCCGGACGTCGCCTCATCATCACAAGCACTAGGGTACGAGTCACAGCAGTCTCATTACACAGAGTTCACATCCAACAACTCTGCACTTGTTCCTGCTCAAGGTTCATTGCCTTCAGACTTCATCACGAGTCAAGGTAAACAAAGTTTTGCTCAAGTTTCTCGGCCCTGTTGCTGACACTGCCTCGTAACTTGTAATTTGCAGAAGACATCGAGCCGTCGACCAATAATTTGAAACCATACGATGGCCAGACGATACCACCTGTGGTCGCCGCCTTTCCTGCCGCCGCGTTATCCGTCGACGGCACGTCCATCGCCATGGCGGTCACGGACGCGTCTGAGAACGTAGGCTTCCTCTTGCTCCTGTGCTCCCCGTTTAAATGTCTGTGCGGTGGACTCCATCTTTCCCGTAACGATTACGAAACATGTTCTTAGTTCTTACGATGCACCTTTTTTTGTTCTCAGGATCCAGAGTTCCCGGACGTCGCCTCATCATCACAAGCACTAGGGTACGAGTCACGGCAGTCTCATTACACAGAGTTCACATCCAACAACTCTGCACTTGTTCCTGCTCAAGGTTCATTGCCTTCAGACTTCTTTATCACGGGTCAAGGTAAACAAAGTTTTGCTCAAGTATATCGGCCCTGGTGTTGACACCGCCTCGTAACTTGTAATTTGCAGAAGACATCGAGCCGTCGACCAATAATTTGACACCATACGATGACCAGACGATACCACCTGTGGTCGCCGCCTTTCCTGCCGCCGCGTTAGCCTGGGACGGCACGTCCATCGCCATGGCGGTCACGGACGAGTCTAAGAACGTAGGTGGCCTCTTGCTGCTGTGCTCCCCGTTTAAGTGTCTGTGCGGTGGACTCCGTCTTTCCTCTAACGATTACGAAACATGTTCTTAGTTCTTACGATGCACCTTTTTTGTTCTCAGGTTTCAGAGTTCCCGGACGTCGCCACATCATCACAAGCACAAGGGTACGAGTCACAGCAGTGTCATTGCACAGCGTTCACATCCAACAACTCTGCACTTGTTCCTGCTCAAGGTTCATTGCCTCCAGACTTCTTTATCACGAGTCAAGGTAAACAAAGTTTTGCTCAAGTTTCTCGGCCCTGTTGCTGACACTGCCTCGTAACTTGTAATTTGCAGAAGACATCGAGCCGTCGACCAATAATTTGAAACCATACGATGGCCAGACGATACCACCTGTGGTCGCCGCCTTTCCTGCCGCAGCGTTATCCGTCGACGGCACGTCCATCGCCATGGCGGTCACGGACGCGTCTGAGAACGTAGGCTTCCTCTTGCTCCTGTGCTCCCCGTTTAAGTGTCTGTGCGGTGGACTCCATCTTTCCCGTAACGATTACGAAACATGTTCTTAGTTCTTACGATGCACCTTTTTTTGTTCTCAGGATCCAGAGTTCCCGGACGTCGCCTCATCATCACAAGCACTAGGGTACGAGTCACGGCAGTCTCATTACACAGAGTTCACATCCAACAACTCTGCACTTGTTCCTGCTCAAGGTTCATTGCCTTCAGACTTCTTTATCACGGGTCAAGGTAAACAAAGTTTTGCTCAAGTATATCGGCCCTGGTGTTGACACCGCCTCGTAACTTGTAATTTGCAGAAGACATCGAGCCGTCGACCAATAATTTGACACCATACGATGACCAGACGATACCACCTGTGGTCGCCGCCTTTCCTGCCGCCGCGTTAGCCTGGGACGGCACGTCCATCGCCATGGCGGTCACGGACGAGTCTAAGAACGTAGGTGGCCTCTTGCTGCTGTGCTCCCCGTTTAAGTGTCTGTGCGGTGGACTCCGTCTTTCCTCTAACGATTACGAAACATGTTCTTAGTTCTTACGATGCACCTTTTTTGTTCTCAGGTTTCAGAGTTCCCGGACGTCGCCACATCATCACAAGCACAAGGGTACGAGTCACAGCAGTGTCATTGCACAGCGTTCACATCCAACAACTCTGCACTTGTTCCTGCTCAAGGTTCATTGCCTCCAGACTTCTTTATCACGAGTCAAGGTAAACAAAGTTTTGCTCAAGTCTCTCGGCCCTGGTGCTGACACCGCCTCGTAACTTGTAATTTGCAGAAGACATCGAGCCGTCGACCAATAATTTGACACCATACGATGGCCAGACGATACCACCTGTGGTCGCCGCCTTTCCTGCCGCCGCGTTATCTGGCGACGGCACGTCCATCGCCATGGCGGTCACGGACGCGTCTGAGAACGTAGGCGGCCTCTTGCTCCAGTGCTCCCCGTTTAAGTGTCTGTGCGGTGGACTCCGTCTTTCCCGTAACGATTACGAAACATGTTCTTAGTTCTTACGATGCACCTTTTTTGTTGTCAGGATACAGAGTTCCCGGACGTCGCCTCATCATCACAAGCACTAGGGTACGAGTCACAGCAGTCTCATTACACAGAGTTCACATCCAACAACTCTGCACTTGTTCCTGCTCAAGGTTCATTGCCTTCAGACTTCATCACGAGTCAAGGTAAACAAAGTTTTGCTCAAGTTTCTCGGCCCTGTTGCTGACACTGCCTCGTAACTTGTAATTTGCAGAAGACATCGAGCCGTCGACCAATAATTTGAAACCATACGATGGCCAGACGATACCACCTGTGGTCGCCGCCTTTCCTGCCGCCGCGTTATCCGTCGACGGCACGTCCATCGCCATGGCGGTCACGGACGCGTCTGAGAACGTAGGCTTCCTCTTGCTCCTGTGCTCCCCGTTTAAGTGTCTGTGCGGTGGACTCCATCTTTCCCGTAACGATTACGAAACATGTTCTTAGTTCTTACGATGCACCTTTTTTTGTTCTCAGGATCCAGAGTTCCCGGACGTCGCCTCATCATCACAAGCACTAGGGTACGAGTCACGGCAGTCTCATTACACAGAGTTCACATCCAACAACTCTGCACTTGTTCCTGCTCAAGGTTCATTGCCTTCAGACTTCTTTATCACGGGTCAAGGTAAACAAAGTTTTGCTCAAGTATATCGGCCCTGGTGTTGACACCGCCTCGTAACTTGTAATTTGCAGAAGACATCGAGCCGTCGACCAATAATTTGACACCATACGATGACCAGACGATACCACCTGTGGTCGCCGCCTTTCCTGCCGCCGCGTTAGCCTGGGACGGCACGTCCATCGCCATGGCGGTCACGGACGAGTCTAAGAACGTAGGTGGCCTCTTGCTGCTGTGCTCCCCGTTTAAGTGTCTGTGCGGTGGACTCCGTCTTTCCTCTAACGATTACGAAACATGTTCTTAGTTCTTACGATGCACCTTTTTTGTTCTCAGGTTTCAGAGTTCCCGGACGTCGCCACATCATCACAAGCACAAGGGTACGAGTCACAGCAGTGTCATTGCACAGCGTTCACATCCAACAACTCTGCACTTGTTCCTGCTCAAGGTTCATTGCCTCCAGACTTCTTTATCACGAGTCAAGGTAAACAAAGTTTTGCTCAAGTCTCTCGGCCCTGGTGCTGACACCGCCTCGTAACTTGTAATTTGCAGAAGACATCGAGCCGTCGACCAATAATTTGACACCATACGATGGCCAGACGATACCACCTGTGGTCGCCGCCTTTCCTGCCGCCGCGTTATCCGGCGACGGCACGTCCATCGCCATGGCGGTCACGGACGCGTCTGAGAACGTAGGCGGCCTCTTGCTCCTGTGCTCCCCGTTTAAGTGTCTGTGCGGTGGACTCCGTCTTTCCCGTAACGATTACGAAACTTGTTCTTAGTTCTTACGATGCACCTTTTTGTGTTCTCAGGATCCAGAGTTCCCGGACGTCGCCTCATCATCACAAGTACTAGGGTACGATTCACAGCAGTCTCATTACACAGAGTTCACATCCAACAACTCTGCACTTGTTCCTGCTCAAGGTTCATTGCCTTCAGACTTCGTTATCACGAGTCAAGGTAAACAAAGTTTTGCTCAAGTTTCTCGGCCCTGTTGCTGACACTGCCTCGTAACTTGTAATTTGCAGAAGACATCGAGCCGTCGACCAATAATTTGAAACCATACGATGGCCAGACGATACCACCTGTGGTCGCCGCCTTTCCTGCCGCCGCGTTATCCGGCGACGGCACGTCCATCGCCATGGCGATCACGGACGCGTCTGAGAACGTAGGCGGCCTCTTGCTCCTGTGCTCCCCGTTTAAGTGTCTGTGCGGTGGACTCCGTCTTTCCCGTAACGATTACGAAACATGTTCTTAGTTCTTACGATGCACCTTTTTTGTTGTCAGGATACAGAGTTCCCGGACGTCGCCTCATCATCACAAGCACTAGGGTACGAGTCACAGCAGTCTCATTACACAGAGTTCACATCCAACAACTCTGCACTTGTTCCTGCTCAAGGTTCATTGCCTTCAGACTTCATCACGAGTCAAGGTAAACAAAGTTTTGCTCAAGTTTCTCGGCCCTGTTGCTGACACTGCCTCGTAACTTGTAATTTGCAGAAGACATCGAGCCGTCGACCAATAATTTGAAACCATACGATGGCCAGACGATACCACCTGTGGTCGCCGCCTTTCCTGCCGCCGCGTTATCCGTCGACGGCACGTCCATCGCCATGGCGGTCACGGACGCGTCTGAGAACGTAGGCTTCCTCTTGCTCCTGTGCTCCCCGTTTAAGTGTCTGTGCGGTGGACTCCGTCTTTCCCGTAACGATTACGAAACATGTTCTTAGTTCTTACGATGCACCTTTTTTGTTGTCAGGATACAGAGTTCCCGGACGTCGCCTCATCATCACAAGCACTAGGGTACGAGTCACAGCAGTCTCATTACACAGAGTTCACATCCAACAACTCTGCACTTGTTCCTGCTCAAGGTTCATTGCCTTCAGACTTCATCACGAGTCAAGGTAAACAAAGTTTTGCTCAAGTTTCTCGGCCCTGTTGCTGACACTGCCTCGTAACTTGTAATTTGCAGAAGACATCGAGCCGTCGACCAATAATTTGAAACCATACGATGGCCAGACGATACCACCTGTGGTCGCCGCCTTTCCTGCCGCCGCGTTATCCGTCGACGGCACGTCCATCGCCATGGCGGTCACGGACGCGTCTGAGAACGTAGGCTTCCTCTTGCTCCTGTGCTCCCCGTTTAAATGTCTGTGCGGTGGACTCCATCTTTCCCGTAACGATTACGAAACATGTTCTTAGTTCTTACGATGCACCTTTTTTTGTTCTCAGGATCCAGAGTTCCCGGACGTCGCCTCATCATCACAAGCACTAGGGTACGAGTCACGGCAGTCTCATTACACAGAGTTCACATCCAACAACTCTGCACTTGTTCCTGCTCAAGGTTCATTGCCTTCAGACTTCTTTATCACGGGTCAAGGTAAACAAAGTTTTGCTCAAGTATATCGGCCCTGGTGTTGACACCGCCTCGTAACTTGTAATTTGCAGAAGACATCGAGCCGTCGACCAATAATTTGACACCATACGATGACCAGACGATACCACCTGTGGTCGCCGCCTTTCCTGCCGCCGCGTTAGCCTGGGACGGCACGTCCATCGCCATGGCGGTCACGGACGAGTCTAAGAACGTAGGTGGCCTCTTGCTGCTGTGCTCCCCGTTTAAGTGTCTGTGCGGTGGACTCCGTCTTTCCTCTAACGATTACGAAACATGTTCTTAGTTCTTACGATGCACCTTTTTTGTTCTCAGGTTTCAGAGTTCCCGGACGTCGCCACATCATCACAAGCACAAGGGTACGAGTCACAGCAGTGTCATTGCACAGCGTTCACATCCAACAACTCTGCACTTGTTCCTGCTCAAGGTTCATTGCCTCCAGACTTCTTTATCACGAGTCAAGGTAAACAAAGTTTTGCTCAAGTTTCTCGGCCCTGTTGCTGACACTGCCTCGTAACTTGTAATTTGCAGAAGACATCGAGCCGTCGACCAATAATTTGAAACCATACGATGGCCAGACGATACCACCTGTGGTCGCCGCCTTTCCTGCCGCAGCGTTATCCGTCGACGGCACGTCCATCGCCATGGCGGTCACGGACGCGTCTGAGAACGTAGGCTTCCTCTTGCTCCTGTGCTCCCCGTTTAAGTGTCTGTGCGGTGGACTCCATCTTTCCCGTAACGATTACGAAACATGTTCTTAGTTCTTACGATGCACCTTTTTTTGTTCTCAGGATCCAGAGTTCCCGGACGTCGCCTCATCATCACAAGCACTAGGGTACGAGTCACGGCAGTCTCATTACACAGAGTTCACATCCAACAACTCTGCACTTGTTCCTGCTCAAGGTTCATTGCCTTCAGACTTCTTTATCACGGGTCAAGGTAAACAAAGTTTTGCTCAAGTATATCGGCCCTGGTGTTGACACCGCCTCGTAACTTGTAATTTGCAGAAGACATCGAGCCGTCGACCAATAATTTGACACCATACGATGACCAGACGATACCACCTGTGGTCGCCGCCTTTCCTGCCGCCGCGTTAGCCTGGGACGGCACGTCCATCGCCATGGCGGTCACGGACGAGTCTAAGAACGTAGGTGGCCTCTTGCTGCTGTGCTCCCCGTTTAAGTGTCTGTGCGGTGGACTCCGTCTTTCCTCTAACGATTACGAAACATGTTCTTAGTTCTTACGATGCACCTTTTTTGTTCTCAGGTTTCAGAGTTCCGGACGTCGCCACATCATCACAAGCACAAGGGTACGAGTCACAGCAGTGTCATTGCACAGCGTTCACATCCAACAACTCTGCACTTGTTCCTGCTCAAGGTTCATTGCCTCCAGACTTCTTTATCACGAGTCAAGGTAAACAAAGTTTTGCTCAAGTCTCTCGGCCCTGGTGCTGACACCGCCTCGTAACTTGTAATTTGCAGAAGACATCGAGCCGTCGACCAATAATTTGACACCATACGATCGCCAGACGATACCACCTGTGGTCGCCGCCTTTCCTGCCGCCGCGTTATCCGGCGACGGCACGTCCATCGCCATGGCGGTCACGGACGCGTCTGAGAACGTAGGCGGCCTCTTGCTCCTGTGCTCCCCGTTTAAGTGTCTGTGCGGTGGACTCCGTCTTTCCCGTAACGATTACGAAACTTGTTCTTAGTTCTTACGATGCACCTTTTTGTGTTCTCAGGATCCAGAGTTCCCGGACGTCGCCTCATCATCACAAGTACTAGGGTACGATTCACAGCAGTCTCATTACACAGAGTTCACATCCAACAACTCTGCACTTGTTCCTGCTCAAGGTTCATTGCCTTCAGACTTCGTTATCACGAGTCAAGGTAAACAAAGTTTTGCTCAAGTTTCTCGGCCCTGTTGCTGACACTGCCTCGTAACTTGTAATTTGCAGAAGACATCGAGCCGTCGACCAATAATTTGAAACCATACGATGGCCAGACGATACCACCTGTGGTCGCCGCCTTTCCTGCCGCCGCGTTATCCGGCGACGGCACGTCCATCGCCATGGCGATCACGGACGCGTCTGAGAACGTAGGCGGCCTCTTGCTCCTGTGCTCCCCGTTTAAGTGTCTGTCTTTGGACTCCGTCTTTCCCGTAACGATTACGAAACATGTTCTTAGTTCTTACGATGCACCTTTTTTGTTCTCAGGATCCAGAGTTCCCGGACGTCGCCTCATCATCACAAGCACTAGGGTACGAGTCACAGCAGTCTCATTACACAGAGTTCACATCCAACAACTCTGCACTTGTTCCTGCTCAAGGTTCATTGCCTTCAGACTTCTTTATCACGAGTCAAGGTAAACAAAGTTTTGCTCAAGTATCTCGGCCCTGGTGTTGACACCGCCTCGTAACTTGTAATTTGCAGAAGACATCGAGCCATCGACCAATAATGTGACACCATACGATGACCAGACGATACCACCTGTGGTCGCCGCCTTTCCTGCCGCCGCGTTAGCCTGGGACGGCGCGTCCATCGCCAATGCGGTCACGGACGCGTCTAAGAATGTAGGTTGCCTCTTGCTGCTGTGCTCCCCATTTAAGTGTTTGTGCGGTGGACTCCGTCTTTCCCGTAACGATTACGAAACATGTTCTTAGTTCTTACGATGCACCTTTTTGTTCTCAGGTTTCAGAGCTCCCGGACGTCGCTACATCATCACAAGCACTAGGGTACGAGTCACAGCAGTGTCATTACACAGGGTTCACATCCAACATCTCTGCACTTGGTCCTGCTCAAGGTTCATTGCCTTCAGACTTCTTTATCACGAGTCAAGGTAAACAAAGTTTTGCTCAAGTCTCTCGGCCCTGGTGCTGACACCGCCTCGTAACTTGTAATTTGCAGAAGACATCGAGCCGTCGACCAATAATTTGACACCATACGATGGCCAGACGATACCACCTGTGGTCGCCGCCTTTCCTGCCGCCGCGTTATCCGGCGACGGCACGTCCAACGCCATGGCGGTCACGGACGCGTCTGAGAACGTAGGCGGCCTCTTGCTCCTGTGCTCCCCGTTTAAGTGTCTGTGCGTTGGACTCCGTCTTCCCGTAATGACTACGAAACATGTTCTTAGTTCTTACGATGCACCCTTTTTTTGCTCTCAGGTTCCAGAGTTCCCGGACGTCGCCTCATCATCACAAGCACTAGGGTACGAGTCACAGCAGTGTCATTACACAGGGTTCACATCCAACAACTCTGCACTTGTTCCTGTTCAAGGTTCATTGCCTTCAGACTTCTTTATCACGAGTCAACGTAAACAAAGTTTTGCTCAAGTTTCTCGGCCCTGGTGCTGACACCGCCTCGTAACTTGTAATTTGCAGAAGCCATCGAGCCGTCGACCAATAATTTGACACCGTACGATGACCAGACGATACCACCTGTGGTCGCCGACTTTCCTGCCGCCGCGTTATCCGGGGATGGCGAGTCTATCGCCATGGCGGTCACGGACGCGTCTGAGAACGTAGGCGGCCTCTTGCTCCTTTGTTCCCCGTTTAAGTGTCTATGCGGTGGAGTCCTTCTTTCCCGTAACGATTACGAAACATGTTCTTAGTTCTTACGATGCACCTTTTTTTGTTCGCAGGTTCCAGAGTTCCCGGACGTCGCCTCATCATCACAAGCACTAGGGTACGAGTTACAGCGGTCTTATTACACAGGGTTCACATCCAACAACTCTGCACTCGTTACTGTTCAAGGTTCATTGCCTTCAGACTTCTTTATCACGAGTCAAGGTAAAGGAACTTTTGCTCAAGTTTCTCAGCCCTGTTGCTGAGACTGCCTCGTAACTTGTAATTTGCAGAAGACATCGAGCCGTCGACCAATAATTTGACACCATACGATGACCAGATACCACCTGTGGTCGCCGCCTTTCCTGCCGCCGCGTTAACCTGGGACGGCGCGTCCATCGCCATGGCGGTCACGGACGCGTCTAAGAACGTAGGTGGCCTCTTGCTGCTGTGCTCCCCGTTTAAGTGTCTGTGCGGTGGACTCCGTCTTTCCCGTAACGATTGCGAAACATGTTCTTAGTTCGTACGATCCACTTTTTTTGTTCTCAGGTTCCAGAGTTCCCGGACGTCGCCACATCATCACAAGCACTAGGGTACGAGTCACAGCGGTCTCATTACACAGGGTTCACATCCAACAAGTCTGCACTTGTTCCTGTTCAAGGTTCATTGCCTTCAGACTTCTTTATCACGAGTCAAGGTAAAGAAACTTTTGCTCAAGTTTCTCGACCCTCTTGCTGACACCGCCTCGTAACTTGTAATTTGCAGAAGACATCCAGCCGTCGACCAATAATGTGACGCCATACGATGGCCAGACGATACCACCAGTGGTCGCCGCCTTTCCTTCCGCCTCGTTTCCCGGGGACGGCACGTCCATCGCCATGGAGGTCACGGACGCTTCTAAGAACGTAGGTGGCCTCTTGCTGCTGTGCTCCCCGTTTAAGTGTCTGTGCGGTGGACTCCGTCTTTCCCCTAACGATTACGAAACATGTTCTTAGTTCTTACGATGCACTTTTTTTGTTCTCAGGTTTCAGAGTTCCCGGACGTCGCCACATCATCACAAGCACTAGGGTACGAGTCACAGCAGTGTCATTACACAGCGTTCACATCCAACAACTCTGCACTTGTTCCTGCTCAAGGTTCATTGCCTCCAGACTTCTTTATCACGAGTCAAGGTAAACAAAGTTTTGCTCAAGTCTCTCGGCCCTGGTGCTGACACCGCCTCGTAACTTGTAATTTGCAGAAGACATCGAGCCGTCGACCAATAATTTGACACCATACGATGGCCAGACGATACCACCTGTGGTCGCCGCCTTTCCTGCCGCCGCGTTATCCGGCGACGGCACGTCCATCGCCATGGCGGTCACGGACGCGTCTGAGAACGTAGGCGGCCTCTTGCTCCAGTGCTCCCCGTTTAAGTGTCTGTGCGGTGGACTCCGTCTTTCCCGTAACGATTACGAAACATGTTCTTAGTTCTTACGATGCACCTTTTTTGTTGTCAGGATACAGAGTTCCCGGACGTCGCCTCATCATCACAAGCACTAGGGTACGAGTCACAGCAGTCTCATTACACAGAGTTCACATCCAACAACTCTGCACTTGTTCCTGCTCAAGGTTCATTGCCTTCAGACTTCATCACGAGTCAAGGTAAACAAAGTTTTGCTCAAGTTTCTCGGCCCTGTTGCTGACACTGCCCTCGTAACTTGTAATTTGCAGAAGACATCGAGCCGTCGACCAATAATTTGAAACCATACGATGGCCAGACGATACCACCTGTGGTCGCCGCCTTTCCTGCCGCCGCGTTATCCGTCGACGGCACGTCCATCGCCATGGCGGTCACGGACGCGTCTGAGAACGTAGGCTTCCTCTTGCTCCTGTGCTCCCCGTTTAAGTGTCTGTGCGGTGGACTCCGTCTTTCCTCTAACGATTACGAAACATGTTCTTAGTTCTTACGATGCACCTTTTTTGTTCTCAGGTTTCAGAGTTCCGGACGTCGCCACATCATCACAAGCACAAGGGTACGAGTCACCGCAGTGTCATTGCACAGCGTTCACATCCAACAACTCTGCACTTGTTCCTGCTCAAGGTTCATTGCCTCCAGACTTCTTTATCACGAGTCAAGGTAAACAAAGTTTTGCTCAAGTCTCTCGGCACTGGTGCTGACACCGCCTCGTAACTTGTAATTTGCAGAAGACATCGAGCCGTCGACCAATAATTTGACACCATACGATGGCCAGACGATACCACCTGTGGTCGCCGCCTTTCCTGCCGCCGCGTTATCCGGCGACGGCACGTCCATCGCCATGGCGGTCACGGACGCGTCTGAGAACGTAGGCGGCCTCTTGCTCCTGTGCTCCCGTTTAAGTGTCTGTGCGGTGGACTCCGTCTTTCCCGTAACGATTACGAAACTTGTTCTTAGTTCTTACGATGCACCTTTTTGTGTTCGCAGGTTCCAGAGTTCCCGGACGTCGCCTCATCATCACAAGCACTAGGGTACGAGTTACAGCGGTCTTATTACACAGGGTTCACATCCAACAACTCTGCACTCGTTACTGTTCAAGGTTCATTGCCTTCAGACTTCTTTATCACGAGTCAAGGTAAAGGAACTTTTGCTCAAGTTTCTCAGCCCTGTTGCTGAGACTGCCTCGTAACTTGTAATTTGCAGAAGACATCGAGCCGTCGACCAATAATTTGACACCATACGATGACCAGATACCACCTGTGGTCGCCGCCTTTCCTGCCGCCGCGTTAACCTGGGACGGCGCGTCCATCGCCATGGCGGTCACGGACGCGTCTAAGAACGTAGGTGGCCTCTTGCTGCTGTGCTCCCCGTTTAAGTGTCTGTGCGGTGGACTCCGTCTTTCCCGTAACGATTACGAAACATGTTCTTAGTTCGTACGATCCACTTTTTTGTTCTCAGGTTCCAGAGTTCCCGGACGTCGCCACATCATCACAAGCACTAGGGTACGAGTCACAGCGGTCTCATTACACAGGGTTCACATCCAACAACTCTGCACTTGTTCCTGTTCAAGGTTCATTGCCTTCAGACTTCTTTATCACGAGTCAAGGTAAAGGAACTTTTGCTCAAGTTTCTCGACCCTCTTGCTGACACCGCCTCGTAACTTGTAATTTGCAGAAGACATCCAGCCGTCGACCAATAATGTGACGCCATACGATGGCCAGACGATACCACCAGTGGTCGCCGCCTTTCCTTCCGCCTCGTTTCCCGGGGACGGCACGTCCATCGCCATGGAGGTCACGGACGCTTCTAAGAACGTAGGTGGCCTCTTGCTGCTGTGCTCCCCGTTTAAGTGTCTGTGCGGTGGACTCCGTCTTTCCCCTAACGATTACGAAACATGTTCTTAGTTCTTACGATGCACTTTTTTTGTTCTCAGGTTTCAGAGTTCCCGGACGTCGCCACATCATCACAAGCACTAGGGTACGAGTCACAGCAGTGTCATTACACAGCGTTCACATCCAACAACTCTGCACTTGTTCCTGCTCAAGGTTCATTGCCTCCAGACTTCTTTATCACGAGTCAAGGTAAACAAAGTTTTGCTCAAGTCTCTCGGCCCTGGTGCTGACACCGCCTCGTAACTTGTAATTTGCAGAAGACATCGAGCCGTCGACCAATAATTTGACACCATACGATGGCCAGACGATACCACCTGTGGTCGCCGCCTTTCCTGCCGCCGCGTTATCCGGCGACGGCACGTCCATCGCCATGGCGGTCACGGACGCGTCTGAGAACGTAGGCGGCCTCTTGCTCCAGTGCTCCCCGTTTAAGTGTCTGTGCGGTGGACTCCGTCTTTCCCGTAACGATTACGAAACATGTTCTTAGTTCTTACGATGCACCTTTTTTGTTGTCAGGATACAGAGTTCCCGGACGTCGCCTCATCATCACAAGCACTAGGGTACGAGTCACAGCAGTCTCATTACACAGAGTTCACATCCAACAACTCTGCACTTGTTCCTGCTCAAGGTTCATTGCCTTCAGACTTCATGCACGAGTCAAGGTAAACAAAGTTTTGCTCAAGTTTCTCGGCCCTGTTGCTGACACTGCCTCGTAACTTGTAATTTGCAGAAGACATCGAGCCGTCGACCAATAATTTGAAACCATACGATGGCCAGACGATACCACCTGTGGTCGCCGCCTTTCCTGCCGCCGCGTTATCCGTCGACGGCACGTCCATCGCCATGGCGGTCACGGACGCGTCTGAGAACGTAGGCTTCCTCTTGCTCCTGTGCTCCCCGTTTAAGTGTCTGTGCGGTGGACTCCGTCTTTCCTCTAACGATTACGAAACATGTTCTTAGTTCTTACGATGCACCTTTTTTGTTCTCAGGTTTCAGAGTTCCCGGACGTCGCCACATCATCACAAGCACAAGGGTACGAGTCACCGCAGTGTCATTGCACAGCGTTCACATCCAACAACTCTGCACTTGTTCCTGCTCAAGGTTCATTGCCTCCAGACTTCTTTATCACGAGTCAAGGTAAACAAAGTTTTGCTCAAGTCTCTCGGCCCTGGTGCTGACACCGCCTCGTAACTTGTAATTTGCAGAAGACATCGAGCCGTCGACCAATAATTTGACACCATACGATGGCCAGACGATACCACCTGTGGTCGCCGCCTTTCCTGCCGCCGCGTTATCCGGCGACGGCACGTCCATCGCCATGGCGGTCACCGACGCGTCTGAGAACGTAGGCGGCCTCTTGCTCCTGTGCTCCCCGTTTAAGTGTCTGTGCGGTGGACTCCGTCTTTCCCGTAACGATTACGAATCTTGTTCTTAGTTCTTACGATGCACCTTTTTGTGTTCTCAGGATCCAGAGTTCCCGGACGTCGCCTCATCATCACAAGTACTAGGGTACGATTCACAGCAGTCTCATTACACAGAGTTCACATCCAACAACTCTGCACTTGTTCCTGCTCAAGGTTCATTGCCTTCAGACTTCGTTATCACGAGTCAAGGTAAACAAAGTTTTGCTCAAGTTTCTCGGCCCTGTTGCTGACACTGCCTCGTAACTTGTAATTTGCAGAAGACATCGAGCCGTCGACCAATAATTTGAAACCATACGATGGCCAGACGATACCACCTGTGGTCGCCGCCTTCCTGCCGCCGCGTTATCCGGCGACGGCACGTCCATCGCAGTGGCGATCACGGACGCGTCTGAGAACGTAGGCGGCCTCTTGCTCCTGTGCTCCCCGTTTAAGTGTCTGTCTTTGGACTCCGTCTTTCCCGTAACGATTACGAAACATGTTCTTAGTTCTTACGATGCACCTTTTTTGTTCTCAGGATCCAGAGTTCCCGGACGTCGCCTCATCATCACAAGCACTAGGGTACGAGTCACAGCAGTCTCATTACACAGAGTTCACATCCAACAACTCTGCACTTGTTCCTGCTCAAGGTTCATTGCCTTCAGACTTCTTTATCACGAGTCAAGGTAAACAAAGTTTTGCTCAAGTATCTCGGCCCTGGTGTTGACACCGCCTCGTAACTTGTAATTTGCAGAAGACATCGAGCCGTCGACCAATAATGTGACACCATACGATGACCAGACGATACCACCTGTGGTCGCCGCCTTTCCTGCCGCCGCGTTAGCCTGGGACGGCGCGTCCATCGCCAATGCGGTCACGGACGCGTCTAAGAATGTAGGTTGCCTCTTGCTGCTGTGCTCCCCGTTTAAGTGTTTGTGCGGTGGACTCCGTCTTTCCCGTAACGATTACGAAACATGTTCTTAGTTCTTACGATGCACCTTTTTGTTCTCAGGTTTCAGAGCTCCCGGACGTCGCCACATCATCACAAGCACTAGGGTACGAGTCACAGCAGTGTCATTACACAGGGTTCACATCCAACATCTCTGCACTTGGTCCTGCTCAAGGTTCATTGCCTTCAGACTTCTTTATCACGAGTCAAGGTAAACAAAGTTTTGCTCAAGTCTCTCGGCCCTGGTGCTGACACCGCCTCGTAACTTGTAATTTGCAGAAGACATCGAGCCGTCGACCAATAATTTGACACCATACGATGGCCAGACGATACCACCTGTGGTCGCCGCCTTTCCTGCCGCCGCGTTATCCGGCGACGGCACGTCCAACGCCATGGCGGTCACGGACGCGTCTGAGAACGTAGGCGGCCTCTTGCTCCTGTGCTCCCCGTTTAAGTGTCTGTGCGTTGGACTCCGTCTTCCCGTAACGATTACGAAACATGTTCTTAGTTCTTACGATGCACATTTTTTTGTTCTCAGGATCCAGAGTTCCCGGACGTCGCCTCATCATCACAAGCACTAGGGTACGAGTCACAGCAGTTTCATTACACAGAGTTCACATCCAACAACTCTGCACTTGTTCCTGCTCAAGGTTCATTGCCTTCAGACTTCTTTATCACGAGTCAAGGTAAACAATGTTTTGCTCAAGTTTCTCGGCCCTGGTGTTGACACCGCCTCGTTACTTGTAATTTGCAGAAGACATCGAGCCGTCGACCAATAATTTGGCACCATACGATGGCCAGACGATACCACCTGTGGTCGCCGCCTTTCGTGCCGCCGCGTTATCCGGGGACGGCGCGTCCATCGCAATGGCGGTCACGGACGCGTCTGAGAACGTAGGTGGCCTCTTGGTGCTGTGCTCCCCGTTTAAGTGTCTGTGCGGTGGACTCTGTCTTTCCCGTAACGACTACGAAACGTGTTCTTAGTTCTTACGATGCACCCTTTTTTTGTTCTCAGGTTCCAGAGTTCCCGGACGTCGCCTCATCATCACAAGCACTAGGGTACGAGTCACAGCAGTGTCATTACACAGGGTTCACATCCAACAACTCTGCACTTGTTACTGTTCAAGGTTCATTGCCTTCAGACTTCTTTATCGCGAGTCAAGGTAAAGGAACTTTTGCTCAAGTTTCTCGGCCCTGTTGCTGACACTGCCTCGTAACTTGTAATTTGCAGAAGCCATCGAGCCGTCGACCAATAATTTGACACCGTACGATGACCAGACGATACCACCTGTGGTCGCCGACTTTCCTGCCGCCGCGTTATCCGGGATGGCGAGTCTATCGCCATGGCGGTCACGGACGCGTCTGAGAACGTAGGCGGCCTCTTGCTCCTTTGTTCCCCGTTTAAGTGTCTGTGCGGTGGACTCCTTCTTTCCCGTAACGATTACGAAACATGTTCTTAGTTCTTACGATGCACCTTTTTTTGTTCGCAGGTTCCAGAGTTCCCGGACGTCGCCTCATCATCACAAGCACTAGGGTACGAGTCACAGCGGTCTTATTACACAGGGTTCACATCCAACAACTCTGCACTTGTTACTGTTCAAGGTTCATTGCCTTCAGACTTCTTTATCACGAGTCAAGGTAAAGGAACTTTTGCTCAAGTTTCTCGGCCCTGTTGCTGAGACTGCCTCGTAACTTGTAATTTGCAGAAGACATCGAGCCGTCGACCAATAATTTGACACCATACGATGACCAGATACCACCTGTGGTCGCCGCCTTTCCTTCCGCCTCGTTTCCCGGGGACGGCACGTCCATCGCCATGGAGGTCACGGACGCTTCTAAGAACGTAGGTGGGCCTCTTGCTGCTGTGCTCCCCGTTTAAGTGTCTGTGCGGTGGACTCCGTCTTTCCCCTAACGATTACGAAACATGTTCTTAGTTCTTACGATGCACTTTTTTTGTTCTCAGGTTTCAGAGTTCCCGGACGTCGCCACATCATCACAAGCACTAGGGTACGAGTCACAGCAGTGTCATTACACAGCGTTCACATCCAACAACTCTGCACTTGTTCCTGCTCAAGGTTCATTGCCTCCAGACTTCTTTATCACGAGTCAAGGTAAACAAAGTTTTGCTCAAGTCTCTCGGCCCTGGTGCTGACACCGCCTCGTAACTTGTAATTTGCAGAAGACATCGAGCCGTCGACCAATAATTTGACACCATACGATGGCCAGACGATACCACCTGTGGTCGCCGCCTTTCCTGCCGCCGCGTTATCCGGCGACGGCACGTCCATCGCCATGGCGGTCACGGACGCGTCTGAGAACGTAGGCGGCCTCTTGCTCCAGTGCTCCCCGTTTAAGTGTCTGTGCGGTGGACTCCGTCTTTCCCGTAACGATTACGAAACATGTTCTTAGTTCTTACGATGCACCTTTTTTGTTGTCAGGATACAGAGTTCCCGGACGTCGCCTCATCATCACAAGCACTAGGGTACGAGTCACAGCAGTCTCATTACACAGAGTTCACATCCAACAACTCTGCACTTGTTCCTGCTCAAGGTTCATTGCCTTCAGACTTCATCACGAGTCAAGGTAAACAAAGTTTTGCTCAAGTTTCTCGGCCCTGTTGCTGACACTGCCTCGTAACTTGTAATTTGCAGAAGACATCGAGCCGTCGACCAATAATTTGAAACCATACGATGGCCAGACGATACCACCTGTGGTCGCCGCCTTTCCTGCCGCCGCGTTATCCGTCGACGGCACGTCCATCGCCATGGCGGTCACGGACGCGTCTGAGAACGTAGGCTTCCTCTTGCTCCTGTGCTCCCCGTTTAAGTGTCTGTGCGGTGGACTCCGTCTTTCCTCTAACGATTACGAAACATGTTCTTAGTTCTTACGATGCACCTTTTTTGTTCTCAGGTTTCAGAGTTCCCGGACGTCGCCACATCATCACAAGCACAAGGGTACGAGTCACCGCAGTGTCATTGCACAGCGTTCACATCCAACAACTCTGCACTTGTTCCTGCTCAAGGTTCATTGCCTCCAGACTTCTTTATCACGAGTCAAGGTAAACAAAGTTTTGCTCAAGTCTCTCGGCCCTGGTGCTGACACCGCCTCGTAACTTGTAATTTGCAGAAGACATCGAGCCGTCGACCAATAATTTGACACCATACGATGGCCAGACGATACCACCTGTGGTCGCCGCCTTTCCTGCCGCCGCGTTATCCGGCGACGGCACGTCCATCGCCATGGCGGTCACGGACGCGTCTGAGAACGTAGGCGGCCTCTTGCTCCTGTGCTCCCCGTTTAAGTGTCTGTGCGGTGGACTCCGTCTTTCCCGTAACGATTACGAAACTTGTTCTTAGTTCTTACGATGCACCTTTTTGTGTTCGCAGGTTCCAGAGTTCCCGGACGTCGCCTCATCATCACAAGCACTAGGGTACGAGTTACAGCGGTCTTATTACACAGGGTTCACATCCAACAACTCTGCACTCGTTACTGTTCAAGGTTCATTGCCTTCAGACTTCTTTATCACGAGTCAAGGTAAAGGAACTTTTGCTCAAGTTTCTCAGCCCTGTTGCTGAGACTGCCTCGTAACTTGTAATTTGCAGAAGACATCGAGCCGTCGACCAATAATTTGACACCATACGATGACCAGATACCACCTGTGGTCGCCGCCTTTCCTGCCGCCGCGTTAACCTGGGACGGCGCGTCCATCGCCATGGCGGTCACGGACGCGTCTAAGAACGTAGGTGGCCTCTTGCTGCTGTGCTCCCCGTTTAAGTGTCTGTGCGGTGGACTCCGTCTTTCCCGTAACGATTACGAAACATGTTCTTAGTTCGTACGATCCACTTTTTTTGTTCTCAGGTTCCAGAGTTCCCGGACGTCGCCACATCATCACAAGCACTAGGGTACGAGTCACAGCGGTCTCATTACACAGGGTTCACATCCAACAACTCTGCACTTGTTCCTGTTCAAGGTTCATTGCCTTCAGACTTCTTTATCACGAGTCAAGGTAAAGGAACTTTTGCTCAAGTTTCTCGACCCTCTTGCTGACACCGCCTCGTAACTTGTAATTTGCAGAAGACATCCAGCCGTCGACCAATAATGTGACGCCATACGATGGCCAGACGATACCACCAGTGGTCGCCGCCTTTCCTTCCGCCTCGTTTCCCGGGGACGGCACGTCCATCGCCATGGAGGTCACGGACGCTTCTAAGAACGTAGGTGGCCTCTTGCTGCTGTGCTCCCCGTTTAAGTGTCTGTGCGGTGGACTCCGTCTTTCCCCTAACGATTACGAAACATGTTCTTAGTTCTTACGATGCACTTTTTTTGTTCTCAGGTTTCAGAGTTCCCGGACGTCGCCACATCATCACAAGCACTAGGGTACGAGTCACAGCAGTGTCATTACACAGCGTTCACATCCAACAACTCTGCACTTGTTCCTGCTCAAGGTTCATTGCCTCCAGACTTCTTTATCACGAGTCAAGGTAAACAAAGTTTTGCTCAAGTCTCTCGGCCCTGGTGCTGACACCGCCTCGTAACTTGTAATTTGCAGAAGACATCGAGCCGTCGACCAATAATTTGACACCATACGATGGCCAGACGATACCACCTGTGGTCGCCGCCTTTCCTGCCGCCGCGTTATCCGGCGACGGCACGTCCATCGCCATGGCGGTCACGGACGCGTCTGAGAACGTAGGCGGCCTCTTGCTCCAGTGCTCCCCGTTTAAGTGTCTGTGCGGTGGACTCCGTCTTTCCCGTAACGATTACGAAACATGTTCTTAGTTCTTACGATGCACCTTTTTTGTTGTCAGGATACAGAGTTCCCGGACGTCGCCTCATCATCACAAGCACTAGGGTACGAGTCACAGCAGTCTCATTACACAGAGTTCACATCCAACAACTCTGCACTTGTTCCTGCTCAAGGTTCATTGCCTTCAGACTTCATCACGAGTCAAGGTAAACAAAGTTTTGCTCAAGTTTCTCGGCCCTGTTGCTGACACTGCCTCGTAACTTGTAATTTGCAGAAGACATCGAGCCGTCGACCAATAATTTGAAACCATACGATGGCCAGACGATACCACCTGTGGTCGCCGCCTTTCCTGCCGCCGCGTTATCCGTCGACGGCACGTCCATCGCCATGGCGGTCACGGACGCGTCTGAGAACGTAGGCTTCCTCTTGCTCCTGTGCTCCCCGTTTAAGTGTCTGTGCGGTGGACTCCGTCTTTCCTCTAACGATTACGAAACATGTTCTTAGTTCTTGCGATGCACCTTTTTTGTTCTCAGGTTTCAGAGTTCCCGGACGTCGCCACATCATCACAAGCACAAGGGTACGAGTCACCGCAGTGTCATTGCACAGCGTTCACATCCAACAACTCTGCACTTGTTCCTGCTCAAGGTTCATTGCCTCCAGACTTCTTTATCACGAGTCAAGGTAAACAAAGTTTTGCTCAAGTCTCTCGGCCCTGGTGCTGACACCGCCTCGTAACTTGTAATTTGCAGAAGACATCGAGCCGTCGACCAATAATTTGACACCATACGATGGCCAGACGATACCACCTGTGGTCGCCGCCTTTCCTGCCGCCGCGTTATCCGGCGACGGCACGTCCATCGCCATGGCGGTCACGGACGCGTCTGAGAACGTAGGCGGCCTCTTGCTCCTGTGCTCCCCGTTTAAGTGTCTGTGCGGTGGACTCCGTCTTTCCCGTAACGATTACGAATCTTGTTCTTAGTTCTTACGATGCACCTTTTTGTGTTCTCAGGATCCAGAGTTCCCGGACGTCGCCTCATCATCACAAGTACTAGGGTACGATTCACAGCAGTCTCATTACACAGAGTTCACATCCAACAACTCTGCACTTGTTCCTGCTCAAGGTTCATTGCCTTCAGACTTCGTTATCACGAGTCAAGGTAAACAAAGTTTTGCTCAAGTTTCTCGGCCCTGTTGCTGACACTGCCTCGTAACTTGTAATTTGCAGAAGACATCGAGCCGTCGACCAATAATTTGAAACCATACGATGGCCAGACGATACCACCTGTGGTCGCCGCCTTTCCTGCCGCCGCGTTATCCGGCGACGGCACGTCCATCGCCATGGCGATCACGGACGCGTCTGAGAACGTAGGCGGCCTCTTGCTCCTGTGCTCCCCGTTTAAGTGTCTGTCTTTGGACTCCGTCTTTCCCGTAACGATTACGAAACATGTTCTTAGTTCTTACGATGCACCTTTTTTGTTCTCAGGATCCAGAGTTCCCGGACGTCGCCTCATCATCACAAGCACTAGGGTACGAGTCACAGCAGTCTCATTACACAGAGTTCACATCCAACAACTCTGCACTTGTTCCTGCTCAAGGTTCATTGCCTTCAGACTTCTTTATCACGAGTCAAGGTAAACAAAGTTTTGCTCAAGTATCTCGGCCCTGGTGTTGACACCGCCTCGTAACTTGTAATTTGCAGAAGACATCGAGCCGTCGACCAATAATGTGACACCATACGATGACCAGACGATACCACCTGTGGTCGCCGCCTTTCCTGCCGCCGCGTTAGCCTGGGACGGCGCGTCCATCGCCAATGCGGTCACGGACGCGTCTAAGAATGTAGGTTGCCTCTTGCTGCTGTGCTCCCCGTTTAAGTGTTTGTGCGGTGGACTCCGTCTTTCCCGTAACGATTACGAAACATGTTCTTAGTTCTTACGATGCACCTTTTTGTTCTCAGGTTTCAGAGCTCCCGGACGTCGCCACATCATCACAAGCACTAGGGTACGAGTCACAGCAGTGTCATTACACAGGGTTCACATCCAACATCTCTGCACTTGGTCCTGCTCAAGGTTCATTGCCTTCAGACTTCTTTATCACGAGTCAAGGTAAACAAAGTTTTGCTCAAGTCTCTCGGCCCTGGTGCTGACACCGCCTCGTAACTTGTAATTTGCAGAAGACATCGAGCCGTCGACCAATAATTTGACACCATACGATGGCCAGACGATACCACCTGTGGTCGCCGCCTTTCCTGCCGCCGCGTTATCCGGCGACGGCACGTCCAACGCCATGGCGGTCACGGACGCGTCTGAGAACGTAGGCGGCCTCTTGCTCCTGTGCTCCCCGTTTAAATGTCTGTGCGTTGGACTCCGTCTTCCCGTAACGATTACGAAACATGTTCTTAGTTCTTACGATGCACAATTTTTTGTTCTCAGGATCCAGAGTTCCCGGACGTCGCCTCATCATCACAAGCACTAGGGTACGAGTCACAGCAGTTTCATTACACAGAGTTCACATCCAACAACTCTGCACTTGTTCCTGCTCAAGGTTCATTGCCTTCAGACTTCTTTATCACGAGTCAAGGTAAACAATGTTTTGCTCAAGTTTCTCGGCCCTGGTGTTGACACCGCCTCGTTACTTGTAATTTGCAGAAGACATCGAGCCGTCGACCAATAATTTGGCACCATACGATGGCCAGACGATACCACCTGTGGTCGCCGCCTTTCGTGCCGCCGCGTTATCCGGGGACGGCGCGTCCATCGCAATGGCGGTCACGGACGCGTCTGAGAACGTAGGTGGCCTCTTGGTGCTGTGCTCCCCGTTTAAGTGTCTGTGCGGTGGACTCTGTCTTTCCCGTAACGACTACGAAACGTGTTCTTAGTTCTTACGATGCACCCTTTTTTTGTTCTCAGGTTCCAGAGTTCCCGGACGTCGCCTCATCATCACAAGCACTAGGGTACGAGTCACAGCAGTGTCATTACACAGGGTTCACATCCAACAACTCTGCACTTGTTACTGTTCAAGGTTCATTGCCTTCAGACTTCTTTATCGCGAGTCAAGGTAAAGGAACTTTTGCTCAAGTTTCTCGGCCCTGTTGCTGACACTGCCTCGTAACTTGTAATTTGCAGAAGCCATCGAGCCGTCGACCAATAATTTGACACCGTACGATGACCAGACGATACCACCTGTGGTCGCCGACTTTCCTGCCGCCGCGTTATCCGGGGATGGCGAGTCTATCGCCATGGCGGTCACGGACGCGTCTGAGAACGTAGGCGGCCTCTTGCTCCTTTGTTCCCCGTTTAAGTGTCTGTGCGGTGGACTCCTTCTTTCCCGTAACGATTACGAAACATGTTCTTAGTTCTTACGATGCACCTTTTTTTGTTCGCAGGTTCCAGAGTTCCCGGACGTCGCCTCATCATCACAAGCACTAGGGTACGAGTCACAGCGGTCTTATTACACAGGGTTCACATCCAACAACTCTGCACTTGTTACTGTTCAAGGTTCATTGCCTTCAGACTTCTTTATCACGAGTCAAGGTAAAGGAACTTTTGCTCAAGTTTCTCGGCCCTGTTGCTGAGACTGCCTCGTAACTTGTAATTTGCAGAAGACATCGAGCCGTCGACCAATAATTTGACACCATACGATGACCAGATACCACCTGTGGTCGCCGCCTTTCCTGCCGCCGCGTTAACCTGGGACGGCGCGTCCATCGCCATGGCGGTCACGGACGCGTCTAAGAACGTAGGTGGCCTCTTGCTGCTGTGCTCCCCGTTTAAGTGTCTGTGCGGTGGACTCCGTCTTTCCCGTAACGATTACGAAACATGTTCTTAGATCGTACGATCCACTTTTTTTGTTCTCAGGTTCGAGAGTTCCCGGACGTCGCCACATCATCACAAGCACTAGGGTACGAGTCACAGCGGTCTCATTACACAGGGTTCACATCCAACAACTCTGCACTTGTTCCTGTTCAAGGTTCATTGCCTTCAGACTTCTTTATCACGAGTCAAGGTAAAGGAACTTTTGCTCAAGTCTCTCGGCCCTGGTGCTGACACCGCCTCGTAACTTGTAATTTGCAGAAGACATCGAGCCGTCGACCAATAATTTGACACCATACGATGGCCAGACGATACCACCTGTGGTCGCCGCCTTTCCTGCCGCCGCGTTATCCGGCGACGGCACGTCCATCGCCATGGCGGTCACGGATGCGTCTGAGAACGTAGGCGGCCTCTTGCTCCTGTGCTCTCCGTTTAAGTGTCTGTGCGGTGGACTCCGTCTTTCCCGTAACGATTACGAAACATGTTCTTAGTTCTTACGATGCACCTTTTTTGTTCTCAGGATCCAGAGTTCCCGGACGTCGCCTCATCATCACAAGCACTAGGGTACGAGTCACAGCAGTGTCATTACACAGCGTTCACATCCAACAACTCTGCACTTGTTCCTGCTCAAGGTTCATTGCCTCCAGACTTCTTTATCACGAGTCAAGGTAAACAAAGTTTTGCTCAAGTCTCTCGGCCCTGGTGCTGACACCGCCTCGTAACTTGTAATTTGCAGAAGACATCGAGCCGTCGACCAATAATTTGACACCATACGATGGCCAGACGATACCACCTGTGGTCGCCGCCTTTCCTGCCGCCGCGTTATCCGGCGACGGCACGTCCATCGCCATGGCGGTCACGGATGCGTCTGAGAACGTAGGCGGCCTCTTGCTCCAGTGCTCCCCGTTTAAGTGTCTGTGCGGTGGACTCCGTCTTTCCCGTAACGATTACGAAACATGTTCTTAGCTCTTACGATGCACCTTTTTTGTTCTCAGGATCCAGAGTTCCCGGACGTCGCCTCATCATCACAAGCACTAGGGTACGAGTCACAGCAGTCTCATTACACAGAGTTCACATCCAACAACTCTGCACTTGTTCCTGCTCAAGGTTCATTGCCTTCAGACTTCTTTATCACGAGTCAAGGTAAACAAAGTTTTGCTCAAGTTTCTCGGCCCTGTTGCTGACACTGCCTCGTAACTTGTAATTTGCAGAAGACATCGAGCCGTCGACCAATAATTTGAAACCATACGATGGCCAGACGATACCACCTGTGGTCGCCGCCTTTTCTGTCGCCGCGTTATCCGGTGACGGCACGTCCATCGCCATGGCGGTCACGGACGCGTCTGAGAACGTAGGCGGCCTCTTGCTCCTGTGCTCCCCGTTTAAGTGTCTGTGCGGTGGACTCCATCTTTCCCGTAACGATTACGAAACATGTTCTTAGTTCTTACGATGCACCTTTTTTTGTTCTCAGGATCCAGAGTTCCCGGACGTCGCCTCATCATCACAAGAACTAGGGTACGAGTCACAGCAGTCTCATTACACAGAGTTCACATCCAACAACTCTGCACTTGTTCCTGCTCAAGGTTCATTGCCTTCAGACTTCTTTATCACGAGTCAAGGTAAACAAAGTTTTGCTCAAGTCTCTCGGCCCTGGTGCTGACACCGCCTCGTAACTTGTAATTTGCAGAAGACATCGAGCCGTCGACCAATAATTTGACACCATACGATGGCCAGACGTTACCACCTGTGGTCGCCGCCTTTCCTGCCGCCGCGTTATCCGGCGACGGCACGTCCATCGCCATGGCGGTAACGGATGCGTCTGAGAACGTAGGCGGCCTCTTGCTCCAGTGCTCCCCGTTTAAGTGTCTGTGCGGTGGACTCCGTCTTTCCCGTAACGATTACGAAACATGTTCTTAGTTCGTACGATCCACTTTTTTTGTTCTCAGGTTCCAGAGTTCCCGGACGTCGCCACATCATCACAAGCACTAGGGTACGAGTCACAGCGGTCTCATTACACAGGGTTCACATCCAACAACTCTGCACTTGTTCCTGTTCAAGGTTCATTGCCTTCAGACTTCTTTATCACGAGTCAAGGTAAAGGAACTTTTGCTCAAGTTTCTCGGCCCTGTTGCTGACACCGCCTCGTAACTTGTAATTTGCAGAAGACATCCAGCCGTCGACCAATAATGTGACGCCATACGATGGCCAGACGATACCACCTGTGGTCGCCGCCTTTCCTTCCGCCGCGTTATCCGGGGACGGCACGTCCATCGCCATGGCGGTCACGGACGCTTCTAAGAACGTAGGCGGCCTCTTGCTGCTGTGCTCCCCGTTTAAGTGTGTGTGCGGTGGAATCCGTCTTTCCCGTAACGATTACGAAACATGTTCTTAGTTCTTACGATGCACATTTTTTTGTTCTCAGGTTTCAGAGCTCCCGGACGTCGCCACATCATCACAAGCACTAGGGTACGAGTCACAGCAGTGTCATTACACAGGGTTCACATCCAAAAACTCTGCACTTGTTCCTGTTCAAGGTTCATTGCCTTCAGACTTCTTTATCACGAGTCAACGTAAACAAAGTTTTGCTCAAGTTTCTCGGCCCTGGTGCTGACACCGCCTCGTAACTTGTAATTTGCAGAAGCCATCGAGCCGTCGACCAATAATTTGACACCGTACGATGACCAGACGATACCACCTGTGTTCGCCGACTTTCCTGCCGCCGCGTTATCCGGGGATGGCGAGTCTATCGCCATGGCGGTCACGGACGCGTCTGAGAACGTAGGCGGCCTCTTGCTCCTTTGTTCCCCGTTTAAGTGTCTGTGCGGTGGACTCCTTCTTTCCCGTAACGATTACGAAACATGTTCTTAGTTCTTACGATGCACCTTTTTTTGTTCGCAGGTTCCAGAGTTCCCGGACGTCGCCTCATCATCACAAGCACTAGGGTACGAGTCACAGCGGTCTTATTACACAGGGTTCACATCCAACAACTCTGCACTTGTTACTGTTCAAGGTTCATTGCCTTCAGACTTCTTTATCACGAGTCAAGGTAAAGGAACTTTTGCTCAAGTTTCTCGGCCCTGTTGCTGAGACTGCCTCGTAACTTGTAATTTGCAGAAGACATCGAGCCGTCGACCAATAATTTGACACCATACGATGACCAGATACCACCTGTGGTCGCCGCCTTTCCTGCCGCCGCGTTAACCTGGGACGGCGCGTCCATCGCCATGGCGGTCACGGACGCGTCTAAGAACGTAGGTGGCCTCTTGCTGCTGTGCTCCCCGTTTAAGTGTCTGTGCGGTGGACTCCGTCTTTCCCGTAACGATTACGAAACATGTTCTTAGTTCGTACGATCCACTTTTTTTGTTCTCAGGTTTCAGAGCTCCCGGACGTCGCCACATCATCACAAGCACTAGGGTACGAGTCACAGCAGTGGCATTACACAGGGTTCACATCCAACAACTCTGCACTTGTTCCTGCTCAAGGTTCATTGCCTCCAGACTTCTTTATCACGAGTCAAGGTAAACAAAGTTTTGCTCAAGTCTCTCGGCCCTGGTGCTGACACCGCCTCGTAACTTGTAATTTGCAGAAGACATCGAGCCGTCGACCAATAATTTGACACCATACGATGGCCAGACGATACCACCTGTGGGCGCCGCCTTTCCTGCCGCCGCGTTATCCGGCGACGGCACGTCCATCGCCATGGCGGTCACGGACGCGTCTGAGTACGTAGGCGGCCTCTTGCTCCTGTTCTCCCCGTTTAAGTGTCTGTGCGTTGGACTCCGTCTTCCCGTAACGATTACGAAACATGTTCTTAGTTCTTACGATGCACATTTTTTTGTTCTCAGGATCCAGAGTTCCCGGACGTCGCCTCATCATCACAAGCACTAGGGTACGAGTCACAGCAGTTTCATTACACAGAGTTCACATCCAACAACTCTGCACTTGTTCCTGCTCAAGGTTCATTGCCTTCAGACTTCTTTATCACGAGTCAAGGTAAGCAAAGTTTTGCTCAAGTTTCTCGGCCCTGGTGTTGACACCGCCTCGTAACTTGTAATTTGCAGAAGACATCGAGCCGTCGACCAATAATTTGACACCATACGATGGCCAAACGATACCACCTGTGGTCGCCGCCTTTCGTGCCGCCGCGTTATCCGGGGACGGCGCGTCCATCGCCATGGCGGTCACGGACGCATCTGAGAACGTAGGTGGCCTCTTGGTGCTGTGCTCCCCGTTTAAGTGTCTGTGCGGTGGACTCCGTCTTTCCCGTAACGACTACGAAACATGTTCTTAGTTCTTACGATGCACCCTTTTTTTGTTCTCAGGTTCCAGAGTTCCCGGACGTCGCCTCATTATCACAAGCACTAGGGTACGAGTCACAGCAGTGTCATTACACAGGGTTCACATCCAACAACTCTGCACTTGTTCCTGTTCAAGGTTCATTGCCTTCAGACTTCTTTATCACGAGTCAACGTAAACAAAGTTTTGCTCAAGTTTCTCGGCCCTGGTGCTGACACCGCCTCGTAACTTGTAATTTGCAGAAGCCATCGAGCCGTCGACCAATAATTTGACACAGTACGATGACCAGACGATACCACCTGTGGTCGCCGACTTTCCTGCCGCCGCGTTATCCGGGGATGGCGAGTCTATCGCCATGGCGGTCACGGACGCGTCTGAGAACGTAGGCGGCCTCTTGCTCCTTTGTTCCCCGTTTAAGTGTCTGTGCGGTGGACTCCTTCTTTCCCGTAACGATTACGAAACATGTTCTTAGTTCTTACGATGCACCTTTTTTTGTTCGCAGGTTCCAGAGTTCCCGGACGTCGCCTCATCATCACAAGCACTAGGGTACGAGTCACCGCGGTCTTATTACACAGGGTTCACATCCAACAACTCTGCACTTGTTCCTGTTCAAGGTTCATTGCCTTCAGACTTCCTTATCACGAGTCAAGGTAAAGGAACTTTTGCTCAAGTTTCTCGGCCCTCTTGCTGACACCGCCTCGTAACTTGTAATTTGCAGAAGACATCCAGCCGTCGACCAATAATGTGACGCCATACGATGACCAGATACCACCTGTGGTCGCCGCCTTTCCTGCCGCCGCGTTAACCTGGGACGGCGCGTCCATCGCCATGGCGGTCACGGGCGCGTCTAAGAACGTAGGTGGCCTCTTGCTGCTGTGCTCCCCGTTTAAGTGTCTGTGCGGTGGACTCCGTCTTTCCCGTAACGATTACGAAACATGTTCTTAGTTCGTACGATCCACTTTTTTTGTTCTCAGGTTCCAGAGTTCCCGGACGTCGCCACATCATCACAAGCACTAGGGTACGAGTCACAGCGGTCTCATTACACAGGGTTCACATCCAACAACTCTGCACTTGTTCCTGTTCAAGGTTCATTGCCTTCAGACTTCCTTATCACGAGTCAAGGTAAAGGAACTTTTGCTCAAGTTTCTCGGCCCTCTTGCTGACACCGCCTCGTAACTTGTAATTTGCAGAAGACATCCAGCCGTCGACCAATAATGTGACGCCATACGATGGCCAGACGATACCACCTGTGGTCGCCGCCTTTCCTTCCGCCGCGTTTTCCGGGGACGGCACGTCCATCGCCATGGCGGTCACGGACGCTTCTAAGAACGTAGGTGGCCTCTTGCTGCTGTGCTCCCCGTTTAAGTGTCTGTGCGGTGGACTCCGTCTTTCCCGTAACGATTACGAAACATGTTCTTAGTTCTTACGATGCACTTTTTTTGTTCTCAGGTTTCAGAGTTCCCGGACGTCGCCACATCATCACAAGCACTAGGGTACGAGTCACAGCAGTGTCATTACACAGCGTTCACATCCAACAACTCTGCACTTGTTCCTGCTCAAGGTTCATTGCCTTCAGACTTCGTTATCACGAGTCAAGGTAAACAAAGTTTGGCTCAAGTTTCTCGGCCCTGTTGCTGACACTGCCTCGTAACTTGTAATTTGCAGAGGACATCGAGCCGTCGACCAATAATTTGAAACCATACGATGGCCAGACGATACCACCTGTGGTCGCCGCCTTTCCTGCCGCCGCGTTATCCGGCGACGGCACGTCCATCGCCATGGCGGTCACGGACGCGTCTGAGAACGTAGGCGGCCTCTTGCTCCTGTGCTCCCCGTTTAAGTGTCTGTGCGGTGGACTCCGTCTTTCCCGTAACGATTACGAAACATGTTCTTAGTTCTTACGATGCACCTTTTTTGTTCTCAGGATCCAGAGTTCCCGGACGTCGCCTCATCATCACAAGCACTAGGGTACGAGTCACAGCAGTCTCATTACACAGAGTTCACATCCAACAACTCTGCACTTGTTCCTGCCTAAGGTTCATTGCCTTCAGACTTCTTTATCACGAGTCAAGGTAAACAAAGTTTTGCTCAAGTATCTCGGCCCTGGTGTTGACACCGCCTCGTAACTTGTAATTTGCAGAAGACATCGAGCCGTCGACCAATAATGTGACACCATACGATGACCAGACGATACCACCTGTGGTCGCCGCATTTCCTGCCGCCTTGTTAGCCTGGGACGGCGCGTCCATCGCCAATGCGGTCACGGACGCGTCTAAGAATGTAGGTTGCCTCTTGCTGCTGTGCTCCTCGTTTAAGTGTTTGTGCGGTGGACTCCGTCTTTCCCGTAACGATTACGAAACATGTTCTTAGTTCTTACGATGCACCTTTTTTTGTTCGCAGGTTCCAGAGTTCCCGGACGTCGCCTCATCATCACAAGCACTAGGGTACGAGTCACAGCGGTCTCATTACACAGGGTTCACATCCAACAACTCTGCACTTGTTCCTGTTCAAGGTTCATTGCCTTCAGACTTCTTTATCACGAGTCAAGGTAAACAAAGTTTTGCTCAAGTCTCTCTGCCCTGGTGCTGACACCGCCTCGTAACTTGTAATTTGCAGAAGACATCGAGCCGTCGACCAATAATTTGACACCATACGATGGCCAGACGATACCACCTGTGGTCGCCGCCTTTCCTGCCGCCGCGTTATCCGGCGACGGCACGTCCATCGCCATGGCGGTCACGGACGTGTCTAAGAACGTAGGTGGCCTCTTGCTGCTGTGCTCCCCGTTTCAGTGTCTGTGCGGTGGACTCCGTCTTTCCCGTAACGATTACGAAACATGTTCTTAGTTCTTACGATGCACCTTTTTTGTTCTCAGGTTTCAGAGCTCCCGGACGTCGCCACATCATCACAAGCACTAGGGTACGAGTCACAGCAGTGTCATTACACAGGGTTCACATCCAACAACTCTGCACTTGGTCCTGCTCAAGGTTCATTGCCTTCAGACTTCTTTATCACGAGTCAAGGTAAACAAAGTTTTGCTCAAGTCTCTCGGCCCTGGTGCTGACACCGCCTCGTAACTTGTAATTTGCAGAAGACATCGAGCCGTCGACCAATAATTTGGCACCATACGATGGCCAGACGATACCACCTGTGGTCGCCGACTTTCCTGCCGCCGCGTTATCCGGGGACGGCGAGTCTATCGCCATGGCGGTCACGGACGCGTCTGAGAACGTAGGCGGCCTCTTGCTCCTTTGTTCCCCGTTTAGGTGTCTGTGCGGTGGACTGCTTCTTTCCCGTAACGATTACGAAACATGTTCTTAGTTCTTACGATGCACCTTTTTCTGTTCGCAGGTTCCAGAGTTCCCGGACGTCGCCTCATCATCACAAGCACTAGGGTACGAGTCACAGCGGTCTCATTACACAGGGTTCACATCCAACAACTCTGCACTTGGTCCTGCTCAAGGTTCATTGCCTTCAGACTTCTTTATCACGAGTCAAGGTAAACAAAGTTTTGCTCAAGTCTCTCGGCCCTGGTGCTGACACCGCCTCGTAACTTGTAATTTGCAGAAGACATCGAGCCGTCGACCAATAATTTGGCACCATACGATGGCCAGACGATACCACCTGTGGTCGCCGCCTTTCCTGCCATCGCGTTATCCGGCGACGGCACGTCCAACGCCATGGCGGTCACGGACGCGTCTGAGAACGTAGGTGGCCTCTTGGTGCTGTGCTCCCCGTTTAAGTGTCTGTGCGGTGGACTCTGTCTTTCCCGTAACGACTACGAAACGTGTTCTTAGTTCTTACGATGCACCCTTTTTTTTGTTCTCAGGTTCCAGAGTTCCCGGACGTCGCCTCATCATCACAAGCACTAGGGTACGAGTCACAGCAGTGTCATTACACAGGGTTCACATCCAACAACTCTGCACTTGTTCCTGTTCAAGGTTCATTGCCTTCAGACTTCTTTATCACGAGTCAAGGTAAACAAAGTTTTGCTCAAGTTTCTCGGCCCTGGTGCTGTCACCGCCTCGTAACTTGTAATTTGCAGAAGCCATCGAGCCGTCGACCAATAATTTAACACCGTACGATGACCAGACGATACCACCTGTGGTCGCCGACTTTCCTGCCGCCGCGTTATCCGGGGACGGCGAGTCTATCGCCATGGCGGTCACGGACGCGTCTGAGAACGTAGGCGGCCTCTTGCTCCTTTGTTCCCCGTTTAGGTGTCTGTGCGGTGGACTGCTTCTTTCCCGTAACGATTACGAAACATGTTCTTAGTTCTTACGATGCACCTTTTTCTGTTCGCAGGTTCCAGAGTTCCCGGACGTCGCCTCATCATCACAAGCACTAGGGTACGAGTCACAGCGGTCTCATTACACAGGGTTCACATCCAACAACTCTGCACTTGTTACTGTTCAAGGTTCATTGCCTTCAGACTTCTTTATCACGAGTCAAGGTAAAGGAACTTTTGCTCAAGTTTCTCGGCCCTGTTGCTGACACTGCCTCGTAACTTGTAATTTGCAGAAGACATCGAGCCGTCGTCCTATAATTTGACACCATACGATAACCAGATACCACCTGTGGTAGCCGCCTTTCCTGCCGCCGCGTTAACCTGGGACGGCGCATCCATCGCCATGGCGGTCACGGACGCGTCTAAGAACGTAGGTGGCCTCTTGCTGCTGTGCTCCCCGTTTAAGTGTCTGTGCGGTGGACTTCGTCTTTCCCGTAACGATTACGAAACATGTTCTTTGTTCGTACGATCCACTTTTTTTGTTCTCAGGTTCCAGAGTTCCCGGACGTCGCCACATCATCACAAGCACTAGGGTACGAGTCACAGCGGTCTCATTACACAGGGTTCACATCCAACAACTCTGCACTTGTTCCTGTTCAAGGTTCATTGCCTTCAGACTTCTTTATCACGAGTCAAGGTAAAGGAACTTTTGCTCAAGTTTCTCGGCCCTGGTGCTGACACCGCCTCGTAACTTGTAATTTGCAGAAGACATCCAGCCGTCGACCAATAATGTGACGCCATACGATGGCCAGACGATACCACCTGTGGTCGCCGCCTTTCCTTCCGCCGCGTTATCCGGGTACGGCACGTCCATCGCCATGGCGGTCACGGACGCTCCTAAGAACGTAGGTGGCCTCTTCCTGCTGTGCTCCCCGTTTAAGTGTCTGTGCGGTGGACTCCGTCTTTCCCGTAACGATTACGAAATATGTTCTTAGTTCTTACGATGCACCTTTTTTGTTCTCAGGTTTCAGAGTTCCCGGACGTCGCCACATCATCACAAGCACTAGGGTACGAGTCACAGCAGTGTCATTACAAAGCGTTCACATCCAACAACTCTGCACTTGTTCCTGCTCAAGGTTCATTGCCTCCAGACTTCTTTATCACGAGTCAAGGTAAACAAAGTTTTGCTCAAGTCTCTCGGCCCTGGTGCTGACACCGCCTCGTAACTTGTAATTTGCAGAAGACATCGAGCCGTCGACCAATAATTTGACACCATACGATGGCCAGACGATACCACCTGTGGTCGCCACCTTTCCTGCCGCCGCGTTATCCGGCGACGGCACGTCCATCGCCATGGCGGTCACGGACGCGTCTGAGAACGTAGGCGGCCTCTTGCTCCAGTGCTCCCCGTATAAGTGTCTGTGCGTTGGACTCCGTCTTCCCGTAACGATTACGAAACATGTTCTTAGTTCTTACGATGCACATTTTTTTGTTCTCAGGATCCAGAGTTCCCGGACGTCGCCTCATCATCACAAGCACTAGGGTACGAGTCACAGCAGTTTCATTACACAGAGTTCACATCCAACAACTCTGCACTTGTTCCTGCTCAAGGTTCATTGCCTTCAGACTTCTTTATCACGAGTCAAGGTAAACAAAGTTTTGCTCAAGTTTCTCGGCCCTGGTGTTGACACCGCCTCGTAACTTGTAATTTGCAGAAGACATCGAGCCGTCGACCAATAATTTGGCACCATACGATGGCCAGACGATACCACCTGTGGTCGCCGCCTTTCGTGCCGCCGCGTTATCCGGGGACGGCGCGTCCATCGCAATGGCGGTCACGGACGCGTCTGAGAACGTAGGCGGCCTCTTGCTCCAGTGCTCCCCGTTTAAGTGTCTGTGCGGTGGACTCCTTCTTTCCCGTAACGATTACGAAACATGTTCTTAGTTCTTACGATGCACCTTTTTTGTTCTGACGATCCAGAGTTCCCGGACGTCGCCTCATCATCACAAGCACTAGGGTACGAGTCACAGCAGTCTCATTACACAGAGTTCACATCCAACAACTCTGCACTTGTTCCTGCTCAAGGTTCATTGCCTTCAGACTTCTTTATCACGAGTCAAGGTAAACAAAGTTTTGCTCAAGTTTCTCGGCCCTGTTGCTGACACTGCCTCGTAACTTGTAATTTGCAGAAGACATCGAGCCGTCGACCAATAATTTGAAACCATACGATGGCCAGACGATACCACCTGTGGTCGCCGCCTTTCCTGCCGGCGCGTTATCCGGCGACGGCACGTCCATCGTCATGGCGGTCACGGACGCGTCTGAGAACGTAGGCGGCCTCTTGCTCCTGTGTTCCCCATTTAAGTGTCTGTGCGGTGGACTCCGTCTTCCCGTATCGATTACGAAACTTGTTCTTAGTTCTTACGGTGCACCTTTTTTGTTCTCAGGATCCAGAGTTCCCGAACGTCGCCTCATCACAAGCACTAGGGTACGAGTCACAGCGGTCTCATTACACAGGGTTCACATCCAACAACTCTGCACTAATTCCTGTTCAAGGTTCATTGCCTTCAGACTTCTTTATCACGAGTCAAGGTAAACAAAGTTTTGCTCAAGTCTCTCTGCCCTGGTGCTGACACCGCCTCGTAACTTGTAATTTGCAGAAGACATCGAGCCGTCGACCAATAATTTGACACCATACGATGGCCAGACGATACCACCTGTGGTCGCCGCCTTTCCTGCCGCCGCGTTATCCGGCGACGGCACGTCCATCGCCATGGCGGTCACGGACGTGTCTAAGAACGTAGGTGGCCTCTTGCTGCTGTGCTCCCCGTTTAAGTGTCTGTGCGGTGGACTCCGTCTTTCCCGTAACGATTACGAAACATGTTCTTAGTTCTTACGATGCACCTTTTTTGTTCTCAGGTTTCAGAGCTCCCGGACGTCGCCACATCATCACAAGCACTAGGGTACGAGTCACAGCAGTGTCATTACACAGAGTTCACATCCAACAACTCTGCACTTGTTCCTGCTCAAGGTTCATTGCCTTCAGACTTCTTTATCACGAGTCAAGGTAAACAAAGTTTTGCTCAAGTTTCTCGGCCCTGGTGTTGACACCGCCTCGTAACTTGTAATTTGCAGAAGACATCGAGCCGTCGACCAATAATTTGGCACCATACGATGGCCAGACGATACCACCTGTGGTCGCCGCCTTTCGTGCCGCCGCGTTATCCGGGGACGGCGCGTCCATCGCAATGGCGGTCACGGACGCGTCTGAGAACGTAGGTGGCCTCTTGGTGCTGTGCTCCCCGTTTAAGTGTCTGTGCGGTGGACTCTGTCTTTCCCGTAACGACTACGAAACGTGTTCTTAGTTCTTACGATGCACCCTTTTTTTGTTCTCAGGTTCCAGAGTTCCCGGACGTCGCCTCATCATCACAAGCACTAGGGTACGAGTCACAGCAGTGTCATTACACAGGGTTCACATCCAACAACTCTGCACTTGTTCCTGTTCAAGGTTCATTGCCTTCAGACTTCTTTATCACGAGTCAAGGTAAACAAAGTTTTGCTCAAGTTTCTCGGCCCTGGTGCTGTCACCGCCTCGTAACTTGTAATTTGCAGAAGCCATCGAGCCGTCGACCAATAATTTAACACCGTACGATGACCAGACGATACCACCTGTGGTCGCCGACTTTCCTGCCGCCGCGTTATCCGGGGACGGCGAGTCTATCGCCATGGCGGTCACGGACGCGTCTGAGAACGTAGGCGGCCTCTTGCTCCTTTCTTCCCCGTTTAGGTGTCTGTGCGGTGGACTGCTTCTTTCCCGTAACGATTACGAAACATGTTCTTAGTTCTTACGATGCACCTTTTTCTGTTCGCAGGTTCCAGAGTTCCCGGACGTCGCCTCATCATCACAAGCACTAGGGTACGAGTCACAGCGGTCTCATTACACAGGGTTCACATCCAACAACTCTGCACTTGTTACTGTTCAAGGTTCATTGCCTTCAGACTTCTTTATCACGAGTCAAGGTAAAGGAACTTTTGCTCAAGTTTCTCGGCCCTGTTGCTGACACTGCCTCGTAACTTGTAATTTGCAGAAGACATCGAGCCGTTGTCCAATAATTTGACACCATACGATAACCAGATACCACCTGTGGTCGCCGCCTTTCCTGCCGCCGCGTTAACCTGGGACGGCGCATCCATCGCCATGGCGGTCATGGACGCGTCTAAGAACGTAGGTGGCCTCTTGCTGCTGTGCTCCCCGTTTAAGTGTCTGTGCGGTGGACTCCGTCTTTCCCGTAACGATTACGAAACATGTTCTTTGTTCGTACGATCCACTTTTTTTGTTCTCAGGTTCCAGAGTTCCCGGACGTCGCCACATCATCACAAGCACTAGTGTACGAGTCACAGCAGTGTCATTGCACTTGCACAGCGTTCACATCCAACAACTCTGCACTTGTTCCTGCTCAAGGTTCATTGCCTTCAGACTTCTTTATCACCTGTCAAGGTAAAGGAACTTTTGCTCAAGTTTCTCGGCCCTGGTGCTGACACCGCCTCGTAACTTGTAATTTGCAGAAGACATCCAGCCGTCGACCAATAATGTGACGCCATACGATGGCCAGACGATACCACCTGTGGTCGCCGCCTTTCCTTCCGCCGCGTTATCCGGGGACGGCACGTCCATCGCCATGGCGGTCACGGACGCTCCTAAGAACGTAGGTGGCCTCTTGCTGCTGTGCTCCCCGTTTAGGTGTCTGTGCGGTGGACTCCGTCCTTCCCGTAACGATTACGAAACATGTTCTTAGTTCTTACGATGCACCTTTTTTGTTCTCAGGTTTCAGAGTTCCCGGACGTCGCCACATCATCACAAGCACTAGGGTACGAGTCACAGCAGTGTCATTACAAATCGTTCACATCCAACAACTCTGCACTTGTTCCTGCTCAAGGTTCATTGCCTCCAGACTTCTTTATCACGAGTCAAGGTAAACAAAGTTTTGCTCAAGTCTCTCGGCCCTGGTGCTGACACCGCCTCGTAACTTGTAATTTGCAGAAGACATCGAGCCGTCGACCAATAATTTGACACCATACGATGGCCAGACGATACCACCTGTGGTCGCCGCCTTTCCTGCCGCCGCGTTATCCGGCGACGGCACGTCCATCGCCATGGCGGTCACGGACGCGTCTGAGAACGTAGGCGGCCTCTTGCTCCTGTGCTCCCCATTTAAGTGTCTGTGCGGTGGACTCCTTCTTTCCCGTAACGATTACGAAACATGTTCTTAGTTCTTACGATGCACCTTTTTGTGTTCGCAGGTTCCAGAGTTCCCGGACGTCGCCTCATCATCACAAGCACTAGGGTACGAGTCACAGCGGTCTCATTACACAGGGTTCACATCCAACAACTCTGCACTTGTTACTGTTCAAGGTTCATTGCCTTCAGATTTCTTTATCACGAGTCAAGGTAAAGGAACTTTTGCTCAAGTTTCTCGGCCCTGTTGCTGACACTGCCTCGTAACTTGTAATTTGCAGAAGACATCGAGCCGTCGACCAATAATTTGAAACCATACGATGGCCAGACGATACCACCTGTGGTCGCCGCCTTTCCTGCCGCCGCGTTAACCTGGGACGGCGCGTCCATCGCCATGGCTGTCACGGACGCGTCTAAGAACGTAGGTGGCCTCTCGCTGCTGTGCTCCCCGTTTAAGTGTCTGTGCGGTGGACTCCTTCTTTCCCGTAACGATTACGAAACATGTTCTTAGTTCTTACGATGCACCTTTTTGTGTTCGCAGGTTCCAGAGTTCCCGGACGTCGCCTCATCATCACAAGCACTAGGGTACGAGTCACAGCGGTCTCATTACACAGGGTTCACATCCAACAACTCTGCACTTGTTACTGTTCAAGGTTCATTGCCTTCAGATTTCTTTATCACGAGTCAAGGTAAAGGAACTTTTGCTCAAGTTTCTCGGCCCTGTTGCTGACACTGCCTCGTAACTTGTAATTTGCAGAAGACATCTAGCCGTCGACCAATAACTTGAAACCATACGATGGCCAGACGATACCACCTGTGGTCGCCGCCTTTCCTGCCGCCGCGTTATCCGGCGACGGCACGTCCATCGCCATGGCGGTCACGGACGCGTCTGAGAACGTAGGCGGCCTCTTGCTCCTGTGCTCCCCGTTTAAATGTCTGTGCGGTGGACTCCGTCTTTCCCGTAACGATTACGAAACATGTTCTTAGTTCTTACGATGCAACTTTTTTGTTCTCAGGATCCAGAGTTCCCGGACGTCGCCTCATCATCACAAGCACTAGGGTATGAGTCAGAGCAGTCTCATTACACAGAGTTCACATCCAACAACTCTGCACTTGTTCCTGCTCAAGGTTCATTGCCTTCAGACTTCTTTATCACGAGTCAAGGTAAACAAAGTTTTGCTCAAGTATCTCGGCCCTGGTGTTGACACCGCCTCGTAACTTGTAATTTGCAGAAGACATCGAGCCGTCGACCAATAATGTGACACCATACGATGACCAGACGATACCACCTGTGGTCGCCGCCTTCCTGCCGCCGCGTTATCCGGCGACGGCACGTCCATCGCCATGGCGGTCACGGACGTGTCTAAGAACGTAGGTGGCCTCTTGCTGCTGTGCTCCCCGTTTAAGTGTCTGTGCGGTGGACTCCGTCTTTCCCGTAACGATTACGAAACATGTGCTTAGTTGTTTCGATGCACCTTTTTTGTTCTCAGGTTTCAGAGCTCCCGAACGTCGCCACATCATCACAAGCACTAGGGTACGAGTCACAGCAGTGTCATTACACAGGGTTCACATCCAACAACTCTGCACTTGTTCCTGTTCAAGGTTCATTGCCTTCACACTTCTTTATCACGAGTCAAGGTAAAGGAACTTTTGCTCAAGTTTCTCGGCCCTGGTGCTGACACCGCCTCGTAACTTGTAATTTGTAGAAGACATCCAGCCGTCGATTAATAATGTGACGCCATACGATGGCCAGACGATACCACCTGTGGTCGCCGCCTTTCCTGCCGCCGCGTTAACCTGGGACGGCGCGTCCATCGCCATGGCTGTCACGGACGCGTCTAAGAACGTAGGTGGCCTCTCGCTGCTGTGCTCCCCGTTTAAGTGTCTGTGCGGTGGACTCCGTCTTTCCCGTAACGATTACGAAACATGTTCTTAGTTCTTACGATGCACCTTTTTTGTTCTCAGGTTTCAGAGTTGCCGGACGTCGCCACATCATCACAAGCACTAGGGTACGAGTCACAGCAGTGTCATTACACAGGGTTCACATCCAACAACTCTGCACTTGTTCCTGCTCAAGGTTCATTGCCTTCAGACTTCTTTATCATGAGTCAAGGTAAACAAAGTTTTGCTCAAGTCTCTCGGCCCTGGTGCTGACACCGCCTCGTAACTTGTAATTTGCAGAAGACATCGAGCCGTCGACCAATAATTTGACACCATACGATGGCCAGACGATACCACCTGTGGTCGCCGCATTTAATGCCGCCGCGTTATCCGGCGACGGCACGTCCATCACCATGGCGGTCACGGACGCGTCTGAGAACGTAGGCGGCCTCTTGCTCCTGTGCTCCCCGTTTAAGTGTGTGTGCGGTGGACTCCGTCTTTCCCGTAACGACTACGAAACATGTTCTTAGTTCTTACGATGCAGCTTTTTTTGTTCTCAGGTTCCAGAGTTCCCGGACGTCGCCTCATCATCACAAGCACTAGGGTACGAGTCACAGCAGTGTCATTACACAGGGTTCACATCCAACAACTCTGCACTTGTTCCTGTTCAAGGTTCATTGCCTTCAGACTTCTTTATCACGAGTCAAGGTAAACAACGTTTTGCTCAAGTTTCTCGGCCCTGGTGCTGACACCGCCTCGTAACCTGTAATTTGCAGAAGCCATCGAGCCGTCGACCAATAATTTGACACCATACGATGACCAGACGATACCACCGGTGGTCGCCGACTTTTCTGCCGCCGCGTTATCCGGGGACGGCGAGTCTATCGCCATGGCGGTCACGGACGCGTCTGAGAACGTAGGCGGCCTCTTGCTCCTTTGTTCCCCGTTTAAGTGTCTGTGCTGTGGACTCCTTCTTTCCCGTAACGATTACGAAACATGTTCTTAGTTCTTACGATGCACCTTTTTTGTTCGCAGGTTCCAGAGTTCCCGGACGTCACCTCATCATCACAAGCACTAGGGTACGAGTCACAGCGGTCTCATTACACAGGGTTCACATCCAACAACTCTGCACTTGTTCCTGTTCAAGGTTCATTGCCTTCAGACTTCTTTATCACGAGTCAAGGTAAAGGAACTTTTGCTCAAGTTTCTCGGCCCTGTTGCTGACACTGCCTCGTAACTTGTAATTTGCAGAAGACATCGAGCCGTCGACCAATAATTTGACACCATACGATGTCCAGATACCACCTGTGGTCGCCGCCTTTCCTGCCGCCGCGTTAACCTAGGACGGCGCGTCCATCGCCATGGCGGTCACGGACGCGTCTAAGAACGTAGGTGGCCTCTTGCTGCTGTGCTCCCCGTTTAAGTGTCTGTGCGGTGGACTCCGTCTTTCCCGTAACGATTACGAAACACGTTCTTAGTTTGTACGATCCACTTTTTTTGTTCTCAGGTTCTAGAGTTCCCGGACGTCGCCACATCATCACAAGCACTAGGGTACGCGTCACAGCGGTCTCATTACACAGGGTTCACATCCAACAACTCTGCACTTGTGCCTGTTCAAGGTTCATTGCCTTCAGACTTCATTATCACGAGTCAAGGTAAACAAAGTTTTGCTCAAGTTTCTCGGGCCTGGTGCTGACACCGCCTCGTAACTTGTAATTTTCAGAAGACATCGAGCCGTCGACCAATAATTTGACACCATACGATGGCCAGACGATACCACCTGTGGTCGCCGCCTTTCCTGCCGCCGCGTTATCCGGCGACGGCACGTCCATCGCCATGGCGGTCACGGACGCGTCTGAGAACGTAGGCGGCCTCTTGCTCCAGTGCTCCCCGTTTAAGTGTCTGTGCGGTGGACTCCATCTTTCCCGTAACGATTACGAAACATGTTCTTAGTTCTTACGATGCACCTTTTTTGTTCTCAGGATCCAGAGTTCCCGGACGTCGCCTCATCATCACAAGCACTAGGGTATGAGTCACAGCAGTCTCATTACACAGAGTTCACATCCAACAACTCTGCACTTGTTCCTGCTCAAGGTTCATTGCCTTCAGACTTCTTTATCACGAGTCAAGGTAAACAAAGTTTTGCTCAAGTTTCTCGGCCCTGTTGCTGACACTGCCTCGTAACTTATAATTTGCAGAAGACATCGAGCCGTCGACCAATAATTTGAAGCCATACGATGGCCAGACGATACCACCTGTGGTCGCCGCTTTTCCTGCCGCCGCGTTATCCGGCGACGGCACGTCCATCGCCATGGCGGTCACGGACGCGTCTGAGAACGTAGGCGGCATCTTGCTCCTGTGCTCCCCGTTTAAGTGTCTGTGCGGTGGACTCCATCTTTCCCGTAACGATTACGAAACATGTTCTTAGTTCTTACGATGCACCTTTTTTTTTCTCAGGATCCAGAGTTCCCGGACGTCGCCTCATCATCACAAGCACTAGGGTACGAGTCACAGCAGTCTCATTACACAGAGTTCACATCCAACAACTCTGCACTTGTTCCTGCTCAAGGTTCATTGCCTTCAGACTTCTTTATCACGAGTCAAGGTAAACAAAGTTTTGCTCAAGTTTCTCGGCCCTGTTGTTGACACTGCCTCGTAACTTGTAATTTGCAGAAGACATCGAGCCGTCGACCAATAATTTGAAGCCATACGATGGCCAGACGATACCACCTGTGGTCGCCGCTTTTCCTGCCGCCGCGTTATCCGGCGACGGCACGTCCATCGCCATGGCGGTCACGGACGCGTCTGAGAACGTAGGCGGCCTCTTGCTCCTGTGCTCCCCGTTTAAGTGTCTGTGCGGTGGACTCCATCTTTCCCGTAACGATTACGAAACATGTTCTTAGTTCTTACGATGCACCTTTTTTTGTTCTCAGGATCCAGAGTTCCCGGACGTCGCCTCATCATCACAAGCACTAGGGTACGAGTCACAGCAGTCTCATTACACAGAGTTCACATCCAAAAACTCTGCACTTGTTCCTGCTCAAGGTTCATTGCCTTCAGACTTCTTTATCACGAGTCAAGGTAAAGGAACTGTTGCTCAAGTATCTCGGCCCTGGTGTTGACACCGCCTCGTAACTTGTAATTTGCAGAAGACATCGAGCCGTCGACCAATAATTTGACACCATCCGATGACCAGACGATACCACCTGTGGTCGCCGCATTTCCTGCCGCCGCGTTAGCCTGGGACGGCGCGTCCATCGCCATGGCGGTCACGGACGCGTCTAAGAACGTAGGTGGCCTCTTGCTGCTGTGCTCCCCGTTTAAGTGTCCGTGCGGTGGACTCCGTCTTTCCTGTAACGATTACGAAACATGTTCTTAGTTCTTACGATGCACCTTTTTTGTTCTCAGGTTTCAGAGTTCCCGGACGTCGCCACATCATCACAAGCACTAGGGTACGAGTCACAGCAGTGTCATTGCACAGCGTTCACATCCAACAACTCTGCACTTGTTCCTGCTCAAGGTTCATTGCCTCCAGACTTCTTTATCACGAGTCAAGGTAAACAAAGTTTTGCTCAAGTCTCTCGGCCCTGGTGCTGACACCGCCTCGTAACTTGTAATTTGCAGAAGACATCGAGCCGTCGACCAATAATTTGACACCATACGATGGCCAGACGATACCACCTGTGGTCGCCGCCTTTCCTGCCGCCGCGTTATCCGGCGACGGCACGTCCATCGCCATGGCGGTCACGGACGCGTCTGAGAACGTAGGCGGCCTCTTGCTCCAGTGCTCCCCGTTTAAGTGTCTGTGCGGTGGACTCCGTCTTTCCCGTAACGATTACGAAACTTGTTCTTAGTTCTTACGATGCACCTTTTTGTGTTCTCAGGATCCAGAGTTCCCGGACATCGCCTCATCATCACAAGCACTAGGGTACGAGTCACAGCAGTCTCATTACACAGAGTTCACATCCAACAACTCTGAACTTGTTCCATCTCAAGGTTCATTGCCTTCAGACTTCTTTATCACGAGTCAAGGTAAACAAAGTTTTGCTCAAGTTTGTCGGCCCTGTTGCTGACACTGCCTCGTAACTTGTAATTTGCAGAAGACATCGAGCCGTCGACCAATAATTTGACACCATACGATGACCAGACGATACCACATGTGGTCGCCGCCTTTCCTGCCGCCGCGTTATCCGGCGACGGCACGTCCATCGCCATGGCGGTCACGGACGCGTCTGAGAACGTAGGCGGCCTCTTGCTCCTGTGCTCCCCGTTTAAGTGTCTGTGCGTTGGACTCCGTCTTCCCGTAAGGATTACGAAACATGTTCTTAGTTCTTACGATGCACATTTTTTTGTTCTCAGGATCCAGAGTTCCCGGACGTCGCCTCATCATCACAAGCACTAGGGTACGAGTCACAGCAGTTTCATTACACAGAGTTCACATCCAACAACTCTGCACTTGTTCCTGCTCAAGGTTCATTGCCTTCACACTTCTTTATCACGAGTCAAGGTAAACAAAGTTTTGCTCAAGTTTCTCGGCCCTGGTGTTGACACCGCCTCGTAACTTGTAATTTGCAGAAGACATCGAGCCGTCGACCAATAATTTGACACCATACGATGGCCAGACGATACCACCTGTGGTCGCCGCCTTTCGTGCCGCCGCGTTATCCGGGGACGGCGCGTCCATCGCCATGGCGGTCACGGACGCGTCTGAGAACGTAGGTGGCCTCTTGGTGCTGTGCTCCCCGTTTAAGTGTCTGTGCGGTGGACTCCGTCTTTCCCGTAACGACTACGAAACATGTTCTTAGTTCTTACGATGCACCCTTTTTTGTTCTCAGGTTCCAGAGTTCAAGGACGTCGCCTCATCATCACAAGCACTAGGGTACGAGTCACAGCAGTGTCATTAAACAGGGTTCACATCCAACAACTCTGCACTTGTTCCTGTTCAAGGTTCATTGCCTTCAGACTTCTTTATCACGAGTCAAGGTAAACAAAGTTTTGCTCAAGTTTCTCGGCCCTGGCGCTGACACCGCCTCGTAACTTGTAATTTGCCGAAGCCATCGAGCCGTCGACCAATAATTTGACATCGTATGATGACCAGACGATACCACCTGTGTTCGCCGACTTTCCTGCCGCCGCGTTATCCGGGGACGGCGAGTCTATCGCCATGGCGGTCACGGACGCGTCTGAGAACGTAGGCGGCCTCTTGCTCCTTTGTTCCCCGTTTAAGTGTCTGTGCGGTGGACTCCTTCTTTCCCGTAACGATTACAAAACATGTTCTTAGTTCTTACGATGCACCTTTTTTTGTTCTCAGGTTCCAGAGTTCCCGGACGTCGCCTCATCATCACAAGCACTAGGGTACGAGTCACAGCGGTCTCATTACACAGGGTTCACATCCAACAACTCTGCACTTGTTCCTGTTCAAGGTTCATTGCCTTCAGACTTCTTTATCACGAGTCAAGGTAAAGGAACTTTTGCTCAAGTTTCTCGGCCCTGTTGCTGACACCGCCTCGTAACTTGTAATTTGCAGAAGACATCGAGCCGTCGACCAATAATGTGACGCCATACGATGGCCAGACGATACCACCTGTGGTCGCCGCCTTTCCTTCCGCCGCGTTATCCGGGGACGGCACGTCCATCGCCATGGCGGTCACGGACGCGTCTGAGAACGTAGGCGGCCTCTTGCTCCTGTGCTCCCCGTTTAAGTGTCTGTGCGGTGGACTCCGTCTTTCCCGTAACGATTACGAAACATGTTCTTAGTTCTTACGATACACCTTTTTTGTTCTCAGGATCCAGAGTTCCCGGACGTCGCCTCATCATCACAAGCACTAGGGTACGAGTCACAGCAGTGTCATTACACAGGGTTCACTTCCAACAACTCTGCACTTGGTCCTGCTCAAGGTTCATTGCCTTCAGACTTCTTTATCACGAGTCAAGGTAAAGAAAGTTTTGCTCAAGTCTCTCGGCCCTGGTGCTGACACCGCCTCGTAACTTGTAATTTCCAGAAGACATCGAGCCGTCGACCAATAATTTGACACCATACGATGGCCAGACGATACCACCTGGGGTCGCCGCCTTTCCTGCTGCCGCTTTATCCGGCGACGGCACGTCCATCGCCATGGCGGTCACGGACGCGTCTAAGAACGTAGGTGGCCTCACGCTGCTGTGCTCCCCGTTTAAGTGTCTGTGCGGTGGACTCCGTCTTTCCCGTAACGACTACGAAACATGTTCTTAGTTCTTACGATGCACCTTTTTTTGTTCTCAGGTTCCAGAGTTCCCGGACGTCGCCTCATCATCACAAGCACTAGGGTACGAGTCACAGCAGTGTCATTACACAGGGTTCACATCCAACAACTCTGCACTTGTTCCTGTTCAAGGTTCATTGCCTTCAGACTTCTTTATCACGAGTCAAGGTAAACAAAGTTTTGCTCAAGTTTCTCGGCCCTGGTGCTGACACCGCCTCGTAACTTGTAATTTGCTGAAGCCATCGAGCCGTCGACCAATATTTTACACCATACGATGACCAGACGATACCACCTGTGGTCGCCGACTTTCCTGCCGCCGCGTTATCCGGGGACGGCGAGTCTATCGCCATGGCGGTCACGGACGCGTCTGAGAACGTAGGCGGCCTCTTGCTCCTTTGTTCCCCGTTTAAGTGTCTGTGCTGTGGACTCCTTCTTTCCCGTAACGATTACGAAACATGTTCTTAGTTCTTACGATGCACCTTTTTTGTTCGCAGGTTCCAGAGTTCCCGGACGTCGCCTCATCATCACAAGCACTAGGGTACGAGTCACAGGGGTCTCATTACACAGGGTTCACATCCAACAACTCTGCACTTGTTCCTGTTCAAGGTTCATTGCCTTCAGACTTCTTTATCACAAGTCAAGGTAAAGGAACTTTTGCTCAAGTTTCTCGGCCCTGTTGCTGACACTGCCTCGTATCTTGTAATTTGCAGAAGACATCGAGCCGTCGACCAATAATTTGACACCATACGATGACCAGATACCACCTGTGGTCGCCGCCTTTCCTGCCGCCGCGTTAACCTGGGACGGCGCGTCCATCGCCATGGCGGTCAAGGACGCGTCTAAGAACGTAGGTGGCCTCTTGCTGCTGTGCTCCCCGTTTAAGTGTCTGTGCGGTGGACTCCGTCTTTCCCGTAACGATTACGAAACATGTTCTTAGTTTGTACGATCCACTTTTTTTGTTCTCAGGTTCTAGAGTTCCCGGACGTTGCCACATCATCACAAGCACTAGGGTACGCGTCACAGCGGTCTCATTACACAGGGTTCACATCCAACAACTCTGCACTTGTTCCTGTTCAAGGTTCATTGCCTTCAGACTTCTTTATCACGAGTCAAGGTAAAGGAACTTTTGCTCAAGTTTCTCGGCCCTGTTGCTGACACCGCCTCGTAACTTGTAATTTGCAGAAGACATCCAGCCGTCGACCAATAATGTGACACCATACGATGGCCAGACGATACCACCTGTGGTCGCCGCCTTTCCTGCCGCCGCGTTATCCGGGGACGGCACGTCCATCGCCTTGGCTGTCACGGACGCGTCTAAGAACGTAGGTGGCCTCTTGCTGCTGTGCTCCCCGTTTAGGTGTCTGTGCGGTGGACTCCGTCTTTCCCGTAACGATTACGAAACATGTTCTTAGTTCTTACGATGCACCTTTTTTGTTCTCAGGTTTCAGAGTTCCCGGACGTCACCTCATCATCACAAGCACTAGGGTACCAGTCACAGCAGTGTCTTTACACAGGGTTCACATCCAACAACTCTGCACTTGTTCCTGCTCAAGGTTCATTGCCTTCAGACTTCTTTATCACGAGTCAAGGTAAAGGAACTTTTGCTCAAGTTTCTCGGCCCTGTTGCTGACACCGCCTCTTAACTTGTAATTTGCAGAAGACATCCAGCCGTCGACCAATAATGTGACACCATACGATGGCCAGACGATACCACCTGTGGTCGCCGCCTTTCCTGCCGCCGCGTTATCCGGCGACGGCACGTCCATCGCCAAGGCGGTCACGGACGCGTCTAAGAATGCAGGTGGCCTCTTGCTGCTGTGCTCCCCGTTTAAGTGTTTGTGCGGTGGACTCCGTCTTTCCCGTAACGATTACGAAACATGTTCTTAGTTCTTACGATGCACCTTTTTTTGTTCGCAGGTTCCAGAGTCCCCGGACGTCGCCTCATCATCACAAGCACTGGGGTACGAGTCACAGCGGTCTCATTACACAGGGTTCACATCCAACAACTCTGCACTTGTTCCTGTTCAAGGTTCATTGCCTTCAGACTTCTTTATCACGAGTCAAGGTAAAGGAACTTTTGCTCAAGTTTCTCGCCCTGTTGCTGACACCGCCTCGTAACTTGTAATTTGCAGAAGACATCGAGCCGTCGACAAATAATTTGACACCATACGATGACCAGACGATACCACCTGTGGTCGCCGCCTTTCCTGCCGCCGCGTTATCCGGCGACGGCACGTCCATCGCCATGGCGGTCACGGACGCGTCTGAGAACGTAGGCGGCCTCTTGCTCCTGTGCTCCCCGTTTAAGTGTCTGTGCGGTGGACTCCGTCTTTCCCGTAACGATTACGAAACATGTTCTTAGTTCTTACGATGCACCTTTTTTGTTCTCAGGTTTCAGAGCTCCCGGACGTCGCCACATCATCACAAGCACTAGGGTACGAGTCACAGCAGTGTCATTACACAGGGTTCACATCCAACAACTCTGCACTTGGTCCTGCTCAAGGTTCATTGCCTTCAGACTTCTTTATCACGAGTCAAGGTAAACAAAGTTTTGCTCAAGTCTCTCGGCCCTGGTGCTGACACCGCCTCGTAACTTGTACTTTGCAGGAGACATCGAGCCGTCGACCAGTAATTTGACACCATACGATGGCCAGACGATCCCACCTGTGGTCGCCGCCTTTCCTGCCGCCGCGTTATCCGGCGACGGCACGTCCATCGCCATGGCGGTCACGGACGCGTCTGAGAAGGTAGGCGGCCTCTTGCTCCTGTGCTCCCCGTTTAAGTGTCTGTGCGTTGGACTCCGTCTTCCCGTAACGATTACGAAACATGTTCTTAGTTCTTACGATGCACATTTTTTTGTTCTCAGGATCCAGAGTTCCCGGACGTCGCCTCATCATCACAAGCACTAGGGTACGAGTCACAGCAGTTTCATTACACAGAGTTCACATCCAACAACTCTGCACTTGTTCCAGCTCAAGGTTCATTGCCTTCACACTTCTTTATCACGAGTCAAGGTAAACAAAGTTTTGCTCAAGTTTCTCGGCCCTGGTGTTGACACCGCCTCGTAACTTGTAATTTGCAGAAGACATCGAGCCGTCGACCAATAATTTGACACCATACGATGGCCAGACGATACCACCTGTGGTCGCCGCCTTTCGTGCCGCCGCGTTATCCGGGGACGGCGCGTCCATCGCCATGGCGGTCACGGACGCGTCTGAGAACGTAGGTGGCCTCTTGGTGCTGTGCTCCCCGTTTAAGTGTCTGTGCGGTGGACTCCGTCTTTCCCGTAACGACTACGAAACATGTTCTTAGTTCTTACGATGCACCCTTTTTTGTTCTCAGGTTCCAGAGTTCAAGGACGTCGCCTCATCATCACAAGCACTAGGGTACGAGTCACAGCAGTGTCATTAAACAGGGTTCACATCCAACAACTCTGCACTTGTTCCTGTTCAAGGTTCATTGCCTTCAGACTTCTTTATCACGAGTCAAGGTAAACAAAGTTTTGCTCAAGTTTCTCGGCCCTGGCGCTGACACCGCCTCGTAACTTGTAATTTGCCGAAGCCATCGAGCCGTCGACCAATAATTTGACATCGTATGATGACCAGACGATACCACCTGTGTTCGCCGACTTTCCTGCCGCCGCGTTATCCGGGGACGGCGAGTCTATCGCCATGGCGGTCACGGACGCGTCTGAGAACGTAGGCGGCCTCTTGCTCCTTTGTTCCCCGTTTAAGTGTCTGTGCGGTGGACTCCTTCTTTCCCGTAACGATTACAAAACATGTTCTTAGTTCTTACGATGCACCTTTTTTTGTTCTCAGGTTCCAGAGTTCCCGGACGTCGCCTCATCATCACAAGCACTAGGGTACGAGTCACAGCGGTCTCATTACACAGGATTCACATCCAACAACTCTGCACTTGTTCCTGTTCAAGGTTCATTGCCTTCAGACTTCTTTATCACGAGTCAAGGTAAAGGAACTTTTGCTCAAGTTTCTCGGCCCTGTTGCTGACACCGCCTCGTAACTTGTAATTTGCAGAAGACATCGAGCCGTCGACCAATAATGTGACGCCATACGATGGCCAGACGATACCACCTGTGGTCGCCGCCTTTCCTTCCGCCGCGTTATCCGGGGACGGCACGTCCATCGCCATGGCGGTCACGGACGCGTCTGAGAACGTAGGCGGCCTCTTGCTCCTGTGCTCCCCGTTTAAGTGTCTGTGCGGTGGACTCCGTCTTTCCCGTAACGATTACGAAACATGTTCTTAGTTCTTACGATACACCTTTTTTGTTCTCAGGATCCAGAGTTCCCGGACGTCGCCTCATCATCACAAGCACTAGGGTACGAGTCACAGCAGTCTCATTACACAGAGTTCACATCCAACAACTCTGCACTTGTTCCTGCTCAAGGTTCATTGCCATCAGACTTCTTTATCACGAGTCAAGGTAAACAAAGTTTTGCTCACTCAAGTATCTCGGCCCTGGTGTTGACACCGCCTCGTAACTTGTAATTTGCAGAAGACATCGAGCCGTCGACCAATAATTTGACACCATACGATGGCCAGACGATACCACCTGTGGTCGCCGCCTTTCGTGCCGCCGCGTTATCCGGGGACGGCGCGTCCATCGCCATGGCGGTCACGGACGCGTCTGAGAACGTAGGTGGCCTCTTGGTGCTGTGCTCCCCGTTTAAGTGTCTGTGCGGTGGACTCCGTCTTTCCCGTAACGACTACGAAACATGTTCTTAGTTCTTACGATGCACCCTTTTTTGTTCTCAGGTCCCAGAGTTCAAGGACGTCGCCTCATCATCACAAGCACTAGGGTACGAGTCACAGCAGTGTCATTAAACAGGGTTCACATCCAACAACTCTGCACTTGTTCCTGTTCAAGGTTCATTGCCTTCAGACTTCTTTATCACGAGTCAAGGTAAACAAAGTTTTGCTCAAGTTTCTCGGCCCTGGCGCTGACACCGCCTCGTAACTTGTAATTTGCCGAAGCCATCGAGCCATCGACCAATAATTTGACATCGTATGATGACCAGACGATACCACCTGTGTTCGCCGACTTTCCTGCCGCCGCGTTATCCGGGGACGGCGAGTCTATCGCCATGGCGGTCACGGACGCGTCTGAGAACGTAGGCGGCCTCTTGCTCCTTTGTTCCCCGTTTAAGTGTCTGTGCGGTGGACTCCTTCTTTCCCGTAACGATTACAAAACATGTTCTTAGTTCTTACGATGCACCTTTTTTGTTCTCAGGTTCCAGAGTTCCCGGACGTCGCCTCATCATCACAAGCACTAGGGTACGAGTCACAGCGGTCTCATTACACAGGGTTCACATCCAACAACTCTGCACTTGTTCCTGTTCAAGGTTCATTGCCTTCAGACTTCTTTATCACGAGTCAAGGTAAAGGAACTTTTGCTCAAGTTTCTCGGCCCTGTTGCTGACACCGCCTCGTAACTTGTAATTTGCAGAAGACATCGAGCCGTCGACCAATAATGTGACGCCATACGATGGCCAGACGATACCACCTGTGGTCGCCGCCTTTCCTTCCGCCGCGTTATCCGGGGACGGCACGTCCATCGCCATGGCGGTCACGGACGCGTCTGAGAACGTAGGCGGCCTCTTGCTCCTGTGCTCCCCGTTTAAGTGTCTGTGCGGTGGACTCCGTCTTTCCCGTAACGATTACGAAACATGTTCTTAGTTCTTACGATACACCTTTTTTGTTCTCAGGATCCAGAGTTCCCGGACGTCGCCTCATCATCACAAGCACTAGGGTACGAGTCACAGCAGTCTCATTACACAGAGTTCACATCCAACAACTCTGCACTTGTTCCTGCTCAAGGTTCATTGCCTTCAGACTTCTTTATCACGAGTCAAGGTAAACAAAGTTTTGCTCACTCAAGTATCTCGGCCCTGGTGTTGACACCGCCTCGTAACTTGTAATTTGCAGAAGACATCGAGCCGTCGACCAATAATTTGACACCATACGATGGCCAGACGATACCACCTGTGGTCGCCGCCTTTCGTGCCGCCGCGTTATCCGGGGACGGCGCGTCCATCGCCATGGCGGTCACGGACGCGTCTGAGAACGTAGGTGGCCTCTTGGTGCTGTGCTCCCCGTATAAGTGTCTGTGCTGTGGACTCCTTCTTTCCCGTAACGATTACGAAACATGTTCTTAGTTCTTACGATGCACCCTTTTTGTTCGCAGGTTCCAGAGTTCCCGGACGTCGCCTCATCATCACAAGCACTAGGGTACGAGTCACAGCGGTCTCATTACACAGGGTTCACATCCAACAACTCTGCACTTGTTCCTGTTCAAGGTTCATTGCCTTCAGACTTCTTTATCACGAGTCAAGGTAAAGGAACTTTTGCTCAAGTTTCTCGGCCCTGTTGCTGACACTGCCTCGTTACTTGTAATTTGCAGAAGACATCGAGCCGTCGACCAATAATTTGACACCATACGATGACCAGATACCACCTGTGGTCGCCGCCTTTCCTGCCGCCGCGTTAACCTGGGACGGCACGTCCATCGCCATGGCGGTCACGGACGCGTATAAGAACGTAGGTGGCCTCTTGCTGCTGTGCTCCCCGTTTAAGTGTCTGTGCGGTGGAATCCGTTTTTCCCGTAACGATTACGAAACATGTTCTTAGTTTGTACGATCCACTTTTTTTGTTCTCAGGTTCTAGAGTTCCCGGACGTCGCCACATCATCACAAGCACTAGGGTACGCGCCACAGCGGTCTCATTACACAGGGTTCACATCCAACAACTCTGCACTTGTGCCTGTTCAAGGTTCATTGCCTTCAGACTTCTTTATCACGAGTCAAGGTAAACAAAGTTTTGCTCAAGTTTCTCGGCCCTGGTGCTGACACCGCCTCGTATCTTGTAATTTGCAGAAGCCATCGAGCCGTCGACCAATAATTTGACACCATACGATGACCAGACGATACCACCTGTGGTCGCCGACTTTTCTGCCGCCGCGTTATCCGGGGACGGCGAGTCTATCGCCATGGCGGTCTCGGACGCGTCTGAGAACGTAGGCGGCCTCTTGCTCCTTTGTTCCCCGTTTAAGTGTCTGTGCTGTGGACTCCTTCTTTCCCGTAACGATTACGAAACATGTTCTTAGTTCTTACGATGCACCCTTTTTGTTCGCAGGTTCCAGAGTTCCCGGACGTCGCCTCATCATCACAAGCACTAGGGTACGAGTCACAGCGGTCTCATTACACAGGGTTCACATCCAACAACTCTGCACTTGTTCCTGCTCAAGGTTCATTGCCTTCAGACTTCTTTATCACGAGTCAAGGTAAAGGAACTGTTGCTCAAGTATCTCGGCCCTGGTGTTGACACCGCCTCGTAACTTGTAATTTGCAGAAGACATCGAGCCGTCGACCAATAATTTGACACCATACGATGGCCAGACGATACCACCTGTGGTCGCCGCCTTTCCTGCCGCCGCGTTATCCGGCGACGGCACGTCCATCGCCATGGCGGTCACGGTCGCGTCTAAGAATGTAGGTGACCTCTTGCTGCTGTGCTCCCCGTTTAAGTGTTTGTGCGGTGGACTCCGTCTTTCCCGTAACGATTACGAAACATGTTCTTAGTTCTTACGATGCACATTTTTTTTCTCAGGTTTCAGAGTTCCCGGACGTCGCCACATCATCACAAGCACTAGGGTACGAGTCACAGCAGTGTCATTGCACAGCGTTCACATCCATCAACTCTGCACTTGGTCCTGCTCAAGGTTCATTGCCTTCAGACTTCTTTATCACGAGTCAAGGTAAACAAAGTTTTGCTCAAGTATCTCGGCCCTGGTGTTGACACCGCCTCGTAACTTGTAATTTGCAGAAGACATCGAGCCGTCGACCAATAATTTGACACCATACGATGACCAGACGATACCACCTGTGGTCGCCGCCTTTCCTGCCGCCGCGTTAGCCTGGGACGGCGCGTCCATCGCCAAGGCGGTCACGGACGCGTCTAAGAACGTAGGTGACCTCTTGATGCTGTGCTCCCCATTTAAGTGTTTGTGCGGTGGACTCCGTCTTTCCCGTAACGATTACGAAACATGTTCTTAGTTCTTACGATGCACCTTTTTTTGTTCGCAGGTTCCAGAGCTCCCAGACGTCGCCTCATCATCACAAGCACTAGGGTACGAGTCACAGCAGTGTCATTACACAGGGTTCACATCCAACAACTCTGCACTTGGTCCTGCTCAAGGTTCATTGCCTTCAGACTTCTTTATCACGAGTCAAGGTAAACAAAGTTTTGCTCAAGTATCTCGGCCCTGGTGTTGACACCGCCTCGTAACTTGTAATGTGCAGAAGACATCGAGCCGTCGACCAATAATTTGACACCATACGATGACCAGACGATACCACCTGTGGTCGCCGCCTTTCCTGCCGCCGCGGTAGCCTGGGACGGCGCGTCCATCGCCAAGGCGGTCACGGACGCGTCTGAGAACGTAGGTGGCCTCTTGGTGCTGTGCTCCCCGTTTAAGTGTCTGTGCGGTGGACTCCGTCTTTCCCGACGAAACATGTTCTTAGTTCTTACTATGCACCCTTTTTTTGTTCTCAGGTTCCAGAGTTCCCGGACGTCGCCTCATCATCACAAGCACTAGGGTACGAGTCACAGCAGTGTCATTACACAGGGTTCACATCCAACAACTCTGCACTTGTTCCTGTTCAAGGTTCATTGCCTTCAGACTTCTATCACGAGTCAAGGTAAACAAAGTTTTGCTCAAGTTTCTCGGCCCTGGTGCTGACACCGCCTCGTAACTTGTAATTTGCAGAAGCCATCGAGCCGTCGACCAATAATTTGACACCGTACGATGACCAGACGATACCACCTGTGGTCGCCGACTTTCCTGCCGCCGCGTTATCCGGGGACGGCGAGTCTATCGCCATGGCGGTCACGGACGCGTCTGAGAACGTAGGCGGCCTCTTGCTCCTTTGTTCCCCGTTTAAGTGTCTGTGCGGTGGACTCCTTCTTTCCCGTAACGATTACGAAACATGTTCTTAGTTCTTACGATGCACCTTTTTTTGTTCGCAGGTTCCAGAGTTCCCGGACGTCGCCTCATCATCACAAGCACTAGGGTACGAGTCACAGCGGTCTCATTACACAGGGTTCACATCCAACAACTCTGCACTTGTTCCTGTTCAAGGTTCATTGCCTTCAGACTTCTTTATCACGAGTCAAGGTAAAGGAACCTTTGCTCAAGTTTCTCGGCCCTGTTGCTGACACTGCCTCGTAACTTGTAATTTGCAGAAGACATCCAGCCGTCGACCAATAATGTGACACCATACGATGGCCAGACGATACCACCTGTGGTCGCCGCCTTTCCTGCCGCCGCGTTATCCGGGGACGGCACGTCCATTGCCTTGGCTGTCACGGACGCGTCTAAGAACGTAGGTGGCCTCTTGCTGCTGTGCTCCCCGTTTAAGTGTTTGTGCGGTGGACTCCGTCTTTCCCGTAACGATTACGAAACATGTTCTTAGTTCTTACGATGCACCTTTTTTTGTTCGCAGGTTCCAGAGTTCCCGGACGTCGCCTCATCATCACAAGCACTAGGGTACGAGTCACAGCGGTCTCATTACACAGGGTTCACATCCAACAACTCTGCACTTGTTCCTGTTCAAGGTTCATTACCTTCAGACTTCTTTATCACGAGTCAAGGTAAAGGAACTTTTGCTCAAGTTTCTCGCCCTGTTGCTGACACCGCCTCGTAACTTGTAATTTGCAGAAGACATCGAGCCGTCTACCAATAATTTGACACCATACGATGACCAGACGATACCACCTGTGGTCGCCGCCTTTCCTGCCGCCGCGTTATCCGGCGACGGCACGTCCATCGCCATGGCGGTCACGGACGCGTCTGAGAACGTAGGCGGCCTCTTGGTGCTGTGCTCCCCGTTTAAGTGTCTGTGCGGTGGACTCCGTCTTTCCCGTAACGACTACGAAACATGTTCTTAGTTCTTACTATGCACCCTTTTTTTGTTCTCAGGTTCCAGAGTTCCCGGACGTCGCCTCATCATCACAAGCACTAGGGTACGAGTCACAGCAGTGTCATTACACAGGGTTCACATCCAACAACTCTGCACTTGTTCCTGTTCAAGGTTCATTGCCTTCAGACTTCTATCACGAGTCAAGGTAAACAAAGTTTTGCTCAAGTTTCTCGGCCCTGGTGCTGACACCGCCTCGTAACTTGTAATTTGCAGAAGCCATCGAGCCGTCGACCAATAATTTGACACCGTACGATGACCAGACGATACCACCTGTGGTCGCCGACTTTCCTGCCGCCGCGTTATCCGGGGACGGCGAGTCTATCGCCATGGCGGTCACGGACGCGTCTGAGAACGTAGGCGGCCTCTTGCTCCTTTGTTCCCCGTTTAAGTGTCTGTGCGGTGGACTCCTTCTTTCCCGTAACGATTACGAAACATGTTCTTAGTTCTTACGATGCACCTTTTTTTGTTCGCAGGTTCCAGAGTTCCCGGACGTCGCCTCATCATCACAAGCACTAGGGTACGAGTCACAGCGGTCTCATTACACAGGGTTCACATCCAACAACTCTGCACTTGTTCCTGTTCAAGGTTCATTGCCTTCAGACTTCTTTATCACGAGTCAAGGTAAAGGAACCTTTGCTCAAGTTTCTCGGCCCTGTTGCTGACACTGCCTCGTAACTTGTAATTTGCAGAAGACATCCAGCCGTCGACCAATAATGTGACACCATACGATGGCCAGACGATACCACCTGTGGTCGCCGCCTTTCCTGCCGCCGCGTTATCCGGGGACGGCACGTCCATTGCCTTGGCTGTCACGGACGCGTCTAAGAACGTAGGTGGCCTCTTGCTGCTGTGCTCCCCGTTTAAGTGTTTGTGCGGTGGACTCCGTCTTTCCCGTAACGATTACGAAACATGTTCTTAGTTCTTACGATGCACCTTTTTTTGTTCGCAGGTTCCAGAGTTCCCGGACGTCGCCTCATCATCACAAGCACTAGGGTACGAGTCACAGCGGTCTCATTACACAGGGTTCACATCCAACAACTCTGCACTTGTTCCTGTTCAAGGTTCATTACCTTCAGACTTCTTTATCACGAGTCAAGGTAAAGGAACTTTTGCTCAAGTTTCTCGCCCTGTTGCTGACACCGCCTCGTAACTTGTAATTTGCAGAAGACATCGAGCCGTCTACCAATAATTTGACACCATACGATGACCAGACGATACCACCTGTGGTCGCCGCCTTTCCTGCCGCCGCGTTATCCGGCGACGGCACGTCCATCGCCATGGCGGTCACGGACGCGTCTGAGAACGTAGGCGGCCTCTTGCTCCTGTGCTCCCCGTTTAAGTGTCTGTGCGGTGGACTCCGTCTTTCCCGTAACGATTACGAAACATGTTCTTAGTTCTTACGATGCGCCTTTTTTTGTTCGCAGGTTCCAGAGTTCCCAGACGTCGCCTCATCATCACAAGCACTAGGGTATAGTCACAGCGGTCTCATTACACAGGGTTCAAATCCAACAACTCTGCAGTTGTTCCTGTTCAAGGTTCACTGCCTTCAGACTTCTTTATCACGAGTCAAGGTAAAGGAACTTTTGCTCAAGTTTCTCGGCCCTGTTGCTGACACCGCCTCGTAACTTGTAATTTGCAGAAGACATCCAGCCGTCGACCAATAATGTGACACCACACGATGGCCAGACGATACCACCTGTGGTCGCCGCCTTTCCTGCCGCCGCGTTATCCGGGGACGGCACGCCCATCGCCATGGCGGTCACGGACGTGTCTAAGAACGTAGGTGGCCTCTTGCTGCTGTGCTCCCCGTTTAAGTGTCTGTGCGGTGGACTCCGTCTTTCCCGTAACGATTACGAAACATGTTCTTAGTTCTTTCGATGCACATTTTTTTTCTCAGGTTTCAGAGTTCCCGGACGTCGCCACATCATCACAAGCACTAGGGTACGAGTCACAGCAGTGTCATTGCACAGCGTTCACATCCATCAACTCTGCACTTGGTCCTGCTCAAGGTTCATTGCCTTCAGACTTCTTTATCACGAGTCAAGGTAAACAAAGTTTTGCTCAAGTATCTCGGCCCTGGTGTTGACACCGCCTCGTAACTTGTAATTTGCAGAAGACATCGAGCCGTCGACCAATAATTTGACACCATACGATGACCAGACGATACCACCTGTGGTCGCCGCCTTTCCTGCCGCCGCGTTAGCCTGGGACGGCGCGTCCATCGCCAAGGCGGTCACGGACGCGTCTAAGAACGTAGGTGACCTCTTGATGCTGTGCTCCCCATTTAAGTGTTTGTGCGGTGGACTCCGTCTTTCCCGTAACGATTACGAAACATGTTCTTAGTTCTTACGATGCACCTTTTTTTGTTCGCAGGTTCCAGAGCTCCCAGACGTCGCCTCATCATCACAAGCACTAGGGTACGAGTCACAGCAGTGTCATTACACAGGGTTCACATCCAACAACTCTGCACTTGGTCCTGCTCAAGGTTCATTGCCTTCAGACTTCTTTATCACGAGTCAAGGTAAACAAAGTTTTGCTCAAGTATCTCGGCCCTGGTGTTGACACCGCCTCGTAACTTGTAATGTGCAGAAGACATCGAGCCGTCGACCAATAATCTGACACCATACGATGACCAGACGATACCACCTGTGGTCGCCGCCTTTCCTGCCGCCGCGGTAGCCTGGGACGGCGCGTCCATCGCCAAGGCGGTCACGGACGCGTCTGAGAACGTAGGTGGCCTCTTGGTGCTGTGCTCCCCGTTTAAGTGTCTGTGCGGTGGACTCCGTCTTTCCCGTAACGACTACGAAACATGTTCTTAGTTCTTACTATGCACCCTTTTTTTGTTCTCAGGTTCCAGAGTTCCCGGACGTCGCCTCATCATCACAAGCACTAGGGTACGAGTCACAGCAGTGTCATTATACAGGGTTCACATCCAACAACTCTGCACTTGTTCCTGTTCAAGGTTCATTGCCTTCAGACTTCTATCACGAGTCAAGGTAAACAAAGTTTTGCTCAAGTTTCTCGGCCCTGGTGCTGACACCGCCTCGTAACTTGTAATTTGCAGAAGCCATCGAGCCGTCGACCAATAATTTGACACCGTACGATGACCAGACGATACCACCTGTGGTCGCCGACTTTCCTGCCGCCGCGTTATCCGGGGACGGCGAGTCTATCGCCATGGCGGTCACGGACGCGTCTGAGAACGTAGGCGGCCTCTTGCTCCTTTGTTCCCCGTTTAAGTGTCTGTGCGGTGGACTCCTTCTTTCCCGTAACGATTACGAAACATGTTCTTAGTTCTTACGATGCACCTTTTTTTGTTCGCAGGTTCCAGAGTTCCCGGACGTCGCCTCATCATCACAAGCACTAGGGTACGAGTCACAGCGGTCTCATTACACAGGGTTCACATCCAACAACTCTGCACTTGTTCCTGTTCAAGGTTCATTGCCTTCAGACTTCTTTATCACGAGTCAAGGTAAAGGAACCTTTGCTCAAGTTTCTCGGCCCTGTTGCTGACACTGCCTCGTAACTTGTAATTTGCAGAAGACATCCAGCCGTCGACCAATAATGTGACACCATACGATGGCCAGACGATACCACCTGTGGTCGCCGCCTTTCCTGCCGCCGCGTTATCCGGGGACGGCACGTCCATTGCCTTGGCTGTCACGGACGCGTCTAAGAACGTAGGTGGCCTCTTGCTGCTGTGCTCCCCGTTTAAGTGTTTGTGCGGTGGTCTCCGTCTTTCCCGTAACGATTACGAAACATGTTCTTAGTTCTTACGATGCACCTTTTTTGGTTCGCAGGTTCCAGAGTTCCCGGACGTCGCCTCATCATCACAAGCACTAGGGTACGAGTCACAGCGGTCTCATTACACAGGGTTCACATCCAACAACTCTGCACTTGTTCCTGTTCAAGGTTCATTACCTTCAGACTTCTTTATCACGAGTCAAGGTAAAGGAACTTTTGCTCAAGTTTCTCGCCCTGTTGCTGACACCGCCTCGTAACTTGTAATTTGCAGAAGACATCGAGCCGTCTACCAATAATTTGACACCATACGATGACCAGACGATACCACCTGTGGTCGCCGCCTTTCCTGCCGCCGCGTTATCCGGCGACGGCACGTCCATCGCCATGGCGGTCACGGACGCGTCTGAGAACGTAGGCGGCCTCTTGCTCCTGTGCTCCCCGTTTAAGTGTCTGTGCGGTGGACTCCGTCTTTCCCGTAACGATTACGAAACATGTTCTTAGTTCTTACGATGCGCCTTTTTTTGTTCGCAGGTTCCAGAGTTCCCAGACGTCGCCTCATCATCACAAGCACTAGGGTATAGTCACAGCGGTCTCATTACACAGGGTTCAAATCCAACAACTCTGCAGTTGTTCCTGTTCAAGGTTCACTGCCTTCAGACTTCTTTATCACGAGTCAAGGTAAAGGAACTTTTGCTCAAGTTTCTCGGCCCTGTTGCTGACACCGCCTCGTAACTTGTAATTTGCAGAAGACATCCAGCCGTCGACCAATAATGTGACACCACACGATGGCCAGACGATACCACCTGTGGTCGCCGCCTTTCCTGCCGCCGCGTTATCCGGGGACGGCACGCCCATCGCCATGGCGGTCACGGACGTGTCTAAGAACGTAGGTGGCCTCTTGCTGCTGTGCTCCCCGTTTAAGTGTCTGTGCGGTGGACTCCGTCTTTCCCGTAACGATTACGAAACATGTTCTTAGTTCTTACGATGCACCTTTTTTGTTCTCAGGTTTCAGAGCTCCCGGACGTCGCCACATCATCACAAACACTAGGGTACGAGTCACAGCAGTGTCATTACACAGGGTTCACATCCAACAACTCTGCACTTGGTCCTGCTCAAGGTTCATTGCCTTCAGACTTCATTATCACGAGTCAAGGTAAACAAAGTTTTGCTCAAGTCTCTCGGCCCTGGTGCTGACACCGCCTCGTAACTTGTAATTTGCAGGAGACATCGAGCCGTCGACCAATAATTTGACACCATACGATGGCCAGACGATCCCACCTGTGGTCGCCGCCTTTCCTGCCGCCGCGTTATCCGGCGACGGCACGTCCATCGCCATGGCGGTCACGGACGCGTCTGAGAACGTAGGCGGCCTCTTGCTCCTGTGCTCCCCGTTTAAGTGTCTGTGCGTTGGACTCCGTCTTCCCGTAACGATTACGAAACATGTTCTTAGTTCTTACGATGCACATTTTTTTGTTCTCAGGATCCAGAGTTCCCGGACGTCGCCTCATCATCACAAGCACTAGGGTACGAGTCACAGCAGTTTCATTACACAGAGTTCACATCCAACAACTCTGCACTTGTTCCTGCTCAAGGTTCATTGCCTTCAGACTTCTTTATCACGAGTCAAGGTAAACAAAGTTTTGCTCAAGTTTCTCGGCCCTGGTGTTGACACCGCCTCGTAACTTGTAATTTGCAGAAGACATCGAGCCGTCGACCAATAATTTGACACCATACGATGGCCAGACGATACCACCTGTGGTCGCCGCCTTTCCTGCCGCCGCGTTATCCGGCGACGGCACGTCCATCGCCATGGCGGTCACGGACGCGTCTGAGAACGTAGGCGGCCTCTTGCTCCTGTGCTCCCCGTTTAAGTGTCTGTGCGGTGGACTCCGTCTTTCCCGTAACGATTACGAAACATGTTCTTAGTTCTTACGATGCACCTTTTTTGTTCTCAGGTTCCAGAGCTCCCGGACGTCGCCACATCATCACAAGCACTAGGGTACGAGTCACAGCAGTGTCATTAAACAGGGTTCACATCCAACAACTCTGCACTTGTTCCTGTTCAAGGTTCATTGCCTTCAGACTTCTTTATCACGAGTCAAGGTAAACAAAGTTTTGCTCAAGTTTCTCGGCCCTGGCGCTGACACCGCCTCGTAACTTGTAATTTGCCGAAGCCATCGAGCCGTCGACCAATAATTTGACATCGTATGATGACCAGACGATACCACCTGTGTTCGCCGACTTTCCTGCCGCCGCGTTATCCGGGGACGGCGAGTCTATCGCCATGGCGGTCACGGACGCGTCTGAGAACGTAGGCGGCCTCTTGCTCCTTTGTTCCCCGTTTAAGTGTCTGTGCGGTGGACTCCTTCTTTCCCGTAACGATTACAAAACATGTTCTTAGTTCTTACGATGCACCTTTTTTTGTTCTCAGGTTCCAGAGTTCCCGGACGTCGCCTCATCATCACAAGCACTAGGGTACGAGTCACAGCGGTCTCATTACACAGGGTTCACATCCAACAACTCTGCACTTGTTCCTGTTCAAGGTTCATTGCCTTCAGACTTCTTTATCACGAGTCAAGGTAAAGGAACTTTTGCTCAAGTTTCTCGGCCCTGTTGCTGACACCGCCTCGTAACTTGTAATTTGCAGAAGACATCGAGCCGTCGACCAATAATGTGACGCCATACGATGGCCAGACGATACCACCTGTGGTCGCCGCCTTTCCTTCCGCCGCGTTATCCGGGGACGGCACGTCCATCGCCATGGCGGTCACGGACGCGTCTGAGAACGTAGGCGGCCTCTTGCTCCTGTGCTCCCCGTTTAAGTGTCTGTGCGGTGGACTCCGTCTTTCCCGTAACGATTACGAAACATGTTCTTAGTTCTTACGATACACCTTTTTTGTTCTCAGGATCCAGAGTTCCCGGACGTCGCCTCATCATCACAAGCACTAGGGTACGAGTCACAGCAGTCTCATTACACAGAGTTCACATCCAACAACTCTGCACTTGTTCCTGCTCAAGGTTCATTGCCTTCAGACTTCTTTATCACGAGTCAAGGTAAACAAAGTTTTGCTCACTCAAGTATCTCGGCCCTGGTGTTGACACCGCCTCGTAACTTGTAATTTGCAGAAGACATCGAGCCGTCGACCAATAATTTGACACCATACGATGGCCAGACGATACCACCTGTGGTCGCCGCCTTTCGTGCCGCCGCGTTATCCGGGGACGGCGCGTCCATCGCCATGGCGGTCACGGACGCGTCTGAGAACGTAGGTGGCCTCTTGATGCTGTGCTCCCCGTTTAAGTGTCTGTGCGGTGGACTCCGTCTTTCCCGTAACGACTACGAAACATGTTCTTAGTTCTTACGATGCACCCTTTTTTTTTCTCAGGTTCCAGAGTTCAAGGACGTCGCCTCATCATCACAAGCACTAGGGTACGAGTCACAGCAGTGTCATTAAACAGGGTTCACATCCAACAACTCTGCACTTGTTCCTGTTCAAGGTTCATTGCCTTCAGACTTCTTTATCACGAGTCAAGGTAAACAAAGTTTTGCTCAAGTTTCTCGGCCCTGGCGCTGACACCGCCTCGTAACTTGTAATTTGCCGAAGCCATCGAGCCGTCGACCAATAATTTGACATCGTATGATGACCAGACGATACCACCTGTGTTCGCCGCCTTTAATGCCGCCGCGTTATCCGGCGACGGCACGTCCATCACCATGGCGGTCACGGACGCGTCTGAGAACGTAGGCGGCCTCTTGCTCCTGTGCTCCCCGTTTAAGTGTCTGGGCGGTGGACTCCGTCTTTCCCGTAACGACTACGAAACATGTTCTTAGTTCTTACGATGCAGCTTTTTTTGTTCTCAGGATCCAGAGTTCCCGGACGTCGCCTCATCATCACAAGCACTAGGGTACGAGTCACAGCAGTGTCATTACACAGGGTTCACATCCAACAACTCTGCACTTGTTCCTGTTCAAGGTTCATTGCCTTCAGACTTCTTTATCACGAGTCAAGGTAAACAAAGTTTTGCTCAAGTTTCTCGGCCCTGGTGCTGACACCGCCTCGTAACTTGTAATTTGCAGAAGCCATCGAGCCGTCGACCAATAATTTGACACCATACGATGACCAGACGATACCACCTGTGGTCGCCGACTTTTCTGCCGCCGCGTTATCCGGGGACGGCGAGTCTATCGCCATGGCGGTCACGGACGCGTCTGAGAACGTAGGCGGCCTCTTGCTCCTTTGTTCCCCGTTTAAGTGTCTGTGCTGTGGACTCCTTCTTTCCCGTAACGATTACGAAACATGTTCTTAGTTCTTACGATGCACCCTTTTTGTTCGCAGGTTCCAGAGTTCCCGGACGTCGCCTCATCATCACAAGCACTAGGGTACGAGTCACAGCGGTCTCATTACACAGGGTTCACATCCAACAACTCTGCACTTGTTCCTGTTCAAGGTTCATTGCCTTCAGACTTCTTTATCACGAGTCAAGGTAAAGGAACTTTTGCTCAAGTTTCTCGGCCCTGTTGCTGACACTGCCTCGTTACTTGTAATTTGCAGAAGACATCGAGCCGTCGACCAATAATTTGACACCATACGATGACCAGATACCACCTGTGGTCGCCGCCTTTCCTGCCGCCGCGTTAACCTGGGACGGCACGTCCATCGCCATGGCGGTCACGGACGCGTCTAAGAACGTAGGTGGCCTCTTGCTGCTGTGCTCCCCGTTTAAGTGTCTGTGCGGTGGAATCCGTCTTTCCCGTAACGATTACGAAACATGTTCTTAGTTTGTACGATCCACTTTTTTTGTTCTCAGGTTCTAGAGTTCCCGGACGTCGCCACATCATCACAAGCACTAGGGTACGCGCCACAGCGGTCTCATTACACAGGGTTCACATCCAACAACTCTGCACTTGTGCCTGTTCAAGGTTCATTGCCTTCAGACTTCTTTATCACGAGTCAAGGTAAACAAAGTTTTGCTCAAGTTTCTCGGCCCTGGTGCTGACACCGCCTCGTATCTTGTAATTTGCAGAAGCCATCGAGCCGTCGACCAATAATTTGACACCATACGATGACCAGACGATACCACCTGTGGTCGCCGACTTTTCTGCCGCCGCGTTATCCGGGGACGGCGAGTCTATCGCCATGGCGGTCTCGGACGCGTCTGAGAACGTAGGCGGCCTCTTGCTCCTTTGTTCCCCGTTTAAGTGTCTGTGCTGTGGACTCCTTCTTTCCCGTAACGATTACGAAACATGTTCTTAGTTCTTACGATGCACCCTTTTTGTTCGCAGGTTCCAGAGTTCCCGGACGTCGCCTCATCATCACAAGCACTAGGGTACGAGTCACAGCGGTCTCATTACACAGGGTTCACATCCAACAACTCTGCACTTGTTCCTGCTCAAGGTTCATTGCCTTCAGACTTCTTTATCACGAGTCAAGGTAAAGGAACTGTTGCTCAAGTATCTCGGCCCTGGTGTTGACACCGCCTCGTAACTTGTAATTTGCAGAAGACATCGAGCCGTCGACCAATAATTTGACACCATACGATGGCCAGACGATACTACCTGTGGTCGCCGCCTTTCCTGCCGCCGCGTTATCCGGCGACGGCACGTCCATCGCCATGGCGGTCACGGTCGCGTCTAAGAATGTAGGTGACCTCTTGCTGCTGTGCTCCCCGTTTAAGTGTTTGTGCGGTGGACTCCGTCTTTCCCGTAACGATTACGAAACATGTTCTTAGTTCTTACGATGCACATTTTTTTTTCTCAGGTTTCAGAGTTCCCGGACGTCGCCACATCATCACAAGCACTAGGGTACGAGTCACAGCAGTGTCATTGCACAGCGTTCACATCCATCAACTCTGCACTTGGTCCTGCTCAAGGTTCATTGCCTTCAGACTTCTTTATCACGAGTCAAGGTAAACAAAGTTTTGCTCAAGTATCTCGGCCCTGGTGTTGACACCGCCTCGTAACTTGTGATTTGCAGAAGACATCGAGCCGTCGACCAATAATTTGACACCATACGATGACCAGACGATACCACCTGTGGTCGCCGCCTTTCCTGCCGCCGCGTTAGCCTGGGACGGCGCGTCCATCGCCAAGGCGGTCACGGACGCGTCTAAGAACGTAGGTGACCTCTTGATGCTGTGCTCCCCATTTAAGTGTTTGTGCGGTGGACTCCGTCTTTCCCGTAACGATTACGAAACATGTTCTTAGTTCTTACGATGCACCTTTTTTTGTTCGCAGGTTCCAGAGCTCCCAGACGTCGCCTCATCATCACAAGCACTAGGGTACGAGTCACAGCAGTGTCATTACACAGGGTTCACATCCAACAACTCTGCACTTGGTCCTGCTCAAGGTTCATTGCCTTCAGACTTCTTTATCACGAGTCAAGGTAAACAAAGTTTTGCTCAAGTATCTCGGCCCTGGTGTTGACACCGCCTCGTAACTTGTAATGTGCAGAAGACATCGAGCCGTCGACCAATAATTTGACACCATACGATGACCAGACGATACCACCTGTGGTCGCCGCATTTCCTGCCGCCGCGGTAGCCTGGGACGGCGCGTCCATCGCCAAGGCGGTCACGGACGCGTCTGAGAACGTAGGTGGCCTCTTGGCGCTGTGCTCCCCGTTTAAGTGTCTGTGCGGTGGACTCCGTCTTTCCCGTAACGACTACGAAACATGTTCTTAGTTCTTACTATGCACCCTTTTTTTGTTCTCAGGTTCCAGAGTTCCCGGACGTCGCCTCATCATCACAAGCACTAGGGTACGAGTCACAGCAGTGTCATTACACAGGGTTCACATCCAACAACTCTGCACTTGTTCCTGTTCAAGGTTCATTGCCTTCAGACTTCTATCACGAGTCAAGGTAAACAAAGTTTTGCTCAAGTTTCTCGGCCCTGGTGCTGACACCGCCTCGTAACTTGTAATTTGCAGAAGCCATCGAGCCGTCGACCAATAATTTGACACCGTACGATGACCAGACGATACCACCTGTGGTCGCCGACTTTCCTGCCGCCGCGTTATCCGGGGACGGCGAGTCTATCGCCATGGCGGTCACGGACGCGTCTGAGAACGTAGGCGGCCTCTTGCTCCTTTGTTCCCCGTTTAAGTGTCTGTGCGGTGGACTCCTTCTTTCCCGTAACGATTACGAAACATGTTCTTAGTTCTTACGATGCACCTTTTTTTTGTTCGCAGGTTCCAGAGTTCCCGGACGTCGCCTCATCATCACAAGCACTAGGGTACGAGTCACAGCGGTCTCATTACACAGGGTTCACATCCAACAACTCTGCACTTGTTCCAGTTCAAGGTTCATTGCCTTCAGACTTCTTTATCACGAGTCAAGGTAAAGGAACTTTTGCTCAAGTTTCTCGGCCCTGTTGCTGACACTGCCTCGTAACTTGTAATTTGCAGAAGACATCCAGCCGTCGACCAATAATGTGACACCATACGATGGCCAGACGATACCACCTGTGGTCGCCGCCTTTCCTGCCGCCGCGTTATCCGGGGACGGCACGTCCATTGCCTTGGCTGTCACGGACGCGTCTAAGAACGTAGGTGGCCTCTTGCTGCTGTGCTCCCCGTTTAAGTGTTTGTGCGGTGGACTCCGTCTTTCCCGTAACGATTACGAAACATGTTCTTAGTTCTTACGATGCACCTTTTTTTGTTCGCAGGTTCCAGAGTTCCCGGACGTCGCCTCATCATCACAAGCACTAGGGTACGAGTCACAGCGGTCTCATTACACAGGGTTCACATCCAACAACTCTGCACTTGTTCCTGTTCAAGGTTCATTACCTTCAGACTTCTTTATCACGAGTCAAGGTAAAGGAACTTTTGCTCAAGTTTCTCGCCCTGTTGCTGACACCGCCTCGTAACTTGTAATTTGCAGAAGACATCGAGCCGTCTACCAATAATTTGACACCATACGATGACCAGACGATACCACCTGTGGTCGCCGCCTTTCCTGCCGCCGCGTTATCCGGCGACGGCACGTCCATCGCCATGGCGGTCACGGACGCGTCTGAGAACGTAGGCGGCCTCTTGCTCCTGTGCTCCCCGTTTAAGTGTCTGTGCGGTGGACTCCGTCTTTCCCGTAACGATTACGAAACATGTTCTTAGTTCTTACGATGCGCCTTTTTTTGTTCGCAGGTTCCAGAGTTCCCAGACGTCGCCTCATCATCACAAGCACTAGGGTATAGTCACAGCGGTCTCATTACACAGGGTTCAAATCCAACAACTCTGCAGTTGTTCCTGTTCAAGGTTCACTGCCTTCAGACTTCTTTATCACGAGTCAAGGTAAAGGAACTTTTGCTCAAGTTTCTCGGCCCTGTTGCTGACACCGCCTCGTAACTTGTAATTTGCAGAAGACATCCGGCCGTCGACCAATAATGTGACACCACACGATGGCCAGACGATACCACCTGTGGTCGCCGCCTTTCCTGCCGCCGCGTTATCCGGGGACGGCACGCCCATCGCCATGGCGGTCACGGACGTGTCTAAGAACGTAGGTGGCCTCTTGCTGCTGTGCTCCCCGTTTAAGTGTCTGTGCGGTGGACTCCGTCTTTCCCGTAACGATTACGAAACATGTTCTTAGTTCTTACGATGCACCTTTTTTGTTCTCAGGTTTCAGAGCTCCCGGACGTCGCCACATCATCACAAACACTAGGGTACGAGTCACAGCAGTGTCATTACACAGGGTTCACATCCAACAACTCTGCACTTGGTCCTGCTCAAGGTTCATTGCCTTCAGACTTCATTATCACGAGTCAAGGTAAACAAAGTTTTGCTCAAGTTTCTCGGCCCTGGTGTTGACACCGCCTCGTAACTTGTAATTTGCAGAAGACATCGAGCCGTCGACCAATAATTTGACACCATACGATGGCCAGACGATACCACCTGTGGTCGCCGCCTTTCCTGCCGCCGCGTTATCCGGCGACGGCACGTCCATCGCCAAGGCGGTCACGGACGCGTCTAAGAATGTAGGTGGCCTCTTGCTGCTGTGCTCCCCGTTTAAGTGTTTGTGCGGTGGACTCCGTCTTTCCCGTAACGATTACGAAACATGTTCTTAGTTCTTACGATGCACCTTTTTTTGTTCGCAGGTTCCAGAGTTCCCGGACGTCGCCTCATCATCACAAGCACTAGGGTACGAGTCACAGCGGTCTCATTACACAGGGTTCACATCCAACAACTCTGCACTTGTTCCTGTTCAAGGTTCATTACCTTCAGACTTCTTTATCACGAGTCAAGGTAAAGGAACTTTTGCTCAAGTTTCTCGCCCTGTTGCTGACACCGCCTCGTGACTTGTAATTTGCAGAAGACATCGAGCCGTCGACCAATAATTTGACACCATACGATGACCAGACGATACCACCTGTGGTCGCCGCCTTTCCTGCCGCCGCGTTATCCGGCGACGGCACGTCCATCGCCATGGCGGTCACGGACGCGTCTGAGAACGTAGGCGGCCTCTTGCTCCTGTGCTCCCCGTTTAAGTGTCTGTGCGGTGGACTCCGTCTTTCCCGTAACGATTACGAAACATGTTCTTAGTTCTTACGATACACCTTTTTTTGTTCTCAGGATCCAGAGTTCCCGGACGTCGCCTGATCATCACAAGCACTAGGGTACGAGTCACAGCAGTCTCATTACACAGAGTTCACATCCAACAACTCTGCACTTGTTCCTGCTCAAGGTTCATTGCCTTCAGACTTCTTTATCACGAGTCAAGGTAAACAAAGTTTTGCTCAAGTATCTCGGCCCTGGTGTTGACACCGCCTCGTAACTTGTAATGTGCAGAAGACATCGAGCCGTCGAACAATAATTTGACACCATACGATGACCAGACGATACCACCTGTGGTCGCCGCCTTTCCTGCCGCCGCGTTAGCCTGGGACGGCGCGTCCATCGCCAAGGCGGTCACGGACGCGTCTAAGAACGTAGGTGACCTCTTGATGCTGTGCTCCCCGTTTAGGTGTTTGTGCGGTGGACTCCGTCTTTCCCGTAACGATTACGAAACATGTTCTTAGTTCTTACGATGCGCCTTTTTTTGTTCGCAGGTTCCAGAGTTCCCAGACGTCGCCTCATCATCACAAGCACTAGGGTATAGTCACAGCGGTCTCATTACACAGGGTTCAAATCCAACAACTCTGCACTTGTTCCTGTTCAAGGTTCACTGCCTTCAGACTTCTTTATCACGAGTCAAGGTAAAGGAACTTTTGCTCAAGTTTCTCGGCCCTGTTGCTGACACCGCCTCGTAACTTGTAATTTGCAGAAGACATCCAGCCGTCGACCAATAATGTGACACCACACGATGGCCAGACGATACCACCTGTGGTCGCCGCCTTTCCTGCCGCCGCGTTATCCGGGGACGGCACGCCCATCGCCATGGCGGTCACGGACGTGTCTAAGAACGTAGGTGGCCTCTTGCTGCTGTGCTCCCCGTTTAAGTGTCTGTGCGGTGGACTCCGTCTTTCCCGTAACGATTACAAAACATGTTCTTACTTCTTACGATGCACCTTTTTTGTTCTCAGGTTTCAGAGCTCCCGGACGTCGCCACATCATCACAAACACTAGGGTACGAGTCACAGCAGTGTCATTACACAGGGTTCACATCCAACAACTCTGCACTTGGTCCTGCTCAAGGTTCATTGCCTTCAGACTTCTTTATCACGAGTCAAGGTAAACAAAGTTTTGCTCAAGTCTCTCGGCCCTGGTGCTGACACCGCCTCGTAACTTGTAATTTGCAGGAGACATCGAGCCGTCGACCAATAATTTGACACCATACGATGGCCAGACGATCCCACCTGTGGTCGCCGCCTTTCCTGCCGCCGCGTTATCCGGCGACAGCACGTCCATCGCCATGGCGGTCACGGACGCGTCTGAGAACGTAGGCGGCCTCTTGCTCCTGTGCTCCCCGTTTAAGTGTCTGTGCGGTGGACTCCGTCTTTCCCGTAACGACTACGAAACATGTTCTTAGTTCTTACGATGCACCCTTTTTTGTTCTCAGGTTCCAGAGTTCCCGGACGTCGCCTCATCATCACAAGCACTAGGGCACGTGTCACCGCGGTCTCATTACACAGGGTTCACATCCAACAACTATGCACTTGTTCCTGTTCAAGGTTCATTGCCTTCAGACTTCTTTATCACGAGTCAAGGTAAAGGAACTTTTGCTCAAGTTTCTCGGCCCTGTTGCTGACACCGCCTCGTGACTTGTAATTTGCAGAAGACATCCAGCCGTCGACCAATAATGTGACGCCATACGATGGCCAGACGATACCACCTGTGGTCGCCGCCTCTCCTTCCGCCGCGTTATCCGGGGACGGCACGTCCATCGCCATGGCAGTCACGGACGCGTCTGAGAACGTAGGCGGCCTCTTGCTCCTGTGCTCCCCGTTTAAGTGTCTGTGCGGTGGACTCCGTCTTTCCCGTAACGATTACGAAACATGTTCTTAGTTCTTACGATACACCTTTTTTTGTTCTCAGGATCCAGAGTTCCCGGACGTCGCCTCTTCATCACAAGCACTAGGGTACGAGTCACAGCAGTCTCATTACACAGAGTTCACATCCAACAACTCTGCACTTGTTCCTGCTCAAGGTTCATTGCCTTCAGGCTTCTTTATCACGAGTCAAGGTAAACAAAGTTTTGCTCACTCAAGTATCTCGGCCCTGGTGTTGACACCGCATCGTAACTTGTAATTTGCAGAAGACATCGAGCCGTCGACCAATAATTTGACACCATACGATGACCAGACGATACCACCTGTGGTCGCCGCCTTTCCTGCCGCCGCGTTAGCCTGGGACGGCGCGTCCATCGCCGAGGCGGTCACGGACGCGTCTAAGAACGTAGGTGACCTCATGATGCTGTGCTCCCCATTTAAGTGTTTGTGCGGTGGACTCCGTCTTTCCTGTAACGATTACGAAACATGTTCTTAGTTCTTACGATGCACCTTTTTTTGTTCGCAGGTTCCAGAGCTCCCAGACGTCGCCTCATCATCACAAGCACTAGGGTACGAGTCACAGCAGTGTCACTGCACAGGGTTCACATCCAACAACTCTGCACTTGGTCCTGCTCAAGGTTCATTGCCTTCAGACTTCTTTATCACGAGTCAAGGTAAACAAAGTTTTGCTCAAGTCTCTCGGCCCTGGTGCTGACACCGCCTCGTAACTTGTAATTTGCAGAAGACATCGAGCCGTCGACCAATAATTTGACACCATACGATGGCCAGACGATACCACCTGTGGTCGCTGCCTTTCCTGCCGCCGCGTTATCCGGCGACGGCAAGTCCATCGGCATGGCGGTCACGGACGCGTCTGAGAACGTAGGCGGCCTCTTGCTCCTGTGCTCCCCGTTTAAGTGTCTGTGCGTTGGACTCCGTCTTCCCGTAACGATTACGAAACATGTTCTTAGTTCTTACGATGCACATTTTTTTGTTCTCAGGATCCAGAGTTCCCAGACGTCGCCTCATTATCACAAGCACTAGGGTACGAGTCAGAGCAGTTTCATTACACAGAGTTCACATCCAACAACTCTGCACTTGTTCCTGTTCAAGGTTCATTGCCTTCAGACTTCTTTATCACGAGTCAAGGTAAACAAAGTTTTGCTCAAGTTTCTCGGCCCTGGTGCTGACACCGCCTCGTAACTTGTAATTTGCAGAAGCCATCGAGCCGTCGACCAATAATTTGACACCATACGATGACCAGACGATACCACCTGTGGTCGCCGCCTTTCCTGCCGCCGCGTTAGCCTGGGACGGCGCGTCCATCGCCAAGGCGGTCACGGACGCGTCTAAGAACGTAGGTGACCTCTTGATGCTGTGCTCCCCGTTTAGGTGTTTGTGCGGTGGACTCCGTCTTTCCCGTAACGATTACGAAACATGTTCTTAGTTCTTACGATGCGCCTTTTTTTGTTCGCAGGTTCCAGAGTTCCCAGACGTCGCCTCATCATCACAAGCACTAGGGTATAGTCACAGCGGTCTCATTACACAGGGTTCAAATCCAACAACTCTGCACTTGTTCCTGTTCAAGGTTCACTGCCTTCAGACTTCTTTATCACGAGTCAAGGTAAAGGAACTTTTGCTCAAGTTTCTCGGCCCTGTTGCTGACACCGCCTCGTAACTTGTAATTTGCAGAAGACATCCAGCCGTCGACCAATAATGTGACACCACACGATGGCCAGACGATACCACCTGTGGTCGCCGCCTTTCCTGCCGCCGCGTTATCCGGGGACGGCACGCCCATCGCCATGGCGGTCACGGACGTGTCTAAGAACGTAGGTGGCCTCTTGCTGCTGTGCTCCCCGTTTAAGTGTCTGTGCGGTGGACTCCGTCTTTCCCGTAACGATTACAAAACATGTTCTTACTTCTTACGATGCACCTTTTTTGTTCTCAGGTTTCAGAGCTCCCGGACGTCGCCACATCATCACAAACACTAGGGTACGAGTCACAGCAGTGTCATTACACAGGGTTCACATCCAACAACTCTGCACTTGGTCCTGCTCAAGGTTCATTGCCTTCAGACTTCTTTATCACGAGTCAAGGTAAACAAAGTTTTGCTCAAGTCTCTCGGCCCTGGTGCTGACACCGCCTCGTAACTTGTAATTTGCAGGAGACATCGAGCCGTCGACCAATAATTTGACACCATACGATGGCCAGACGATCCCACCTGTGGTCGCCGCCTTTCCTGCCGCCGCGTTATCCGGCGACAGCACGTCCATCGCCATGGCGGTCACGGACGCGTCTGAGAACGTAGGCGGCCTCTTGCTCCTGTGCTCCCCGTTTAAGTGTCTGTGCGTTGGACTCCGTCTTCCCGTAACGATTACGAAACATGTTTTTAGTTCTTACGATGCACATTTTTTTGTTCTCAGGATCCAGAGTTCCCGGACGTCGCCTCATCATCACAAGCACTAGGGTACGAGTCACAGCAGTTTCATTACGCAGAGTTCACATCCAACAACTCTGCACTTGTTCCTGCTCAAGGTTCATTGCCTTCAGACTTCTTTATCACGAGTCAAGGTAAACAAAGTTTTGCTCAAGTTTCTCGGCCCTAGTGTTGACACCGCCTCGTAACTTGTAATTTGCAGAAGACATCGAGCCGTCGACCAATAATTTGACACCATACGATGGCCAGACGATACCACCTGTGGTCGCCGCCTTTCGTGCCGCCGCGTTATCCGGGGACGGCGCGTCCATCGCCATGGCGGTCACGGACGCGTCTGAGAACGTAGGTTTCCTCTTGGTGCTGTGCTCCCCGTTTAAGTGTCTGTGCGGTGGACTCCGTCTTTCCCGTAACGACTACGAAACATGTTCTTAGTTCTTACGATGCACCCTTTTTTGTTCTCAGGTTCCAGAGTTCCCGGACGTCGCCTCATCATCACAAGCACTAGGGTACGAGTCACAGCAGAGTCATTACACAGGGTTCACATCCAACAACTCTGCACTTGTTCCTGTTCAAGGTTCATTGCCTTCAGACTTCTTTATCACAAGTCAAGGTAAACAAAGTTTTGCTCAAGTTTCTCGGCCCTGGCGCTGACACCGCCTCGTAACTTGTAATTTGCAGAAGACATCGAGCCGTCGACCAATAATTTGACACCATACGATGACCAGATACCACCTGTGGTCGCCGCCTTTCCTGCCGCCGCGTTAACCTGGGACGGCGCGTCCATCGCCATGGCGGTCACTGACGCGTCTAAGAACGTAGGTGGCCTCTTGCTGCTGTGCTCCCCGTTTAAGTGTCTGTGCGGTGGACTCCGTCTTTCCCGTAACGATTACGAAACATGTTCTTAGTTCGTACGATCCACTTTTTTTGTTCCCAGGTTCCAGAGTTCCCGGACGTCGCCACATCATCACAAGCACTAGGGCACGTGTCACCGCGGTCTCATTACACAGGGTTCACATCCAACAACTATGCACTTGTTCCTGTTCAAGGTTCATTGCCTTCAGACTTCTTTATCACGAGTCAAGGTAAAGGAACTTTTGCTCAAGTTTCTCGGCCCTGTTGCTGACACCGCCTCGTGACTTGTAATTTGCAGAAGACATCCAGCCGTCGACCAATAATGTGACGCCATACGATGGCCAGACGATACCACCTGTGGTCGCCGCCTCTCCTTCCGCCGCGTTATCCGGGGACGGCACGTCCATCGCCATGGCGGTCACGGACGCGTCTGAGAACGTAGGCGGCCTCTTGCTCCTGTGCTCCCCGTTTAAGTGTCTGTGCGGTGGACTCCGTCTTTCCCGTAACGATTACGAAACATGTTCTTAGTTCTTACGATACACCTTTTTTTGTTCTCAGGATCCAGAGTTCCCGGACGTCGCCTCTTCATCACAAGCACTAGGGTACGAGTCACAGCAGTCTCATTACACAGAGTTCACATCCAACAACTCTGCACTTGTTCCTGCTCAAGGTTCATTGCCTTCAGACTTCTTTATCACGAGTCAAGGTAAACAAAGTTTTGCTCACTCAAGTATCTCGGCCCTGGTGTTGACACCGCATCGTAACTTGTAATTTGCAGAAGACATCGAGCCGTCGACCAATAATTTGACACCATACGATGACCAGACGATACCACCTGTGGTCGCCGCCTTTCCTGCCGCCGCGTTAGCCTGGGACGGCGCGTCCATCGCCGAGGCGGTCACGAACGCGTCTAAGAACGTAGGTGACCTCATGATGCTGTGCTCCCCATTTAAGTGTTTGTGCGGTGGACTCCGTCTTTCCTGTAACGATTACGAAACATGTTCTTAGTTCTTACGATGCACCTTTTTTTGTTCGCAGGTTCCAGAGCTCCCAGACGTCGCCTCATCATCACAAGCACTAGGGTACGAGTCACAGCAGTGTCACTGCACAGGGTTCACATCCAACAACTCTGCACTTGGTCCTGCTCAAGGTTCATTGCCTTCAGACTTCTTTATCACGAGTCAAGGTAAACAAAGTTTTGCTCAAGTCTCTCGGCCCTGGTGCTGACACCGCCTCGTAACTTGTAATTTGCAGAAGACATCGAGCCGTCGACCAATAATTTGACACCATACGATGGCCAGACGATACCACCTGTGGTCGCTGCCTTTCCTGCCGCCGCGTTATCCGGCGACGGCAAGTCCATCGCCATGGCGGTCACGGACGCGTCTGAGAACGTAGGCGGCCTCTTGCTCCTGTGCTCCCCGTTTAAGTGTCTGTGCGTTGGACTCCGTCTTCCCGTAACGATTACGAAACATGTTCTTAGTTCTTACGATGCACATTTTTTTGTTCTCAGGATCCAGAGTTCCCAGACGTCGCCTCATCATCACAAGCACTAGGGTACGAGTCAGAGCAGTTTCATTACACAGAGTTCACATCCAACAACTCTGCACTTGTTCCTGTTCAAGGTTCATTGCCTTCAGACTTCTTTATCACGAGTCAAGGTAAACAAAGTTTTGCTCAAGTTTCTCGGCCCTGGTGCTGACACCGCCTCGTAACTTGTAATTTGCAGAAGCCATCGAGCCGTCGACCAATAATTTGACACCGTACGATGACCAGACGATACCACCTGTGGTCGCCGACTTTCCTGCCGCCGCGTTATCCGGGGACGGCGAGTCCATCGCCATGGCGGTCACGGACGCTTCTGAGAACGTAGGTGGCCTCTTGGTGCTGTGCTCCCCGTTTAAGTGTCTGTGCGGTGGACTCCGTCTTTCCCGTAACGACTACGAAACATGTTCTTAGTTCTTACTATGCACCCTTTTTTGTTCTCAGGTTCCAGAGTTCCCGGACGTCGCCTCATCATCACAAGCACTAGGGTACGAGTCACAGCAGTGTCATTACACAGGGTTCACATCCAACAACTCTGCACTTGTTCCTGTTCAAGGTTCATTGCCTTCAGACTTCTTTATCACGAGTCAAGGTAAACAAAGTTTTGCTCAAGTTTCTCGGCCCTGGTGCTGACACCGCCTCGTAACTTGTAATTTGCAGAAGCCATCGAGCCGTCGACCAATAATTTGACACCGTACGATGACCAGACGATACCACCTGTGGTCGCCGACTTTCCTGCCGCCGCGTTATCCGGGGACGGCGAGTCCATCGCCATGGCGGTCACGGACGCGTCTGAGAACGTAGGTGGCCTCTTGCTCCTTTGTTCCCCGTTTAAGTGTCTGTGCGGTGGACTCCTTTCCCGTAACGATTACGAAACATGTTCTTAGTTCTTACGATGCACCTTTTTTTGTTCGCAGGTTCCAGAGTTCCCGGACGTCGCCTGATAATCACAAGCACTAGGGTACGAGTCACATTGGTCTCATTACACAGGGTTCACATCCAACAACTCTGCACTTGTTCCTGTTCAAGGTTCATTGCCTTCAGACTTCTTTATCACGAGTCAAGGTAAACAAAGTTTTGCTCAAGTTTCTCGGCCCTGGTGCTGACACCGCCTCGTAACTTGTAATTTGCAGAAGCCATCGAGCCGTCGACCAATAATTTGACACCGTACGATGACCAGACGATACCACCTGTGGTCGCCGACTTTCCTGCCGCCGCGTTATCCGGGGACGGCGAGTCTATCGCCATGGCGGTCACGGACGCGTCTGAGAACGTAGGCGGCCTCTTGCTCCTTTGTTCCCCGTTTAAGTGTCTGTGCGGTGGACTCCTTCTTTCCCGTAATGATTACGAAACATGTTCTTAGCTCTTACGATGCACCTTTTTTTTGTTCGCAGGTTCCAGAGTTCCCGGACGTCGCCTCATTATCACAAGCACTAGGGTACGAGTCACAGCAGTGTCATTACACAGGGTTCACATCCAACAACTCTGCACTTGTTCCTGCTCAAGGTTCATTGCCTTCAGACTTCTTTATCACGAGTCAAGGTAAACAAAGTTTTGCTCAAGTCTCTCGGCCCTGGTGTTGACACCGCCTCGTAACTTGTAATTTGCAGAAGACATCGAGCCGTCGACCAATAATTTGACACCATACGATGGCCAGACGATACCACCTGTGGTCGCCGCCTTTAATGCCGCCGCGTTATCCGGCGACGGCACGTCCATCACCATGGCGGTCACGGACGCGTCTGAGAACGTAGGCGGCCTCTTGCTCCTGTGCTCCCCGTTTAAGTGTATGTGCGGTAGACTCCGTCTTTCCCGTAACGACTACGAAACATGTTCTTGGTTCTTACGATGCAGCTTTTTTTGTTCTCAGGATCCAGAGTTCCCGGACGTCGCCTCATCATCACAAGCACTAGGGTACGAGTCACAGCAGTGTCATTACACAGGGTTCACATCCAACAACTCTGCACTTGTTCCTGTTCAAGGTTCATTGCCTTCAGACTTCTTTATCACGAGTCAAGGTAAACAAAGTTTTGCTCAAGTTTCTCTGCCCTGGTGCGGACACCGCCTCGTAACTTGTAATTTGCAGAAGCCATCGAGCCGTCGACCAATAATTTGACACCGTACGATGACCAGACGATACCACCTGTGGTCGCCGACTTTCCTGCCGCCGCGTTATCCGGGGATGGCGAGTCTATCGCCATGGCGGTCACGGACGCGTCTGAGAACGTAGGCGGCCTCTTGCTCCTTTGTTCCCCGTTTAAGTGTCTGTGCGGTGGACTCCTTCTTTCCCGTAACGATTACGAAACATGTTCTTAGTTCTTACGATGCACCTTTTTTTGTTCGCAGGTTCCAGAGTTCCCGGACGTCGCCTCATCATCACAAGCACTAGGGTACGAGTCACAGCGGTCTCATTACACAGGGTTCACATCCAACAACTCTGCACTTGTTCCTGTTCAAGGTTCATTGCCTTCAGACTTCTTTATCACGAGTCAAGGTAAAGGAACTTTTGCTCAAGTTTCTCAGCCCTGTTGCTGACACTGCCTCGTAACTTGTAATTTGCAGAAGACATCGAGCCGTCGACCAATAATTTGACACCATACGATGACCAGATACCACCTGTGGTCGCCGCCTTTCCTGCCGCCGCGTTAACCTGGGACGGCGCGTCCATCGCCATGGCGGTCACTGACGCGTCTAAGAACGTAGGTGGCCTCTTGCTGCTGTGCTCCCCGTTTAAGTGTCTGTGCGGTGGACTCCGTCTTTCCCGTAACGATTACGAAACATGTTCTTAGTTCGTACGATCCACTTTTTTTGTTCTCAGGTTCCAGAGTTCCCGGACGTCGCCACATCATCACAAGCACTAGGGTACGAGTCACAGCGGTCTCATTACACAGGGTTCACATCCAACAACTATGCACTTGTTCCTGTTCAAGGTTCATTGCCTTCAGACTTCTTTATCACGAGTCAAGGTAAAGGAACTTTAGCTCAAGTTTCTCGGCCCTGTTGCTGACACCGCCTCGTGACTTGTAATTTGCAGAAGACATCCAGCCGTCGACCAATAATGTGACGCCATACGATGGCCAGACGATACCACCTGTGGTCGCCGCCTCTCCTTCCGCCGCGTTATCCGGGGACGGCACGTCCATCGCCATGGCGGTCACGGACGCGTCTGAGAACGTAGGCGGCCTCTTGCTCCTGTGCTCCCCGTTTAAGTGTCTGTGCGGTGGACTCCGTCTTTCCCGTAACGATTACGAAACATGTTCTTAGTTCTTACGATACACCTTTTTTTGTTCTCAGGATCCAGAGTTCCCGGACGTCGCCTCTTCATCACAAGCACTAGGGTACGAGTCACAGCAGTCTCATTACACAGAGTTCACATCCAACAACTCTGCACTTGTTCCTGCTCAAGGTTCATTGCCTTCAGACTTCTTTATCACGAGTCAAGGTAAACAAAGTTTTTCTCACTCAAGTATCTCGGCCCTGGTGTTGACACCGCATCGTAACTTGTAATTTGCAGAAGACATCGAGCCGTCGACCAATAATTTGACACCATACGATGACCAGACGATACCACCTGTGGTCGCCGCCTTTCCTGCCGCCGCGTTAGCCTGGGACGGCGCGTCCATCGCCGAGGCGGTCACGGACGCGTCTAAGAACGTAGGTGACCTCATGATGCTGTGCTCCCCATTTAAGTGTTTGTGCGGTGGACTCCGTCTTTCCTGTAACGATTACGAAACATGTTCTTAGTTCTTACGATGCACCTTTTTTTGTTCGCAGGTTCCAGAGCTCCCAGACGTCGCCTCATCATCACAAGCACTAGGGTACGAGTCACAGCAGTGTCATTGCACAGGGTTCACATCCAACAACTCTGCACTTGGTCCTGCTCAAGGTTCATTGCCTTCAGACTTCTTTATCACGAGTCAAGGTAAACAAAGTTTTGCTCAAGTCTCTCGGCCCTGGTGCTGACACCGCCTCGTAACTTGTAATTTGCAGAAGACATCGAGCCGTCGACCAATAATTTGACACCATACGATGGCCAGACGATACCATCTGTGGTCGCTGCCTTTCCTGCCGCCGCGTTATCCGGCGACGGCAAGTCCATCGCCATGGCGGTCACGGACGCGTCTGAGAACGTAGGCGGCCTCTTGCTCCTGTGCTCCCCGTTTAAGTGTCTGTGCGTTGGACTCCGTCTTCCCGTAACGATTACGAAACATGTTCTTAGTTCTTACGATGCACATTTTTTGTTCTCAGGATCCAGAGTTCCCAGACGTCGCCTCATCATCACAAGCACTAGGGTACGAGTCAGAGCAGTTTCATTACACAGAGTTCACATCCAACAACTCTGCACTTGTTCCTGCTCAAGGTTCATTGCCTTCAGACTTCTTTATCACGAGTCAAGGTAAACAAAGTTTTGCTCAAGTTTCTCGGCCCTGGTGTTGACACCGCCTCGTAACTTGTAATTTGCAGAAGACATCGAGCCGTCGACCAATAATTTGACACCATACGATGGCCAGACGATACCACCTGTGGTCGCCGCCTTTCGTGCCGCCGCGTTATCCGGGGACGGCGCGTCCATCGCCATGGCGGTCACGGACGCGTCTGAGAACGTAGGTGGCCTCTTGGTGCTGTGCTCCCCGTTTAAGTGTCTGTGCGGTGGACTCCGTCTTTCCCGTAACGACTACGCAACGTGTTCTTAGTTCTTACTATGCACCCTTTTTTGTTCTCAGGTTCCAGAGTTCCCGGACGTCGCCTCATCATCACAAGCACTAGGGTACGAGTCACAGCAGTGTCATTACACAGGGTTCACATCCAACAACTCTGCACTTGTTCCTGTTCAAGGTTCATTGCCTTCAGACTTCTTTATCACGAGTCAAGGTAAACAAAGTTTTGCTCAAGTTTCTCGGCCCTGGTGCTGACACCGCCTCGTAACTTGTAATTTGCAGAAGCCATCGAGCCGTCGACCAATAATTTGACACCGTACGATGACCAGACGATACCACCTGTGGTCGCCGACTTTCCTGCCGCCGCGTTATCCGGGGACGGCGAGTCCATCGCCATGGCGGTCACGGACGCGTCTGAGAACGTAGGTGGCCTCTTGCTCCTTTGTTCCCCGTTTAAGTGTCTGTGCGGTGGACTCCTTTCCCGTAACGATTACGAAACATGTTCTTAGTTCTTACGATGCACCTTTTTTTGTTCGCAGGTTCCAGAGTTCCCGGACGTCGCCTCATAATCACAAGCACTAGGGTACGAGTCACATTGGTCTCATTACACAGCGTTCACATCCAACAACTCTGCACTTGTTCCTGTTCAAGGTTCATTGCCTTCAGACTTATTTATCAGGAGTCAAGGTAAACAAAGTTTTGCTCAAGTTTCTCGGCCCTGGTGCTGACACCGCCTCGTAACTTGTAATTTGCAGAAGCCATCGAGCCGTCGACCAATAATTTGACACCATACGATGGCCAGACGATACCACCTGTGGTCGCCGACTTTCCTGCCGCCGCGTTATCCGGGGACGGCGAGTCTATCGCCATGGCGGTCACGGACGCGTCTGAGAACGTAGGCGGCCTCTTGCTCCTTTGTTCCCCGTTTAAGTGTCTGTGCGGTGGACTCCTTCTTTCCCGTAACGATTACAAAACATGTTCTTAGTTCTTACGATGCACCCTTTTTGTTCGCAGGTTCCAGAGTTCCCGGACGTCGCCTCATCATCACAAGCACTAGGGTACGAGTCACAGCGGTCTCATTACACAGGGTTCACATCCAATAACTCTGCACTTGTTCCTGCTCAAGGTTCATTGCCTTCAGACTTCTTTATCACGAGTCAAGGTAAAGGAACTGTTGCTCAAGTATCTCGGCCCTGGTGTTGACACCGCCTCGTAACTTGTAATTTGCAGAAGACATCGAGCCGTCGACCAATAATTTGACACCATACGATGACCAGACGATACCACCTGTGGTCGCCGCATTTCCTGCCGCCGCGTTAGCCTGGGACGGCGCGTCCATCGCCATGGCGGTCACGGACGCGTCTAAGAACGTAGGTGGCCTCTTGCTGCTGTGCTCCCCGTTTAAGTGTCTGTGTGGTGGACTCCGTCTTTCCTGTAACCATTACGAAACATGTTCTTAGTTCTTACGATGCACCTTTTTTGTTCTCAGGTTTCAGAGTTCCCGGACGTCGCCACATCATCACAAGCACTAGGGTACGAGTCACAGCAGTGTCATTGCACAGCGTTCACATCCAACAACTCTGCACTTGTTCCTGTTCAAGGTTCATTGCCTCCAGACTTCTTTATCACGAGTCAAGGTAAACAAAGTTTTGCTCAAGTCTCTCGGCCCTGGTGCTGACACCGCCTCGTAACTTGTAATTTGCAGAAGACATCGAGCCGTCGACCAATAATTTGACACCATACGATGGCCAGACGATACCACCTGTGGTCGCCGCCTTTCCTGCCGCCGCGTTATCCGGCGACGGCACGTCCATCGCCATGGCGGTCACGGACGCGTCTGAGAACGTAGGCGGCCTCTTGCTCCTGTGCTCCCCGTTTAAGTGTCTGTGCGGTGGACTCCGTCTTTCCCGTAACGATTACGAAACTTGTTCTTAGTTCTTACGATGCACCTTTTTGTGTTCTCAGGATCCACAGTTCCCGGACGTCGCCTCATCATCACAAGCACTAGGGTACGAGTCACAGCAGTCTCATTACACAGAGTTCACATCCAACAACTCTGCACTTGTTCCTGCTCAAGGTTCATTGCCTTCAGACTTCTTTATCACGAGTCAAGGTAAACAAAGTTTTGCTCAAGTTTCTCGGCCCTGTTGCTGACACTGCCTCGTAACTTGTAATTTGCAGAAGACATCGAGCCGTCGACCAATAATTTGAAACCATACGATGGCCAGACGATACCACCTGTGGTCGCCGCCTTTCCTGCCGCCGCGTTATCCGGCGACGGCACGTCCATCGCCATGGCGGTCACGGACGCGTCTGAGAACGTAGGCGACCTCTTGCTCCTGTGCTCCCCGTTTAGGTGTCTGTGCGGTGGACTCCGTCTTTCCCGTAACGATTACGAAACATGTTCTTAGTTCTTACGATGCACTTTTTTTTGTTCTCAGGATCCAGAGTTCCCGGACGTCGCCTCATCATCACAAGCACTAGGGTACGAGTCACAGCAGTCTCATTACACAGAGTTCACATCCAACAACTCTGCACTTGTTCCTGGTCAAGGTTCATTGCCTTCAGACTTCTTTATCACGAGTCAAGGTAAACAAAGTTTTGCTCAAGTATCTCGGCCCTGGTGTTGACACCGCCTCGTAACTTGTAATTTGCAGAAGACATCAAGCCGTCGACCAATAATTTGACACCATACGATGACCAGACGATACCACCTGTGGTCGCCGCCTTTCCTGCCGCCGCGTTAGACTGGGAAGGCGCGTCCATCGCCAAGGCGGTCACGAACGCGTCTAAGAATGTAGGTGACCTCTTGCTGCTGTGCTCCCCGTTTAAGTGTTTGTGCGGTGGACTCCGTCTTTCCCGTAACGATTACGAAACATGTTCTTAGTTCTTACGATGCACATTTTTTGTTCTCAGGTTTCAGAGTTCCCGGACGTCGCCACATCATCACAAGCACTAGGGTACGAGTCACAGCAGTGTCATTGCACAGCGTTCACATCCAACAACTCTGCACTTGGTCCTGCTCAAGGTTCATTGCCTTCAGACTTCTTTATCACGAGTCAAGGTAAACAAAGTTTTGCTCAAGTCTCTCGGCCCTGGTGCTGACACCGCCTCGTAACTTGTAATTTGCAGAAGACATCGAGCCGTCGACCAATAATTTGACACCATACGATGGCCAGACGATACCACCTGTGGTCGCCGCCTTTCCTGCTGCCGCGTTATCCGGCGACGGCACGTCCATCGCCATGGCGGTCACGGACGCGTCTAAGAACGTAGGTGGCCTCTCGCTGCTGTGCTCCCCGTTTAAGTGTCTGTGCGGTGGACTCCGTCTTTCCCGTAACGATTACGAAACATGTTCTTAGTTCTTACGATGCACCTGTTTTGTTCTCAGGTTTCAGAGTTCCCGGATGTCGCCACATCATCACAAGCACTAGGGTACGAGTCACAGCAGTGTCATTACACAGGGTTCACATCCAACAACTCTGCACTTGTTCCTGCTCAAGGTTCATTGCCTTCAGACTTCTTTATCACGAGTCAAGGTAAACAAAGTTTTGCTCAAGTCTCTCGGCCCTGGTGCTGACACCACCTCGTAACTTGTAATTTGCAGAAGACATCGAGCGGTCGACCAGTAATTTGACACCATACGATGGCCAGACGATACCACCTGTGGTCGCCGCCTTTCCTGCCGCCACGTTATCCGGCGACGGCACGTCCATCACCATGGCGGTCACGGACGCGTCTGAGAACGTAGGCGGCCTCTTGCTTCTGTGCTTCCCGTTTAAGTGTCTGTGCGGTGGACTCCGTCTTTCCCGTAACGACTACGAAACATGTTCTTAGTTCTTACGATGCACCTTTTTTGTTCGCAGGTTCCAGAGTTCCCGGACGTCGCCTCATCATCACAAGCACTAGGGTACGAGTCACAGCGGTCTCATTACACAGGGTTCACATCCAACAACTCTGCACTTGTTCCTGTTCAAGGTTCATTGCCTTCAGACTTCTTTATCACAAGTCAAGGTAAAAGAACTTTTGCTCAAGTTTCTCGGCCCTGTTGCTGACACTGCCTCGTAACTTGTAATTTGCAGAAGACATCGAGCCGTCGACCAATAATTTGACACCATACGATGACCAGATACCACCTGTGGTCGCCGCCTTTCCTGCCGCCGCGTTAACCTGGGACGGCGCGTCCATCGCCATGGCGGTCACGGACGCGCCTAAGAACGTAGGTGGCCTCTTGCTGCTGTGCTCCCCGTTTAAGTGTCTGTGCGGTGGACTCCGTCTTTCCTGTAACCATTACGAAACATGTTCTTAGTTCTTACGATGCACCTTTTTTGTTCTCAGGTTTCAGAGTTCCCGGACGTCGCCACATCATCACAAGCACTAGGGTACGAGTCACAGCAGTGTCATTGCACAGCGTTCACATCCAACAACTCTGCACTTGTTCCTGCTCAAGGTTCATTGCCTCCAGACTTCTTTATCACGAGTCAAGGTAAACAAAGTTTTGCTCAAGTCTCTCGGCCCTGGTGCTGACACCGCCTCGTAACTTGTAATTTGCAGAAGACATCGAGCCGTCGACCAATAATTTGACACCATACGATGGCCAGACGATACCACCTGTGGTCGCCGCCTTTCCTGCCGCCGCGTTATCCGGCGACGGCACGTCCATCGCCATGGCGGTCACGGACGCGTCTGAGAACGTAGGCGGCCTCTTGCTCCTGTGCTCCCCGTTTAAGTGTCTGTGCGGTGGACTCCGTCTTTCCCGTAACGATTACGAAACTTGTTCTTAGTTCTTACGATGCACCTTTTTGTGTTCTCAGGATCCAGAGTTCCCGGACGTCGCCTCATCATCACAAGCACTAGGGTACGAGTCACAGCAGTCTCATTACACAGAGTTCACATCCAACAACTCTGCACTTGTTCCTGCTCAAGGTTCATTGCCTTCAGACTTCTTTATCACGAGTCAAGGTAAACAAAGTTTTGCTCAAGTATCTCGGCCCTGGTGTTGACACCGCCTCGTAACTTGTAATTTGCAGAAGACATCAAGCCGTCGACCAATAATTTGACACCATACGATGACCAGACGATACCACCTGTGGTCGCCGACTTTCCTGCCGCCGCGTTATCCGGGGACGGCGAGTCTATCGCCATGGCGGTCACGGACGCGTCTGAGAACGTAGGCGGCCTCTTGCTCCTTTGTTCCCCGTTTAAGTGTCTGTGCTGTGGACTCCTTCTTCCCGTAACGATTACAAAACATGTTCTTAGTTCTTACGATGCACCTTTTTTGTTCGCAGGTTCCAGAGTTCCCGGACGTCGCCTCATCATCACAAGCACTAGGGTACGCGTCACAGCGGTCTCATTACACAGGGTTCACATCCAACAACTCTGCACTTGTTCCTGTTCAAGGTTCATTGCCTTCAGACTTCTTTATCACGAGTCAAGGTAAAGGAACTTTTGCTCAAGTTTCTCGGCCCTGTTGCTGACACCGCTTCGTAACTTGTAATTTGCAGAAGACATCCAGCCGTCGACCAATAATTTGACACCATACGATGACCAGACGATACCACCTGTGGTCGCCGCATTTCCTGCCGCCGCGTTAGCCTGGGACGGCACACCCATCGCCATGGCGGTCAAGGACGTGTCTAAGAACGTAGGTGGCCTCTTGCTGCTGTGCTCCCCGTTTAAGTGTTTGTGCGGTGGACTCCGTCTTTCCCGTAACGATTACGAAACATGTTCTTAGTTCTTACGATGCACCTTTTTTGTTCTCAGGTTTCAGAGCTGCCGGACGTCGCCACATCATCACAAGCACTAGGGTACGAGTCACAGCAGTGTCATTACACAGGGTTCATATCCAACAACTCTGCACTTGGTCCTGCTCAAGGTTGATTGCCTTCAGACTTCTTTATCACGAGTCAAGGTAAACAAAGTTTTGCTCAAGTCTCTCGGCCCCGGTGCTGACACCGCTTCGTAACTTGTAATTTGCAGAAGACATCGAGCCGTCGACCAATAATTTGACACCATACGATGGCCAGACGATACCACCTGTGGTCGCCGCCTTTCCTGCCGCCGCGTTATCCGGCGACGGCACGTCCATCGCCATGGCGGTCACGGACGCGTCTGAGAACGTAGGCGGCCTCTTGCTCCTGTGCTCCCCGTTTAAGTGTCTGTGCGTTGGACTCCGTCTTCCCGTAACGATTACGAAACATGTTCTTAGTTCTTACGATGCACATTTTTTTGTTCTCAGGATCCAGAGTTCCCGGACGTCGCCTCATCATCACAAGCACTAGGGTACGAGTCACAGCAGTTTCATTACACAGGGTTCACATCCAATAACTCTGCACTTGTTCCTGCTCAAGGTTCATTGCCTTCAGACTTCTTTATCACGAGTCAAGGTAAAGGAACTGTTGCTCAAGTATCTCGGCCCTGGTGTTGACACCGCCTCGTAACTTGTAATTTGCAGAAGACATCGAGCCGTCGACCAATAATTTGACACCATACGATGACCAGACGATACCACCTGTGGTCGCCGCATTTCCTGCCGCCGCGTTAGCCTGGGACGGCGCGTCCATCGCCAAGGCGGCCACGGACCCGTCTAAGAACGTAGGTGGCCTCTTGCTGCTGTGCTCCCCGTTTAAGTGTCTGTGCGGTGGACTCCGTCTTTCCCGTAACGACTACGAAACATGTTCTTAGTTCTTACGATGCACCCTTTTTTGTTCTGAGGTTCCAGAGTTCCCGGACGTCGCCTCATCATCACAAGCACTAGGGTACGAGTCACAGCAGTGTCATTACACAGGGTTCACATCCAACAACTCTGCACTTGTTCCTGTTCAAGGTTCATTGCCTTTAGACTTCTTTATCACGAGTCAAGGTAAACAAAGTTTTGCTCAAGTTTCTCGGCCCTGGCGCTGACACCGCCTCGTAACTTGTAATTTGCAGAAGCCATCGAGCCGTCGACCAATAATTTGACACCGTACGATGACCAGACGATACCACCTGTGGTCGCCGACTTTCCTGCCGCCGCGTTATCCGGGGACGGCGAGTCTATCGCCATGGCGGTCACGGACGCGTCTGAGAACGTAGGCGGCCTCTTGCTCCTTTGTTCCCCGTTTAAGTGTCTGTGCGGTGGACTCCTTCTTTCCCGTAACGATTACAAAACATGTTCTTAGTTCTTACAATGCACCTTTTTTTGTTCGCAGGTTCCAGAGTTCCCGGACGTCGCCTCATCATCACAAGCACTAGGGTACGAGTCACAGCGGTCTCATTACACAGGGTTCACATCCAACAACTCTGCACTTGTTCCTGTTCAAGGTTCATTGCCTTCAGACTTCTTTATCACGAGTCAAGGTAAAGGAACTTTTGCTCAAGTTTCTCGGCCCTGTTGCTGACACCGCCTCGTAACTTGTAATTTGCAGAAGACATCCAGCCGTCGACCAATAATGTGACGCCATACGATGGCCAGACGATACCATCTGTGGTCGCCGCCTTTCCTTCCGCCGCGTTATCCGGGGACGGCACGTCCATCGCCATGGCGGTCACGGACGCGTCTGAGAACGTAGGCGGCCTCTTGCTCCTGTGCTCCCCGTTTAAGTGTCTGTGCGGTGGACTCCGTCTTTCCCGTACCGATTACGAAACATGTTCTTAGTTCTTACGATACACCTTTTTTGTTCTCAGGATCCAGAGTTCCCGGACGTCGCCTCATCATCACAAGCACTAGGGTACGAGTCACAGCAGTCTCATTACACAGAGTTCACATCCAACAACTCTGCACTTGTTCCTGCTCAAGGTTCATTGCCTTCAGACTTCTTTATCACGAGTCAAGGTAAACAAAGTTTTGCTCACTCAAGTATCTCGGCCCTGGTGTTGACACCGCCTCGTAACTTGTAATTTGCAGAAGACATCGAGCCGTCGACCAATAATTTGACACCATACGATGACCAGACGATACCACCTGTGGTCGCCGAATTTCCTGCCGCCGCGTTAGCCTGGGACGGCGCGTCCATCGCCAAGGCGGTCACGGACGCGTCTAAGAACGTAGGTGACCTCTTGATGCTGTGCTCCCCATTTAGGTGTTTGTGCGGTGGACTCCGTCTTTCCCGTAACGATTACGAAACATGTTCTTAGTTCTTACGATGCACCTTTTTTTGTTCGCAGGTTCCAGAGTTCCCAGACGTCGCCTCATCATCACAAGCACTAGGGTATAGTCACAGCGGTCTCATTACACAGGGTTCAAATCCAACAACTCTGCACTTGTTCCTGTTCAAGGTTCACTGCCTTCAGACTTCTTTATCACGAGTCAAGGTAAAGGAACTTTTGCTCAAGTTTCTCGGCCGTGTTGCTGACACCGCCTCGTAACTTGTAATTTGCAGAAGACATCCAGCCGTCGACCAATAATGTGACACCATACGATGGCCAGACGATACCACCTGTGGTCGCCGCCTTTCCTGCCGCCGCGTTATCCGGGGACGGCACACCCATCGCCATGGCGGTCAAGGACGTGTCTAAGAACGTAGGTGGCCTCTTGCTGCTGTGCTCCCCGTTTAAGTGTTTGTGCGGTGGACTCCGTCTTTCCCGTAACGATTACGAAACATGTTCTTAGTTCTTACGATGCACCTTTTTTGTTCTCAGGTTTCAGAGCTGCCGGACGTCGCCACATCATCACAAGCACTAGGGTACGAGTCACAGCAGTGTCATTACACAGGGTTCATATCCAACAACTCTGCACTTGGTCCTGCTCAAGGTTGATTGCCTTCAGACTTCTTTATCACGAGTCAAGGTAAACAAAGTTTTGCTCAAGTCTCTCGGCCCCGGTGCTGACACCGCTTCGTAACTTGTAATTTGCAGAAGACATCGAGCCGTCGACCAATAATTTGACACCATACGATGGCCAGACGATACCACCTGTGGTCGCCGCCTTTCCTGCCGCCGCGTTATCCGGCGACGGCACGTCCATCGCCATGGCGGTCACGGACGCGTCTGAGAACGTAGGCGGCCTCTTGCTCCTGTGCTCCCCGTTTAAGTGTCTGTGCGTTGGACTCCGTCTTCCCGTAACGATTACGAAACATGTTCTTAGTTCTTACGATGCACATTTTTTTGTTCTCAGGATCCAGAGTTCCCGGACGTCGCCTCATCATCACAAGCACTAGGGTACGAGTCACAGCAGTTTCATTACACAGGGTTCACATCCAATAACTCTGCACTTGTTCCTGCTCAAGGTTCATTGCCTTCAGACTTCTTTATCACGAGTCAAGGTAAAGGAACTGTTGCTCAAGTATCTCGGCCCTGGTGTTGACACCGCCTCGTAACTTGTAATTTGCAGAAGACATCGAGCCGTCGACCAATAATTTGACACCATACGATGACCAGACGATACCACCTGTGGTCGCCGCATTTCCTGCCGCCGCGTTAGCCTGGGACGGCGCGTCCATCGCCATGGCGGTCACGGACGCGTCTAAGAACGTAGGTGGCCTCTTGCTGCTGTGCTCCCCGTTTAAGTGTCTGTGTGGTGGACTCCGTCTTTCCTGTAACCATTACGAAACATGTTCTTAGTTCTTACGATGCACCTTTTTTGTTCTCAGGTTTCAGAGTTCCCGGACGTCGCCACATCATCACAAGCACTAGGGTACGAGTCACAGCAGTGTCATTGCACAGCGTTCACATCCAACAACTCTGCACTTGTTCCTGTTCAAGGTTCATTGCCTCCAGACTTCTTTATCACGAGTCAAGGTAAACAAAGTTTTGCTCAAGTCTCTCGGCCCTGGTGCTGACACCGCCTCGTAACTTGTAATTTGCAGAAGACATCGAGCCGTCGACCAATAATTTGACACCATACGATGGCCAGACGATACCACCTGTGGTCGCCGCCTTTCCTGCCGCCGCGTTATCCGGCGACGGCACGTCCATCGCCATGGCGGTCACGGACGCGTCTGAGAACGTAGGCGGCCTCTTGCTCCTGTGCTCCCCGTTTAAGTGTCTGTGCGGTGGACTCCGTCTTTCCCGTAACGATTACGAAACTTGTTCTTAGTTCTTACGATGCACCTTTTTGTGTTCTCAGGATCCACAGTTCCCGGACGTCGCCTCATCATCACAAGCACTAGGGTACGAGTCACAGCAGTCTCATTACACAGAGTTCACATCCAACAACTCTGCACTTGTTCCTGCTCAAGGTTCATTGCCTTCAGACTTCTTTATCACGAGTCAAGGTAAACAAAGTTTTGCTCAAGTTTCTCGGCCCTGTTGCTGACACTGCCTCGTAACTTGTAATTTGCAGAAGACATCGAGCCGTCGACCAATAATTTGAAACCATACGATGGCCAGACGATACCACCTGTGGTCGCCGCCTTTCCTGCCGCCGCGTTATCCGGCGACGGCACGTCCATCGCCATGGCGGTCACGGACGCGTCTGAGAACGTAGGCGACCTCTTGCTCCTGTGCTCCCCGTTTAAGTGTCTGTGCGGTGGACTCCGTCTTTCCCGTAACGATTACGAAACATGTTCTTAGTTCTTACGATGCACTTTTTTTTGTTCTCAGGATCCAGAGTTCCCGGACGTCGCCTCATCATCACAAGCACTAGGGTACGAGTCACAGCAGTCTCATTACACAGAGTTCACATCCAACAACTCTGCACTTGTTCCTGGTCAAGGTTCATTGCCTTCAGACTTCTTTATCACGAGTCAAGGTAAACAAAGTTTTGCTCAAGTATCTCGGCCCTGGTGTTGACACCGCCTCGTAACTTGTAATTTGCAGAAGACATCAAGCCGTCGACCAATAATTTGACACCATACGATGACCAGACGATACCACCTGTGGTCGCCGCCTTTCCTGCCGCCGCGTTAGACTGGGAAGGCGCGTCCATCGCCAAGGCGGTCACGAACGCGTCTAAGAATGTAGGTGACCTCTTGCTGCTGTGCTCCCCGTTTAAGTGTTTGTGCGGTGGACTCCGTCTTTCCCGTAACGATTACGAAACATGTTCTTAGTTCTTACGATGCACATTTTTTGTTCTCAGGTTTCAGAGTTCCCGGACGTCGCCACATCATCACAAGCACTAGGGTACGAGTCACAGCAGTGTCATTGCACAGCGTTCACATCCAACAACTCTGCACTTGGTCCTGCTCAAGGTTCATTGCCTTCAGACTTCTTTATCACGAGTCAAGGTAAACAAAGTTTTGCTCAAGTCTCTCGGCCCTGGTGCTGACACCGCCTCGTAACTTGTAATTTGCAGAAGACATCGAGCCGTCGACCAATAATTTGACACCATACGATGGCCAGACGATACCACCTGTGGTCGCCGCCTTTCCTGCTGCCGCGTTATCCGGCGACGGCACGTCCATCGCCATGGCGGTCACGGACGCGTCTAAGAACGTAGGTGGCCTCTCGCTGCTGTGCTCCCCGTTTAAGTGTCTGTGCGGTGGACTCCGTCTTTCCCGTAACGATTACGAAACATGTTCTTAGTTCTTACGATGCACCTGTTTTGTTCTCAGGTTTCAGAGTTCCCGGATGTCGCCACATCATCACAAGCACTAGGGTACGAGTCACAGCAGTGTCATTACACAGGGTTCACATCCAACAACTCTGCACTTGTTCCTGCTCAAGGTTCATTGCCTTCAGACTTCTTTATCACGAGTCAAGGTAAACAAAGTTTTGCTCAAGTCTCTCGGCCCTGGTGCTGACACCACCTCGTAACTTGTAATTTGCAGAAGACATCGAGCGGTCGACCAGTAATTTGACACCATACGATGGCCAGACGATACCACCTGTGGTCGCCGCCTTTCCTGCCGCCACGTTATCCGGCGACGGCACGTCCATCACCATGGCGGTCACGGACGCGTCTGAGAACGTAGGCGGCCTCTTGCTTCTGTGCTTCCCGTTTAAGTGTCTGTGCGGTGGACTCCGTCTTTCCCGTAACGACTACGAAACATGTTCTTAGTTCTTACGATGCACCTTTTTTTGTTCTCAGGTTCCAGAGTTCCCGGACGTCGCCTCATCATCACAAGCACTAGGGTACGAGTCACAGCAGTGTCATTACACAGGATTCACATCCAACAACTCTGCACTTGTTCCTGTTCAAGGTTCATTGCCTTCAGACTTCTTTATCATGAGTCAAGGTAAACAAAGTTTTGCTCAAGTTTCTCGGCCCTGCTGCTGACACCGCCTCGTAACTTGTAATTTGCAGAAGCCATCGAGCCGTCGACCAATAATTTGACACCATACGATGACCAGACGATACCACCTGTGGTCACCGACTTTCCTGCCGCCGCGTTATCCGGGGACGGCGAGTCTATCGCCATGGCGGTCACGGACGCGTCTGAGAACGTAGGCGGCCTCTTGCTCCTTTGTTCCCCGTTTAAGTGTCTGTGCTGTGGACTCCTTCTTCCCGTAACGATTACAAAACATGTTCTTAGTTCTTACGATGCACCTTTTTTGTTCGCAGGTTCCAGAGTTCCCGGACGTCGCCTCATCATCACAAGCACTAGGGTACGAGTCACAGCGGTCTCATTACACAGGGTTCACATCCAACAACTCTGCACTTGTTCCTGTTCAAGGTTCATTGCCTTCAGACTTCTTTATCACAAGTCAAGGTAAAAGAACTTTTGCTCAAGTTTCTCGGCCCTGTTGCTGACACTGCCTCGTAACTTGTAATTTGCAGAAGACATCGAGCCGTCGACCAATAATTTGACACCATACGATGACCAGATACCACCTGTGGCCGCCGCCTTTCCTGCCGCCGCGTTAACCTGGGACGGCGCGTCCATCGCCATGGCGGTCACGGACGCGCCTAAGAACGTAGGTGGCCTCTTGCTGCTGTGCTCCCCGTTTAAGTGTCTGTGCGGTGGACTCCGTCTTTCCTGTAACCATTACGAAACATGTTCTTAGTTCTTACGATGCACCTTTTTTGTTCTCAGGTTTCAGAGTTCCCGGACGTCGCCACATCATCACAAGCGCTAGGGTACGAGTCACAGCAGTGTCATTGCACAGCGTTCACATCCAACAACTCTGCACTTGTTCCTGCTCAAGGTTCATTGCCTCCAGACTTCTTTATCACGAGTCAAGGTAAACAAAGTTTTGCTCAAGTCTCTCGGCCCTGGTGCTGACACCGCCTCGTAACTTGTAATTTGCAGAAGACATCGAGCCGTCGACCAATAATTTGACACCATACGATGGCCAGACGATACCACCTGTGGTCGCCGCCTTTCCTGCCGCCGCGTTATCCGGCGACGGCACGTCCATCGCCATGGCGGTCACGGACGCGTCTGAGAACGTAGGCGGCCTCTTGCTCCTGTGCTCCCCGTTTAAGTGTCTGTGCGGTGGACTCCGTCTTTCCCGTAACGATTACGAAACTTGTTCTTAGTTCTTACGATGCACCTTTTTGTGTTCTCAGGATCCAGAGTTCCCGGACGTCGCCTCATCATCACAAGCACTAGGGTACGAGTCACAGCAGTCTCATTACACAGAGTTCACATCCAACAACTCTGCACTTGTTCCTGCTCAAGGTTCATTGCCTTCAGACTTCTTTATCACGAGTCAAGGTAAACGAAGTTTTGCTCAAGTATCTCGGCCCTGGTGTTGACACCGCCTCGTAACTTGTAATTTGCAGAAGACATCAAGCCGTCGACCAATAATTTGACACCATACGATGACCAGACGATACCACCTGTGGTCGCCGACTTTCCTGCCGCCGCGTTATCCGCGGACGGCGAGTCTATCGCCATGGCGGTCACGGACGCGTCTGAGAACGTAGGCGGCCTCTTGCTCCTTTGTTCCCCGTTTAAGTGTCTGTGCTGTGGACTCCTTCTTCCCGTAACGATTACAAAACATGTTCTTAGTTCTTACGATGCACCTTTTTTGTTCGCAGGTTCCAGAGTTCCCGGACGTCGCCTCATCATCACAAGCACTAGGGTACGCGTCACAGCGGTCTCATTACACAGGGTTCACATCCAACAACTCTGCACTTGTTCCTGTTCAAGGTTCATTGCCTTCAGACTTCTTTATCACGAGTCAAGGTAAAGGAACTTTTGCTCAAGTTTCTCGGCCCTGTTGCTGGCACCGCTTCGTAACTTGTAATTTGCAGAAGACATCCAGCCGTCGACCAATAATGTGACACCATACGATGGCCAGACGATACCACCTGTGGTCGCCGCCTTTCCTGCCGCCGCGTTATCCGGGGACGGCACGTCCATCGCCTTGGCTGTCACGGACGCGTCTAAGAACGTAGGTGGCCTCTTGCTGCTGTGCTCCCCGTTTAAGTGTCTGTGCGGTGGACTCCGTCTTTCCCGTAACGATTACGAAACATGTTCTTAGTTCTTACGATGCACCTTTTTTGTTCTCAGGTTTCAGAGTTCCCGGACGTCGCCTCATTATCACAAGCACTAGGGTATAGTCACAGCGGTCTCATTACACAGGGTTCAAATCCAACAACTCTGCACTTGTTCCTGTTCAAGGTTCACTGCCTTCAGACTTCTTTATCACGAGTCAAGGTAAAGGAACTTTTGCTCAAGTTTCTCGGCCCTGTTGCTGACACCGCCTCGTAACTTGTAATTTGCAGAAGACATCCAGCCGTCGACCAATAATGTGACACCATACGATGGCCAGACGATACCACCTGTGGTCGCCGCCTTTCCTGCCGCCGCGTTATCCGGGGACGGCACGCCCATCGCCATGGCGGTCACGGACGTGTCTAAGAACGTAGGCGGCCTCTTGCTCCTGCGCTCCCCGTTTAAGTGTCTGTGCGTTGGACTCCGTCTTCCCGTAACGATTACGAAACATGTTCTTAGTTCTTACGATGCACATTTTTTTGTTCTCAGGATTCAGAGTTCCCGGACGTCGCCTCATCATTACAAGCACTAGGGTACGAGTCACAGCAGTTTCATTACACAGGGTTCACATCCAACAACTCTGCACTTGTTCCTGCTCAAGGTTCATTGCCTTCAGACTTCTTTATCACGAGTCAAGGTAAACAAAGTTTTGCTCAAGTTTCTCGGCCCTGGTGTTGACACCGCCTCTTAACTTGTAATTTGCAGAAGACATCGAGCCGTCGACCAATAATTTGACACCATACGATGGCCAGACGATACCACCTGTGGTCGCCGCCTTTCGTGCCGCCGCGTTATCCGGGGACGGCGCGTCCATCGCCATGGCGGTCACGGACGCGTCTGAGAACGTAGGTGGCCTCTTGGTGCTGTGCTCCCCGTTTAAGTGTCTGTGCGGTGGACTCCGTCTTTCCCGTAACGACTACGAAACATGTTCTTAGTTCTTACGATGCACCCTTTTTTGTTCTGAGGTTCCAGAGTTCCCGGACGTCGCCTCATCATCACAAGCACTAGGGTACGAGTCACAGCAGTGTCATTACACAGGGTTCACATCCAACAACTCTGCACTTGTTCCTGTTCAAGGTTCATTGCCTTTAGACTTCTTTATCACGAGTCAAGGTAAACAAAGTTTTGCTCAAGTTTCTCGGCCCTGGCGCTGACACCGCCTCGTAACTTGTAATTTGCAGAAGCCATCGAGCCGTCGACCAATAATTTGACACCGTACGATGACCAGACGATACCACCTGTGGTCGCCGACTTTCCTGCCGCCGCGTTATCCGGGGACGGCGAGTCTATCGCCATGGCGGTCACGGACGCGTCTGAGAACGTAGGCGGCCTCTTGCTCCTTTGTTCCCCGTTTAAGTGTCTGTGCGGTGGACTCCTTCTTTCCCGTAACGATTACAAAACATGTTCTTAGTTCTTACAATGCACCTTTTTTTGTTCGCAGGTTCCAGAGTTCCCGGACGTCGCCTCATCATCACAAGCACTAGGGTACGAGTCACAGCGGTCTCATTACACAGGGTTCACATCCAACAACTCTGCACTTGTTCCTGTTCAAGGTTCATTGCCTTCAGACTTCTTTATCACGAGTCAAGGTAAAGGAACTTTTGCTCAAGTTTCTCGGCCCTGTTGCTGACACCGCCTCGTAACTTGTAATTTGCAGAAGACATCCAGCCGTCGACCAATAATGTGACGCCATACGATGGCCAGACGATACCATCTGTGGTCGCCGCCTTTCCTTCCGCCGCGTTATCCGGGGACGGCACGTCCATCGCCATGGCGGTCACGGACGCGTCTTAGAACGTAGGCGGCCTCTTGCTCCTGTGCTCCCCGTTTAAGTGCCTGTGCGGTGGACTCCGTCTTTCCCGTACCGATTACGAAACATGTTCTTAGTTCTTACGATACACCTTTTTTGTTCTCAGGATCCAGAGTTCCCGGACGTCGCCTCATCATCACAAGCACTAGGGTACGAGTCACAGCAGTCTCATTACACAGAGTTCACATCCAACAACTCTGCACTTGTTCCTGCTCAAGGTTCATTGCCTTCAGACTTCTTTATCACGAGTCAAGGTAAACAAAGTTTTGCTCACTCAAGTATCTCGGCCCTGGTGTTGACACCGCCTCGTAACTTGTAATTTGCAGAAGACATCGAGCCGTCGACCAATAATTTGACACCATACGATGACCAGACGATACCACCTGTGGTCGCCGAATTTCCTGCCGCCGCGTTAGCCTGGGACGGCGCGTCCATCGCCAAGGCGGTCACGGACGCGTCTAAGAACGTAGGTGACCTCTTGATGCTGTGCTCCCCATTTAGGTGTTTGTGCGGTGGACTCCGTCTTTCCCGTAACGATTACGAAACATGTTCTTAGTTCTTACGATGCACCTTTTTTTGTTCGCAGGTTCCAGAGTTCCCAGACGTCGCCTCATCATCACAAGCACTAGGGTATAGTCACAGCGGTCTCATTACACAGGGTTCAAATCCAACAACTCTGCACTTGTTCCTGTTCAAGGTTCACTGCCTTCAGACTTCTTTATCACGAGTCAAGGTAAAGGAACTTTTGCTCAAGTTTCTCGGCCGTGTTGCTGACACCGCCTCGTAACTTGTAATTTGCAGAAGACATCCAGCCGTCGACCAATAATGTGACACCATACGATGGCCAGACGATACCACCTGTGGTCGCCGCCTTTCCTGCCGCCGCGTTATCCGGGGACGGCACACCCATCGCCATGGCGGTCAAGGACGTGTCTAAGAACGTAGGTGGCCTCTTGCTGCTGTGCTCCCCGTTTAAGTGTTTGTGCGGTGGACTCCGTCTTTCCCGTAACGATTACGAAACATGTTCTTAGTTCTTACGATGCACCTTTTTTGTTCTCAGGTTTCAGAGCTGCCGGACGTCGCCACATCATCACAAGCACTAGGGTACGAGTCACAGCAGTGTCATTACACAGGGTTCATATCCAACAACTCTGCACTTGGTCCTGCTCAAGGTTGATTGCCTTCAGACTTCTTTATCACGAGTCAAGGTAAACAAAGTTTTGCTCAAGTCTCTCGGCCCCGGTGCTGACACCGCTTCGTAACTTGTAATTTGCAGAAGACATCGAGCCGTCGACCAATAATTTGACACCATACGATGGCCAGACGATACCACCTGTGGTCGCCGCCTTTCCTGCCGCCGCGTTATCCGGCGACGGCACGTCCATCGCCATGGCGGTCACGGACGCGTCTGAGAACGTAGGCGGCCTCTTGCTCCTGTGCTCCCCGTTTAAGTGTCTGTGCGTTGGACTCCGTCTTCCCGTAACGATTACGAAACATGTTCTTAGTTCTTACGATGCACATTTTTTTGTTCTCAGGATCCAGAGTTCCCGGACGTCGCCTCATCATCACAAGCACTAGGGTACGAGTCACAGCAGTTTCATTACACAGAGTTCACATCCAACAACTCTGCACTTGTTCCTGCTCAAGGTTCATTGCCTTCAGACTTCTTTATCACGAGTCAAGGTAAACAAAGTTTTGCTCAAGTTTCTCGGCCCTGGTGTTGACACCGCCTCGTAACTTGTAATTTGCAGAAGACATCGAGCCGTCGACCAATAATTTGACACCATACGATGGCCAGACGATACCACCTGTGGTCGCCGCCTTTCGTGCCGCCGCGTTATCCAGGGACGGCGCGTCCATCGCCATGGCGGTCACGGACGCGTCTGAGAACGTAGGTGGCCTCTTGCTGCTGTGCTCCCCGTTGAAGTGTTTGTGCGGTGGACTCCGTCTTTCCCGTAACGACTACGAAACATGTTCTTAGTTCTTACGATGCACCCTTTTTTTGTTCTCAGGTTCCAGAGTTCCCGGACGTCGCCTCATCATCACAAGCACTAGGGTACGAGTCACAGCAGTGTCATTACACAGGGCTCATATCCAACAACTCTGCACTTGGTCCTGCTCAAGGTTGATTGCCTTCAGACTTCTTTATCACGAGTCAAGGTAAACAAAGTTTTGCTCAAGTCTCTCGGCCCCGGTGCTGACACCGCCTCGTAACTTGTAATTTGCAGAAGACATCGAGCCGTCGACCAATAATTTGACACCATACGATGGCCAGACGATACCACCTGTGGTCGCCGCCTTTCCTGCCGCCGCGTTGTCCGGCGACGGCACGTCCATCGCCATGGCGGTCACGGAAGCGTCTGAGAACGTAGGCGGCCTCTTGCTCCTGTGCTCCCCGTTTAAGTGTCTGTGCGTTGGACTCCGTCTTCCCGTAACGATTACGAAACATGTTCTTAGTTCTTACGATGCACATTTTTTTGTTCTCAGGATCCAGAGTTCCCGGACGTCGCCTCATCATCACAAGCACTAGGGTACGAGTCACAGCAGTTTCATTACACAGAGTTCACATCCAACAACTCTGCACTTGTTCCTGCTCAAGGTTCATTGCCTTCAGACTTCTTTATCACGAGTCAAGGTAAACAAAGTTTTGCTCAAGTTTCTCGGCCCTGGTGTTGACACCGCCTCGTAACTTGTAATTTGCAGAAGACATCGAGCCGTCGACCAATAATTTGACACCATACGATGGCCAGACGATACCACCTGTGGTCGCCGCCTTTCGTGCCGCCGCGTTATCCAGGGACGGCGCGTCCATCGCCATGGCGGTCACGTACGCGTCTGAGAACGTAGGTGGCCTCTTGGTGCTGTGCTCCCCGTTTAAGTGTCTGTGCGGTGGACTCCGTCTTTCCCGTAACGACTACGAAACATGTTCTTAGTTCTTACGATGCACCCTTTTTTTGTTCTCAGGTTCCAGAGTTCCCGGACGTCGCCTCATCATCACAAGCACTAGGGTACGAGTCACAGCAGTGTCATTACACAGGGTTCACATCCAACAACTCTGCACTTGTTCCTGTTCAAGTTTCATTGCCTTCAGACTTCTTTATCACGAGTCAAGGTAAACAATGTTTTGCTCAAGTTTCTCTGCCCTCGTGCTGACACCGCCTCGTAACTTGTAATTTGCAGAAGCCATCGAGCCGTCGACCAATAATTTGACACCGTACGATGACCAGACGATACCACCTGTGGTCGCCGACTTCCCTGCCGCCGCGTTATCCGGGGACGGCGAGTCTATCACCATGGCGGTCACGGACGCGTCTGAGAACGTAGGCGGCCTCTTGCTCCTTTGTTCCCCGTTTAAGTGTCTGTGCGGTGGACTCCTTCTTTCCCGTAACGATTGCGAAACATGTTCTTAGTTCTTACGATGCACCTTTTTTTGTTCGCAGGTTCCAGAGTTCCCGGACGTCGCCTCATCATCACAAGCACTAGGGTACGAGTCACAGCGGTCTCATTACACAGGGTTCACATCCAACAACTCTGCACTTGTTCCTGTTCAAGGTTCATTGCCTTCAGACTTCTTTATCACGAGTCAAGGTAAACAAAGTTTTGCTCAAGTTTCTCGGCCCTGTTGCTGACACTGCCTCGTAACTTATAATTTGCAGAAGACATCGAGCCGTCGACCAATAATTTGAAGCCATACGATGGCCAGATACCACCTGTGGTCGCCGCCTTTCCTGCCGCCGCGTTAACCTGGGACGGCGCGTCCATCGCCATGGCAGTCACTGACGCGTCTAAGAATGTAGGTGGCCTCTTGCTGCTGTGCTCCCCGTTTAAGTGTCTGTGCGGTGGACTCCGTCTTTCCCGTAACGATTACGAAACATGTTCTTAGTTCGTACGATCCACTTTTTTTGTTCTCAGGTTCCAGAGTTCCCGGACGTCGCCACATCATCACAAGCACTAGGGTACGAGTCACAGCGGTCTCATTACACAGGGTTCACATCCAACAACTATGCACTTGTTCCTGTTCAAGGTTCATTGCCTTCAGACTTCTTTATCACGAGTCAAGGTAAAGGAACTTTTGCTCAAGTTTCTCGGCCCTGTTGCTGACACCGCCTCGTGACTTGTAATTTGCAGAAGACATCCAGCCGTCGACCAATAATGTGACGCCATACGATGGCCAGACGATACCACCTGTGGTCGCCGCCTTTCCTTCCGCCGCGTTATCCGGGGACGGCACGTCCATCGCCATGGCGGTCACGGACGCGTCTGAGAACGTAGGTGGCCTCTTGGTGCTGTGCTCCCCGTTTAAGTGTCTGTGCGGTGGACTCCGTCTTTCCCGTAACGACTACGAAACATGTTCTTAGTTCTTACTATGCACCCTTTTTTGTTCTCAGGTTCCAGAGTTCCCGGACGTCACCTCATCATCACAAGCACTAGGGTACGAGTCACAGCAGTGTCATTACACAGGGTTCACATCCAACAACTCTGCACTTGTTCCTGCTCAAGGTTCATTGCCTTCAGACTTCTTTATCACGAGTCAAGGTAAACAAAGTTTTGCTCACTCAAGTATCTCGGCCCTGGTGTTGACACCGCCTCGTAACTTGTAATTTGCGAAGACATCGAGCCGTCGACCAATAATTTGACACCATACGATGACCAGACGATACCACCTGTGGTCGCCGAATTTCCTGCCGCCGCGTTAGCCTGGGACGGCGCGTCCATCGCCAAGGCGGTCACGGACGCGTCTAAGAACGTAGGTGACCTCTTGATGCTGTGCTCCCCATTTAGGTGTTTGTGCGGTGGACTCCGTCTTTCCCGTAACGATTACGAAACATGTTCTTAGTTCTTACGATACACCTTTTTTGTTCTCAGGATCCAGAGTTCCCGGACGTCGCCTCATCATCACAAGCACTAGGGTACGAGTCACAGCAGTTTCATTACACAGAGTTCACATCCAACAACTCTGCACTTGTTCCTGCTCAAGGTTCATTGCCTTCAGACTTCTTTATCACGAGTCAAGGTAAACAAAGTTTTGCTCAAGTTTCTCGGCCCTGGTGTTGACACCGCCTCGTAACTTGTAATTTGCAGAAGACATCGAGCCGTCGACCAATAATTTGACACCATACGATGGCCAGACGATACCACCTGTGGTCGCCGCCTTTCGTGCCGCCGCGTTATCCGTGGACGGCGCGTCCATCGCCATGGCGGTCACGGACGCGTCTGAGAACGTAGGTGGCCTCTTGGTGCTGTGCTCCCCGTTTAAGTGTCTGTGCGGTGGACTCCGTCTTTCCCGTAACGACTACGAAACATGTTCTTAGTTCTTACTATGCACCCTTTTTTGTTCTCAGGTTCCAGAGTTCCCGGACGTCGCCTCATCATCACAAGCACTAGGGTACGAGTCACAGCAGTGTCATTACACAGGGTTCACATCCAACAACTCTGCACTTGTTCCTGTTCAAGGTTCATTGCCTTCAGACTTCTTTATCACGAGTCAAGGTAAACAAAGTTTTGCTCAAGTTTCTCGGCCCTGGTGCTGACACCGCCTCGTAACTTGTAATTTGCAGAAGCCATCGAGCCGTCGACCAATAATTTGACACCGTACGATGACCAGACGATACCACCTGTGGTCGCCGACTTTCCTGCCGCCGCGTTATCCGGGGACGGCGAGTCTATCGCCATGGCGGTCACTGACGCGTCTGAGAATGTAGGTGGCCTCTTGCTGCTGTGCTCCCCGTTTAAGTGTCTGTGCGGTGGACTCCGTCTTTCCCGTAACGATTACGAAACATGTTCTTAGTTCGTACGATCCACTTTTTTTGTTCTCAGGTTCCAGAGTTCCCGGACGTCGCCACATCATCACAAGCACTAGGGTACGAGTCACAGCGGTCTCATTACACAGGGTTCACATCCAACAACTATGCACTTGTTCCTGTTCAAGGTTCATTGCCTTCAGACTTCTTTATCACGAGTCAAGGTAAAGGAACTTTTGCTCAAGTTTCTCGGCCCTGTTGCTGACACCGCCTCGTGACTTGTAATTTGCAGAAGACATCCAGCCGTCGACCAATAATGTGACGCCATACGATGGCCAGACGATACCACCTGTGGTCGCCGCCTTTCCTTCCGCCGCGTTATCCGGGGACGGCACGTCCATCGCCATGGCGGTCACGGACGCGTCTGAGAACGTAGGTGGCCTCTTGGTGCTGTGCTCCCCGTTTAAGTGTCTGTGCGGTGGACTCCGTCTTTCCCGTAACGACTACGAAACATGTTCTTAGTTCTTACTATGCACCCTTTTTTGTTCTCAGGTTCCAGAGTTCCCGGACGTCACCTCATCATCACAAGCACTAGGGTACGAGTCACAGCAGTGTCATTACACAGGGTTCACATCCAACAACTCTGCACTTGTTCCTGCTCAAGGTTCATTGCCTTCAGACTTCTTTATCACGAGTCAAGGTAAACAAAGTTTTGCTCACTCAAGTATCTCGGCCCTGGTGTTGACACCGCCTCGTAACTTGTAATTTGCGAAGACATCGAGCCGTCGACCAATAATTTGACACCATACGATGACCAGACGATACCACCTGTGGTCGCCGAATTTCCTGCCGCCGCGTTAGCCTGGGACGGCGCGTCCATCGCCAAGGCGGTCACGGACGCGTCTAAGAACGTAGGTGACCTCTTGATGCTGTGCTCCCCATTTAGGTGTTTGTGCGGTGGACTCCGTCTTTCCCGTAACGATTACGAAACATGTTCTTAGTTCTTACGATACACCTTTTTTGTTCTCAGGATCCAGAGTTCCCGGACGTCGCCTCATCATCACAAGCACTAGGGTACGAGTCACAGCAGTTTCATTACACAGAGTTCACATCCAACAACTCTGCACTTGTTCCTGCTCAAGGTTCATTGCCTTCAGACTTCTTTATCACGAGTCAAGGTAAACAAAGTTTTGCTCAAGTTTCTCGGCCCTGGTGTTGACACCGCCTCGTAACTTGTAATTTGCAGAAGACATCGAGCCGTCGACCAATAATTTGACACCATACGATGGCCAGACGATACCACCTGTGGTCGCCGCCTTTCGTGCCGCCGCGTTATCCGGGGACGGCGCGTCCATCGCCATGGCGGTCACGGACGCGTCTGAGAACGTAGGTGGCCTCTTGGTGCTGTGCTCCCCGTTTAAGTGTCTGTGCGGTGGACTCCGTCTTTCCCGTAACGACTACGAAACATGTTCTTAGTTCTTACTATGCACCCTTTTTTGTTCTCAGGTTCCAGAGTTCCCGGACGTCGCCTCATCATCACAAGCACTAGGGTACGAGTCACAGCAGTGTCATTACACAGGGTTCACATCCAACAACTCTGCACTTGTTCCTGTTCAAGGTTCATTGCCTTCAGACTTCTTTATCACGAGTCAAGGTAAACAAAGTTTTGCTCAAGTTTCTCGGCCCTGGTGCTGACACCGCCTCGTAACTTGTAATTTGCAGAAGCCATCGAGCCGTCGACCAATAATTTGACACCGTACGATGACCAGACGATACCACCTGTGGTCGCCGACTTTCCTGCCGCCGCGTTATCCGGGGACGGCGAGTCTATCGCCATGGCGGTCACGGACGCGTCTGAGAACGTAGGCGGCCTCTTGCTCCTTTGTTCCCCGTTTAAGTGTCTGTGCGGTGGACTCCTTCTTTCCCGTAACGATTACGAAACATGTTCTTAGTTCTTACGATGCACCTTTTTTTGTTCGCAGGTTCCAGAGTTCCCGGACGTCGCCTCATCATCACAAGCACTAGGGTACGAGTCACATTGGTCTCATTACACAGGGTTCACATCCAACAACTCTGCACTTGTTCCTGTTCAAGGTTCATTGCCTTCAGACTTCTTGATCACGAGTCAAGGTAAACAAAGTTTTGCTCAAGTTTCTCGGCCCTGGTGCTGACACCGCCTCGTAACTTGTAATTTGCAGAAGCCATCGAGCCGTCGACCAATAATTTGACACCGTACGATGACCAGACGATACCACCTGTGGTCGCCGACTTTCCTGCCGCCGCGTTATCCGGGGACGGCGAGTCTATCGCCATGGCGGTCACGGACGCGTCTAAGAACGTAGGTGGCCTCTTGCTGCTGTGCTCCCCGTTTAGGTGTCTGTGCGGTGGACTCCGTATTTCCCGTAACGATTACGAAACATGTTCTTAGTTCGTACGATCCACTTTTTTTGTTCTCAGGTTCCAGAGTTCCCAGACGTCGCCTCATCATTACAAGAACTAGGATATAGTCACAGCGGTCTCATTACACAGGGTTCAAATCCAACAACTCTGCACTTGTTCCTGTTCAAGGTTCACTGCCTTCAGACTTCTTTATCACGAGTCAAGGTAAAGGAACTTTTGCTCAAGTTTCTCGGCCCTGTTGCTGACACCGCCTCGTAACTTGTAATTTGCAGAAGACATCCAGCCGTCGACCAATAATGTGACACCATACGATGGCCAGACGATACCACCTGTGGTCGCCGCCTTTCCTGCCGCCGCGTTAGCCTGGGACGGCGCGTCCATCGCCATGGCGGTCAAGGACGTGTCTAAGAACGTAGGTGGCCTCTTGCTGCTGTGCTCCCCGTTTAAGTGTTTGTGCGGTGGACTCCGTCTTTCCCGTAACGATTACGAAACATGTTCTTAGTTCTTACGATACACCTTTTTTGTTCTCAGGATCCAGAGTTCCCGGACGTCGCCTCATCATCACAAGCACTAGGGTACGAGTCACAGCAGTTTCATTACACAGAGTTCACATCCAACAACTCTGCACTTGTTCCTGCTCAAGGTTCATTGCCTTCAGACTTCTTTATCACGAGTCAAGGTAAACAAAGTTTTGCTCAAGTTTCTCGGCCCTGGTGTTGACACCGCCTCGTAACTTGTAATTTGCAGAAGACATCGAGCCGTCGACCAATAATTTGACACCATACGATGGCCAGACGATACCACCTGTGGTCGCCGCCTTTCGTGCCGCCGCGTTATCCGGGGACGGCGCGTCCATCGCCATGGCGGTCACGGACGCGTCTGAGAACGTAGGTGGCCTCTTGGTGCTGTGCTCCCCGTTTAAGTGTCTGTGCGGTGGACTCCGTCTTTCCCGTAACGACTACGAAACATGTTCTTAGTTCTTACTATGCACCCTTTTTTGTTCTCAGGTTCCAGAGTTCCCGGACGTCGCCTCATCATCACAAGCACTAGGGTACGAGTCACAGCAGTGTCATTACACAGGGTTCACATCCAACAACTCTGCACTTGTTCCTGTTCAAGGTTCATTGCCTTCAGACTTCTTTATCACGAGTCAAGGTAAACAAAGTTTTGCTCAAGTTTCTCGGCCCTGGTGCTGACACCGCCTCGTAACTTGTAATTTGCAGAAGCCATCGAGCCGTCGACCAATAATTTGACACCGTACGATGACCAGACGATACCACCTGTGGTCGCCGACTTTCCTGCCGCCGCGTTATCCGGGGACGGCGAGTCTATCGCCATGGCGGTCACTGACGCGTCTAAGAATGTAGGTGGCCTCTTGCTGCTGTGCTCCCCGTTTAAGTGTCTGTGCGGTGGACTCCGTCTTTCCCGTAACGATTACGAAACATGTTCTTAGATCGTACGATCCACTTTTTTTGTTCTCAGGTTCCAGAGTTCCCGGACGTCGCCACATCATCACAAGCACTAGGGTACGAGTCACAGCGGTCTCATTACACAGGGTTCACATCCAACAACTATGCACTTGTTCCTCTTCAAGGTTCATTGCCTTCAGACTTCTTTATCACGAGTCAAGGTAAAGGAACTTTTGCTCAAGTTTCTCGGCCCTGTTGCTGACACCGCCTCGTGACTTGTAATTTGCAGAAGACATCCAGCCGTCGACCAATAATGTGACGCCATACGATGGCCAGACGATACCACCTGTGGTCGCCGCCTTTCCTTCCGCCGCGTTATCCGGGGACGGCACGTCCATCGCCATGGCGGTCACGGACGCGTCTGAGAACGTAGGTGGCCTCTTGGTGCTGTGCTCCCCGTTTAAGTGTCTGTGCGGTGGACTCCGTCTTTCCCGTAACGACTACGAAACATGTTCTTAGTTCTTACTATGCACCCTTTTTTTGTTCTCAGGTTCCAGAGTTCCCGGACGTCACCTCATCATCACAAGCACTAGGGTACGAGTCACAGCAGTGTCATTAGACAGGGTTCACATCCAACAACTCTGCACTTGTTCCTGCTCAAGGTTCATTGCCTTCAGACTTCTTTATCACGAGTCAAGGTAAACAAAGTTTTGCTCACTCAAGTATCTCGGCCCTGGTGTTGACACCGCCTCGTAACTTGTAATTTGCGAAGACATCGAGCCGTCGACCAATAATTTGACACCATACGATGACCAGACGATACCACCTGTGGTCGCCGAATTTCCTGCCGCCGCGTTAGCCTGGGACGGCGCGTCCATCGCCAAGGCGGTCACGGACGCGTCTAAGAACGTAGGTGACCTCTTGATGCTGTGCTCCCCATTTAGGTGTTTGTGCGGTGGACTCCGTCTTTCCCGTAACGATTACGAAACATGTTCTTAGTTCTTACGATACACCTTTTTTGTTCTCAGGATCCAGAGTTCCCGGACGTCGCCTCATCATCACAAGCACTAGGGTACGAGTCACAGCAGTTTCATTACACAGAGTTCACATCCAACAACTCTGCACTTGTTCCTGCTCAAGGTTCATTGCCTTCAGACTTCTTTATCACGAGTCAAGGTAAACAAAGTTTTGCTCAAGTTTCTCGGCCCTGGTGTTGACACCGCCTCGTAACTTGTAATTTGCAGAAGACATCGAGCCGTCGACCAATAATTTGACACCATACGATGGCCAGACGATACCACCTGTGGTCGCCGCCTTTCGTGCCGCCGCGTTATCCGGGGACGGCGCGTCCATCGCCATGGCGGTCACGGACGCGTCTGAGAACGTAGGTGGCCTCTTGGTGCTGTGCTCCCCGTTTAAGTGTCTGTGCGGTGGACTCCGTCTTTCCCGTAACGACTACGAAACATGTTCTTAGTTCTTACTATGCACCCTTTTTTGTTCTCAGGTTCCAGAGTTCCCGGACGTCGCCTCATCATCACAAGCACTAGGGTACGAGTCACAGCAGTGTCATTACACAGGGTTCACATCCAACAACTCTGCACTTGTTCCTGTTCAAGGTTCATTGCCTTCAGACTTCTTTATCACGAGTCAAGGTAAACAAAGTTTTGCTCAAGTTTCTCGGCCCTGGTGCTGACACCGCCTCGTAACTTGTAATTTGCAGAAGCCATCGAGCCGTCGACCAATAATTTGACACCGTACGATGACCAGACGATACCATCTGTGGTCGCCGACTTTCCTGCCGCCGCGTTATCCGGGGACGGCGAGTCTATCGCCATGGCGGTCACGGACGCGTCTGAGAACGTAGGCGGCCTCTTGCTCCTTTGTTCCCCGTTTAAGTGTCTGTGCGGTGGACTCCTTCTTTCCCGTAACGATTACGAAACATGTTCTTAGTTCTTACGATGCACCTTTTTTTGTTCGCAGGTTCCAGAGTTCCCGGACGTCGCCTCATCATCACAAGCACTAGGGTACGAGTCACATTGGTCTCATTACACAGGGTTCACATCCAACAACTCTGCACTTGTTCCTGTTCAAGGTTCATTGCCTTCAGACTTCTTGATCACGAGTCAAGGTAAACAAAGTTTTGCTCAAGTTTCTCGGCCCTGGTGCTGACACCGCCTCGTAACTTGTAATTTGCAGAAGCCATCGAGCCGTCGACCAATAATTTGACACCGTACGATGACCAGACGATACCACCTGTGGTCGCCGACTTTCCTGCCGCCGCGTTATCCGGGGACGGCGAGTCTATCGCCATGGCGGTCACGGACGCGTCTAAGAACGTAGGTGGCCTCTTGCTGCTGTGCTCCCCGTTTAGGTGTCTGTGCGGTGGACTCCGTCTTTCCCGTAACGATTACGAAACATGTTCTTAGTTCGTACGATCCACTTTTTTTGTTCTCAGGTTCCAGAGTTCCCAGACGTCGCCTCATCATTACAAGAACTAGGGTATAGTCACAGCGGTCTCATTACACAGGGTTCAAATCCAACAACTCTGCACTTGTTCCTGTTCAAGGTTCACTGCCTTCAGACTTCTTTATCACGAGTCAAGGTAAAGGAACTTTTGCTCAAGTTTCTCGGCCCTGTTGCTGACACCGCCTCGTAACTTGTAATTTGCAGAAGACATCCAGCCGTCGACCAATAATGTGACACCATACGATGGCCAGACGATACCACCTGTGGTCGCCGCCTTTCCTGCCGCCGCGTTATCCGGGGACGGCACACCCATCGCCATGGCGGTCAAGGACGTGTCTAAGAACGTAGGTGGCCTCTTGCTGCTGTGCTCCCCGTTTAAGTGTTTGTGCGGTGGACTCCGTCTTTCCCGTAACGATTACGAAACATGTTCTTAGTTCTTACGATGCACCTTTTTTGTTCTCAGGATCCAGAGTTCCCGGACGTCGCCTCATCATCACAAGCACTAGGGTACGAGTCACAGCAGTCTCATTACACAGAGTTCACATCCAACAACTCTGCACTTGTTCCTGCTCAAGGTTCATTGCCTTCAGACTTCTTTATCACGAGTCAAGGTAAACAAAGTTTTGCTCACTCAAGTATCTCGGCCCTGGTGTTGACACCGCCTCGTAACTTGTAATTTGCAGAAGACATCGAGCCGTCGACCAATAATTTGACACCATACGATGACCAGACGATACCACCTGTGGTCGCCGAATTTCCTGCCGCCGCGTTAGCCTGGGACGGCGCGTCCATCGCCAAGGCGGTCACGGACGCGTCTAAGAACGTAGGTGACCTCTTGATGCTGTGCTCCCCATTTAGGTGTTTGTGCGGTGGACTCCGTCTTTCCCGTAACGATTACGAAACATGTTCTTAGTTCTTACGATGCACCTTTTTTTGTTCGCAGGTTCCAGAGTTCCCAGACGTTGCCTCATCATCACAAGCACTAGGGTATAGTCACAGCGGTCTCATTACACAGGGTTCAAATCCAACAACTCTGCACTTGTTCCTGTTCAAGGTTCACTGCCTTCAGACTTCTTTATCACGAGTCAAGGTAAAGGAACTTTTGCTCAAGTTTCTCGGCCGTGTTGCTGACACCGCCTCGTAACTTGTAATTTGCAGAAGACATCCAGCCGTCGACCAATAATGTGACACCATACGATGGCCAGACGCTACCACCTGTGGTCGCCGCCTTTCCTGCCGCCGCGTTATCCGGGGACGGCACACCCATCGCCATGGCGGTCAAGGACGTGTCTAAGAACGTAGGTGGCCTCTTGCTGCTGTGCTCCCCGTTTAAGTGTTTGTGCGGTGGACTCCGTCTTTCCCGTAACGATTACGAAACATGTTCTTAGTTCTTACGATGCACCTTTTTTGTTCTCAGGATTCAGAGCTGCCGGACGTCGCCACATCATCACAAGCACTAGGGTACGAGTCACTGCAGTGTCATTACACAGGGTTCATATCCAAAAACTCTGCACTTGGTCCTGCTCAAGGTTGATTGCCTTCAGACTTCTTTATCACGAGTCAAGGTAAACAAAGTTTTGCTCAAGTCTCTCGGCCCCGGTGCTGACACCGCCTCGTAACTTGTAATTTGCAGAAGACATCGAGCCGTCGACCAATAATTGGACACCATACGATGGCCAGACGATACCACCTGTGGTCGCCGCCTTTCCTGCCGCCGCGTTATCCGTCGACGGCACGTCCATCGCCATGGCGGTCACGGACGCGTCTGAGAACGTAGGCGGCCTCTTGCTCCTGTGCTCCCCGTTTAAGTGTCTGTGCGTTGGACTCCGTCTTCCCGTAACGATTACGAAACATGTTCTTAGTTCTTACGATGCACATTTTTTGTTCTCAGGATCCAGAGTTCCCGGACGTCGCCTCATCATCACAAGCACTAGGGTACGAGTCACAGCAGTTTCATTACACAGAGTTCACATCCAACAACTCTGCACTTGTTCCTGCTCAAGGTTCATTGCCTTCAGACTTCTTTATCACGAGTCAAGGTAAACAAAGTTTTGCTCATGTTTCTCGGCCCTGGTGTTGACACCGCCTCGTAACTTGTAATTTGCAGAAGACATCGAGCCGTCGACCAATAATTTGACACCATACGATGGCCAGACGATACCACCTGTGGTCGCCGCCTTTCGTGCCGCCGCGTTATCCAGGGACGGCGCGTCCATCGCCATGGCGGTCACGGACGCGTCTGAGAACGTAGGTGGCCTCTTGCTGCTGTGCTCCCCGTTTAAGTGTTTGTGCGGTGGACTCCGTCTTTCCCGTAACGACTACGAAACATGTTCTTAGTTCTTACGATGCACCCTTTTTTTGTTCTCAGGTTCCAGAGTTCCCGGACGTCGCCTCATCATCACAAGCACTAGGGTACGAGTCACAGCAGTGTCATTACACAGGGTTCATATCCAACAACTCTGCACTTGGTCCTGCTCAAGGTTGATTGCCTTCAGACTTCTTTATCACGAGTCAAGGTAAACAAAGTTTTGCTCAAGTCTCTCGGCCCCGGTGCTGACACCGCCTCGTAACTTGTAATTTGCAGAAGACATCGAGCCGTCGACCAATAATTTGACACCATACGATGGCCAGACGATACCACCTGTGGTCGCCGCCTTTCCTGCCGCCGCGTTGTCCGGCGACGGCACGTCCATCGCCATGGTGGTCACGGAAGCGTCTGAGAACGTAGGCGGCCTCTTGCTCCTGTGCTCCCCGTTTAAGTGTCTGTGCGTTGGACTCCGTCTTCCCGTAACGATTACGAAACATGTTCTTAGTTCTTACGATGCACATTTTTTTGTTCTCAGGATCCAGAGTTCCCGGACGTCGCCTCATCATCACAAGCACTAGGGTACGAGTCACAGCAGTTTCATTACACAGAGTTCACATCCAACAACTCTGCACTTGTTCCTGCCCAAGGTTCATTGCCTTCAGACTTCTTTATCACGAGTCAAGGTAAACAAAGTTTTGCTCAAGTTTCTCGGCCCTGGTGTTGACACCGCCTCGTAACTTGTAATTTGCAGAAGACATCGAGCCGTCGACCAATAATTTGACACCATACGATGGCCAGACGATACCACCTGTGGTCGCCGCCTTTCGTGCCGCCGCGTTATCCAGGGACGGCGCGTCCATCGCCATGGCGGTCACGTACGCGTCTGAGAACGTAGGTGGCCTCTTGGTGCTGTGCTCCCCGTTTAAGTGTCTGTGCGGTGGACTCCGTCTTTCCCGTAACGACTACGAAACATGTTCTTAGTTCTTACGATGCACCCTTTTTTTGTTCTCAGGTTCCAGAGTTCCCGGACGTCGCCTCATCATCACAAGCACTAGGGTACGAGTCACAGCAGTGTCATTACACAGGGTTCACATCCAACAACTCTGCACTTGTTCCTGTTCAAGTTTCATTGCCTTCAGACTTCTTTATCACGAGTCAAGGTAAACAATGTTTTGCTCAAGTTTCTCTGCCCTCGTGCTGACACCGCCTCGTAACTTGTAATTTGCAGAAGCCATCGAGCCGTCGACCAATAATTTGACACCGTACGATGACCAGACGATACCACCTGTGGTCGCCGACTTTCCTGCCGCCGCGTTATCCGGGGACGGCGAGTCTATCACCATGGCGGTCACGGACGCGTCTGAGAACGTAGGCGGCCTCTTGCTCCTTTGTTCCCCGTTTAAGTGTCTGTGCGGTGGACTCCTTCTTTCCCGTAACGATTACGAAACATGTTCTTAGTTCTTACGATGCACCTTTTTTTGTTCGCAGGTTCCATAGTTCCCGGACGTCGCCTCATCATCACAAGCACTAGGGTACGAGTCACAGCGGTCTCATTACACAGGGTTCACATCCAACAACTCTGCACTTGTTCCTGTTCAAGGTTCATTGCCTTCAGACTTCTTTATCACGAGTCAAGGTAAAGGAACTTTTGCTCAAGTTTCTCGGCCCTGTTGCTGACACTGCCTCGTAACTTGTAATTTGCAGAAGATATCGAGCCGTCGACCAATAATTTGACACCATACGATGACCAGATACCACCTGTGGTCGCCGCCTTTCCTGCCGCCGCGTTAACCTGGGACGGCGCGTCCATCGCCATGGCGGTCACTGACGCGTCTAAGAACGTAGGTGGCCTCTTGCTGCTGTGCTCCCCGTTTAAGAGTCTGTGCGGTGGACTCCGTCTTTCCCGTAACGATTACGAAACATGTTCTTAGTTCGTACGATCCACTTTTTTTGTTCTCAGGTTCCAGAGTTCCCGGACGTCGCCACATCATCACAAGCACTAGGGTACGAGTCACAGCGGTATCATTACACAGGGTTCACATCCAACAACTATGCACTTGTTCCTGTTCAAGGTTCATTGCCTTCAGACTTCTTTATCACGAGTCAAGGTAAAGGAACTTTTGCTCAAGTTTCTCGGCCCTGTTGCTGACACCGCCTCGTGACTTGTAATTTGCAGAAGACATCCAGCCGTCGACCAATAATGTGACGCCATACGATGGCCAGACGATACCACCTGTGGTCGCCGCCTTTCCTTCCGCCGCGTTATCCGGGGACGGCACGTCCATCGCCATGGCGGTCACGGACGCGTCTGAGAACGTAGGTGGCCTCTTGGTGCTGTGCTCCCCGTTTAAGTGTCTGTGCGGTGGACTCCGTCTTTCCCGTAACGACTACGAAACATGTTCATAGTTCTTATTATGCACCCTTTTTTTGTTCTCAGGTTCCAGAGTTCCCGGACGTCACCTCATCATCACAAGCACTAGGGTACGAGTCACAGCAGTGTCATTACACAGGGTTCACATCCAACAACTCTGCACTTGTTCCTGCTCAAGGTTCATTGCCTTCAGACTTCTTTATCACGAGTCAAGGTAAACAAAGTTTTGCTCACTCAAGTATCTCGGCCCTGGTGTTGACACCGCCTCGTAACTTGTAATTTGCGAAGACATCGAGCCGTCGACCAATAATTTGACACCATACGATGACCAGACGATACCACCTGTGGTCGCCGAATTTCCTGCCGCCGCGTTAGCCTGGGACGGCGCGTCCATCGCCAAGGCGGTCATGGACGCGTCTAAGAACGTAGGTGACCTCTTGATGCTGTGCTCCCCATTTAGGTGTTTGTGCGGTGGACTCCGTCTTTCCCGTAACGATTACGAAACGTGTTCTTAGTTCTTACGATACACCTTTTTTGTTCTCAGGATCCAGAGTTCCCGGACGTCGCCTCATCATCACAAGCACTAGGGTACGAGTCACAGCAGTTTCATTACACAGAGTTCACATCCAACAACTCTGCACTTGTTCCTGCTCAAGGTTCATTGCCTTCAGACTTCTTTATCACGAGTCAAGGTAAACAAAGTTTTGCTCAAGTTTCTCGGCCCTGGTGTTGACACCGCCTCGTAACTTGTAATTTGCAGAAGACATCGAGCCGTCGACCAATAATTTGACACCATACGATGGCCAGACGATACCACCTGTGGTCGCCGCCTTTCGTGCCGCCGCGTTATCCGGGGACGGCGCGTCCATCGCCATGGCGGTCACGGACGCGTCTGAGAACGTAGGTGGCCTCTTGGTGCTGTGCTCCCCGTTTAAGTGTCTGTGCGGTGGACTCCGTCTTTCCCGTAACGACTACGAAACATGTTCTTAGTTCTTACTATGCACCCTTTTTTGTTCTCAGGTTCCAGAGTTCCCGGACGTCGCCTCATCATCACAAGCACTAGGGTACGAGTCACAGCAGTGTCATTACACAGGGTTCACATCCAACAACTCTGCACTTGTTCCTGTTCAAGGTTCATTGCCTTCAGACTTATTTATCACGAGTCAAGGTAAACAAAGTTTTGCTCAAGTTTCTCGGCCCTGGTGCTGACACCGCCTCGTAACTTGTAATTTGCAGAAGCCATCGAGCCGTCGACCAATAATTTGACACCGTACGATGACCAGACGATACCACCTGTGGTCGCCGACTTTCCTGCCGCCGCGTTATCCGGGGACGGCGAGTCTATCGCCATGGCGGTCACGGACGTGTCTAAGAACGTAGGTGGCCTCTTGCTGCTGTGCTCCCCGTTTAAGTGTCTGTGCGGTGGACTCCGTCTTTCCCGTAACGATTACGAAACATGTTCTTAGTTCGTACGATCCACTTTTTTTGTTCTCAGGTTCCAGAGTTCCCAGACGTCGCCTCATCATTACAAGAACTAGGGTATAGTCACAGCGGTCTCATTACACAGGGTTCAAATCCAACAACTCTGCACTTGTTCCTGTTCAAGGTTCACTGCCTTCAGACTTCTTTATCACGAGTCAAGGTAAATGAACTTTTGCTCAAGTTTCTCGGCCCTGTTGCTGACACCGCCTCGTAACTTGTAATTTGCAGAAGACATCCAGCCGTCGACCAATAATGTGACACCATACGATGGCCAGACGATACCACCTGTGGTCGCCGCCTTTCCTGCCGCCGCGTTATCCGGGGACGGCACGCCCATCGCCATGGCGGTCACGGACGTGTCTAAGAACGTAGGTGGCCTCTTGCTGCTGTGCTTCCCGTTTAAGTGTCTGTGCGGTGGACTCCGTCTTTCCTGTAACGATTACGAAACATGTTCTTAGTTCTTACGATGCACCTTTTTTGTTCTCAGGTTTCAGAGCTCCCGGACGTCGCCTCATCATCACAAGCACTAGGGTACGAGTCACAGCAGTTTCATTACACAGAGTTCACATCCAACAACTCTGCACTTGTTCCTGCTCAAGGTTCATTGCCTTCAGACTTCTTTATCACGAGTCAAGGTAAACAAAGTTTTGCTCAAGTTTGTCGGCCCTGGTGCTGACACCGCCTCGTAACTTGTAATTTGCAGAAGCCATCGAGCCGTCGACCAATAATTTGACACCGTACGATGACCAGACAATACCACCTGTGGTCGCCGACTTTCCTGCCGCCGCGTTATCCGGGGACGGCGAGTCTATCGCCATGGCGGTCACGGACGCGTCTGAGAACGTAGGCGGCCTCTTGCTCCTTTGTTCCCCGTTTAAGTGTCTGTGCGGTGGACTCGTTCTTTCCCGTAATGATTACGAAACATGTTCTTAGTTCTTACGATGCACCTTTTTTTGTTCGCAGATTCCAGAGTTCCCGGACGTCGCCTCATCATCAGAAGCACTAGGGTACCAGTCACAGCGGTCTCATTACTCAGGGTTCACATCCAACAACTCTGCACTTGGTCCTGCTCAAGGTTCATTGCCTTCAGACTTCTTTATCACGAGTCAAGGTAAACAAAGTTTTGCTCAAGTTTCTCGGCCCTGGTGTTGACACCGCCTCGTAACTTGTAATTTGCAGAAGACATCGAGCCGTCGACCAATAATTTGACACCATACGATGGCCAGACGATACCACCTGTGGTCGCCGCCTTTCGTGCCGCCGCGTTATCCGGGGACGGCGCGTCCATCGCCATGGCGGTCACGGACGCGTCTGAGAACGTAGGTGGCCTCTTGGTGCCGTGCTCCCCGTTTAAGTGTCTGTGCGGTGGACTCCGTCTTTCCCGTAACGACTACGAAACATGTTCTTAGTTCTTACGATGCACCCTTTTTTTGTTCTCAGGTTCCAGAGTTCCCGGACGTCGCCTCATCATCACAAGCACTAGGGTACGAGTCACAGCAGTGTCATTACACAGGGTTCACATCCAACAACTCTGCACTTGTTCCTGTTCAAGGTTCATTGCCTTCAGACTTCTTTATCACGAGTCAAGGTAAACTAAGTTTTGCTCAAGTTTCTCGGCCCTGGTGCTGACACCGCCTCGTAACTTGTAATTTGCAGAAGCCATCGAGCCGTCGACCAATAATTTGACACCGTACGATGACCAGACGATACCACCTGTGGTCGCCGACTTTCCTGCCGCTGCGTTATCCGGCGACGGCACGTCCATCGCCATGGCGGTCACGGACGCGTCTGAGAACGTAGGCGGCCTCTTGCTCCTGTGCTCCCCGTTTAAGTGTCTGTGCGGTGGACTCCGTCTTTCCCGTAACGATTACGAAACTTGTTCTTAGTTCTTACGATGCACCTTTTTGTGTTCTCAGGATCCAGAGTTCCCGGACGTCGCCTCATCATCACAAGCACTAGGGTACGAGTCACAGCAGTCTCATTACACAGAGTTCACATCCAACAAATCTGCACTTGTTCCTGCTCAAGGTTCATTGCCTTCAGACTTCTTTATCACGAGTCAAGGTAAACAAAGTTTTGCTCAAGTTTCTCGGCCCTGTTGCTGACACTGCCTCGTAACTTGTAATTTGCAGAAGACATCGAGCCGTCGACCAATAATTTGAAACCATACGATGGCCAGACGATACCACCTGTGGTCGCTGCCTTTCCTGCCGCCACGTTATCCGGCGACGACACGTCCATCGACATGGCGGTCACGGACGCGTCTGAGAACGTAGGCGGCCTCTTGCTCCTGTGCTCCCCGTTTAAGTGTCTGTGCGGTGGACTCCGTCTTTCCCGTAACGACTACGAAACATGTTCTTAGTTCTTACGATGCACCTTTTTTTTGTTCTCAGGTTCCAGAGTTCCCGGACGTCGCCTCATCATCACAAGCACTAGGGTACGAGTCACAGCAGTGTCATTACACAGGGTTCACATCCAACAACTCTGCACTTGTTCCTGTTCAAGGTTCATTGCCTTCAGACTTCTTTATCACGAATCAAGGTAAAGGAACTTTTGCTCAAGTTTCTCGGCCCTGTTGCTGACACTGCCTCGTAACTTGTAATTTGCAGAAGACATCGAGCCGTCGACCAATAATTTGACACCATACGATGACCAGATACCACCTGTGGTCGCCGCCTTTCCTGCCGCCGCGTTAGCCTGGGACGGCGCGTCCATCGCCAAGGCGGTCACGGACGCGTCGAAGAACGTAGGTGGCCTCTTGCTGCTGTGCTCCCCGTTTAAGTGTTTGTGCGGTGGACTCCGTCTTTCCCGTAACGATTACGAAACATGTTCTTAGTTCTTACGATGCACCTTTTTTTGTTCGCAGGTTCCAGAGTTCCCGGACGTCGCCTCATCATCACAAGCACTAGGGTACGAGTCACAGCGGTCTCATTACACAGGGTTCACATCCAACAACTCTGCACTTGTTCCTGTTCTAGGTTCATTGCCTTCAGACTTCTTTATCACGAGTCAAGGTAAAGGATCTTTTGCTCAAGTTTCTCGGCCCTGTTGCTGACACCGCCTCGTAACTTGTAATTTGCAGAAGACATCCAGCCGTCGACCAATAATGTGACACCATACGATGGCCAGACGATACCACCTGTGGTCGCCGCCTTTCCTGCCGCCGCGTTATCCGGGGACGGCACGTCCATCGCCATGGCGGTCACGGACGCGTCTAAGAACGTAGGTGGCCTCTTGCTGCTGTGCTCCCCGTTTAAGTGTCTGTGCGGTGGACTCCGTCTTTCCTGTAACGATTACGAAACATGTTCTTAGTTCTTACGATGCACCTTTTTTGTTCTCAGGTTTCAGAGTTCCCGGACGTCGCCACATCATCACAAGCACTAGGGTACGAGCCACAGCAGTGTCATTGCACAGCATTCACATCCAACAACTCTGCACTTGTTCCTGCTCAAGGTTCATTGCCTCCAGACTTCTTTATCACGAGTCAAGGTAAACAAAGTTTTGCTCAAGTCTCTCGGCCCTGGTGCTGACACCTCCTCGTAACTTGTACTTTGCAGAAGACATCGAGCCGTCGACCAATAATTTGAGACCATACGATGGCCAGACGATACCACCTGTGGTCGCTGCCTTTCCTGCCGCCGCGTTATCCGGCGACGGCACATCCATCGCCATGACGGTCACGGACGCGTCTAAGAACGTAGGCGGCCTCTTGCTCCTGTGCTCCCCGTTTAAGTGTCTGTGCGGTGGACTCCGTCTTTCCCGTAACGATTACGAAACTTGTTCTTAGTTCCTACGATGCACCTTTTTGTGTTCTCAGGATCCAGAGTTCCCGGACGTCGCCTCATCATCACAAGCACTAGGGTACGAGTCACAGCAGTCTCATTACACAGAGTTCACATCCAACAAATCTGCACTTGTTCCTGCTCAAGGTTCATTGCCTTCAGACTTCTTTATCACGAGTCAAGGTAAACAAAGTTTTGCTCAAGTTTCTCGGCCCGGTTGCTGACACTGCCTCGTAACTTGTAATTTGCAGAAGACATCGAGCCGTCGACCAATAATTTGAAACCATACGATGGCCAGACGATACCACCTGTGGTCGCCGCCTTTCCTGCCGCCGCGTTATCCGGCGACGACACGTCCATCGCCATGGCGGTCACGGACGCGTCTGAGAACGTAGGCGGCCTCTTGCTCCTGTGCTCCCCGTTTAAGTGTCTGTGCGGTGGACTCCGTCTTTCCCGTAACGATTACGAAACATGTTCTTAGTTCTTACGATGCACCTTTTTTTGTTCTCAGGATCCAGAGTTCCCGGACGTCGCCTCATCTTCACAAGCACTAGGGTACGAGTCACAGCAGTCTCATTACACAAGTTCACATCCAACAACTCTGCACTTGTTCCTGCTCAAGGTTAATTGCCTTCAGACTTCTTTATCACGAGTCAAGGTAAACAAAGTTTTGCTCAAGTATCTCGGCCCTGGTGTTGACACCGCCTCGTAACTTGTAATTTGCAGAAGACATCGAGCCGTCGACCAATAATTTGACACCATACGATGACCAGACGATACCACCTGTGGTCGCCGCCTTTCCTGCCGCCGCGTGAGCCTGGGAAGGCGCGTCCATCGCCAAGGCAGTCACGGACGCGTCTAAGAACGTAGGTGACCTCTTGCTCCTGTGCTCCCCGTTTAAGTGTTTGTGCGGTGGACTCCGTCTTTCCCGTAACTATTACGAAACATATTCTTAGTTCTTACGATGCACCTTTTTTGTTCTCAGGTTTCAGAGTTCCCGGACGTCGCCACATCATCACAAGCACTAGGGTACGAGTCACAGCAGTGTCATTACACAGGGTTCACATCCAACAACTCTGCACTTGGTCCTGCTCAAGGTTCATTGCCTTCAGACTTCTTTATCACGAGTCAAGGTAAACAAAGTTTTGCTCAAGTTTCTCGGCCCTGGTGCTAACACCGCCTCGTAACTTGCAATTTGCAGAAGCCATCGAGCCGTCGACCAATAATTTGACACCATACGATGGCCAGACGATACCACCTGTGGTCTCCGCCTTTCCTGCCGCCGCGTTATCCGGCGACGGCACGTCCATCACCATGGCGGTCACGGACGCGTATGAGAACGTAGGTGGCCTCTTGCTGCTGTGCTCCCCGTTTAAGTGTCTGTGCGGTGGACTCCGTCTTTCCCGTAACGACTACGAAACATGTTCATAGTTCTTACGATGCACCTTTTTTTTTGTTCTCAGGTTCCAGAGTTCCCGGACGTCGCCTCATCATCACAAGCACTAGGGTACGAGTCACAGCAGTGTCATTACACAGGGTTCACATCCAACAACTCTGCACTTGTTCCTGTGCAAGGTTCATTGCCTTCAGACTTCTTTATCACGAGTCAAGGTAAAGGAACTTTTGCTCAAGTTTCTCGGCCGTGTTGCTGACACTGCCTCGTAACTTGTAATTTGCAGAAGACATCGAGCCGTCGACCAATAATTTGACACCATACGATGACCAGATACCACCTGTGGTCGCCGCCTTTCCTGCCGCCGCGTTAACCTGGGACGGCGCGTTCATCGCCATGGCGGTCACGGACGCGTCTAAGAACGTAGGTGGCCTCTTGCTGCTGTGCTCCCCGTTTAAGTGTCTGTGCGGTGGACTCCGTCTTTCCCGTAACGATTACGAAACATGTTCTTAGTTTGTACGATCCACTTTTTTTGTTCTCAGGTTCTAGAGTTCCCGGACGTCGCCACATCATCACAAGCACTAGGATACGCGTCACAGCGGTCTCATTACACAGGGTTCACATCCAACAACTCTGCACTTGTTCCTGTTCAAGGTTCATTGCCTTCAGACTTCTTTATCACGAGTCAAGGTAAAGGAACTTTTGCTCAAGTTTCTCGGCCCTGTTGCTGACACCGCCTCGTAACTTGTAATTTGCAGAAGACATCCAGCCGTCGACCAATAATGTGACACCATACGATGGCCAGACGATACCACCTGTGGTCGCCGCCTTTCCTGCCGCCGCGTTATCCGGGGACGGCACGTCCATCGCCTTGGCGGTCACGGACGCGTCTAAGAACGTAGGTGGCCTCTTGCTGCTGTGCTCCCCGTTTAAGTGTCTGTGCGGTGGACTCCGTCTTTCCCGTAACGATTACGAAACACGTTCTTAGTTCTTACGATGCACCTTTTTTGTTCTCAGGTTTCAGAGTTCCCGGACGTCGCCTCATCATCACAAGCACTAGGGTACCAGTCACAGCAGTGTATTTACACAGGGTTCACATCCAACAACTCTGCACTTGTTCCTGCTCAAGGTTCATTGCCTTCAGACTTATTTATCACGAGTCAAGGTAAACAAAGTTTTGCTCAAGTATCTCGGCCCTTGTGTTGACACCGCCTCGTAACTTGTAATTTGCAGAAGACATCGAGCCGTCGACCAATAATTTGACGCCATACGATGACCAGACGATACCACCTGTGGTCGCCGCCTTTCCTGCCGCCGCGTTGCCTGGGACGGCGCGTCCATCGCCAAGGCGGCCACGGACGCGTCTAAGAACGTAGGTTGCCTCTTGCTGCTGTGCTCCCCGTCTAAGTGTTTGTGCGGTGGACTCCGTCTTTCCCGTAACGATTACGAAACATGTCCTTAGTTCTTACGATGCACCTTTTTTGTTCGCAGGTTCCAGAGTTCCCGGACGTCGCCTCATCATCACAAGCACTAGGGTACGAGTCACAGCGGTCTCATTACACAGGGTTCACATCCAACAACTCTGCACTTGTTCCTGTTCAAGGTTCATTGCCTTCAGACTTCTTCATCACGAGTCAAGGTAAAGGAACTTTTGCTCAAGTTTCTCGGCCCTGTTGCTGACACCGCCTCCTAACTTGTAATTTGCAGAAGCGATCGAGCCGTCGACCAATAATTTGACACCGTACGATGACCAGACGATACCACCTGTGGTCGCCGACTTTCCTGCCGCCGCGTTATCCGGGGACGGCGAGTCTATCGCCATGGCGGTCACGGACGCGTCTGAGAACGTAGGCGGCCTCTTGCTCCTTTGTTCCCCGTTTAAGTGTCTGTGCGGTGGACTCCTTCTTTCCCGTAACGATTACGAAACATGTTCTTAGTTCTTACGATGCACCTTTTTTTGTTCGCAGGTTCCAGAGTTCCCGGACGTCGCCTCATCATCACAAGCACTAGGGTACGAGTCACATTGGTCTCATTACACAGGGTTCACATCCAACAACTCTGCACTTGTTCCTGTTCAAGGTTCATTGCCTTCAGACTTCTTTATCACGAGTCAAGGTAAACAAAGTTTTGCTCAAGTTTCTCGGCCCTGATGCTGACACCGCCTCGTAACTTGTAATTTGCAGAAGCCATCGAGCCGTCGACCAATAATTTGACACCGTACGATGACCAGACGATACCACCTGTGGTCGCCGACTTTCCTGCCGCCGCGTTATCCGGGGACGGCGAGTCTATCGCCATGGCGGTCACGGACGCGTCTGAGAACGTAGGCGGCCTCTTGCTCCTTTGTTCCCCGTTTAAGTGTCTGTGCGGTGGACTCCTTCTTTCCCGTAATGATTACGAAACATGTTCTTAGTTCTTACGATGCACCTTTTTTTGTTCGCAGGTTCCAGAGTTCCCGGACGTCGCCTCATCATCACAAGCACTATGGTACGAGTCACAGCGGTCTCATTACAAAGGGTTCACATCCAACAACTCTGCACTTGTTCCTGTTCAAGGTTCATTGCCTTCAGACTTTTTATCACGAGTCAAGGTAAAGGAACTTTTGCTCGTTTCTCGGCCCTGTTGCTGACACTGCCTCGTAACTTGTAATTTGCAGAAGACATCGAGCCGTCGACCAATAATTTGACACCATACGATGACCAGATACCACCTGTGGTCGCCGCCTTTCCTGCCGCCGCGTTAACCTGGGACGGCGCGTCCATCGCCATGGCGGTCACGGACGCGTATGAGAACGTAGGTGGCCTCTTGCTGCTGTGCTCCCCGTTTAAGTGTCTGTGCGGTGGACTCCGTCTTTCCCGTAACGACTACGAAACATGTTCATAGTTCTTACGATGCACCTTTTTTTTTGTTCTCAGGTTCCAGAGTTCCCGGACGTCGCCTCATCATCACAAGCACTAGGGTACGAGTCACAGCAGTGTCATTACACAGGGTTCACATCCAACAACTCTGCACTTGTTCCTGTGCAAGGTTCATTGCCTTCAGACTTCTTTATCACGAGTCAAGGTAAAGGAACTTTTGCTCAAGTTTCTCGGCCGTGTTGCTGACACTGCCTCGTAACTTGTAATTTGCAGAAGACATCGAGCCGTCGACCAATAATTTGACACCATACGATGACCAGATACCACCTGTGGTCGCCGCCTTTCCTGCCGCCGCGTTAACCTGGGACGGCGCGTTCATCGCCATGGCGGTCACGGACGCGTCTAAGAACGTAGGTGGCCTCTTGCTGCTGTGCTCCCCGTTTAAGTGTCTGTGCGGTGGACTCCGTCTTTCCCGTAACGATTACGAAACATGTTCTTAGTTTGTACGATCCACTTTTTTTGTTCTCAGGTTCTAGAGTTCCCGGACGTCGCCACATCATCACAAGCACTAGGATACGCGTCACAGCGGTCTCATTACACAGGGTTCACATCCAACAACTCTGCACTTGGTCCTGCTCAAGGTTCATTGCCTTCAGACTTCTTTATCACGAGTCAAAGTAAACAAAGTTTTGCTCAAGTTTCTCGGCCCTGGTGTTGACACCGCCTCGTAACTTGTAATTTGCAGAAGACATCGAGCCGTCGACCAATAATTTGACACCATACGATGGCCAGACGATACCACCTGTGGTCGCCGCTTTCGTGCCGCCGCGTTATCCGGGGACGGCGCGTCCATCGCCATGGCGGTCACGGACGCGTCTGAGAACGTAGGTGGCCTCTTGGTGCCGTGCTCCCCGTTTAAGTGTCTGTGCGGTGGACTCCGTCTTTCCCGTAACGACTACGAAACATGTTCTTAGTTCTTACGATGCACCCTTTTTTTGTTCTCAGGTTCCAGAGTTCCCGGACGTCGCCTCATCATCACAAGCACTAGGGTACGAGTCACAGCAGTGTCATTACACAGGGTTCACATCCAACAACTCTGCACTTGTTCCTGTTCAAGGTTCATTGCCTTCAGACTTCTTTATCACGAGTCAAGGTAAACTAAGTTTTGCTCAAGTTTCTCGGCCCTGGTGCTGACACCGCCTCGTAACTTGTAATTTGCAGAAGCCATCGAGCCGTCGACCAATAATTTGACACCGTACGATGACCAGACGATACCACCTGTGGTCGCCGACTTTCCTGCCGCTGCGTTATCCGGCGACGGCACGTCCATCGCCATGGCGGTCACGGACGCGTCTGAGAACGTAGGCGGCCTCTTGCTCCTGTGCTCCCCGTTTAAGTGTCTGTGCGGTGGACTCCGTCTTTCCCGTAACGATTACGAAACTTGTTCTTAGTTCTTACGATGCACCTTTTTGTGTTCTCAGGATCCAGAGTTCCCGGACGTCGCCTCATCATCACAAGCACTAGGGTACGAGTCACAGCAGTCTCATTACACAGAGTTCACATCCAACAAATCTGCACTTGTTCCTGCTCAAGGTTCATTGCCTTCAGACTTCTTTATCACGAGTCAAGGTAAACAAAGTTTTGCTCAAGTTTCTCGGCCCTGTTGCTGACACTGCCTCGTAACTTGTAATTTGCAGAAGACATCGAGCCGTCGACCAATAATTTGAAACCATACGATGGCCAGACGATACCACCTGTGGTCGCCGCCTTTCCTGCCGCCGCGTTATCCGGCGACGACACGTCCATCGCCATGGCGGTCACGGACGCGTCTGAGAACGTAGGCGGCCTCTTGCTCCTGTGCTCCCCGTTTAAGTGTCTGTGCGGGGGACTCCGTCTTTCCCGTAACGATTACGAAACATGTTCTTAGTTCTTACGATGCACCTTTTTTTGTTCTCAGGATCCAGAGTTCCCGGACGTCGCCTCATCATCACAAGCACTAGGGTACGAGTCACAGCAGTCTCATTACACACGGTTCACATCCAACAACTCTGCACTTGTTCCTGTGCAAGGTTCATTGCCTTCAGACTTCTTTATCACGAGTCAAGGTAAAGGAACTTTTGCTCAAGTTTCTCGGCCCTGTTGCTTGCACTGCCTCGTAACTTGTAATTTGCAGAAGACATCGAGCCGTCGACCAATAATTTGACACCATACGATGACCAGATACCACCTGTGGTCGCCGCCTTTCCTGCCGCCGCGTTAACCTGGGACGGCGCGTCCATCGCCATGGCGGTCACGGACGCGTCTAAGAACGTAGGTGGCCTCTTGCTGCTGTGCTCCCCGTTTAAGTGTCTGTGCGGTGGACTCCGTCTTTCCCGTAACGATTACGAAACATGTTCTTAGTTTGTACGATCCACTTTTTTTGTTCTCAGGTTCTAGAGTTCCCGGACGTCGCCACATCATCACAAGCACTAGGATACGCGTCACAGCGGTCTCATTACACAGGGTTCACATCCAACAACTCTGCACTTGTTCCTGTTCAAGGTTCATTGCCTTCAGACTTCTTTATCACGAGTCAAGGTAAAGGAACTTTTGCTCAAGTTTCTCGGCCCTGTTGCTGACACCGCCTCGTAACTTGTAATTTGCAGAAGACATCGAGCCGTCGACCAATAATTTGACGCCATACGATGACCAGACGATACCACCTGTGGTCGCCGCCTTTCCTGCCGCCGCGTTGCCTGGGACGGCGCGTCCATCGCCAAGGCGGCCACGGACGCGTCTGAGAACGTAGGTGGCCTCTTGGTGCTTTGCTCCCCGTTTAAGTGTCTGTGCGGTGGACTCCGTCTTTCCCGTAACGACTACGAAACATGTTCTTAGTTCTTACTATGCACCCTTTTTTTGTTCTTAGGTTCCAGAGTTCCCGGACGTCGCCTCATCATCACAAGCACTAGGGTACGAGTCACAGCAGTGTCATTACACAGGGTTCACATCCAACAACTCTGCACTTGTTCCTGTTCAAGGTTCATTGCCTTCAGACTTCTTTATCACGAGTCAAGGTAAACAAAGTTTTGCTCAAGTTTCTCGGCCCTGGTGCTGACACCGCCTCGTAACTTGTAATTTGCAGAAGACATCGAGCCGTCGACCAATAATTTGACACCATACGATGGCCAGACGATACCACCTGTGGTCGCCGCCTTTCCTGCCGCCGCGTTATCCGGCGACGGCACGTCCATCGCCATGGCGGTCACGGACGCGTCTGAGAACGTAGGCGGCCTCTTGCTCCTGTGCTCCCCGTTTAAGTGTCTGTGCGTTGGACTCCGTCTTCCCGTAACGATTACGAAACATGTTCTTAGTTCTTACGATGCACATTTTTTTGTTCTCAGGATCCAGAGTTCCCGGACGTCGCCTCATCATCACAAGCACTAGGGTACGAGTCACAGCAGTTTCATTACACAGAGTTCACATCCAACAACTCTGCACTTGTTCCTGCTCAAGGTTCATTGCCTTCAGACTTCTTTATCACGAGTCAAGGTAAACAAAGTTTTGCTCAAGTTTCTCGGCCCTGGTGCTGACACCGCCTCGTAACTTGTAATTTGCAGAAGCCATCGAGCCGTCGACCAATAATTTGACACCGTACGATGACCAGACAATACCACCTGTGGTCGCCGACTTTCCTGCCGCCGCGTTATCCGGGGACGGCGAGTCTATCGCCATGGCGGTCACGGACGCGTCTGAGAACGTAGGCGGCCTCTTGCTCCTTTGTTCCCCGTTTAAGTGTCTGTGCGGTGGACTCCTTCTTTCCCGTAACGATTACGAAACATGTTCTTAGTTCTTACGATGCACCTTTTTTTGTTCGCAGGTTCCAGAGTTCCCGGACGTCGCCTCATCATCACAAGCACTAGGGTACCAGTCACAGCGGTCTCATTACTCAGGGTTCACATCCAACAACTCTGCACTTGGTCCTGCTCAAGGTTCATTGCCTTCAGACTTCTTTATCACGAGTCAAGGTAAACAAAGTTTTGCTCAAGTTTCTCGGCCCTGGTGTTGACACCGCCTCGTAACTTGTAATTTGCAGAAGACATCGAGCCGTCGACCAATAATTTGACACCATACGATGGCCAGACGATACCACCTGTGGTCGCCGCCTTTCGTGCCGCCGCGTTATCCGGGGACGGCGCGTCCATCGCCATGGCGGTCACGGACGCGTCTGAGAACGTAGGTGGCCTCTTGGTGCCGTGCTCCCCGTTTAAGTGTCTGTGCGGTGGACTCCGTCTTTCCCGTAACGACTACGAAACATGTTCTTAGTTCTTACGATGCACCCTTTTTTTGTTCTCAGGTTCCAGAGTTCCCGGACGTCGCCTCATCATCACAAGCACTAGGGTACGAGTCACAGCAGTGTCATTACACAGGGTTCACATCCAACAACTCTGCACTTGTTCCTGTTCAAGGTTCATTGCCTTCAGACTTCTTTATAACGAGTCAAGGTAAACTAAGTTTTGCTCAAGTTTCTCGGCCCTGGTGCTGACACCGCCTCGTAACTTGTAATTTGCAGAAGCCATCGAGCCGTCGACCAATAATTTGACACCGTACGATGACCAGAAGATACCACCTGTGGTCGCCGACTTTCCTGCCGCTGCGTTATCCGGCGACGGCACGTCCATCGCCATGGCGGTCACGGACGCGTCTGAGATCGTAGGCGGCCTCTTGCTCCTGTGCTCCCCGTTTAAGTGTCTGTGCGGTGGACTCCGTCTTTCCCGTAACGATTACGAAACTTGTTCTTAGTTCTTACGATGCACCTTTTTGTGTTCTCAGTATCCAGAGTTCCCGGACGTCGCCTCATCATCACAAGCACTAGGGTACGAGTCACAGCAGTCTCATTACACAGAGTTCACATCCAACAAATCTGCACTTGTTCCTGCTCAAGGTTCATTGCCTTCAGACTTCTTTATCACGAGTCAAGGTAAACAAAGTTTTGCTCAAGTTTCTCGGCCCTGTTGCTGACACTGCCTCGTAACTTGTAATTTGCAGAAGACATCGAGCCGTCGACCAATAATTTGAAACCATACGATGGCCGGACGATACCACCTGTGGTCGCCGCCTTTCCTGCCGCCGCGTTATCCGGCGACGACACGTCCATCGCCATGGCGGTCACGGACGCGTCTGAGAACGTAGGCGGCCTCTTGCTCCTGTGCTCCCCGTTTAAGTGTCTGTGCGGGGGACTCCGTCTTTCCCGTAACGATTACGAAACATGTTCTTAGTTCTTACGATGCACCTTTTTTTGTTCTCAGGATCCAGAGTTCCCGGACGTCGCCTCATCATCACAAGCACTAGGGTACGAGTCACAGCAGTCTCATTACACAGAGTTCACATCCAACAACTCTGCACTTGTTCCTGCTCACGGTTCATTGCCTTCAGACTTCTTTATCACGAGTCAAGGTAAAGGAACTTTTGCTCAAGTTTCTCGGCCCTGTTGCTGACACCGCCTCGTAACTTGTAATTTGCAGAAGACATCCAGCCGTCGACCAATAATGTGACACCATACGATGGCCAGACGATACCACCTGTGGTCGCCGCCTTTCCTGCCGCCGCGTTATCCGGGGACGGCACGTCCATCGCCATGGCGGTCACGGACGCGTCTAAGAACGTAGGTGGCCTCTTGCTGCTGTGCTCCCCGTTTAAGTGTCTGTGCGGTGGACTCCGTCTTTCCTGTAACGATTACGAAACATGTTCTTAGTTCTTACGATGCACCTTTTTTGTTCTCAGGTTTCAGAGTTCCCGGACGTCGCCACATCATCACAAGCACTAGGGTACGAGTCACAGCAGTGTCATTGCACAGCGTTCACATCCAACAACTCTGCACTTGTTCCTGCTCAAGGTTCATTGCCTCCAGACTTCTTTATCACGAGTCAAGGTAAACAAAGTTTTGCTCAAGTCTCTCGGCCCTGGTGCTGACACCGCCTCGTAACTTGTACTTTGCAGAAGACATCGAGCCGTCGACCAATAATTTGAGACCATACGATGGCCAGACGATACCACCTGTGGTCGCTGCCTTTCCTGCCGCCGCGTTATCCGGCGACGACACGTCCATCGCCATGGCGGTCACGGACGCGTCTGAGAACGTAGGCGGCCTCTTGCTCCTGTGCTCCCCGTTTAAGTGTCTGTGCGGTGGACTCCGTCTTTCCCGTAATGACTACGAAACATGTTCTTAGTTCTTACGATACACCTTTTTTTTGTTCTCAGGTTCCAGAGTTCCCGGACGTCGCCTCATCATCACAAGCACTAGGGTACGAGTCACAGCAGTGTCATTACACAGGGTTCACATCCAACAACTCTGCACTTGTTCCTGTTCAAGGTTCATTGCCTTCAGACTTCTTTATCACGAATCAAGGTAAAGGAACTTTTGCTCAAGTTTCTCGGCCCTGTTGCTGACACTGCCTCGTAACTTGTAATTTGCAGAAGACATCGAGCCGTCGACCAATAATTTGACACCATACGATGACCAGATACCACCTGTGGTCGCCGCCTTTCCTGCCGCCGCGTTAGCCTGGGACGGCGCGTCCATCGCCAAGGCGGTCACGGACGCGTCGAAGAACGTAGGTGGCCTCTTGCTGCTGTGCTCCCCGTTTAAGTGTTTGTGCGGTGGACTCCGTCTTTCCCGTAACGATTACGAAACATGTTCTTAGTTCTTACGATGCACCTTTTTTTGTTCGCAGGTTCCAGAGTTCCCGGACGTCGCCTCATCATCACAAGCACTAGGGTACGAGTGACAGCGGTCTCATTACACAGGGTTCACATCCAACAACTCTGCACTTGTTCCTGTTCTAGGTTCATTGCCTCCAGACTTCTTTATCACGAGTCAAGGTAAAGGAACTTTTGCTCAAGTTTCTCGGCCCTGTTGCTGACACCGCCTCGTAACTTGTAATTTGCAGAAGACATCCAGCCGTCGACCAATAATGTGACACCATACGATGGCCAGACGATACCACCTGTGGTCGCCGCCTTTCCTGCCGCCGCGTTATCCGGGGACGGCACGTCCATCGCCATGGCGGTCACGGACGCGTCTAAGAACGTAGGTGGCCTCTTGCTGCTGTGCTCCCCGTTTAAGTGTCTGTGCGGTGGACTCCGTCTTTCCTGTAACGATTACGAAACATGTTCTTAGTTCTTACGATGCACCTTTTTTGTTCTCAGGTTTCAGAGTTTCCGGACGTCGCCACATCATCACAAGCACTAGGGTACGAGTCACAGCAGTGTCATTGCACAGCGTTCACATCCAACAACTCTGCACTTGTTCCTGCTCAAGGTTCATTGCCTCCAGACTTCTTTATCACGAGTCAAGGTAAACAAAGTTTTGCTCAAGTTTCTCGGCCCTGGTGCTGACACCGCCTCGTAACTTGTACTTTGCAGAAGACATCGAGCCGTCGACCAATAATTTGAGACCATACGATGGCCAGACGATACCACCTGTGGTCGCTGCCTTTCCTGCCGCCGCGTTATCCGGCGACGGCACATCCATCGCCATGACGGTCACGGACGCGTCTGAGAACGTCAGCGGCCTCTTGCTCCTGTGCTCCCCGTTTAAGTGTCTGTGCGGTGGACTCCGTCTTTCCCGTAACGATTACGAAACTTGTTCTTAGTTCTTACGATGCACCTTTTTGTGTTCTCAGGATCCAGAGTTCCCGGACGTCGCCTCATCATCACAAGCACTAGGGTACGAGTCGCAGCAGTCTCATTACACAGAGTTCACATCCAACAAATCTGCACTTGTTCCTGCTCAAGGTTCATTGCCTTCAGACTTCTTTATCACGAGTCAAGGTAAACAAAGTTTTGCTCAAGTTTCTCGGCCCTGTTGCTGACACTGCCTCGTAACTTGTAATTTGCAGAAGACATCGAGCCGTCGACCAATAATTTGAAACCATACGATGGCCAGACGATACCACCTGTGGTCGCCGCCTTTCCTGCCGCCGCGTTATCCGGCGACGACACGTCCATCGCCATGGCGGTCACGGACGCGTCTGAGAACGTAGGCGGCCTCTTGCTCCTGTGCTCCCCGTTTAAGTGTCTGTGCGGTGGACTCCGTCTTTCCCGTAACGATTACGAAACATGTTCTTAGTTCTTACGATGCACCTTTTTTGTTCTCAGGTTTCAGAGTTCCCGGACGTCGCCACATCATCACAAGCACTAGGGTACGAGTCACAGCAGTGTCATTACACAGGGTTCACATCCAACAACTCTGCACTTGGTCCTGCTCAAGGTTCATTGCCTTCAGACTTCTTTATCACGAGTCAAGGTAAACAATGTTTTGCTCAAGTTTCTCGGCCCTGGTGCTAACACCGCCTCGTAACTTGCAATTTGCAGAAGCCATCGAGCCGTCGACCAATAATTTGACACCATAGGATGGCCAGACGATACCACCTGTGGTCTCCGCCTTTCCTGCCGCCGCGTTATCCGGCGACGGCACGTCCATCACCATGGCGGTCACAGACGCGTCTGAGAACGTAGGTGGCCTCTTGCTGCTGTGCTCCCCGTTTAAGTGTCTGTGCGGTGGACTCCGTCTTTCCCGTAACGACTACGAAACATGTTCTTAGTTCTTACGATGCACCTCTTTTTTTTGTTCTCAGGTTCCAGAGTTCCCGGACGTCGCCTCCTCATCACAAGCACTAGGGTACGAGTCACAGCAGTGTCATTACACAGGGTTCACATCCAACAACTCTGCACTTGTTCCTGTGCAAGGTTCATTGCCTTCAGACTTCTTTATCACGAATCAAGGTAAAGGAACTTTTGCTCAAGTTTCTCGGCCCTGTTGCTGACACTGCCTCGTAACTTGTAATTTGCAGAAGACATCGAGCCGTCGACCAATAATTTGACACCATACGATGACCAGATACCACCTGTGGTCGCCGCCTTTCCTGCCGCCGCGTTAACCTGGGACGGCGCGTCCATCGCCATGGCGGTCACGGACGCGTCTAAGAACGTAGGTGGCCTCTTGCTGCTGTGCTCCCCGTTTAAGTGTCTGTGCGGTGGACTCCGTCTTTCCCGTAACGATTACGAAACATGTTCTTAGTTTGTACGATCCACTTTTTTTGTTCTCAGGTTCTAGAGTTCCCGGACGTCGCCACATCATCACAAGCACTAGGATACGCGTCACAGCGGTCTCATTACACAGGGTTCACATCCAACAACTCTGCACTTGTTCCTGCTCAAGGTTCATTGCCTTCAGACTTCTTTATCACGAGTCAAGGTAAACAAAGTTTTGCTCAAGTATCTCGGCCCTTGTGTTGACACCGCCTCGTAACTTGTAATTTGCAGAAGACATCGAGCCGTCGACCAATAATTTGACGCCATACGATGACCAGACGATACCACCTGTGGTCGCCGCCTTTCCTGCCGCCGCGTTGCCTGGGACGGCGCGTCCATCGCCAAGGCGGCCACGGACGCGTCTAAGAACGTAGGTGGCCTGTTGCTGCTGTGCTTCCCGTCTAAGTGTTTGTGCGGTGGACTCCGTCTTTCCCGTAACGATTACGAAACATGTCCTTAGTTCTTACGATGCACCTTTTTTGTTCGCAGGTTCCAGAGTTCCCGGACGTCGCCTCATCATCACAAGCACTAGGGTACGAGTCACAGCGGTCTCATTACACAGGGTTCACATCCAACAACTCTGCACTTGTTCCTGTTCAAGGTTCATTGCCTTCAGACTTCTTCATCACGAGTCAAGGTAAAGGCACTTTTGCTCAAGTTTCTCGGCCCTGTTGCTGACACCGCCTCTTAACTTGTAATTTGCAGAAGACATCCAGCCGTCGACCAATAATGTGACACCATACGATGGCCAGACGATACCACCTGTGGTCGCCGCCTTTCCTGCCGCCGCGTTATCCGGGGACGGCACGTCCATCGCCATGGCGGTCACGGACGCGTCTAAGAACGTAGGTGGCCTCTTGCTGCTGTGCTCCCCATTTAAGTGTCTGTGCGGTGGACTCCGTCTTTCCTGTAACGATTACGAAACATGTTCTTAGTTCTTACGATGCACCTTTTTTGTTCTCAGGTTGCAGAGTTCCCGGACGCCGCCACATCATCACAAGCACTAGGGTACGAGTCACAGCAGTGTCATTACACAGCGTTCACATCCAGTAACTCTGCACTTGTTCCTGCTCAAGGTTCATTGCCTCCAGACTTCTTTATCACGAGTCAAGGTAAACAAAGTTTTGCTCAAGTCTCTCGGCCCTGGTGCTGACACCGCCTCGTAACTTGTAATTTGCAGAAGACATCGAGCCGTCGACCAATAATTTGAAACCATACGATGGCCAGACGATACCACCTGTGGTCGCCGCCTTTCCTGCCGCCGCGTTATCCGGCGACGACACGTCCATCGCCATGGCGGTCACGGACGCGTCTGAGAACGTAGGCGGCCTCTTGCTCCTGTGCTCCCCGTTTAAGTGTCTGTGCGGGGGACTCCGTCTTTCCCGTAACGATTACGAAACATGTTCTTAGTTCTTACGATGCACCTTTTTTTGTTCTCAGGATCCAGAGTTCCCGGACGTCGCCTCATCATCACAAGCACTAGGGTACGAGTCACAGCAGTCTCATTACACAGAGTTCACATCCAACAACTCTGCACTTGTTCCTGCTCAAGGTTCATTGCCTTCAGACTTCTTTATCACGAGTCAAGGTAAACAAAGTTTTGCTCAAGTATCTCGGCCCTGGTGTTGACACCGCCTCGTAACTTGTAATTTGCAGAAGACATCGAGCCGTCGACCAATAATTTGACACCATACGATGACCAGACGATACCACCTGTGGTCGCCGCCTTTCCTGCCGCCGCGTTAGCCTGGGAAGGCGCGTCCATCGCCAAGGCAGTCACGGACGCGTCTAAGAACGTAGGTGACCTCTTGCTCCTGTGCTCCCCGTTTAAGTGTTTGTGCGGTGGACTCCGTCTTTCCCGTAACGATTACGAAACATGTTCTTAGTTCTTACGATGCACCTTTTTTGTTCTCAGGTTTCAGAGTTCCCGGACGTCGCCACATCATCACAAGCACTAGGGTACGAGTGACAGCAGTGTCATTACACAGGGTTCACATCCAACAACTCTGCACTTGGTCCTGCTCAAGGTTCATTGCCTTCAGACTTCTTTATCACGAGTCAAGGTAAACAAAGTTTTGCTCAAGTTTCTCGGCCCTGTTGCTAACACCGCCTCGTAACTTGTAATTTGCAGAAGCCATCGAGCCGTCGACCAATAATTTGACACCATACGATGGCCAGACGATACCACCTGTGGTCGCCGCCTTTCCTGCCGCCGCGTTATCCGGCGACGACACGTCCATCGCCATGGCGGTCACGGACGCGTCTGAGAACGTAGGCGGCCTCTTGCTCCTGTGCTCCCCGTTTAAGTGTCTGTGCGGGGGACTCCGTCTTTCCCGTAACGATTACGAAACATGTTCTTAGTTCTTACGATGCACCTTTTTTTGTTCTCAGGTTCCAGATTTCCCGGACGTCGCCTCATCATCACAAGCACTAGGGTACGAGTCACAGCAGTGTCATTACACAGGGTTCACATCCAACAACTCTGCACTTGTTCCTGTTCAAGGTTCATTGCCTTCAGACTTCTTTATCACGAATCAAGGTAAAGGAACTTTTGCTCAAGTTTCTCGGCCCTGTTGCTGACACTGCCTCGTAACTTGTAATTTGCAGAAGACATCGAGCCGTCGACCAATAATTTGACACCATACGATGACCAGATACCACCTGTGGTCACCGCCTTTCCTGCCGCCGCGTTAGCCTGGGACGGTGCGTCCATCGCCAAGGCGGTCACGGACGCGTCGAAGAACGTAGGTGGCCTCTTGCTGCTGTGCTCCCCGTTTAAGTGTTTGTGCGGTGGACTCCGTCTTTCCCGTAACGATTACGAAACATGTTCTTAGTTCTTACGATGCACCTTTTTTTGTTCGCAGGTTCCAGAGTTCCCGGACGTCGCCTCATCATCACAAGCACTAGGGTACGAGTCACAGCGGTCTCATTACACAGGGTTCACATCCAACAACTCTGCACTTGTTCCTGTTCTAGGTTCATTGCCTTCAGGCTCCTTTATCACGAGTCAAGGTAAAGGAACTTTTGCTCAAGTTTCTCGGCCCTGTTGCTGACACCGCCTCGTAACTTCTAATTTGCAGAAGACATCCAGCCGTCGACCAATAATGTGACACCATACGATGGCCAGACGATACCACCTGTGGTCGCCGCCTTTCCTGCCGCCGCGTTATCCGGCGACGACACGTCCATCGCCATGGCGGTCACGGACGCGTCTGAGAACGTAGGCGGCCTCTTGCTCCTGTGCTCCCCGTTTAAGTGTCTGTGCGGTGGACTCCGTCTTTCCCGTAACGATTACGAAACATGTTCTTAGTTCTTACGATGCACCTTTTTTTGTTCTCAGGATCCAGAGTTCCCGGACGTCGCCTCATCATCACAAGCACTAGGGTACGAGTCACAACAGTCTCATTACACAAGTTCACATCCAACAACTCTGCACTTGTTCCTGCTCAAGGTTCATTGCCTTTAGACTTCTTTATCACGAGTCGAGGTAAACAAAGTTTTGCTCAAGTATCTCGGCCCTGGTGTTGACACCGCCTCGTAACTTGTAATTTGCAGAAGACATCGAGCCGTCGACCAATAATTTGACACCATACGATGACCAGACGATACCACCTGTGGTCGCCGCCTTTCCTGCCGCCGCGTTAGCCTGGGAAGGCGCGTCCATCGCCAAGGCAGTCACGGACGCGTCTAAGAACGTAGGTGACCTCTTGCTCCTGTGCTCCCCGTTTATGTGTTTGTGCGGTGGACTCCGTCTTTCCCGTATCGATTACGAAACATGTTCTTAGTTCTTACGATGCACCTTTTTTGTTCTCAGGTATCAGAGTTCCCGGACGTCGCCACATCATCACAAGCACTAGGGTACGAGTCACAGCAGTGTCATTACACAGGGTTCACATCCAACAACTCTGCACTTGGTCCTGCTCAAGGTTCATTGCCTTCAGACTTCTTTATCACGAGTCAAGGTAAACAAAGTTTTGCTCAAGTTTCTCGGCCCTGGTGCTAACACCGCCTCGTAACTTGCAATTTGCAGAAGCCATCGAGCCGTCGACCAATAATTTGACACCATACGATGGCCAGACGATACCACCTGTGGTCTCCGCCTTTCCTGCCGCCGCGTTATCCGGCGACGGCACGTCCATCACCATGGCGGTCACGGACGCGTCTGAGAACGTAGGTGGCCTCTTGCTGCTGTGCTCCCCGTTTAAGTGTCTGTGCGGTGGACTCCGTCTTTCCCGTAACGACTACGAAACATGTTCTTAGTTCTTACGATGCACCTTTTTTTTGTTCTCAGGTTCCAGAGTTCCCGGACGTCGCCTCATCATCACAACCACTAGGGTACGAGTCACAGCAGTGTCATTACACAGGGTTCACATCCAACAACTCTGCACTTGTTCCTGTGCAAGGTTCATTGCCTTCAGACTTCTTTATCACGAGTCAAGGTAAAGGAACTTTTGCTCAAGTTTCTCGGCCGTGTTGCTGACACTGCCTCGTAACTTGTAATTTGCAGAAGACATCGAGCCGTCGACCAATAATTTGACACCATACGATGACCAGATACCACCTGTGGTCGCCGCCTTTCCTGCCGCCGCGTTAACCTGGGACGGCGCGTCCATCGCCATGGCGGTCACGGACGCGTCTAAGAACGTAGGTGGCCTCTTGCTGCTGTGCTCCCCGTTTAAGTGTCTGTGCGGTGGACTCCGTCTTTCCCGTAACGATTACGAAACATGTTCTTAGTTTGTACGATCCACTTTTTTTGTTCTCAGGTTCTAGAGTTCCCGGACGTCGCCACATCATCACAAGCACTAGGATACGCGTCACAGCGGTCTCATTACACAGGGTTCACATCCAACAACTCTGCACTTGTTCCTGTTCAAGGTTCATTGCCTTCAGACTTCTTTATCACGAGTCGAGGTAAAGGAACTTTTGCTCAAGTTTCTCGGCCCTGTTGCTGACACCGCCTCGTAACTTGTAATTTGCAGAAGACATCGAGCCGTCGACCAATAATTTGACGCCATACGATGACCAGACGATACCACCTGTGGTCGCCGCCTTTCCTGCCGCCGCGTTGCCTGGGACGGCGCGTCCATCGCCAAGGCGGCCATGGACGCGTCTGAGAACGTAGGCGGCCTCTTGCTCCTGTGCTCCCCGTTTAAGTGTCTGTGCGTTGGACTCCGTCTTCCCGTAACGATTACGAAACATGTTCTTAGTTCTTACGATGCACATTTTTTTGTTCTCAGGATCCAGAGTTCCCGGACGTCGCCTCATCATCACAAGCACTAGGGTACGAGTCACAGCAGTTTCATTACACAGAGTTCACATCCAACAACTCTGCACTTGTTCCTGCTCAAGGTTCATTGCCTTCAGACTTCTTTATCACGAGTCAAGGTAAACAAAGTTTTGCTCAAGTTTCTCGGCCCTGGTGCTGACACCGCCTCGTAACTTGTAATTTGCAGAAGCCATCGAGCCGTCGACCAATAATTTGACACCGTACGATGACCAGACAATACCACCTGTGGTCGCCGACTTTCCTGCCGCCGCGTTATCCGGGGACGGCGAGTCTATCGCCATGGCGGTCACGGACGCGTCTGAGAACGTAGGCGGCCTCTTGCTCCTTTGTTCCCCGTTTAAGTGTCTGTGCGGTGGACTCCTTCTTTCACGTAACGATTACGAAACATGTTCTTAGTTCTTACGATGCACCTTTTTTTGTTCGCAGGTTCCAGAGTTCCCGGACGTCGCCTCATCATCACAAGCACTAGGGTACCAGTCACAGCGGTCTCATTACTCAGGGTTCACATCCAACAACTCTGCACTTGGTCCTGCTCAAGGTTCATTGCCTTCAGACTTCTTTATCACGAGTCAAGGTAAACAAAGTTTTGCTCAAGTTTCTCGGCCCTGGTGTTGACACGGCCTCGTAACTTGTAATTTGCAGAAGACATCGAGCCGTCGACCAATAATTTGACACCATACGATGGCCAGACGATACCACCTGTGGTCGCCGCCTTTCGTGCCGCCGCGTTATCCGGGGACGGCGCGTCCATCGCCATGGCGGTCACGGACGCGTCTGAGAACGTAGGTGGCCTCTTGGTGCCGTGCTCCCCGTTTAAGTGTCTGTGCGGTGGACTCCGTCTTTCCCGTAACGACTACGAAACATGTTCTTAGTTCTTACGATGCACCCTTTTTTTGTTCTCAGGTTCCAGAGTTCCCGGACGTCGCCTCATCATCACAAGCACTAGGGTACGAGTCACAGCAGTGTCATTACACAGGGTTCACATCCAACAACTCTGCACTTGTTCCTGTTCAAGGTTCATTGCCTTCAGACTTCTTTATAACGAGTCAAGGTAAACTAAGTTTTGCTCAAGTTTCTCGGCCCTGGTGCTGACACCGCCTCGTAACTTGTAATTTGCAGAAGCCATCGAGCCGTCGACCAATAATTTGACACCGTACGATGACCAGACGATACCACCTGTGGTCGCCGACTTTCCTGCCGCTGCGTTATCCGGCGACGGCACGTCCATCGCCATGGCGGTCACGGACGCGTCTGAGATCGTAGGCGGCCTCTTGCTCCTGTGCTCCCCGTTTAAGTGTCTGTGCGGTGGACTCCGTCTTTCCCGTAACGATTACGAAACTTGTTCTTAGTTCTTACGATGCACCTTTTTGTGTTCTCAGGATCCAGAGTTCCCGGACGTCGCCTCATCATCACAAGCACTAGGGTACGAGTCACAGCAGTCTCATTACACAGAGTTCACATCCAACAAATCTGCACTTGTTCCTGCTCAAGGTTCATTGCCTTCAGACTTCTTTATCACGAGTCAAGGTAAACAAAGTTTTGCTCAAGTTTCTCGGCCCTGTTGCTGACACTGCCTCGTAACTTGTAATTTGCAGAAGACATCGAGCCGTCGACCAATAATTTGAAACCATACGATGGCCGGACGATACCACCTGTGGTCGCCGCCTTTCCTGCCGCCGCGTTATCCGGCGACGACACGTCCATCGCCATGGCGGTCACGGACGCGTCTGAGAACGTAGTCGGCCTCTTGCTCCTGTGCTCCCCGTTTAAGTGTCAGTGCGGGGGACTCCGTCTTTCCCGTAACGATTACGAAACATGTTCTTAGTTCTTACGATGCACCTTTTTTTTGTTCTCAGGATCCAGAGTTCCCGGACGTCGCCTCATCATCACAAGCACTAGGGTACGAGTCACAGCAGTCTCATTACACAGAGTTCACATCCAACAACTCTGCACTTGTTCCTGCTCACGGTTCATTGCCTTCAGACTTCTTTATCACGAGTCAAGGTAAAGGAACTTTTGCTCAAGTTTCTCGGCCCTGTTGCTGACACCGCCTCGTAACTTGTAATTTGCAGAAGACATCCAGCCGTCGACCAATAATGTGACACCATACGATGGCCAGACGATACCACCTGTGGTCGCCGCCTTTCCTGCCGCCGCGTTATCCGGGGACGGCACGTCCATCGCCATGGCGGTCACGGACGCGTCTAAGAACGTAGGTGGCCTCTTGCTGCTGTGCTCCCCGTTTAAGTGTCTGTGCGGTGGACTCCGTCTTTCCTGTAACGATTACGAAACATGTTCTTAGTTCTTACGATGCACCTTTTTTGTTCTCAGGTTTCAGAGTTCCCGGACGTCGCCACATCATCACAAGCACTAGGGTACGAGTCACAGCAGTGTCATTGCACAGCGTTCACATCCAACAACTCTGCACTTGTTCCTGCTCAAGGTTCATTGCCTCCAGACTTCTTTATCACGAGTCAAGGTAAACAAAGTTTTGCTCAAGTCTCTCGGCCCTGGTGCTGACACCGCCTCGTAACTTGTACTTTGCAGAAGACATCGAGCCGTCGACCAATAATTTGAGACCATACGATGGCCAGACGATACCACCTGTGGTCGCTGCCTTTCCTGCCGCCGCGTTATCCGGCGACGACACGTCCATCGCCATGGCGGTCACGGACGCGTCTGAGAACGTAGGCGGCCTCTTGCTCCTGTGCTCCCCGTTTAAGTGTCTGTGCGGTGGACTCCGTCTTTCCCGTAACGACTACGAAACATGTTCTTAGTTCTTACGATACACCTTTTTTTTGTTCTCAGGTTCCAGAGTTCCCGGACGTCGCCTCATCATCACAAGCACTAGGGTACGAGTCACAGCAGTGTCATTACACAGGGTTCACATCCAACAACTCTGCACTTGTTCCTGTTCAAGGTTCATTGCCTTCAGACTTCTTTATCACGAATCAAGGTAAAGGAACTTTTGCTCAAGTTTCTCGGCCCTGTTGCTGACACTGCCTCGTAACTTGTAATTTGCAGAAGACATCGAGTCGTCGACCAATAATTTGACACCATACGATGACCAGATACCACCTGTGGTCGCCGCCTTTCCTGCCGCCGCGTTAGCCTGGGACGGCGCGTCCATCGCCAAGGCGGTCACGGACGCGTCGAAGAACGTAGGTGGCCTCTTGCTGCTGTGCTCCCCGTTTAAGTGTTTGTGCGGTGGACTCCGTCTTTCCCGTAACGATTACGAAACATGTTCTTAGTTCTTACGATGCACCTTTTTTTGTTCGCAGGTTCCAGAGTTCCCGGACGTCGCCTCATCATCACAAGCACTAGGGTACGAGTGACAGCGGTCTCATTACACAGGGTTCACATCCAACAACTCTGCACTTGTTCCTGTTCTAGGTTCATTGCCTCCAGACTTCTTTATCACGAGTCAAGGTAAAGGAACTTTTGCTCAAGTTTCTCGGCCCTGTTGCTGACACCGCCTCGTAACTTGTAATTTGCAGAAGACATCCAGCCGTCGACCAATAATGTGACACCATACGATGGCCAGACGATACCACCTGTGGTCGCCGCCTTTCCTGCCGCCGCGTTATCCGGGGACGGCACGTCCATCGCCATGGCGGTCACGGACGCGTCTAAGAACGTAGGTGGCCTCTTGCTGCTGTGCTCCCCGTTTAAGTGTCTGTGCGGGGGACTCCGTCTTTCCTGTAACGATTATGAAACATGTTCTTAGTTCTTACGATGCACCTTTTTTGTTCTCAGGTTTCAGAGTTCCCGGACGTCGCCACATCATCACAAGCACTAGGGTACGAGTCACAGCAGTGTCATTGCACAGCGTTCACATCCAACAACTCTGCACTTGTTCCTGCTCAAGGTTCATTGCCTCCAGACTTCTTTATCACGAGTCAAGGTAAACAAAGTTTTGCTCAAGTCTCTCGGCCCTGGTGCTGACACCGCCTCGTAACTTGTACTTTGCAGAAGACATCGAGCCGTCGACCAATAATTTGAGACCATACGATGGCCAGACGATACCACCTGTGGTCGCTGCCTTTCCTGCCGCCGCGTTATCCGGCGACGGCACATCCATCGCCATGACGGTCACGGACGCGTCTGAGAACGTAGGCGGCCTCTTGCTCCTGTGCTCCTCGTTTAAGTGTCTGTGCGGTGGACTCCGTCTTTCCCGTAACGATTACGAAACTTGTTCTTAGTTCTTACGATGCACCTTTTTGTGTTCTCAGGATCCAGAGTTCCCGGACGTCGCCTCATCATCACAAGCACTAGGGTACGAGTCACAGCAGTCTCATTACACAGAGTTCACATCCAACAAATCGGCACTTGTTCCTGCTCAAGGTTCATTGCCTTCAGACTTCTTTATCACGAGTCAAGGTAAACAAAGTTTTGCTCAAGTTTCTCGGCCCTGTTGCTGACACTGCCTCGTAACTTGTAATTTGCAGAAGACATCGAGCCGTCGACCTATAATTTGAAACCATACGATGGCCAGACGATACCACCTGTGGTCGCCGCCTTTCCTGCCGCCGCGTTATCCGGCGACGACACGTCCATCGCCATGGCGGTCACGGACGCGTCTGAGAACGTAGGCGCCCTCTTGCTCCTGTGCTCCCCGTTTAAGTGTCTGTGCGGTGGACTCCGTCTTTCCCGTAACGATTACGAAACATGTTCTTAGTTCTTACGATGCACCTTTTTTGTTCTCAGGTTTCAGAGTTCCCGGACGTCGCCACATCATCACAAGCACTAGGGTACGAGTCACAGCAGTGTCATTACACAGGGTTCACATCCAACAACTCTGCACTTGGTCCTGCTCAAGGTTCATTGCCTTCAGACTTCTTTATCACGAGTCAAGGTAAACAATGTTTTGCTCAAGTTTCTCGGCCCTGGTGCTAACACCGCCTCGTAACTTGCAATTTGCAGAAGCCATCGAGCCGTCGACCAATAATTTGACACCATAGGATGGCCAGACGATACCACCTGTGGTCTCCGCCTTTCCTGCCGCCGCGTTATCCGGCGACGGCACGTCCATCACCATGGCGGTCACGGACGCGTCTGAGAACGTAGGTGGCCTCTTGCTGCTGTGCTCCCCGTTTAAGTGTCTGTGCGGTGGACTCCGTCTTTCCCGTAACGACTACGAAACATGTTCTTAGTTCTTACGATGCACCTCTTTTTTTTGTTCTCAGGTTCCAGAGTTCCCGGACGTCGCCTCCTCATCACAAGCACTAGGGTACGAGTCACAGCAGTGTCATTACACAGGGTTCACATCCAACAACTCTGCACTTGTTCCTGTGCAAGGTTCATTGCCTTCAGACTTCTTTATCACGAATCAAGGTAAAGGTACTTTTGCTCAAGTTTCTCGGCCCTGTTGCTGACACTGCCTCGTAACTTGTAATTTGCAGAAGACCTCGAGCCGTCGACCAATAATTTGACACCATACGATGACCAGATACCACCTGTGGTCGCCGCCTTTCCTGCCGCCGCGTTAACCTGGGACGGCGCGTCCATCGCCATGGCGGTCACGGACGCGTCTAAGAACGTAGGTGGCCTCTTGCTGCTGTGCTCCCCGTTTAAGTGTCTGGGCGGTGGACTCCGTCTTTCCCGTAACGATTACGAAACATGTTCTTAGTTTGTACGATCCACTTTTTTTGTTCTCAGGTTCTAGAGTTCCCGGACGTCGCCACATCATCACAAGCACTAGGATACGCGTCACAGCGGTCTCATTACACAGGGTTCACATCCAACAACTCTGCACTTGTTCCTGTTCAAGGTTCATTGCCTTCAGACTTCTTTATCACGAGTCAAGGTAAAGGAACTTTTGCTCAAGTTTCTCGGCCCTGTTGCTGACACCGCCTCGTAACTTGTAATTTGCAGAAGACATCCAGCCGTCGACCAATAATGTGACACCATACGATGGCCAGACGATACCACCTGTGGTCGCCGCCTTTCCTGCCGCCGCGTTATCCGGGGACGGCACGTCCATCGCCTTGGCGGTCACGGACGCGTCTAAGAACGTAGGTGGCCTCTTGCTGCTGTGCTCCCCGTTTAAGTGTCTGTGCGGTGGACTCCGTCTTTCCCGTAACGATTACGAAACACGTTCTTAGTTCTTACGATGCACCTTTTTTGTTCTCAGGTTTCAGAGTTCCCGGACGTCGCCTCATCATCACAAGCACTAGGGTACCAGTCACAGCAGTGTCTTTACACAGGGTTCACATCCAACAACTCTGCACTTGTTCCTGCTCAAGGTTCATTGCCTTCAGACTTCTTTATCACGAGTCAAGGTAAACAAAGTTTTGCTCAAGTATCTCGGCCCTTGTGTTGACACCGCCTCGTAACTTGTAATTTGCAGAAGACATCGAGCCGTCGACCAATAATTTGACGCCATACGATGACCAGACGATACCACCTGTGGTCGCCGCCTTTCCTGCCGCCGCGTTGCCTGGGACGACGCGTCCATCGCCAAGGCGGCCACGGACGCGTCTAAGAACGTAGGTGGCCTGTTGCTGCTGTGCTTCCCGTCTAAGTGTTTGTGCGGTGGACTCCGTCTTTCCCGTAACGATTACGAAACATGTCCTTAGTTCTTACGATGCACCTTTTTTGTTCGCAGGTTCCAGAGTTCCCGGACGTCGCCTCATCATCACAAGCACTAGGGTACGAGTCACAGCGGTCTCATTACACAGGGTTCACATCCAACAACTCTGCACTTGTTCCTGTTCAAGGTTCATTGCCTTCAGACTTCTTCATCACGAGTCAAGGTAAACAAAGTTTTGCTCAAGTCTCTCGGCCCTGGTGCTGACACCGCCTCGTAACTTGTAATTTGCAGAAGACATCGAGCCGTCGACCAATAATTTGACACCATACGATGGCCAGACGATACCACCTGTGGTCGCCGCCTTTCCTGCCGCTGCGTTATCCGGCGACGGCACGTCCATGGCCATGGCGGTCACGGACGCGTCTGAGAACGTAGGCGGCCTCTTGCTCCTGTGCTCCCCGTTTAAGTGTCTGTGCGGTGGTCTCCGTCTTTCCCGTAACGATTAAGAAACTTGTTCTTAGTTCTTACGATGCACCTTTTTGTGTTCTCAGGATCCAGAGTTCCCGGACGTCGCCTCATCATCACAAGCACTAGGGTACGAGTCACAGCAGTCTCATTACACAGAGTTCACATCCAACAAATCTGCACTTGTTCCTGCTCAAGGTTCATTGCCTTCAGACTTCTTTATCACGAGTCAAGGTAAACAAAGTTTTGCTCAAGTTTCTCGGCCCTGTTGCTGACACTGCCTCGTAACTTGTAATTTGCAGAAGACATCGAGCCGTCGACCAATAATTTGAAACCATACGATGGCCAGACGATACCACCTGTGGTCGCCGCCTTTCCTGCCGCCGCGTTATCCGGCGACGACACGTCCATCGCCATGGCGGTCACGGACGCGTCTGAGAACGTAGGCGGCCTCTTGCTCCTGTGCTCCCCGTTTAAGTGTCTGTGCGGGGGACTCCGTCTTTCCCGTAACGATTACGAAACATGTTCTTAGTTCTTACGATGCACCTTTTTTTGTTCTCAGGATCCAGAGTTCCCGGACGTCGCCTCATCATCACAAGCACTAGGGTACGAGTCACAGCAGTCTCATTACACAGAGTTCACATCCAACAACTCTGCACTTGTTCCTGCTCAAGGTTCATTGCCTTCAGACTTCTTTATCACGAGTCAAGGTAAACAAAGTTTTGCTCAAGTATCTCGGCCCTGGTGTTGACACCGCCTCGTAACTTGTAATTTGCAGAAGACATCGAGCCGTCGACCAATAATTTGACACCATACGATGACCAGACGATACCACCTGTGGTCGCCGCCTTTCCTGCCGCCGCGTTAGCCTGGGAAGGCGCGTCCATCGCCAAGGCAGTCACGGACGCGTCTAAGAACGTAGGTGACCTCTTGCTCCTGTGCTCCCCGTTTAAGTGTTTGTGCGGTGGACTCCGTCTTTCCCGTAACGATTACGAAACATGTTCTTAGTTCTTACGATGCACCTTTTTTGTTCTCAGGTTTCAGAGTTCCCGGACGTCGCCACATCATCACAAGCACTAGGGTACGAGTCACAGCAGTGTCATTACACAGGGTTCACATCCAACAACTCTGCACTTGGTCCTGCTCAAGGTTCATTGCCTTCAGACTTCTTTATCACGATTCAAGGTAAACAAAGTTTTGCTCAAGTTTCTCGGCCCTGGTGCTAACACCGCCTCGTAACTTGTAATTTGCAGAAGCCATCGAGCCGTCGACCAATAATTTGACACCATACGATGGCCAGACGATACCACCTGTGGTCTCCGCCTTTCCTGCCGCCGCGTTATCCGGCGACGGCACGTCCATCACCATGGCGGTCACGGACGCGTCTGAGAACTTAGGTGGCCTCTTGCTGCTGTGCTCCCCGTTTAAGTGTCTGTGCGGTGGACTCCGTCTTTCCCGTAACGACTACGAAACATGTTCTTAGTTCTTACGATGCACCTTTTTTTGTTCTCAGGATCCAGAGTTCCCGGACGTCGCCTCATCATCACAAGCACTAGGGTACGAGTCACAGCAGTCTCATTACACAGAGTTCACATCCAACAACTCTGCACTTGTTCCTGCTCAAGGTTCATTGCCTTCAGACTTCTTCATCACGAGTCAAGGTAAACAAAGTTTTGCTCAAGTATCTCGGCCCTGGTGTTGACACCGCCTCGTAACTTGTAATTTGCAGAAGACATCGAGCCGTCGACCAATAATTTGACACCATACGATGACCAGACGATACCACCTGTGGTCGCCGCCTTTCCTGCCGCCGCGTTAGCCTGGGAAGGCGCGTCCATCGCCAAGGCAGTCACGGACGCGTCTAAGAACGTAGGTGACCTCTTGCTCCTGTGCTCCCCGTTTAAGTGTTTGTGCGGTGGACTCCGTCTTTCCCGTAACGATTACGAAACATGTTCTTAGTTCTTACGATGCACCTTTTTTGTTCTCAGGTTTCAGAGTTCCCGGACGTCGCCACATCATCACAAGCACTAGGGTACGAGTGACAGCAGTGTCATTACACAGGGTTCACATCCAACAACTCTGCACTTGGTCCTGCTCAAGGTTCATTGCCTTCAGACTTCTTTATCACGAGTCAAGGTAAACAAAGTTTTGCTCAAGTTTCTCGGCCCTGTTGCTAACACCGCCTCGTAACTTGTAATTTGCAGAAGCCATCGAGCCGTCGACCAATAATTTGACACCATACGATGGCCAGACGATACCACCTGTGGTCGCCGCCTTTCCTGCCGCCGCGTTATCCGGCGACGACACGTCCATCGCCATGGCGGTCACGGACGCGTCTGAGAACGTAGGCGGCCTCTTGCTCCTGTGCTCCCCGTTTAAGTGTCTGTGCGGGGGACTCCGTCTTTCCCGTAACGATTACGAAACATGTTCTTAGTTCTTACGATGCACCTTTTTTTGTTCTCAGGTTCCAGATTTCCCGGACGTCGCCTCATCATCACAAGCACTAGGGTACGAGTCACAGCAGTGTCATTACACAGGGTTCACATCCAACAACTCTGCACTTGTTCCTGTTCAAGGTTCATTGCCTTCAGACTTCTTTATCACGAATCAAGGTAAAGGAACTTTTGCTCAAGTTTCTCGGCCCTGTTGCTGACACTGCCTCGTAACTTGTAATTTGCAGAAGACATCGAGCCGTCGACCAATAATTTGACACCATACGATGACCAGATACCACCTGTGGTCGCCGCCTTTCCTGCCGCCGCGTTAGCCTGGGACGGCGCGTCCATCGCCAAGGCGGTCACGGACGCGTCGAAGAACGTAGGTGGCCTCTTGCTGCTGTGCTCCCCGTTTAAGTGTTTGTGCGGTGGACTCCGTCTTTCCCGTAACGATTACGAAACATGTTCTTAGTTCTTACGATGCACCTTTTTTTGTTCGCAGGTTCCAGAGTTCCCGGACGTCGCCTCATCATCACAAGCACTAGGGTACGAGTCACAGCGGTCTCATTACACAGGGTTCACATCCAACAACTCTGCACTTGTTCCTGTTCTAGGTTCATTGCCTTCTGACTCCTTTATCACGAGTCAAGGTAAAGGAACTTTTGCTCAAGTTTCTCGGCCCTGTTGCTGACACCGCCTCGTAACTTGTAATTTGCAGAAGACATCCAGCCGTCGACCAATAATGTGACACCATACGATGGCCAGACGATACCACCTGTGGTCGCCGCCTTTCCTGCCGCCGCGTTATCCGGCGACGGCACATCCATCGCCATGACGGTCACGGACGCGTCTGAGAACGTAGGCGGCCTCTTGCTCCTGTGCTCCCCGTTTAAGTGTCTGTGCGGTGGACTCCGTCTTTCCCGTAACGATTACGAAACTTGTTCTTAGTTCTTACGATGCACCTTTTTGTGTTCTCAGGATCCAGAGTTCCCGGACGTCGCCTCATCATCACAAGCACTAGGGTACGAGTCACAGCAGTCTCATTACACAGAGTTCACATCCAACAAATCTGCACTTGTTCCTGCTCAAGGTTCATTGCCTTCAGACTTCTTTATCACGAGTCAAGGTAAACAAAGTTTTGGTCAAGTTTCTCGGCCCTGTTGCTGACACTGCCTCGTAACTTGTAATTTGCAGAAGACATCGAGCCGTCGACCAATAATTTGAAACCATACGATGGCCAGACGATACCACCTGTGGTCGCCGCCTTTCCTGCCGCCGCGTTATCCGGCGACGACACGTCCATCGCCATGGCGGTCACGGACGCGTCTGAGAACGTAGGCGGCCTCTTGCTCCTGTGCTCCCCGTTTAAGTGTCTGTGCGGTGGACTCCGTCTTTCCCGTAACGATTACGAAACATGTTCTTAGTTCTTACGATGCACCTTTTTTTGTTCTCAGGATCCAGAGTTCCCGGACGTCGCCTCATCATCACAAGCACTAGGGTACGAGTCACAGCAGTCTCATTACACAAGTTCACATCCAACAACTCTGCACTTGTTCCTGCTCAAGGTTCATTGCCTTCAGACTTCTTTATCACGAGTCAAGGTAAACAAAGTTTTGCTCAAGTTTCTCGGCCCTGGTGCTAACACCGCCTCGTAACTTGCAATTTGCAGAAGCCATCGAGCCGTCGACCAATAATTTGACACCATACGATGGCCAGACGATACCACCTGTGGTCTCCGCCTTTCCTGCCGCCGCGTTATCCGGCGACGGCACGTCCATCACCATGGCGGTCACGGACGCGTCTGAGAACGTAGGTGGCCTCTTGCTGCTGTGCTCCCCGTTTAAGTGTCTGTGCGGTGGACTCCGTCTTTCCCGTAACGACTACGAAACATGTTCTTAGTTCTTACGATGCACCTTTTTTTGTTCTCAGGTTCCAGAGTTCCCGGACGTCGCCTCATCATCACAACCACTAGGGTACGAGTCACAGCAGTGTCATTACACAGGGTTCACATCCAACAACTCTGCACTTGTTCCTGTGCAAGGTTCATTGCCTTCAGACTTCTTTATCACGAGTCAAGGTAAAGGAACTTTTGCTCAAGTTTCTCGGCCGTGTTGCTGACACTGCCTCGTAACTTGTAATTTGCAGAAGACATCGAGCCGTCGACCAATAATTTGACACCATACGATGACCAGATACCACCTGTGGTCGCCGCCTTTCCTGCCGCCGCGTTAACCTGGGACGGCGCGTCCATCGCCATGGCGGTCACGGACGCGTCTAAGAACGTAGGTGGCCTCTTGCTGCTGTGCTCCCCGTTTAAGTGTCTGTGCGGTGGACTCCGTCTTTCCCGTAACGATTACGAAACGTGTTCTTAGTTTGTACGATCCACTTTTTTTGTTCTCAGGTTCTAGAGTTCCCGGACGTCGCCACATCATCACAAGCACTAGGATACGCGTCACAGCGGTCTCATTACACAGGGTTCACATCCAACAACTCTGCACTTGTTCCTGTTCAAGGTTCATTGCCTTCAGACTTCTTTATCACGAGTCGAGGTAAAGGAACTTTTGCTCAAGTTTCTCGGCCCTGTTGCTGACACCGCCTCGTAACTTGTAATTTGCAGAAGACATCGAGCCGTCGACCAATAATTTGACGCCATACGATGACCAGACGATACCACCTGTGGTCGCCGCCTTTCCTGCCGCCGCGTTGCCTGGGACGGCGCGTCCATCGCCAAGGCGGCCACGGACGCGTCTAAGAACGTAGGTGGCCTCTTGCTGCTGTGCTCCCCGTCTAAGTGTTTGTGCGGTGGACTCCGTCTTTCCCGTAACGATTACGAAACATGTCCTTAGTTCTTACGATGCACCTTTTTTGTTCGCAGGTTCCAGAGTTCCCGGACGTCGCCTCATCATCACAAGCACTAGGGTACGAGTCACAGCGGTCTCATTACACAGGGTTCACATCCAACAACTCTGCACTTGTTCCTGTTCAAGGTTCATTGCCTTCAGACTTCTTCATCACGAGTCAAGGTAAAGGAACTTTTGCTCAAGTTTCTCGGCCCTGTTGCTGACACCGCCTCTTAACTTGTAATTTGCAGAAGACATCCAGCCGTCGACCAATAATGTGACACCATACGATGGCCAGACGATACCACCTGTGGTCGCCGCCTTTCCTGCCGCCGCGTTATCCGGGGACGGCACGTCCATCGCCTTGGCGGTCACGGACGCGTCTAAGAACGTAGGTGGCCTCTTGCTGCTGTGCTCCCCGTTTAAGTGTCTGTGCGGTGGACTCCGTCTTTCCCGTAACGATTACGAAACACGTTCTTAGTTCTTACGATGCACCTTTTTTGTTCTCAGGTTTCAGAGTTCCCGGATGTCGCCTCATCATCACAAGCACTAGGGTACCAGTCACAGCAGTGTCTTTACACAGGGTTCACATCCAACAACTCTGCACTTGTTCCTGCTCAAGGTTCATTGCCTTCAGACTTCTTTATCACGAGTCAAGGTAAACAAAGTTTTGCTCAAGTATCTCGGCCCTTGTGTTGACACCGCCTCGTAACTTGTAATTTGCAGAAGACATCGAGCCGTCGACCAATAATTTGACGCCATACGATGACCAGACGATACCAGCTGTGGTCGCCGCCTTTCCTGCCGCCGCGTTGCCTGGGACGGCGCGTCCATCGCCAAGGCGGCCACGGACGCGTCTAAGAACGTAGGTTGCCTCTTGCTGCTGTGCTCCCCGTCTAAGTGTTTGTGCGGTGGACTCCGTCTTTCCCGTAACGATTACGAAACATGTCCTTAGTTCTTACGATGCACCTTTTTTGTTCGCAGGTTCCAGAGTTCCCGGACGTCGCCTCATCATCACAAGCACTAGGGTACGAGTCACAGCGGTCTCATTACACAGGGTTCACATCCAACAACTCTGCACTTGTTCCTGTTCAAGGTTCATTGCCTTCAGACTTCTTCATCACGAGTCAAGGTAAAGGAACTTTTGCTCAAGTTTCTCGGCCCTGTTGCTGACACCGCCTCTTAACTTGTAATTTGCAGAAGACATCCAGCCGTCGACCAATAATGTGACACCATACGATGGCCAGACGATACCACCTGTGGTCGCCGCCTTTCCTGCCGCCGCGTTATCCGGGGACGGCACGTCCATCGCCATGGCGGTCACGGACGCGTCTAAGAACGTAGGTGGCCTCTTGCTGCTGTGCTCCCCATTTAAGTGTCTGTGCGGTGGACTCCGTCTTTCCTGTAACGATTACGAAACATGTTCTTAGTTCTTACGATGCACCTTTTTTGTTCTCAGGTTGCAGAGTTCCCGGACGTCGCCACATCATCACAAGCACTAGGGTACGAGTCACAGCAGTGTCATTACACAGCGTTCACATCCAGTAACTCTGCACTTGTTCCTGCTCAAGGTTCATTGCCTCCAGACTTCTTTATCACGAGTCAAGGTAAACAAAGTTTTGCTCAAATCTCTCGGCCCTGGTGCTGACACCGCCTCGTAACTTGTAATTTGCAGAAGACATCGAGCCGTCGACCAATAATTTGACACCATACGATGGCCAGACGACACCACCCGTGGTCGCCTGTGATCGCCATGGCGGTCACGGACGCGTCTAAGAACGTAGGTGGCCTCTTGCTGCTGTGCTCCCAGTTTAAGTGTTTGTGCGGTGGACTCCGTCTTTCCCGTAACGATTACGAAACATCTTCTTAGTTCTTACGATGCACCTTTTTTGTTCGCAGGTTCCAGAGATCCCGGACGTCGCCTCATCATTACAAGCACTAGGGTACGAGTCACAGCAGTCTCATTACACAGAGTTCACATCCAACAACTCTGCACTTGTTCCTGCTCAAGGTTCATTGCCTTCAGACTTTTTTATCACGAGTCAAGGTAAACAAAGTTTTGCTCAAGTTTCTCGGCCCTGTTGCTGACACTGCCTCGTAATTTGTAATTTGCAGAAGACATCGAGCCGTCGACCAATAATTTGAAACCATACGATGGCCAGACGATACCACCTGTGGTCGCCGCCTTTCCTGCCGCCGCGTTATCCGGCGACGGCACGTCCATCGCCATGGCGGTCACGGACGCGTCTGAGAACGCAGGCGGCCTCTTGCTCCTGTGCTCCCCGTTTAAGTGTCTGTGCGGTGGACTCCGTCTTTCCCGTAACGATTACGAAACATGTTCTTAGTTCTTACGATGCACCTTTTTTTGTTCGCAGGTTCCAGAGTTCCCGGACGTCGCCTCATCATCACAAGCACTAGGGTACGAGTCACAGCAGTCTCATTACACAGAGTTCACATCCAACAACTCTGCACTTGTTCCTGCTCAAGGTTCATTGCCTTCAGACTTCTTTATCACGAGTCAAGGTAAACAAAGTTTTGCTCAAGTATCTCGGGCCTGGTGTTGACACCGCCTCGTAACTTGTAATTTGCAGAAGACATCGAGCCGTCGACCAATAATTTGACACCATACGATGACCAGACGATACCACCTGTGGTCGCCGCCTTTCCTGCCGCCGCGTTAGCCTGGGACGGCGCGTCCATCGCCTAGGCGGTCACGGACGCGTCTAAGAACCTAGGTGACCTCTTGCTGCTGTGCTCCCCGTTTAAGTGTTTCTGCGGTGGACTCCGTCTTTCCCGTAACGATTACGAAACATGTTCTAGTTCTTACGATGCACCTTTTTTTGTTCGCAGGTTCCAGAGTTCCCGGACGTCGCCTCATCATCACAAGCACTAGGGAACGAATCACAGCGGTCTCATTACACAGGGTTCACATCCAACAACTCTGCACTTGTTCCTGCTCAAGGTTCATTGCCTTCAGACTTCTTTATCACGAGTCAAGGTAAAGGAACTGTTGCTCAAGTATCTCGGCCCTGGTGTTGACACCGCCTCGTAACTTGTAATTTGCAGAAGACATCGAGCCGTCGACCAATAATTTGACACCATACGATGACCAGACGATACCACCTGTGGTCGCCGCATTTCCTGCCGCCGCGTTAGCCTGGGACGGCGCGTCCATCGCCATGGCGGTCACGGACGCGTCTAAGAACGTAGGTGGTTTCTTGCTCCTGCGCTCCCCGTTTAAGTGTCTGTGCGGTGGACTCCGTCTTTCCCGTAACGATTACGAAACATGTTCTTAGTTCGTACGATCCACTTTTTTTGTTCTCAGGTTCCAGAGTTCCCGGACGTCGCCACATCATCACAAGCACTAGGGTACGCGTCACAGCGGTCTCATTACACAGGGATCACATCCAACAACTCTGCACTTGTTCCTGTTCAAGGTTCATTGCCTTCAGACGTCTTTATCACGAGTCAAGGTAAAGGAACTTTTGCTGAAGTTTCTCGGCCCTGTTGCTGACACCGCCTTGTAACTTGTAATTTGCAGAAGACATCCAGCCGTCGACCAATAATGTGACACCATACGATGGCCAGACGATACCACCTGTGGTCGCCGCCTTTCCTGCCGCCGCGTTATCCGGGGACGGCACGTCCATCGCCTTGGCGGTCACGGACGCGTCTAAGAACGTAGGTGGCCTCTTGCTGCTGTGCTCCCCGTTTAAGTGTTTGTGCGGTGGACTCCGTCTTTCCCGTAACGATTACGAAACATGTTCTTAGTTCTTACGATGCACCTTTTTTTGTTCGCAGATTCCAGAGTTCCCAGACGTCGCCTCATCATCACAAGCACTAGGGTACGAGTCACAGCGGTCTCATTACACAGGGTTCACATCCAACAACTCTGCACTTGTTCCTGTTCAAGGTTCATTGCCTTCAGATTTCTTTATCACGAGTCAAGGTAAAGTAACTTTTGCTCAAGTTTCTCGGCCCTGTTGCTGACACTGCCTCGTAACTTGTAATTTCCAGAAGACATCGAGCCGTCGACGAATAATTTGAAACCATACGATGGCCCGACGATACCACCGGTGGTCGCCGCCTTTCCTGCCGCCGCGTTATCCGGCGACGGCACGTCCATCGCCATGGCGGTCACGGACGCGTCTGAGAACGTAGGCGGCCTCTTGCTCCTGTGCTCCCCGGTTAAGTGTCTGTGCGGTGGACCGCGTCTTTCCCGTAACGATTACGAAACATGTTCTTAGTTCTTACGATGCACCTTTTTTTGTTCTAAGGATCCAGAGTTCCCGGACGTCGCCTCATCATCACAAGCACTAGGGTACGAGTCACAGCAGTCTCATTACACAGAGTTCACATCCAACAACTCTGCACTTGTTCCTGCTCAAGGTTCATTGCCTTCAGACTTCTTTATCACGAGTCAAGGTAAACAAAGTTTTGCTCAAGTATCTCGGCCCTGGTGTTGACACCGCCTCGTAACTTGTAATTTGCAGAAGACATCGAGCCGTCGACCAATAAATAATTTGACACCATACGATGACCAGACGATACCACCTGTGGTCGCCGCCTTTCCTGACGCCGCGTTAGCCTGGGACGGCGCGTCCATCGCCAAGGCGGCCACGGACGCGTCTAAGAACGTAGGTGGCCTCTTGCTGCTGTGCTCCCCGTCTAAGTGTTTGTGCGGTGGACTCCGTCTTTCCCGTAACGATTACGAAACATGTCCTTAGTTCTTACGATGCACCTTTTTTGTTCGCAGGTTCCAGAGTTCCCGGACGTCGCCTCATCATCACAAGCACTAGGGTACGAGTCACAGCGGTCTCATTACACAGGGTTCATATCCAACAACTCTGCACTTGTTCCTGTTCAAGGTTCATTGCCTTCAGATTTCTTTATCACGAGTCAAGGTAAAGTAACTTTTGCTCAAGTTTCTCGGCCCTGTTGCTGACACTGCCTCGTAACTTTTAATTTGCAGAAGACATCGAGCCGTCGACGAATAATTTGAAACCATACGATGGCCCGACGATACCACCTGTGGTCGCCGCCTTTCCTGCCGCCGCGTTATCCGGCGACGGCACGTCCATCGCCATGGCGGTCACGGACGCGTCTGAGAACGTAGGCGGCCCCTTGCTCCTGTGCTCCCCGTTTAAGTGTCTGTGCGGTGGACCGCGTCTTTCCCGTAACGATTACGAAACATGTTCTTAGTTCTTACGATGCACCTTTTTTTGTTCTAAGGATCCAGAGTTCCCGGACGTCGCCTCATCATCACAAGCACTAGGGTACGAGTCACAGCAGTCTCATTACACAGAGTTCACATCCAACAACTCTGCACTTGTTCCTGCTCAAGGTTCATTGCCTTCAGACTTCTTTATCACGAGTCAAGGTAAACAAAGTTTTGCTCAAGTATCTCGGCCGTGGTGTTGACACCGCCTCGTAACTTGTAATTTGCAGAAGACATCGAGCCGTCGACCAATAATTTGAAACCATACGATGGCCAGACGATACCACCTGTGGTCGCCGCCTTTCCTGCCGCCGCGTTATCCGGCGACGGCACGTCCATCGCCATGGCGGTCACGGACGCGTCTGAGAACGTAGGCGGCCTCTTGCTCCTGTGCTCCCCGTTTAAGTGTCTGTGCGGTGGACTCCGTCTTTCCCGTAACGATTACGAAACATGTTCTTAGTTCTTACGATGCACCTTTTTTTGTTCTCAGGATCCAGAGTTCCCGGACGTCGCCTCATCATCACAAGCACTAGGGTACGAGTCACAGCAGTCTCATTACACAGAGTTCACATCCAACAACTCTGCACTTGTTCCTGCTCAAGGTTCATTGCCTTCAGACTTCTTGATCACGAGTCGAGGTAAACAAAGTTTTGCTCAAGTATCTCGGGCCTGGTGTTGACACCGCCTCGTAACTTGTAATTTGCAGAAGACATCGAGCCGTCGACCAATAATTTGACACCATACGATGAACAGACGATACCACCTGTGGTCGCCGCCTTTCCTGGCGCCGCGTTAGCCTGGGACGGCGCGTCCATCGCCTAGGCGGTCACGGACGCGTCTAAGAACGTAGGTGACCTCTTGCTGCTGTGCTCCCCGTTTAAGTGTTTGTGCGGTGGACTCCGTCTTTCCCGTAACGATTACGAAACATGTTCTAGTTCTTACGATGCACCTTTTTTTGTTCGCAGGTTCCAGAGTTCCCGGACGTCGCCTCATCATCACAAGCACTAGGGTACGAGTCACAGCGGTCTCATTACACAGGGTTCACATCCAACAAATCTGCACTTGTTCCTGCTCAAGGTTCATTGCCTTCAGACTTCTTTATCACGAGTCAAGGTAAACAAAGTTTTGCTCAAGTCTCTCGGCCCTGGTGCTGACACCGCCTCGTAATTTGTAATTTGCAGAAGACATCGAGCCGTCGACCAATAATTTGACACCATACGATGACCAGATACCACCTGTGGTCGCCGCCTTTCCTGCCGCCGCGTTAACCTGGGATGGCGCGTCCATCGCCATGGCGGTCACGGGCGCGTCTAAGAACGTAGGTGGCCTCTTGCTGCTGTGCTCCCCGTTTAAGTGTCTGTGCGGTGGACTCCGTCTTTCCCGTAACGATTACGAAACATGTTCTTAGTTCGTACGATCCACTTTTTTTGTTCTCAGGTTCCAGAGTTCCCGGACGTCGCCACATCATCACAAGCACTAGGGTACGCGTCACAGCGGTCTCATTACACAGGGATCACATCCAACAACGCTGCACTTGTTCCTGTTGAAGGTTCATTGCCTTCAGATTTCTTTATCACGAGTCAAGGTAAAGTAACTTTTGCTCAAGTTTCTCGGCCCTGTTGCTGACACTGCCTCGTAACTTGTAATTTGCAGAAGACATCGAGCCGTCGACGAATAATTTGAAACCATACGATGGCCCGACGATACCACCTGTGGTCGCCGCCTTTCCTGCCGCCGCGTTATCCGGCGACGGCACGTCCATCGCCATGGCGGTCACGGACGCGTCTGATAACGTAGGCGGCCTCTTGCTCCTGTGCTCCCCGTTTAAGTGTCTGTGCGGTGGACCGCGTCTTTCCCGTAACGATTACGAAACATGTTCTTAGTTCTTACGATGCACCTTTTTTTGTTCTAAGGATCCAGAGTTCCCGGACGTCGCCTCATCATCACAAGCACTAGGGTACGAGTCACAGCAGTCTCATTACACAGAGTTCACATCCAACAACTCTGCACTTGTTCCTGCTCAAGGATCATTGCCTTCAGACTTCTTTATCACGAGTCAAGGTAAACAAAGTTTTGCTCAAGTATCTCGGCCCTGGTGTTGACACCGCCTCGTAACTTGTAATTTGCAGAAGACATCGAGCCGTCGACCAATAATTTGACACCATACGATGGCCAGACGATACCACCCGTGGTCGCCTGTGATCGCCATGGCGGTCACGGACGCGTCTAAGAACGTAGGTGGCCTCTTGCTGCTGTGCTCCCAGTTTAAGTGTTTGTGCGGTGGACTCCGTCTTTCCCGTAACGATTACGAAACATGTCCTTAGTTCTTACGATGCACCTTTTTTGTTCGCAGGTTCCAGAGATCCCGGACGTCGCCTCATCATCACAAGCACTAGGGTACGAGTCACAGCGGTCTCATTACACAGGGTTCACATCCAACAACTCTGCACTTGTTCCTGTTCAAGGTTCATTGCCTTCAGATTTCTTTATCACGAGTCAAGGTAAAGTAACTTTTGCTCAAGTTTCTCGGCCCTGTTGCTGACACTGCCTCGTAACTTTTAATTTGCAGAAGACATCGAGCCGTCGACGAATAATTTGAAACCATACGATGGCCCGACGATACCACCTGTGGTCGCCGCCTTTCCTGCCGCCGCGTTATCCGGCGACGGCACGTCCATCGCCATGGCGGTCACGGACGCGTCTGAGAACGTAGGCGGCCCCTTGCTCCTGTGCTCCCCGTTTAAGTGTCTGTGCGGTGGACCGCGTCTTTCCCGTAACGATTACGAAACATGTTCTTAGTTCTTACGATGCACCTTTTTTTGTTCTAAGGATCCAGAGTTCCCGGACGTCGCCTCATCATCACAAGCACTAGGGTACGAGTCACAGCAGTCTCATTACACAGAGTTCACATCCAACAACTCTGCACTTGTTCCTGCTCAAGGTTCATTGCCTTCAGACTTCTTTATCACGAGTCAAGGTAAACAAAGTTTTGCTCAAGTATCTCGGCCGTGGTGTTGACACCGCCTCGTAACTTGTAATTTGCAGAAGACATCGAGCCGTCGACCAATAATTTGAAACCATACGATGGCCAGACGATACCACCTGTGGTCGCCGCCTTTCCTGCCGCCGCGTTATCCGGCGACGGCACGTCCATCGCCATGGCGGTCACGGACGCGTCTGAGAACGTAGGCGGCCTCTTGCTCCTGTGCTCCCCGTTTAAGTGTCTGTGCGGTGGACTCCGTCTTTCCCGTAACGATTACGAAACATGTTCTTAGTTCTTACGATGCACCTTTTTTTGTTCTCAGGATCCAGAGTTCCCGGACGTCGCCTCATCATCACAAGCACTAGGGTACGAGTCACAGCAGTCTCATTACACAGAGTTCACATCCAACAACTCTGCACTTGTTCCTGCTCAAGGTTCATTGCCTTCAGACTTCTTGATCACGAGTCAAGGTAAACAAAGTTTTGCTCAAGTATCTCGGGCCTGGTGTTGACACCGCCTCGTAACTTGTAATTTGCAGAAGACATCGAGCCGTCGACCAATAATTTGACACCATACGATGAACAGACGATACCACCTGTGGTCGCCGCCTTTCCTGGCGCCGCGTTAGCCTGGGACGGCGCGTCCATCGCCTAGGCGGTCACGGACGCGTCTAAGAACGTAGGTGACCTCTTGCTGCTGTGCTCCCCGTTTAAGTGTTTGTGCGGTGGACTCCGTCTTTCCCGTAACGATTACGAAACATGTTCTAGTTCTTACGATGCACCTTTTTTTGTTCGCAGGTTCCAGAGTTCCCGGACGTCGCCTCATCATCACAAGCACTAGGGTACGAGTCACAGCGGTCTCATTACACAGGGTTCACATCCAACAAATCTGCACTTGTTCCTGCTCAAGGTTCATTGCCTTCAGACTTCTTTATCACGAGTCAAGGTAAACAAAGTTTTGCTCAAGTCTCTCGGCCCTGGTGCTGACACCGCCTCGTAATTTGTAATTTGCAGAAGACATCGAGCCGTCGACCAATAATTTGACACCATACGATGACCAGATACCACCTGTGGTCGCCGCCTTTCCTGCCGCCGCGTTAACCTGGGATGGCGCGTCCATCGCCATGGCGGTCACGGACGCGTCTAAGAACGTAGGTGGCCTCTTGCTGCTGTGCTCCCCGTTTAAGTGTCTGTGCGGTGGACTCCGTCTTTCCCGTAACGATTACGAAACATGTTCTTAGTTCGTACGATCCACTTTTTTTGTTCTCAGGTTCCAGAGTTCCCGGACGTCGCCACATCATCACAAGCACTAGGGTACGCGTCACAGCGGTCTCATTACACAGGGATCACATCCAACAACGCTGCACTTGTTCCTGTTCAAGGTTCATTGCCTTCAGATTTCTTTATCACGAGTCAAGGTAAAGTAACTTTTGCTCAAGTTTCTCGGCCCTGTTGCTGACACTGCCTCGTAACTTGTAATTTGCAGAAGACATCGAGCCGTCGACGAATAATTTGAAACCATACGATGGCCCGACGATACCACCTGTGGTCGCCGCCTTTCCTGCCGCCGCGTTATCCGGCGACGGCACGTCCATCGCCATGGCGGTCACGGACGCGTCTGATAACGTAGGCGGCCTCTTGCTCCTGTGCTCCCCGTTTAAGTGTCTGTGCGGTGGACCGCGTCTTTCCCGTAACGATTACGAAACATGTTCTTAGTTCTTACGATGCACCTTTTTTTGTTCTAAGGATCCAGAGTTCCCGGACGTCGCCTCATCATCACAAGCACTAGGGTACGAGTCACAGCAGTCTCATTACACAGAGTTCACATCCAACAACTCTGCACTTGTTCCTGCTCAAGGATCATTGCCTTCAGACTTCTTTATCACGAGTCAAGGTAAACAAAGTTTTGCTCAAGTATCTCGGCCCTGGTGTTGACACCGCCTCGTAACTTGTAATTTGCAGAAGACATCGAGCCGTCGACCAATAATTTGACACCATACGATGGCCAGACGATACCACCCGTGGTCGCCTGTGATCGCCATGGCGGTCACGGACGCGTCTAAGAACGTAGGTGGCCTCTTGCTGCTGTGCTCCCAGTTTAAGTGTTTGTGCGGTGGACTCCGTCTTTCCCGTAACGATTACGAAACATGTCCTTAGTTCTTACGATGCACCTTTTTTGTTCGCAGGTTCCAGAGTTCCCGGACGTCGCCTCATCATCACAAGCACTAGGGTACGAGTCACAGCGGTCTCATTACACAGGGTTCACATCCAACAACTCTGCACTTGTTCCTGTTCAAGGTTCATTGCCTTCAGATTTCTTTATCACGAGTCAAGGTAAAGTAACTTTTGCTCAAGTTTCTCGGCCCTGTTGCTGACACTGCCTCGTAACTTTTAATTTGCAGAAGACATCGAGCCGTCGACGAATAATTTGAAACCATACGATGGCCCGACGATACCACCTGTGGTCGCCGCCTTTCCTGCCGCCGCGTTATCCGGCGACGGCACGTCCATCGCCGTGGCGGTCACGGACGCGTCTGAGAACGTAGGCGGCCCCTTGCTCCTGTGCTCCCCGTTTAAGTGTCTGTGCGGTGGACCGCGTCTTTCCCGTAACGATTACGAAACATGTTCTTAGTTCTTACGATGCACCTTTTTTTGTTCTAAGGATCCAGAGTTCCCGGACGTCGCCTCATCATCACAAGCACTAGGGTACGAGTCACAGCAGTCTCATTACACAGAGTTCACATCCAACAACTCTGCACTTGTTCCTGCTCAAGGTTCATTGCCTTCAGACTTCTTTATCACGAGTCAAGGTAAACAAAGTTTTGCTCAAGTATCTCGGCCGTGGTGTTGACACCGCCTCGTAACTTGTAATTTGCAGAAGACATCGAGCCGTCGACCAATAATTTGAAACCATACGATGGCCAGACGATACCACCTGTGGTCGCCGCCTTTCCTGCCGCCGCGTTATCCGGCGACGGCACGTCCATCGCCATGGCGGTCACGGACGCGTCAGAGAACGTAGGCGGCCTCTTGCTCCTGTGCTCCCCGTTTAAGTGTCTGTGCGGTGGACTCCGTCTTTCCCGTAACGATTACGAAACATGTTCTTAGTTCTTACGATGCACCTTTTTTTGTTCTCAGGATCCAGAGTTCCCGGACGTCGCCTCATCATCACAAGCACTAGGGTACGAGTCACAGCAGTCTCATTACACAGAGTTCACATCCAACAACTCTGCACTTGTTCCTGCTCAAGGTTCATTGCCTTCAGACTTCTTGATCACGAGTCAAGGTAAACAAAGTTTTGCTCAAGTATCTCGGGCCTGGTGTTGACACCGCCTCGTAACTTGTAATTTGCAGAAGACATCGAGCCGTCGACCAATAATTTGACACCATACGATGAACAGACGATACCACCTGTGGTCGCCGCCTTTCCTGGCGCCGCGTTAGCCTGGGACGGCGCGTCCATCGCCTAGGCGGTCACGGACGCGTCTAAGAACGTAGGTGACCTCTTGCTGCTGTGCTCCCCGTTTAAGTGTTTGTGCGGTGGACTCCGTCTTTCCCGTAACGATTACGAAACATGTTCTAGTTCTTACGATGCACCTTTTTTTGTTCGCAGGTTCCAGAGTTCCCGGACGTCGCCTCATCATCACAAGCACTAGGGTACGAGTCACAGCGGTCTCATTACACAGGGTTCACATCCAACAAATCTGCACTTGTTCCTGCTCAAGGTTCATTGCCTTCAGACTTCTTTATCACGAGTCAAGGTAAACAAAGTTTTGCTCAAGTCTCTCGGCCCTGGTGCTGACACCGCCTCGTAATTTGTAATTTGCAGAAGACATCGAGCCGTCGACCAATAATTTGACACCATACGATGACCAGATACCACCTGTGGTCGCCGCCTTTCCTGCCGCCGCGTTAACCTGGGATGGCGCGTCCATCGCCATGGCGGTCACGGACGCGTCTAAGAACGTAGGTGGCCTCTTGCTGCTGTGCTCCCCGTTTAAGTGTCTGTGCGGTGGACTCCGTCTTTCCCGTAACGATTACGAAACATGTTCTTAGTTCGTACGATCCACTTTTTTTGTTCTCAGGTTCCAGAGTTCCCGGACGTCGCCACATCATCACAAGCACTAGGGTACGCGTCACAGCGGTCTCATTACACAGGGATCACATCCAACAACGCTGCACTTGTTCCTGTTCAAGGTTCATTGCCTTCAGATTTCTTTATCACGAGTCAAGGTAAAGTAACTTTTGCTCAAGTTTCTCGGCCCTGTTGCTGACACTGCCTCGTAACTTGTAATTTGCAGAAGACATCGAGCCGTCGACGAATAATTTGAAACCATACGATGGCCCGACGATACCACCTGTGGTCGCCGCCTTTCCTGCCGCCGCGTTATCCGGCGACGGCACGTCCATCGCCATGGCGGTCACGGACGCGTCTGATAACGTAGGCGGCCTCTTGCTCCTGTGCTCCCCGTTTAAGTGTCTGTGCGGTGGACCGCGTCTTTCCCGTAACGATTACGAAACATGTTCTTAGTTCTTACGATGCACCTTTTTTTGTTCTAAGGATCCAGAGTTCCCGGACGTCGCCTCATCATCACAAGCACTAGGGTACGAGTCACAGCAGTCTCATTACACAGAGTTCACATCCAACAACTCTGCACTTGTTCCTGCTCAAGGATCATTGCCTTCAGACTTCTTTATCACGAGTCAAGGTAAACAAAGTTTTGCTCAAGTATCTCGGCCCTGGTGTTGACACCGCCTCGTAACTTGTAATTTGCAGAAGACATCGAGCCGTCGACCAATAATTTGACACCATACGATGGCCAGACGATACCACCCGTGGTCGCCTGTGATCGCCATGGCGGTCACGGACGCGTCTAAGAACGTAGGTGGCCTCTTGCTGCTGTGCTCCCAGTTTAAGTGTTTGTGCGGTGGACTCCGTCTTTCCCGTAACGATTACGAAACATGTTCTTAGTTCTTACGATGCACCTTTTTTTGTTCGCAGGTTCCAGAGTTCCCGGACGTCGCCTCATCATCACAAGCACTAGGGTACGAGTCACAGCAGTCTCATTACACAGAGTTCACATCCAACAACTCTGCACTTGTTCCTGCTCAAGGTTCATTGCCTTCAGACTTCTTTATCACGAGTCAAGGTAAACAAAGTTTTGCTCAAGTATCTAGGGCCTGGTGTTGACACCGCCTCGTAACTTGTAATTTGCAGAAGACATCGAGCCGTCGACCAATAATTTGACACCATACGATGACCAGACGATACCACCTGTGGTCGCCGCCTTTCCTGCCGCCGCGTTAGCCTGGGACGGCGCGTCCATCGCCTAGGCGGTCACGGACGCGTCTAAGAACCTAGGTGACCTCTTGCTGCTGTGCTCCCCGTTTAAGTGTTTGTGCGGTGGACTCCGTCTTTCCCGTAACGATTACGAAACATGTTCTAGTTCTTACGATGCACCTTTTTTTGTTCGCAGGTTCCAGAGTTCCCGGACGTCGCCTCATCATCACAAGCACTAGGGAACGAGTCACAGCGGTCTCATTACACAGGGTTCACATCCAACAACTCTGCACTTGTTCCTGCTCAAGGTTCATTGCCTTCAGACTTCTTTATCACGAGTCAAGGTAAAGGAACTGTTGCTCAAGTATCTCGGCCCTGGTGTTGACACCGCCTCGTAACTTGTAATTTGCAGAAGACATCGAGCCGTCGACCAATAATTTGACACCATACGATGACCAGACGATACCACCTGTGGTCGCCGCATTTCCTGCCGCCGCGTTAGCCTGGGACGGCGCGTCCATCGCCATGGCGGTCACGGACGCGTCTAAGAACGTAGGTGGCCTCTTGCTCCTGTGCTCCCCGTTTAAGTGTCTGTGCGGTGGACTCCGTCTTTCCCGTAACGATTACGAAACATGTTCTTAGTTCGTACGATCCACTTTTTTTGTTCTCAGGTTCCAGAGTTCCCGGAAGTCGCCACATCATCACAAGCACTAGGGTACGCATCACAGCGGTCTCATTACACAGGGATCACATCCAACAACTCTGCACTTGTTCCTGTTCAAGGTTCATTGCCTTCAGACGTCTTTATCACGAGTCAAGGTAAAGGAACTTTTGCTGAAGTTTCTCGGCCCTGTTGCTGACACCGCCTTGTAACTTGTAATTTGCAGAAGACATCCAGCCGTCGACCAATAATGTGACACCATACGATGGCCAGACGATACCACCTGTGGTCGCCGCCTTTCCTGCCGCCGCGTTATCCGGGGACGGCACGTCCATCGCCTTGGCGGTCACGGACGCGTCTAAGAACGTAGGTGGCCTCTTGCTGCTGTGCTCCCCGTTTAAGTGTTTGTGCGGTGGACTCCGTCTTTCCCGTAACGATTACGAAACATGTTCTTAGTTCTTACGATGCACCTTTTTTTGTTCGCAGGTTCCAGAGTTCCCAGACGTCGCCTCATCATCACAAGTACTAGGGTACGAGTCACAGCGGTCTCATTACACAGGGTTCACATCCAACAACTCTGCACTTGTTCCTGTTCAAGGTTCATTGCCTTCAGATTTCTTTATCACGAGTCAAGGTAAAGTAACTTTTGCTCAAGTTTCTCGGCCCTGTTGCTGACACTGCCTCGTAACTTGTAATTTGCAGAAGACATCGAGCCGTCGACGAATAATTTGAAACCATACGATGGCCCGACGATACCACCTGTGGTCGCCGCCTTTCCTGCCGCCGCGTTATCCGGCGACGGCACGTTCATCGCCATGGCGGTCACGGACCCGTCTGAGAACGTAGGCGGCCCCTTGCTCCTGTGCTCCCCGTTTAAGTGTCTGTGCGGTGGACCGCGTCTTTCCCGTAACGATTACGAAACATGTTCTTAGTTCTTACGATGCACCTTTTTTTGTTCTAAGGATCCAGAGTTCCCGGACGTCGCCTCATCATCACAAGCACTAGGGTACGAGTCACAGCAGTCTCATTACACAGAGTTCACATCCAACAACTCTGCACTTGTTCCTGCTCAAGGTTCATTGCCTTCAGACTTCTTTATCACGAGTCAAGGTAAACAAAGTTTTGCTCAAGTATCTCGGCCGTGGTGTTGACACCGCCTCGTAACTTGTAATTTGCAGAAGACATCGAGCCGTCGACCAATAATTTGAAACCATACGATGGCCAGACGATACCACCTGTGGTCGCCGCCTTTCCTGCCGCCGCGTTATCCGGCGACGGCACGTCCATCGCCATGGCGGTCACGGACGCGTCTGAGAACGTAGGCGGCCTCTTGCTCCTGTGCTCCCCGTTTAAGTGTCTGTGCGGTGGACTCCGTCTTTCCCGTAACGATTACGAAACATGTTCTTAGTTCTTACGATGCACCTTTTTTTGTTCTCAGGATCCAGAGTTCCCGGACGTCGCCTCATCATCACAAGCACTAGGGTACGAGTCACAGCAGTCTCATTACACAGAGTTCACATCCAACAACTCTGCACTTGTTCCTGCTCAAGGTTCATTGCCTTCAGACTTCTTGATCACGAGTCAAGGTAAACAAAGTTTTGCTCAAGTATCTCGGGCCTGGTGTTGACACCGCCTCGTAACTTGTATTTTGCAGATGACATCGAGCCGTCGACCAATAATTTGACACCATACGATGACCAGACGATAAGACCTGTGGTCGCCGCCTTTCCTGCCGCCGCGTTAGCCTGGGACGGCGCGTCCATCGCCTAGGCGGTCACGGACGCGTCTAAGAACGTAGGTGACCTCTTGCTGCTGTGCTCCCCGTTTAAGTGTTTGTGCGGTGGACTCCGTCTTTCCCGTAACGATTACGAAACATGTTCTAGTTCTTACGATGCACCTTTTTTTGTTCGCAGGTTCCAGAGTTCCCGGACGTCGCCTCATCATCACAAGCACTAGGGTACGAGTCACAGCGGTCTCATTACACAGGGTTCACATCCAACAAATCTGCACTTGTTCCTGCTCAAGGTTCATTGCCTTCAGACTTCTTTATCACGAGTCAAGGTAAACAAAGTTTTGCTCAAGTCTCTCGGCCCTGGTGCTGACACCGCCTCGTAACTTGTAATTTGCAGAAGACATCGAGCCGTCGACCAATAATTTGACACCATACGATGACCAGATACCACCTGTGGTCGCCGCCTTTCCTGCCGCCGCGTTAACCTGGGATGGCGCGTCCATCGCCATGGCGGTCACGGACGCGTCTAAGAACGTAGGTGGCCTCTTGCTGCTGTGCTCCCCGTTTAAGTGTCTGTGCGGTGGACTCCGTCTTTCCCGTAACGATTACGAAACATGTTCTTAGTTCGTACGATCCACTTTTTTTGTTCTCAGGTTCCAGAGTTCCCGGACGTCGCCACATCATCACAAGCACTAGGGTACGCGTCACAGCGGTCTCATTACACAGGGATCACATCCAACAACTCTGCACTTGTTCCTGTTCAAGGTTCATTGCCTTCAGATTTCTTTATCACGAGTCAAGGTAAAGTAACTTTTGCTCAAGTATCTCGGGCCTGGTGTTGACACCGCCTCGTAACTTGTAATTTGCAGAAGACATCGAGCCGTCGACCAATAATTTGACACCATACGATGACCAGACGATACCACCTGTGGTCGCCGCCTTTCCTGCCGCCGCGTTAGCCTGGGACGGCGCGTCCATCGCCTAGGCGGTCACGGACGCGTCTAAGAACCTAGGTGACCTCTTGCTGCTGTGCTCCCCGTTTAAGTGTTTGTGCGGTGGACTCCGTCTTTCCCGTAACGATTACGAAACATGTTCTAGTTCTTACGATGCACCTTTTTTTGTTCGCAGGTTCCAGAGTTCCCGGACGTCGCCTCATCATCACAAGCACTAGGGAACGAGTCACAGCGGTCTCATTACACAGGGTTCACATCCAACAACTCTGCACTTGTTCCTGCTCAAGGTTCATTGCCTTCAGACTTCTTTATCACGAGTCAAGGTAAAGGAACTGTTGCTCAAGTATCTCGGCCCTGGTGTTGACACCGCCTCGTAACTTGTAATTTGCAGAAGACATCGAGCCGTCGACCAATAATTTGACACCATACGATGACCAGACGATACCACCTGTGGTCGCCGCATTTCCTGCCGCCGCGTTAGCCTGGGACGGCGCGTCCATCGCCATGGCGGTCACGGACGCGTCTAAGAACGTAGGTGGCCTCTTGCTCCTGTGCTCCCCGTTTAAGTGTCTGTGCGGTGGACTCCGTCTTTCCCGTAACGATTACGAAACATGTTCTTAGTTCGTACGATCCACTTTTTTTGTTCTCAGGTTCCAGAGTTTCCGGACGTCGCCACATCATCACAAGCACTAGGGTACGCGTCACAGCGGTCTCATTACACAGAGATCACATCCAACAACTCTGCACTTGTTCCTGTTCAAGGTTCATTGCCTTCAGACGTCTTTATCACGAGTCAAGGTAAAGGAACTTTTGCTGAAGTTTCTCGGCCCTGTTGCTGACACCGCCTTGTAACTTGTAATTTGCAGAAGACATCCAGCCGTCGACCAATAATGTGACACCATACGATGGCCTGACGATACCACCTGTGGTCGCCGCCTTTCCTGCCGCCGCGTTATCCGGGGACGGCACGTCCATCGCCTTGGCGGTCACGGATGCGTCTAAGAACGTAGGTGGCCTCTTGCTGCTGTGCTCCCCGTTTAAGTGTTTGTGCGGTGGACTCCGTCTTTCCCGTAACGATTACGAAACATGTTCTTAGTTCTTACGATGCGCCTTTTTTTGTTCGCAGGTTCCAGAGTTCCCAGACGTCGCCTCATCATCACAAGCACTAGGGTACGAGTCACAGCGGTCTCATTACACAGGGTTCACATCCAACAACTCTGCACTTGTTCTTGTTCAAGGTTCATTGCCTTCAGATTTCTTTATCACGAGTCAAGGTAAAGTAACTTTTGCTCAAGTTTCTCGGCCCTGTCGCTGACACTGCCTCGTAACTTGTAATTTGCAGAAGACATCGAGCCGTCGACGAATAATTTGAAACCATACGATGGCCCGACGATACCACCTGTGGTCGCCGCCTTTCCTGCCGCCGCGTTATCCGGCGACGGCACGTCCATCGCCATGGCGGTCACGGACGCGTCTGAGAACGTAGGCGGCCTCTTGCTCCTGTGCTCCCCGTTTAAGTGTCTGTGCGGTGGACCGCGTCTTTCCCGTAACGATTACGAAACATGTTCTTAGTTCTTACGATGCACCTTTTTTTGTTCTAAGGATCCAGAGTTCCCGGACGTCGCCTCATCATCACAAGCACTAGGGTACGAGTCACAGCAGTCTCATTACACAGAGTTCACATCCAACAACTCTGCACTTGTTCCTGCTCAAGGTTCATTGCCTTCAGACTTCTTTATCACGAGTCAAGGTAAACAAAGTTTTGCTCAAGTATCTCGGCCCTGGTGTTGACACCGCCTCGTAACTTGTAATTTGCAGAAGACATCGAGCCGTCGACCAATAAATAATTTGACACCATACGATGACCAGACGATACCACCTGTGGTCGTCGCCTTTCCTGCCGCCGCGTTAGCCTGGGACGGCGCGTCCATCGCCAAGGCGGCCACGGACCCGTCTAAGAACGTAGGTGGCCTCTTGCTGCTGTGCTCCCCGTCTAAGTGTTTGTGCGGTGGACTCCGTCTTTCCCGTAACGATTACGAAACATGTCCTTAGTTCTTACGATGCACCTTTTTTGTTCGCAGGTTCCAGAGTTCCCGGACGTCGCCTCATCATCACAAGCACTAGGGTACGAGTCACAGCGGTCTCATTACACAGGGTTCACATCCAACAACTCTGCACTTGTTCCTGTTCAAGGTTCATTGCCTTCAGATTTCTTTATCACGAGTCAAAGTAAAGTAACTTTTGCTCAAGTTTCTCGGCCCTGTTGCTGACACTGCCTCGTAACTTTTAATTTGCAGAAGACATCGATCCGTCGACGAATAATTTGAAACCATACGATGGCCCGACGATACCACCTGTGGTCGCCGCCTTTCCTGCCGCCGCGTTATCCGGCGACGGCACGTCCATCGCCATGGCGGTCACGGACGCGTCTGAGAACGTAGGCGGCCCCTTGCTCCTGTGCTCCCCGTTTAAGTGTCTGTGCGGTGGACCGCGTCTTTCCCGTAACGATTACGAAACATGTTCTTAGTTCTTACGATGCACCTTTTTTTGTTCTAAGGATCCAGAGTTCCCGGACGTCGCCTCATCATCACAAGCACTAGGGTACGAGTCACAGCAGTCTCATTACACAGAGTTCACATCCAACAACTCTGCACTTGTTCCTGCTCAAGGTTCATTGCCTTCAGACTTCTTTATCACGAGTCAAGGTAAACAAAGTTTTGCTCAAGTATCTCGGCCGTGGTGTTGACACCGCCTCGTAACTTGTAATTTGCAGAAGACATCGAGCCGTCGACCAATAATTTGAAACCATACGATGGCCAGACGATACCACCTGTGGTCGCCGCCTTTCCTGCCGCCGCGTTATCCGGCGACGGCACGTCCATCGCCATGGCGGTCACGGACGCGTCTGAGAACGTAGGCGGCCTCTTGCTCCTGTGCTCCCCGTTTAAGTGTCTGTGCGGTGGACTCCGTCTTTCCCGTAACGATTACGAAACATGTTCTTAGTTCTTACGATGCACCTTTTTTTGTTCTCAGGATCCAGAGTTCCCGGACGTCGCCTCATCATCACAAGCACTAGGGTACGAGTCACAGCAGTCTCATTACACAGAGTTCACATCCAACAACTCTGCACTTGTTCCTGCTCAAGGTTCATTGCCTTCAGACTTCTTGATCACGAGTCAAGGTAAACAAAGTTTTGCTCAAGTATCTCGGGCCTGGTGTTGACACCGCCTCGTAACTTGTAATTTGCAGAAGACATCGAGCCGTCGACCAATAATTTGACACCATACGATGACCAGACGATACCACCTGTGGTCGCCGCCTTTCCTGGCGCCGCGTTAGCCTGGGACGGCGCGTCCATCGCCTAGGCGGTCACGGACGCGTCTAAGAACGTAGGTGACCTCTTGCTGCTGTGCTCCCCGTTTAAGTGTTTGTGCGGTGGACTCCGTCTTTCCCGTAACGATTACGAAACATGTTCTAGTTCTTACGATGCACCTTTTTTTGTTCGCAGGTTCCAGAGTTCCCGGACGTCGCCTCATCATCACAAGCACTAGGGTACGAGTCACAGCGGTCTCATTACACAGGGTTCACATCCAACAAATCTGCACTTGTTCCTGCTCAAGGTTCATTGCCTTCAGACTTCTTTATCACGAGTCAAGGTAAACAAAGTTTTGCTCAAGTCTCTCGGCCCTGGTGCTGACACCGCCTCGTAACTTGTAATTTGCAGAAGACATCGAGCCGTCGACCAATAATTTGACACCACCATACGATGACCAGATACCACCTGTGGTCGCCGCCTTTCCTGCCGCCGCGTTAACCTGGGATGGCGCGTCCATCGCCATGGCGGTCACGGACGCGTCTAAGAACGTAGGTGGCCTCTTGCTGCTGTGCTCCCCGTTTAAGTGTCTGTGCGGTGGACTCCGTCTTTCCCGTAACGATTACGATACATGTTCTTAGTTCGTACGATCCACTTTTTTTGTTCTCAGGTTCCAGAGTTCCCGGACGTCGCCACATCATCACAAGCACTAGGGTACGCGTCACAGCGGTCTCATTACACAGGGATCACATCCAACAACTCTGCACTTGTTCCTGTTCAAGGTTCATTGCCTTCAGATTTCTTTATCACGAGTCAAGGTAAAGTAACTTTTGCTCAAGTTTCTCGGCCCTGTTGCTGACACTGCCTCGTAACTTGTAATTTGCAGAAGACATCGAGCCGTCGACGAATAATTTGAAACCATACGATGGCCCGACGATACCACCTGTGGTCGCCGCCTTTCCTGCCGCCGCGTTATCCGGCGACGGCACGTCCATCGCCATGGCGGTCACGGACGCGTCTGATAACGTAGGCGGCCTCTTCCTCCTGTGCTCCCCGTTTAAGTGTCTGTGCGGTGGACCGCGTCTTTCCCGTAACGATTACGAAACATGTTCTTAGTTCTTACGATGCACCTTTTTTTGTTCTAAGGATCCAGAGTTCCCGGACGTCGCCTCATCATCACAAGCACTAGGGTACGAGTCACAGCAGTCTCATTACACAGAGTTCACATCCAACAACTCTGCACTTGTTCCTGCTCAAGGTTCATTGCCTTCAGACTTCTTTATCACGAGTCAAGGTAAAGGAACTTTTGCTGAAGTTTCTCGGCCCTGTTGCTGACACCGCCTCCTAACTTGTAATTTGCAGAAGACATCGAGCCGTCGACCAATAATTTGACACCATACGATGGCCAGACGATACCACCCGTGGTCGCCTGTGATCGCCATGGCGGTCACGGACGCGTCTAAGAACGTAGGTGGCCTCTTGCTGCTGTGCTCCCAGTTTAAGTGTTTGTGCGGTGGACTCCGTCTTTCCCGTAACGATTACGAAACATGTTCTTAGTTCTTACGATGCACCTTTTTTTGTTCGCAGGTTCCAGAGTTCCCGGACGTCGCCTCATCATCACAAGCACTAGGGTACGAGTCACAGCAGTCTCATTACACAGAGTTCACATCCAACAACTCTGCACTTGTTCCTGCTCAAGGTTCATTGCCTTCAGACTTCTTTATCACGAGTCAAGGTAAACAAAGTTTTGCTCAAGTATCTCGGGCCTGGTGTTGACACCGCCTCGTAACTTGTAATTTGTAGAAGACATCGAGCCGTCGACCAATAATTTGACACCATACGATGACCAGACGATACCACCTGTGGTCGCCGCCTTTCCTGCCGCCGCGTTAGCCTGGGACGGCGCGTCCATCGCCTAGGCGGTCACGGACGCGTCTAAGAACCTAGGTGACCTCTTGCTGCTGTGCTCCCCGTTTAAGTGTTTGTGCGGTGGACTCCGTCTTTCCCGTAACGATTACGAAACATGTTCTAGTTCTTACGATGCACCTTTTTTTGTTCGCAGGTTCCAGAGTTCCCGGACGTCGCCTCATCATCACAAGCACTAGGGAACGAGTCACAGCGGTCTCATTACACAGGGTTCACATCCAACAACTCTGCACTTGTTCCTGCTCAAGGTTCATTGCCTTCAGACTTCTTTATCACGAGTCAAGGTAAAGGAACTGTTGCTCAAGTATCTCGGCCCTGGTGTTGACACCGCCTCGTAACTTGTAATTTGCAGAAGACATCGAGCCGTCGACCAATAATTTGACACCATACAATGACCAGACGATACCACCTGTGGTCGCCGCATTTCCTGCCGCCGCGTTAGCCTGGGACGGCGCGTCCATCGCCATGGCGGTCACGGACGCGTCTAAGAACGTAGGTGGCCTCTTGCTCCTGTGCTCCCCGTTTAAGTGTCTGTGCGGTGGACTCCGTCTTTCCCGTAACGATTACGAAACATGTTCTTAGTTCGTACGATCCACTTTTTTTGTTCTCAGGTTCCAGAGTTCCCGGACGTCGCCACATCATCACAAGCACTAGGGTACACATCACAGCGGTCTCATTACACAGGGATCACATCCAACAACTCTGCACTTGTTCCTGTTCAAGGTTCATTGCCTTCAGACGTCTTTATCACGAGTCAAGGTAAAGGAACTTTTGCTGAAGTTTCTCGGCCCTGTTGCTGACACCGCCTTGTATTTTGTAATTTGCAGAAGACATCCAGCCGTCGACCAATAATGTGACACCATACGATGGCCAGACGATACCACCTGTGGTCGCCGCCTTTCCTGCCGCCGCGTTATCCGGGGACGGCACGTCCATCGCCTTGGCGGTCACGGACGCGTCTAAGAACGTAGGTGGCCGCTTGCTGCTGTGCTCCCCGTTTAAGTGTTTGTGCGGTGGACTCCGTCTTTCCCGTAACGATTACGAAACATGTTCTTAGTTCTTACGATGCACCTTTTTTTGTTCGCAGGTTCCAGAGTTCCCGGACGTCGCCTCATCATCACAAGCACTAGGGTACGAGTCACAGCAGTCTCATTACACAGAGTTCACATCCAACAACTCTGCACTTGTTTCTGCTCAAGGTTCATTGCCTTCAGACTTCTTTATCACGAGTCAAGGTAAACAAAGTTTTGCTCAAGTATCTCGGGCCTGGTGTTGACACCGCCTCGTAACTTGTAATTTGTAGAAGACATCGAGCCGTCGACCAATAATTTGACACCATACGATGACCAGACGATACCACCTGTGGTCGCCGCCTTTCCTGCCGCCGCGTTAGCCTGGGACGGCGCGTCCATCGCCTAGGCGGTCACGGACGCGTCTAAGAACCTAGGTGACCTCTTGCTGCTGTGCTCCCCGTTTAAGTGTTTGTGCGGTGGACTCCGTCTTTCCCGTAACGATTACAAAACATGTTCTAGTTCTTACGATGCACCTTTTTTTGTTCGCAGGTTCCAGAGTTCCCGGACGTCGCCTCATCATCACAAGCACTAGGGAACGAGTCACAGCGGTCTCATTACACAGGGTTCACATCCAACAACTCTGCACTTGTTCCTGCTCAAGGTTCATTGCCTTCAGACGTCTTTATCACGAGTCAAGGTAAAGGAACTTTTGCTGAAGTTTCTCGGCCCTGTTGCTGACACCGCCTTGTAACTTGTAATTTGCAGAAGACATCCAGCCGTCGACCAATAATGTGACACCATACGATGGCCAGACGATACCACCTGTGGTCGCCGCCTTTCCTGCCGCCGCGTTATCCGGGGACGGCACGTCCATCGCCATGGCGGTCACGGACGCGTCTGAGAACGTAGGCGGCCTCTTGCTCCTGTGCTCCCCGTTTAAGTGTCTGTGCGGTGGACCGCGTCTTTCCCGTAACGATTACGAAACATGTTCTTAGTTCTTACGATGCACCTTTTTTTGTTCTAAGGATCCAGAGTTCCCGGACGTCGCCTCATTATCACAAGCACTAGGGTACGAGTCACAGCAGTCTCATTACACAGAGTTCACATCCAACAACTCTGCACTTGTTCTTGCTCAAGGTTCATTGCCTTCAGACTTCTTTATCACGAGTCAAGGTAAACAAAGTTTTGCTCAAGTATCTCGGCCCTGGTGTTGACACCGCCTCGTAACTTGTAATTTGCAGAAGACATCGAGCCGTCGACCAATAAATAATTTGACACCATACAATGACCAGACGATACCACCTGTGGTCGTCGCCTTTCCTGCCGCCGCGTTAGCCTGGGACGGCGCGTCCATCGCCAAGGCGGCCACGGACGCGTCTAAGAACGTAGGTGGCCTCTTGCTGCTGTGCTCCCCGTCTAAGTGTTTGTGCGGTGGACTCCGTCTTTCCCGTAACGATTACGAAACATGTCCTTAGTTCTTACGATGCACCTTTTTTGTTCGCAGGTTCCAGAGTTCCCGGACGTCGCCTCATCATCACAAGCACTAGGGTACGAGTCACAGCGATCTCATTACACAGGGTTCACATCCAACAACTCTGCACTTGTTCCTGTTCAAGGTTCATTGCCTTCAGATTTCTTTATCACGAGTCAAGGTAAAGTAACTTTTGCTCAAGTTTCTCGGCCCTGTTGCTGACACTGCCTCGTAACTTTTAATTTGCAGAAGACATCGAGCCGTCGACGAATAATTTGAAACCATACGATGGCCCGAAGATACCACCTGTGGTCGCCGCCTTTCCTGCCGCCGCGTTATCCGGCGACGGCACGTCCATCGCCATGGCGGTCACGGACGCGTCTGAGAACGTAGGCGGCCCCTTGCTCCTGTGCTCCCCGTTTAAGTGTCTGTGCGGTGGACCGCGTCTTTCCCGTAACGATTACGAAACATGTTCTTAGTTCTTACGATGCACCTTTTTTTGTTCTAAGGATCCAGAGTTCCCGGACGTCGCCTCATCATCACAAGCACTAGGGTACGAGTCACAGCAGTCTCATTACACAGAGTTCACATCCAACAACTCTGCACTTGTTCCTGCTCAAGGTTCATTGCCTTCAGACTTCTTTATCACGAGTCAAGGTAAACAAAGTTTTGCTCAAGTATCTCGGCCGTGGTGTTGACACCGCCTCGTAACTTGTAATTTGCAGAAGACATCGAGCCGTCGACCAATAATTTGAAACCATACGATGGCCAGACGATACCACCTGTGGTCGCCGCCTTTCCTGCCGCCGCGTTATCCGGCGACGGCACGTCCATCGCCATGGCGGTCACGGACGCGTCTGAGAACGTAGGCGGCCTCTTGCTCCTGTGCTCCCCGTTTAAGTGTCTGTGCGGTGGACTCCGTCTTTCCCGTAACGATTACGAAACATGTTCTTAGTTCTTACGATGCACCTTTTTTTGTTCTCAGGATCCAGAGTTCCCGGACGTCGCCTCATCATCACAAGCACTAGGGTACGAGTCACAGCAGTCTCATTACACAGAGTTCACATCCAACAACTCTGCACTTGTTCCTGCTCAAGGTTCATTGCCTTCAGACTTCTTGATCACGAGTCAAGGTAAACAAAGTTTTGCTCAAGTATCTCGGGCCTGGTGTTGACACCGCCTCGTAACTTGTAATTTGCAGAAGACATCGAGCCGTCGACCAATAATTTGACACCATACGATGACCAGACGATACCACCTGTGGTCGCCGCCTTTCCTGGCGCCGCGTTAGCCTGGGACGGCGCGTCCATCGCCTAGGTGGTCACGGACGCGTCTAAGAACGTAGGTGACCTCTTGCTGCTGTGCTCCCCGTTTAAGTGTTTGTGCGGTGGACTCCGTCTTTCCCGTAACGATTACGAAACATGTTCTAGTTCTTACGATGCACCTTTTTTTGTTCGCAGGTTCCAGAGTTCCCGGACGTCGCCTCATCATCACAAGCACTAGGGTACGAGTCACAGCGGTCTCATTACACAGGGTTCACATCCAACAAATCTGCACTTGTTCCTGCTCAAGGTTCATTGCCTTCAGACTTCTTTATCACGAGTCAAGGTAAACAAAGTTTTGCTCAAGTCTCTCGGCCCTGGTGCTGACACCGCCTCGTAACTTGTAATTTGCAGAAGACATCGAGCCGTCGACCAATAATTTGACACCATACGATGACCAGATACCACCTGTGGTCGCCGCCTTTCCTGCCGCCGCGTTAACCTGGGATGGCGCGTCCATCGCCATGGCGGTCACGGACGCGTCTAAGAACGTAGGTGGCCTCTTGCTGCTGTGCTCCCCGTTTAAGTGTCTGTGCGGTGGACTCCGTCTTTCCCGTAACGATTACGAAACATGTTCTTAGTTCGTACGATCCACTTTTTTTGTTCTCAGGTTCCAGAGTTCCCGGACGTCGCCACATCATCACAAGCACTAGGGTACGCGTCACAGCGGTCTCAATACACAGGGATCACATCCAACAACTCTGCACTTGTTCCTGTTCAAGGTTCATTGCCTTCAGATTTCTTTATCACGAGTCAAGGTAAAGTAACTTTTGCTCAAGTTTCTCGGCCCTGTTGCTGACACTGCCTCGTAACTTGTAATTTGCAGAAGACATCGAGCCGTCGACGAATAATTTGAAACCATACGATGGCCCGACGATACCACCTGTGGTCGCCGCCTTTCCTGCCGCCGCGTTATCCGGCGACGGCACGTCCATCGCCATGGCGGTCACGGACGCGTCTGATAACGTAGGCGGCCTCTTGCTCCTGTGCTCCCCGTTTAAGTGTCTGTGCGGTGGACCGCGTCTTTCCCGTAACGATTACGAAACATGTTCTTAGTTCTTACGATGCACCTTTTTTTGTTCTAAGGATCCAGAGTTCCCGGACGTCGCCTCATCATCACAAGCACTAGGGTACGAGTCACAGCAGTCTCATTACACAGAGTTCACATCCAACAACTCTGCACTTGTTCCTGCTCAAGGTTCATTGCCTTCAGACTTCTTTATCACGAGTCAAGGTAAACAAAGTTTTGCTCAAGTATCTCGGCCCTGGTGTTGACACCGCCTCGTAACTTGTAATTTGCAGAAGACATCGAGCCGTCGACCAATAATTTGACACCATACGATGGCCAGACGATACCACCCGTGGTCGCCTGTGATCGCCATGGCGGTCACGGACGCGTCTAAGAACGTAGGTGGCCTCTTGCTGCTGTGCTCCCAGTTTAAGTGTTTGTGCGGTGGACTCCGTCTTTCCCGTAACGATTACGAAACATGTTCTTAGTTCTTACGATGCACCTTTTTTTGTTCGCAGGTTCCAGAGTTCCCGGACGTCGCCTCATCATCACAAGCACTAGGGTACGAGTCACAGCAGTCTCATTACACAGAGTTCACATCCAACAACTCTGCACTTGTTCCTGCTCAAGGTTCATTGCCTTCAGACTTCTTTATCACGAGTCAAGGTAAACAAAGTTTTGCTCAAGTATCTCGGGCCTGGTGTTGACACCGCCTCGTAACTTGTAATTTGCAGAAGACATCGAGCCGTCGACCAATAATTTGACACCATACGATGACCAGACGATACCACCTGTGGTCGCCGCCTTTCCTGCCGCCGCGTTAGCCTGGGACGGCGCGTCCATCGCCTAGGCGGTCACGGACGCGTCTAAGAACCTAGGTGACCTCTTGCTGCTGTGCTCCCCGTTTAAGTGTTTGTGCGGTGGACTCCGTCTTTCCCGTAACGATTACGAAACATGTTCTAGTTCTTACGATGCACCTTTTTTTGTTCGCAGGTTCCAGAGTTCCCGGACGTCGCCTCATCATCACAAGCACTAGGGAACGAGTCACAGCGGTCTCATTACACAGGGTTCACATCCAACAACTCTGCACTTGTTCCTGCTCAAGGTTCATTGCCTTCAGACTTCTTTATCACGAGTCAAGGTAAAGGAACTGTTGCTCAAGTATCTCGGCCCTGGTGTTGACACCGCCTCGTAACTTGTAATTTGCAGAAGACATCGAGCCGTCGACCAATAATTTGACACCATACGATGACCAGACGATACCACCTGTGGTCGCCGCATTTCCTGCCGCCGCGTTAGCCTGGGACGGCGCGTTCATCGCCATGGCGGTCACGGACGCGTCTAAGAACGTAGGTGGCCTCTTGCTCCTGTGCTCCCCGTTTAAGTGTCTGTGCGGTGGACTCCGTCTTTCCCGTAACGATTACGAAACATGTTCTTAGTTCGTACGATCCACTTTTTTTGTTCTCAGGTTCCAGAGTTCCCGGACGTCGCCACATCATCACAAGCACTAGGGTACGCATCACAGCGGTCTCATTACACAGGGATCACATCCAACAACTCTGCACTTGTTCCTGTTCAAGGTTCATTGCCTTCAGACGTCTTTATCACGAGTCAAGGTAAAGGAACTTTTGCTGAAGTTTCTCGGCCCTGTTGCTGACACCGCCTTGTAACTTGTAATTTGCAGAAGACATCCAGCCGTCGACCAATAATGTGACACCATACGATGGCCAGACGATACCACCTGTGGTCGCCGCCTTTCCTGCCGCCGCGTTATCCGGGGACGGCACGTCCATCGCCTTGGCGGTCACGGACGCGTCTAAGAACGTAGGTGGCCTCTTGCTGCTGTGCTCCCCGTTTAAGTGTTTGTGCGGTGGACTCCGTCTTTCCCGTAACGATTACGAAACATGTTCTTAGTTCTTACGATGCACGTTTTTTTGTTCGCAGGTTCCAGAGTTCCCAGACGTCGCCTCATCATCACAAGCACTAGGGTACGAGTCACAGCGGTCTCATTACACAGGGTTCACATCCAACAACTCTGCACTTGTTCCTGCTCAAGGTTCATTGCCTTCAGACTTCTTTATCACGAGTCAAGGTAAACAAAGTTTTGCTCAAGTATCTCGGCCCTGGTGTTGACACCGCCTCGTAACTTGTAATTTGCAGAAGACATCGAGCCGTCGACCAATAAATAATTTGACACCATACGATGACCAGACGATACCACCTGTGGTCGTCGCCTTTCCTGCCGCCGCGTTAGCCTGGGACGGCGCGTCCATCGCCAAGGCGGCCACGGACGCGTCTAAGAACGTAGGTGGCCTCTTGCTGCTGTGCTCCCCGTCTAAGTGTTTGTGCGGTGGACTCCGTCTTTCCCGTAACGATTACGAAACATGTCCTTAGTTCTTACGATTTACCTTTTTTGTTCGCAGGTTCCAGAGTTCCCGGACGTCGCCTCATCATCACAAGCACTAGGGTACGAGTCACAGCGGTCTCATTACACAGGGTTCACATCCAACAACTCTGCACTTGTTCCTGTTCAAGGTTCATTGCCTTCAGATTTCTTTATCACGAGTCAAGGTAAAGTAACTTTTGCTCAAGTTTCTCGGCCCTGTTGCTGACACTGCCTCGAAACTTTTAATTTGCAGAAGACATCGAGCCGTCGACGAATAATTTGAAACCATACGATGGCCCGACTATACCACCTGTGGTCGCCGCCTTTCCTGCCGCCGCGTTATCCGGCGACGGCACGTCCATCGCCATGGCGGTCACGGACGCGTCTGAGAACGTAGGCGGCCCCTTGCTCCTGTGCTCCCCGTTTAAGTGTCTGTGCGGTGGACCGCGTCTTTCCCGTAACGATTACGAAACATGTTCTTAGTTCTTACGATGCACCTTTTTTTGTTCTAAGGATCCAGAGTTCCCGGACGTCGCCTCATCATCACAAGCACTAGGGTACAAGTCACAGCAGTCTCATTACACAGAGTTCACATCCAACAACTCTGCACTTGTTCCTCCTCAAGGTTCATTGCCTTCAGACTTCTTTATCACGAGTCAAGGTAAACAAAGTTTTGCTCAAGTATCTCGGCCGTGGTGTTGACACCGCCTCGTAAATTGTAATTTGCAGAAGACATCGAGCCGTCGACCAATAATTTGAAACCATACGATGGCCAGACGATACCACCTGTGGTCGCCGCCTTTCCTGCCGCCGCGTTATCCGGCGACGGCACGTCCATCGCCATGGCGGTCACGGACGCGTCTGAGAACGTAGGCGGCCTCTTGCTCCTGTGCTCCCCGTTTAAGTGTCTGTGCGGTGGACTCCGTCTTTCCCGTAACGATTACGAAACATGTTCTTAGTTCTTACGATGCACCTTTTTTTGTTCTCAGGATCCAGAGTTCCCGGACGTCGCCTCATCATCACAAGCACTAGGGTACGAGTCACAGCAGTCTCATTACACAGAGTTCACATCCAACAACTCTGTACTTGTTCCTGCTCAAGGTTCATTGCCTTCAGACTTCTTGATCACGAGTCAAGGTAAACAAAGTTTTGCTCAAGTATCTCGGGCCTGGTGTTGACACCGCCTCGTAACTTGTAATTTGCAGAAGACATCGAGCCGTCGACCAATAATTTGACACCATACGATGACCAGACGATACCACCTGTGGTCGCCGCCTTTCCTGCCGCCGCGTTAGCCTGGGACGGCGCGTCCATCGCCTAGGCGGTCACGGACGCGTCTAAGAACGTAGGTGACCTCTTCCTGCTGTGCTCCCCGTTTAAGTGTTTGTGCGGTGGACTCCGTCTTTCCCGTAACGATTACGAAACATGTTCTAGTTCTTACGATGCACCTTTTTTTGTTCGCAGGTTCCAGAGTTCCCGGACGTCGCCTCATCATCACAAGCACTAGGGTACGAGTCACAGCGGTCTCATTACACAGGGTTCACATCCAAGAAATCTGCACTTGTTCCTGCTCAAGGTTCATTGCCTTCAGACTTCTTTATCACGAGTCAAGGTAAACAAAGTTTTGCTCAAGTCTCTCGGCCCTGGTGCTGACACCGCCTCGTAACTTGTAATTTGCAGAAGACATCGAGCCGTCGACCAATAATTTGACACCATACGATGACCAGATACCACCTGTGGTCGCCGCCTTTCCTGCCGCCGCGTTAACCTGGGATGGCGCGTCCATCGCCATGGCGGTCACGGACGCGTCTAAGAACGTAGGTGGCCTCTTGCTGCTGTGCTCCCCGTTTAAGTGTCGGTGCGGTGGACTCCGTCTTTCCCGTAACGATTACGAAACATGTTCTTAGTTCGTACGATCCACTTTTTTTGTTCTCAGGTTCCAGAGTTCCCGGACGTCGCCGCATCATCACAAGCACTAGGGTACGCGTCACAGCGGTCTCATTACACATTGATCACATCCAACAACTCTGCACTTGTTCCTGTTCAAGGTTCATTGCCTTCAGATTTCTTTATCACGAGTCAAGGTAAAGTAACTTTTGCTCAAGTATCTCGGGCCTGGTGTTGACACCGCCTCGTAACTTGTAATTTGCAGAAGACATCGAGCCGTCGACCAATAATTTGACACCATACGATGACCAGACGATACCACCTGTGGTCGCCGCCTTTCCTGCCGCCGCGTTAGCCTGGGACGGCGCGTCCATCGCCTAGGCGGTCACGGACGCGTCTAAGAACCTAGGTGACCTCTTGCTGCTGTGCTCCCCGTTTAAGTGTTTGTGCGGTGGACTCCGTCTTTCCCGTAACGATTACGAAACATGTTCTAGTTCTTACGATGCACCTTTTTTTGTTCGCAGGTTCCAGAGTTCCCGGACGTCGCCACATCATCACAAGCACTAGGGTACGCGTCACAGCGGTCTCATTACACAGGGATCACATCCAACAACTCTGCACTTGTTCCTGTTCAAGGTTCATTGCCTTCAGACGTCTTTATCACGAGTCAAGGTAAAGGAACTTTTGCTGAAGTTTCTCGGCCCTGTTGCTGACACCGCCTTGTAACTTGTAATTTGCAGAAGACATCCAGCCGTCGACCAATAATGTGACACCATACGATGGCCAGACGATACCACCTGTGGTCGCCGCCTTTCCTGCCGCCGCGTTATCCGGGGACGGCACGTCCATCGCCTTGGCGGTCACGGACGCGTCTAAGAACGTTGGTGGCCTCTTGCTGCTGTGCTCCCGTTTAAGTGTTTGTGCGGTGGACTCTGTCTTTCCCGTAACGATTACGAAACATGTTCTTAGTTCTTACGATGCACCTTTTTTTTGTTCGCAGGTTCCAGAGTTCCCAGACGTCGCCTCATCATCACAAGCACTAGGGTACGAGTCACAGCGGTCTCATTACACAGGGTTCACATCCAACAACTCTGCACTTGTTCCTGTTCAAGGTTCATTGCCTTCAGATTTCTTTATCACGAGTCAAGGTAAAGTAACTTTTGCTCAAGTTTTTCGGCCCTGTTGCTGACACTGCCTCGTAACTTGTAATTTGCAGAAGACATCGAGCCGTCGACGAATAATTTGAAACCATACGATGGCCCGACGATACCACCTGTGGTCGCCGCCTTTCCTGCCGCCGCGTTATCCGGCGACGGCACGTCCATCGCCATGGCGGTCACGGACGCGTCTGAGAACGTAGGCGGCCTCTTGCTCCTGTGCTCCCCGTTTAAGTGTCTGTGCGGTGGACCGCGTCTTTCCCGTAACGATTACGAAACATGTTCTTAGTTCTTACGATGCACCTTTTTTTGTTCTAAGGATCCAGAGTTCCCGGACGTCGCCTCATCATCACAAGCACTAGGGTACGAGTCACAGCAGTCTCATTACACAGAGTTCACATCCAACAACTCTGCACTTGTTCCTGCTTAAGGTTCATTGCCTTCAGACTTCTTTATCACGAGTCAAGGTAAACAAAGTTTTGCTCAAGTATCTCGGCCCTGGTGTTGACACCGCCTCGTAACTTGTAATTTGCAGAAGACATCGAGCCGTCGACCAATAAATAATTTGACACCATACGATGACCAGACGATACCACCTGTGGTCGTCGCCTTTCCTGCCGCCGCGTTAGCCTGGGACGGCGCGTCCATCGCCAAGGCGGCCACGGACGCGTCTAAGAACGTAGGTGGCCTCTTGCTGCTGTGCTCCCCGTCTAAGTGTTTGTGCGGTGGACTCCGTCTTTCCCGTAACGATTACGAAACATGTCCTTAGTTCTTACGATGCACCTTTTTTGTTCGCAGGTTCCAGAGTTCCCGGACGTCGCCTCATCATCACAAGCACTAGGGTACGAGTCACAGCGGTCTCATTACACAGGGTTCACATCCAACAACTCTGCACTTGTTCCTGTTCAAGGTTCATTGCCTTCAGATTTCTTTATCACGAGTCAAGGTAAAGTAACTTTTGCTCAAGTTTCTCGGCCCTGTTGCTGACACTGCCTCGTAACTTTTAATTTGCAGAAGACATCGAGCCGTCGACGAATAATTTGAAACCATACGATGGCCCGACGATACCACCTGTGGTCGCCGCCTTTCCTGCCGCCGCGTTATCCGGCGACGGCACGTCCATCGCCATGGCGGTCACGGACGCGTCTGAGAACGTAGGCGGCCCCTTGCTCCTGTGCTCCCCGTTTAAGTGTCTGTGCGGTGGACCGCGTCTTTCCCGTAACGATTACGAAACATGTTCTTAGTTCTTACGATGCACCTTTTTTGTTCTAAGGATCCAGAGTTCCCGGACGTCGCCTCATCATCACAAGCACTAGGGTACGAGTCACAGCAGTCTCATTACACAGAGTTCACATCCAACAACTCTGCACTTGTTCCTGCTCAAGGTTCATTGCCTTCAGACTTCTTTATCACGAGTCAAGGTAAACAAAGTTTTGCTCATGTATCTCGGCCGTGGTGTTGACACCGCCTCGTAACTTGTAATTTGCAGAAGACATCGAGCCGTCGACCAATAATTTGAAACCATACGATGGCCAGACGATACCACCTGTGGTCGCCGCCTTTCCTGCCGCCGTGTTATCCGGCGACGGCACGTCCATCGCCATGGCGGTCACGGACGCGTCTGAGAACGTAGGCGGCCTCTTGCTCCTGTGCTCCCCGTTTAAGTGTCTGTGCGGTGGACTCCGTCTTTCCCGTAACGATTACGAAACATGTTCTTAGTTCTTACGATGCACCTTTTTTTGTTCTCAGGATCCAGAGTTCCCGGACGTCGCCTCATCATCACAAGCACTAGGGTACGAGTCACAGCAGTCTCATTACACAGAGTTCACATCCAACAACTCTGCACTTGTTCCTGCTCAAGGTTCATTGCCTTCAGACTTCTTGATCACGAGTCAAGGTAAACAAAGTTTTGCTCAAGTATCTCGGGCCTGGTGTTGACACCGCCTCGTAACTTGTAATTTGCAGAAGACATCGAGCCGTCGACCAATAATTTGACACCATACGATGACCAGACGATACCACCTGTGGTCGCCGCCTTTCCTGCCGCCGCGTTAGCCTGGGACGGCGCGTCCATCGCCTAGGCGGTCACGGACGCGTCTAAGAACGTAGGTGACCTCTTGCTGCTGTGCTCCCCGTTTAAGTGTTTGTGCGGTGGACTCCGTCTTTCCCGTAACGATTACGAAACATGTTCTAGTTCTTACGATGCACCTTTTTTTGTTCGCAGGTTCCAGAGTTCCCGGACGTCGCCTCATCATCACAAGCACTAGGGAACGAGTCACAGCGGTCTCATTACACAGGGTTCACATCCAACAACTCTGCACTTGTTCCTGCTCAAGGTTCATTGCCTTCAGACTTCTTTATCACGAGTCAAGGTAAAGGAACTGTTGCTCAAGTATCTCGGCCCTGGTGTTGAGACCGCCTCGTAACTTGTAATTTGCAGAAGACATCGAGCCGTCGACCAATAATTTGACACCATACGATGACCAGACGATACCATCTGTGGTCGCCGCATTTCCTGCCGCCGCGTTAGCCTGGGACGGCGCGTCCATCGCCATGGCGGTCACGGACGCGTCTAAGAACGTAGGTGGCCTCTTGCTCCTGTGCTCCCCGTTTAAGTGTCTGTGCGGTGGACTCCGTCTTTCCCGTAACGATTACGAAACATGTTCTTAGTTCGTACGATCCACTTTTTTTGTTCTCAGGTTCCAGAGTTCCCGGACGTCGCCACATCATCACAAGCACTAGGGTACGCGTCACAGTGGTCTCATTACACAGGGATCACATCCAACAACTCTGCACTTGTTCCTGTTCAAGGTTCATTGCCTTCAGACGTCTTTATCACGAGTCAAGGTAAAGGAACTTTTGCTGAAGTTTCTCGGCCCTGTTGCTGACACCGCCTTGTAACTTGTAATTTGAAGAAGACATCCAGCCGTCGACCAATAATGTGACACCATACGATGGCCAGACGATACCACCTGTGGTCGCCGCCTTTCCTGCCGCCGCGTTATCCGGGGACGGCACGTCCATCGCCTTGGCGGTCCCGGACGCGTCTAAGAACGTAGGTGGCCTCTTGCTGCTGTGCTCCCCGTTTAAGTGTTTGTGCGGTGGACTCTGTCTTTCCCGTAACGATTACGAAACATGTTCTTAGTTCTTACGATGCACCTTTTTTGTTCGCAGGTTCCAGAGTTCCCAGACGTTGCCTCATCATCACAAGCACTAGGGTACGAGTCACAGCGGTCTCATTACACAGGGTTCACATCCAACAACTCTGCACTTGTTCCTGTTCAAGGTTCATTGCCTTCAGATTTCTTTATCACGAGTCAAGGTAAAGTAACTTTTGCTCAAGTTTCTCGGCCCTGTTGCTGACACTGCCTCGTAACTTGTAATTTGCAGAAGACATCGAGCCGTCGACGAATAATTTGAAACCATACGATGGCCCGACGATACCACCTGTGGTCGTCGCCTTTCCTGCCGCCGCGTTAGCCTGGGACGGCGCGTCCATCGCCAAGGCGGCCACGGACGCGTCTAAGAACGTAGGTGGCCTCTTGCTGCTGTGCTCCCCGTCTAAGTGTTTGTGCGGTGGACTCCGTCTTTCCCGTAACGATTACGAAACATGTCCTTAGTTCTTACGATGCACCTTTTTTGTTCGCAGGTTCCAGAGTTCCCGGACGTCGCCTCATCATCACAAGCACTAGGGTACGAGTCACAGCGGTCTCATTACACAGGGTTCACATCCAACAACTCTGCACTTGTTCCTGTTCAAGGTTCATTGCCTTCAGATTTCTTTATCACGAGTCAAGGTAAAGTAACTTTTGCTCAAGTTTCTCGGCCCTGTTGCTGACACTGCCTCGTAACTTTTAATTTGCAGAAGACATCGAGCCGTCGACGAATAATTTGAAACCATACGATGGCCCGACGATACCACCTGTGGTCGCCGCCTTTCCTCCGCCGCGTTATCCGGCGACGGCACGTCCATCGCCATGGCGGTCACGGACGCGTCTGAGAACGTAGGCGGCCCCTTGCTCCTGTGCTCCCCGTTTAAGTGTCTGTGCGGTGGACCGCGTCTTTCCCGTAACGATTACGAAACATGTTCTTAGTTCTTACGATGCACCTTTTTTTGTTCTAAGGATCCAGAGTTCCCGGACGTCGCCTCATCATCACAAGCACTAGGGTACGAGTCACAGCAGTCTCATTACACAGAGTTCACATCCAACAACTCTGCACTTGTTCCTGCTCAAGGTTCATTGCCTTCAGACTTCTTTATCACGAGTCAAGGTAAACAAAGTTTTGCTCATGTATCTCGGCCGTGGTGTTGACACCGCCTCGTAACTTGTAATTTGCAGAAGACATCGAGCCGTCGGCCAATAATTTGAAACCATACGATGGCCAGACGATACCACCTGTGGTCGCCGCCTTTCCTGCCGCCGCGTTATCCGGCGACGGCACGTCCATCGCCATGGCGGTCACGGACGCGTCTGAGAACGTAGGCGGCCTCTTGCTCATGTGCTCCCCGTTTAAGTGTCTGTGCGGTGGACTCCGTCTTTCCCGTAACGATTACGAAACATGTTCTTAGTTCGTACGATCCACTTTTTTTGTTCTCAGGTTCCAGAGTTCCCGGACGTCGCCACATCATCACAAGCACTAGGGTACGCGTCACAGCGGTCTCATTACACAGGGATCACATCCAACAACTCTGCACTTGTTCCTGTTCAAGGTTCATTGCCTTCAGACGTCTTTATCACGAGTCAAGGTAAAGGAACTTTTGCTGAAGTTTCTCGGCCCTGTTGCTGACACCACCTTGTAACTTGTAATTTGCAGAAGACATCCAGCCGTCGACCAATAATGTGACACCATACGATGGCCAGACGATACCACCTGTGGTCGCCGCCTTTCCTGCCGCCGCGTTATCCGGGGACGGCACGTCCATCGCCTTGGCGGTCACGGACGCGTCTAAGAACGTAGGTGGCCTCTTGCTACTGTGCTCCCGTTTAAGTGTTTGTGCGGTGGACTCTGTCTTTCCCGTAACGATTACGAAACATGTTCTTAGTTCTTACGATGCACCTTTTTTTGTTCGCAGGTTACAGAGTTCCCAGATGTCGCCTCATCATCACAAGCACTAGGGTACGAGTCACAGCGGTCTCATTACACAGGGTTCACATCCAACAACTCTGCACTTGTTCCTGTTCAAGGTTCATTGCCTTCAGATTTCTTTATCACGAGTCAAGGTAAAGTAACTTTTGCTCAAGTTTCTCGGCCCTGTTGCTGACACTGCCTCGTAACTTGTAATTTGCAGAAGACATCGAGCCGTCGACGAATAATTTGAAACCATACGATGGCCCGACGATACCACCTGTGGTCGCCGCCTTTCCTGCCGCCGCGTTATCCGGCGACGGCACGTCCATCGCCATGGCGGTCACGGACGCGTCTGAGAACGTAGGCGGCCTCTTGCTCCTGTGCTCCCCGTTTAAGTGTCTGTGCGGTGGACCGCGTCTTTCCCGTAACGATTACGAAACATGTTCTTAGTTCTTACGATGCACCTTTTTTTGTTCTAAGGATCCAGAGTTCCCGGACGTCGCCTCATCACCACAAGCACTAGGGTACGAGTCACAGCAGTCTCATTACACAGAGTTCACATCCAACAACTCTGCACTTGTTCCTGCTCAAGGTTCATTGCCTTCAGACTTCTTTATCACGAGTCAAGGTAAACAAAGTTTTGCTCAAGTATCTCGGCCCTGGTGTTGACACCGCCTCGTAACTTGTAATTTGCAGAAGACATCGAGCCGTCGACCAATAAATAATTTGACACCATACGATGACCAGACGATACCACCTGTGGTCGTCGCCTTTCCTGCCGCCGCGTTAGCCTGGGACGGCGCGTCCATCGCCAAGGCGGCCACGGACGCGTCTAAGAACGTAGGTGGCCTCTTGCTGCTGTGCTCCCCGTCTAAGTGTTTGTGCGGTGGACTCCGTCTTTCCCGTAACGATTACGAAACATGTCCTTAGTTCTTACGATGCACCTTTTTTGTTCGCAGGTTCCAGAGTTCCCGGACGTCGCCTCATCATCACAAGCACTAGGGTACGAGTCACAGCGGTCTCATTACACAGGGTTCACATCCAACAACTCTGCACTTGTTCCTGTTCAAGGTTCATTGCCTTCAGATTTCTTTATCACGAGTCAAGGTAAAGTAACTTTTGCTCAAGTTTCTCGGCCCTGTTGCTGACACTGCCTCGTAACTTTTAATTTGCAGAAGACATCGAGCCGTCGACGAATAATTTGAAACCATACGATGGCCCGACGATACCACCTGTGGTCGCCGCCTTTCCTGCCGCCGCGTTATCCGGCGACGGCACGTCCATCGCCATGGCGGTCACGGACGCGTCTGAGAACGTAGGCGGCCCCTTGCTCCTGTGCTCCCCGTTTAAGTGTCTGTGCGGTGGACCGCGTCTTTCCCGTAACGATTACGAAACATGTTCTTAGTTCTTACGATGCACCTTTTTTTGTTCTAAGGATCCAGAGTTCCCGGACGTCGCCTCATCACCACAAGCACTAGGGTACGAGTCACAGCAGTCTCATTACACAGAGTTCACATCCAACAACTCTGCACTTGTTCCTGCTCAAGGTTCATTGCCTTCAGACTTCTTTATCACGAGTCAAGGTAAACAAAGTTTTGCTCAAGTATCTCGGCCCTGGTGTTGACACCGCCTCGTAACTTGTAATTTGCAGAAGACATCGAGCCGTCGACCAATAAATAATTTGACACCATACGATGACCAGACGATACCACCTGTGGTCGTCGCCTTTCCTGCCGCCGCGTTAGCCTGGGACGGCGCGTCCATCGCCAAGGCGGCCACGGACGCGTCTAAGAACGTAGGTGGCCTCTTGCTGCTGTGCTCCCCGTCTAAGTGTTTGTGCGGTGGACTCCGTCTTTCCCGTAACGATTACGAAACATGTCCTTAGTTCTTACGATGCACCTTTTTTGTTCGCAGGTTCCAGAGTTCCCGGACGTCGCCTCATCATCACAAGCACTAGGGTACGAGTCACAGCGGTCTCATTACACAGGGTTCACATCCAACAACTCTGCACTTGTTCCTGTTCAAGGTTCATTGCCTTCAGATTTCTTTATCACGAGTCAAGGTAAAGTAACTTTTGCTCAAGTTTCTCGGCCCTGTTGCTGACACTGCCTCGTAACTTTTAATTTGCAGAAGACATCGAGCCGTCGACGAATAATTTGAAACCATACGATGGCCCGACGATACCACCTGTGGTCGCCGCCTTTCCTGCCGCCGCGTTATCCGGCGACGGCACGTCCATCGCCATGGCGGTCACGGACGCGTCTGAGAACGTAGGCGGCCCCTTGCTCCTGTGCTCCCCGTTTAAGTGTCTGTGCGGTGGACCGCGTCTTTCCCGTAACGATTACGAAACATGTTCTTAGTTCTTACGATGCACCTTTTTTTGTTCTAAGGATCCAGAGTTCCCGGACGTCGCCTCATCATCACAAGCACTAGGGTACGAGTCACAGCAGTCTCATTACACAGAGTTCACATCCAACAACTCTGTACTTGTTCCTGCTCAAGGTTCATTGCCTTCAGACTTCTTGATCACGAGTCAAGGTAAACAAAGTTTTGCTCAAGTATCTCGGGCCTGGTGTTGACACCGCCTCGTAACTTGTAATTTGCAGAAGACATCGAGCCGTCGACCAATAATTTGACACCATACGATGACCAGACGATACCACCTGTGGTCGCCGCCTTTCCTGCCGCCGCGTTAGCCTGGGACGGCGCGTCCATCGCCTAGGCGGTCACGGACGCGTCTAAGAACGTAGGTGACCTCTTCCTGCTGTGCTCCCCGTTTAAGTGTTTGTGCGGTGGACTCCGTCTTTCCCGTAACGATTACGAAACATGTTCTAGTTCTTACGATGCACCTTTTTTTGTTCGCAGGTTCCAGAGTTCCCGGACGTCGCCTCATCATCACAAGCACTAGGGTACGAGTCACAGCGGTCTCATTACACAGGGTTCACATCCAAGAAATCTGCACTTGTTCCTGCTCAAGGTTCATTGCCTTCAGACTTCTTTATCACGAGTCAAGGTAAACAAAGTTTTGCTCAAGTCTCTCGGCCCTGGTGCTGACACCGCCTCGTAACTTGTAATTTGCAGAAGACATCGAGCCGTCGACCAATAATTTGACACCATACGATGACCAGATACCACCTGTGGTCGCCGCCTTTCCTGCCGCCGCGTTAACCTGGGATGGCGCGTCCATCGCCATGGCGGTCACGGACGCGTCTAAGAACGTAGGTGGCCTCTTGCTGCTGTGCTCCCCGTTTAAGTGTCGGTGCGGTGGACTCCGTCTTTCCCGTAACGATTACGAAACATGTTCTTAGTTCGTACGATCCACTTTTTTTGTTCTCAGGTTCCAGAGTTCCCGGACGTCGCCGCATCATCACAAGCACTAGGGTACGCGTCACAGCGGTCTCATTACACATTGATCACATCCAACAACTCTGCACTTGTTCCTGTTCAAGGTTCATTGCCTTCAGATTTCTTTATCACGAGTCAAGGTAAAGTAACTTTTGCTCAAGTATCTCGGGCCTGGTGTTGACACCGCCTCGTAACTTGTAATTTGCAGAAGACATCGAGCCGTCGACCAATAATTTGACACCATACGATGACCAGACGATACCACCTGTGGTCGCCGCCTTTCCTGCCGCCGCGTTAGCCTGGGACGGCGCGTCCATCGCCTAGGCGGTCACGGACGCGTCTAAGAACCTAGGTGACCTCTTGCTGCTGTGCTCCCCGTTTAAGTGTTTGTGCGGTGGACTCCGTCTTTCCCGTAACGATTACGAAACATGTTCTAGTTCTTACGATGCACCTTTTTTTGTTCGCAGGTTCCAGAGTTCCCGGACGTCGCCACATCATCACAAGCACTAGGGTACGCGTCACAGCGGTCTCATTACACAGGGATCACATCCAACAACTCTGCACTTGTTCCTGTTCAAGGTTCATTGCCTTCAGACGTCTTTATCACGAGTCAAGGTAAAGGAACTTTTGCTGAAGTTTCTCGGCCCTGTTGCTGACACCGCCTTGTAACTTGTAATTTGCAGAAGACATCCAGCCGTCGACCAATAATGTGACACCATACGATGGCCAGACGATACCACCTGTGGTCGCCGCCTTTCCTGCCGCCGCGTTATCCGGGGACGGCACGTCCATCGCCTTGGCGGTCACGGACGCGTCTAAGAACGTTGGTGGCCTCTTGCTGCTGTGCTCCCGTTTAAGTGTTTGTGCGGTGGACTCTGTCTTTCCCGTAACGATTACGAAACATGTTCTTAGTTCTTACGATGCACCTTTTTTTTGTTCGCAGGTTCCAGAGTTCCCAGACGTCGCCTCATCATCACAAGCACTAGGGTACGAGTCACAGCGGTCTCATTACACAGGGTTCACATCCAACAACTCTGCACTTGTTCCTGTTCAAGGTTCATTGCCTTCAGATTTCTTTATCACGAGTCAAGGTAAAGTAACTTTTGCTCAAGTTTTTCGGCCCTGTTGCTGACACTGCCTCGTAACTTGTAATTTGCAGAAGACATCGAGCCGTCGACGAATAATTTGAAACCATACGATGGCCCGACGATACCACCTGTGGTCGCCGCCTTTCCTGCCGCCGCGTTATCCGGCGACGGCACGTCCATCGCCATGGCGGTCACGGACGCGTCTGAGAACGTAGGCGGCCTCTTGCTCCTGTGCTCCCCGTTTAAGTGTCTGTGCGGTGGACCGCGTCTTTCCCGTAACGATTACGAAACATGTTCTTAGTTCTTACGATGCACCTTTTTTTGTTCTAAGGATCCAGAGTTCCCGGACGTCGCCTCATCATCACAAGCACTAGGGTACGAGTCACAGCAGTCTCATTACACAGAGTTCACATCCAACAACTCTGCACTTGTTCCTGCTTAAGGTTCATTGCCTTCAGACTTCTTTATCACGAGTCAAGGTAAACAAAGTTTTGCTCAAGTATCTCGGCCCTGGTGTTGACACCGCCTCGTAACTTGTAATTTGCAGAAGACATCGAGCCGTCGACCAATAAATAATTTGACACCATACGATGACCAGACGATACCACCTGTGGTCGTCGCCTTTCCTGCCGCCGCGTTAGCCTGGGACGGCGCGTCCATCGCCAAGGCGGCCACGGACGCGTCTAAGAACGTAGGTGGCCTCTTGCTGCTGTGCTCCCCGTCTAAGTGTTTGTGCGGTGGACTCCGTCTTTCCCGTAACGATTACGAAACATGTCCTTAGTTCTTACGATGCACCTTTTTTGTTCGCAGGTTCCAGAGTTCCCGGACGTCGCCTCATCATCACAAGCACTAGGGTACGAGTCACAGCGGTCTCATTACACAGGGTTCACATCCAACAACTCTGCACTTGTTCCTGTTCAAGGTTCATTGCCTTCAGATTTCTTTATCACGAGTCAAGGTAAAGTAACTTTTGCTCAAGTTTCTCGGCCCTGTTGCTGACACTGCCTCGTAACTTTTAATTTGCAGAAGACATCGAGCCGTCGACGAATAATTTGAAACCATACGATGGCCCGACGATACCACCTGTGGTCGCCGCCTTTCCTGCCGCCGCGTTATCCGGCGACGGCACGTCCATCGCCATGGCGGTCACGGACGCGTCTGAGAACGTAGGCGGCCCCTTGCTCCTGTGCTCCCCGTTTAAGTGTCTGTGCGGTGGACCGCGTCTTTCCCGTAACGATTACGAAACATGTTCTTAGTTCTTACGATGCACCTTTTTTGTTCTAAGGATCCAGAGTTCCCGGACGTCGCCTCATCATCACAAGCACTAGGGTACGAGTCACAGCAGTCTCATTACACAGAGTTCACATCCAACAACTCTGCACTTGTTCCTGCTCAAGGTTCATTGCCTTCAGACTTCTTTATCACGAGTCAAGGTAAACAAAGTTTTGCTCATGTATCTCGGCCGTGGTGTTGACACCGCCTCGTAACTTGTAATTTGCAGAAGACATCGAGCCGTCGACCAATAATTTGAAACCATACGATGGCCAGACGATACCACCTGTGGTCGCCGCCTTTCCTGCCGCCGTGTTATCCGGCGACGGCACGTCCATCGCCATGGCGGTCACGGACGCGTCTGAGAACGTAGGCGGCCTCTTGCTCCTGTGCTCCCCGTTTAAGTGTCTGTGCGGTGGACTCCGTCTTTCCCGTAACGATTACGAAACATGTTCTTAGTTCTTACGATGCACCTTTTTTGTTCTCAGGATCCAGAGTTCCCGGACGTCGCCTCATCATCACAAGCACTAGGGTACGAGTCACAGCAGTCTCATTACACAGAGTTCACATCCAACAACTCTGCACTTGTTCCTGCTCAAGGTTCATTGCCTTCAGACTTCTTGATCACGAGTCAAGGTAAACAAAGTTTTGCTCAAGTATCTCGGGCCTGGTGTTGACACCGCCTCGTAACTTGTAATTTGCAGAAGACATCGAGCCGTCGACCAATAATTTGACACCATACGATGACCAGACGATACCACCTGTGGTCGCCGCCTTTCCTGCCGCCGCGTTAGCCTGGGACGGCGCGTCCATCGCCTAGGCGGTCACGGACGCGTCTAAGAACGTAGGTGACCTCTTGCTGCTGTGCTCCCCGTTTAAGTGTTTGTGCGGTGGACTCCGTCTTTCCCGTAACGATTACGAAACATGTTCTAGTTCTTACGATGCACCTTTTTTTGTTCGCAGGTTCCAGAGTTCCCGGACGTCGCCTCATCATCACAAGCACTAGGGAACGAGTCACAGCGGTCTCATTACACAGGGTTCACATCCAACAACTCTGCACTTGTTCCTGCTCAAGGTTCATTGCCTTCAGACTTCTTTATCACGAGTCAAGGTAAAGGAACTGTTGCTCAAGTATCTCGGCCCTGGTGTTGAGACCGCCTCGTAACTTGTAATTTGCAGAAGACATCGAGCCGTCGACCAATAATTTGACACCATACGATGACCAGACGATACCATCTGTGGTCGCCGCATTTCCTGCCGCCGCGTTAGCCTGGGACGGCGCGTCCATCGCCATGGCGGTCACGGACGCGTCTAAGAACGTAGGTGGCCTCTTGCTCCTGTGCTCCCCGTTTAAGTGTCTGTGCGGTGGACTCCGTCTTTCCCGTAACGATTACGAAACATGTTCTTAGTTCGTACGATCCACTTTTTTTGTTCTCAGGTTCCAGAGTTCCCGGACGTCGCCACATCATCACAAGCACTAGGGTACGCGTCACAGTGGTCTCATTACACAGGGATCACATCCAACAACTCTGCACTTGTTCCTGTTCAAGGTTCATTGCCTTCAGACGTCTTTATCACGAGTCAAGGTAAAGGAACTTTTGCTGAAGTTTCTCGGCCCTGTTGCTGACACCGCCTTGTAACTTGTAATTTGAAGAAGACATCCAGCCGTCGACCAATAATGTGACACCATACGATGGCCAGACGATACCACCTGTGGTCGCCGCCTTTCCTGCCGCCGCGTTATCCGGGGACGGCACGTCCATCGCCTTGGCGGTCCCGGACGCGTCTAAGAACGTAGGTGGCCTCTTGCTGCTGTGCTCCCCGTTTAAGTGTTTGTGCGGTGGACTCTGTCTTTCCCGTAACGATTACGAAACATGTTCTTAGTTCTTACGATGCACCTTTTTTGTTCGCAGGTTCCAGAGTTCCCAGACGTTGCCTCATCATCACAAGCACTAGGGTACGAGTCACAGCGGTCTCATTACACAGGGTTCACATCCAACAACTCTGCACTTGTTCCTGTTCAAGGTTCATTGCCTTCAGATTTCTTTATCACGAGTCAAGGTAAAGTAACTTTTGCTCAAGTTTCTCGGCCCTGTTGCTGACACTGCCTCGTAACTTGTAATTTGCAGAAGACATCGAGCCGTCGACGAATAATTTGAAACCATACGATGGCCCGACGATACCACCTGTGGTCGTCGCCTTTCCTGCCGCCGCGTTAGCCTGGGACGGCGCGTCCATCGCCAAGGCGGCCACGGACGCGTCTAAGAACGTAGGTGGCCTCTTGCTGCTGTGCTCCCCGTCTAAGTGTTTGTGCGGTGGACTCCGTCTTTCCCGTAACGATTACGAAACATGTCCTTAGTTCTTACGATGCACCTTTTTTGTTCGCAGGTTCCAGAGTTCCCGGACGTCGCCTCATCATCACAAGCACTAGGGTACGAGTCACAGCGGTCTCATTACACAGGGTTCACATCCAACAACTCTGCACTTGTTCCTGTTCAAGGTTCATTGCCTTCAGATTTCTTTATCACGAGTCAAGGTAAAGTAACTTTTGCTCAAGTTTCTCGGCCCTGTTGCTGACACTGCCTCGTAACTTTTAATTTGCAGAAGACATCGAGCCGTCGACGAATAATTTGAAACCATACGATGGCCCGACGATACCACCTGTGGTCGCCGCCTTTCCTCCGCCGCGTTATCCGGCGACGGCACGTCCATCGCCATGGCGGTCACGGACGCGTCTGAGAACGTAGGCGGCCCCTTGCTCCTGTGCTCCCCGTTTAAGTGTCTGTGCGGTGGACCGCGTCTTTCCCGTAACGATTACGAAACATGTTCTTAGTTCTTACGATGCACCTTTTTTTGTTCTAAGGATCCAGAGTTCCCGGACGTCGCCTCATCATCACAAGCACTAGGGTACGAGTCACAGCAGTCTCATTACACAGAGTTCACATCCAACAACTCTGCACTTGTTCCTGCTCAAGGTTCATTGCCTTCAGACTTCTTTATCACGAGTCAAGGTAAACAAAGTTTTGCTCATGTATCTCGGCCGTGGTGTTGACACCGCCTCGTAACTTGTAATTTGCAGAAGACATCGAGCCGTCGGCCAATAATTTGAAACCATACGATGGCCAGACGATACCACCTGTGGTCGCCGCCTTTCCTGCCGCCGCGTTATCCGGCGACGGCACGTCCATCGCCATGGCGGTCACGGACGCGTCTGAGAACGTAGGCGGCCTCTTGCTCATGTGCTCCCCGTTTAAGTGTCTGTGCGGTGGACTCCGTCTTTCCCGTAACGATTACGAAACATGTTCTTAGTTCGTACGATCCACTTTTTTTGTTCTCAGGTTCCAGAGTTCCCGGACGTCGCCACATCATCACAAGCACTAGGGTACGCGTCACAGCGGTCTCATTACACAGGGATCACATCCAACAACTCTGCACTTGTTCCTGTTCAAGGTTCATTGCCTTCAGACGTCTTTATCACGAGTCAAGGTAAAGGAACTTTTGCTGAAGTTTCTCGGCCCTGTTGCTGACACCACCTTGTAACTTGTAATTTGCAGAAGACATCCAGCCGTCGACCAATAATGTGACACCATACGATGGCCAGACGATACCACCTGTGGTCGCCGCCTTTCCTGCCGCCGCGTTATCCGGGGACGGCACGTCCATCGCCTTGGCGGTCACGGACGCGTCTAAGAACGTAGGTGGCCTCTTGCTACTGTGCTCCCGTTTAAGTGTTTGTGCGGTGGACTCTGTCTTTCCCGTAACGATTACGAAACATGTTCTTAGTTCTTACGATGCACCTTTTTTTGTTCGCAGGTTACAGAGTTCCCAGATGTCGCCTCATCATCACAAGCACTAGGGTACGAGTCACAGCGGTCTCATTACACAGGGTTCACATCCAACAACTCTGCACTTGTTCCTGTTCAAGGTTCATTGCCTTCAGATTTCTTTATCACGAGTCAAGGTAAAGTAACTTTTGCTCAAGTTTCTCGGCCCTGTTGCTGACACTGCCTCGTAACTTGTAATTTGCAGAAGACATCGAGCCGTCGACGAATAATTTGAAACCATACGATGGCCCGACGATACCACCTGTGGTCGCCGCCTTTCCTGCCGCCGCGTTATCCGGCGACGGCACGTCCATCGCCATGGCGGTCACGGACGCGTCTGAGAACGTAGGCGGCCTCTTGCTCCTGTGCTCCCCGTTTAAGTGTCTGTGCGGTGGACCGCGTCTTTCCCGTAACGATTACGAAACATGTTCTTAGTTCTTACGATGCACCTTTTTTTGTTCTAAGGATCCAGAGTTCCCGGACGTCGCCTCATCACCACAAGCACTAGGGTACGAGTCACAGCAGTCTCATTACACAGAGTTCACATCCAACAACTCTGCACTTGTTCCTGCTCAAGGTTCATTGCCTTCAGACTTCTTTATCACGAGTCAAGGTAAACAAAGTTTTGCTCAAGTATCTCGGCCCTGGTGTTGACACCGCCTCGTAACTTGTAATTTGCAGAAGACATCGAGCCGTCGACCAATAAATAATTTGACACCATACGATGACCAGACGATACCACCTGTGGTCGTCGCCTTTCCTGCCGCCGCGTTAGCCTGGGACGGCGCGTCCATCGCCAAGGCGGCCACGGACGCGTCTAAGAACGTAGGTGGCCTCTTGCTGCTGTGCTCCCCGTCTAAGTGTTTGTGCGGTGGACTCCGTCTTTCCCGTAACGATTACGAAACATGTCCTTAGTTCTTACGATGCACCTTTTTTGTTCGCAGGTTCCAGAGTTCCCGGACGTCGCCTCATCATCACAAGCACTAGGGTACGAGTCACAGCGGTCTCATTACACAGGGTTCACATCCAACAACTCTGCACTTGTTCCTGTTCAAGGTTCATTGCCTTCAGATTTCTTTATCACGAGTCAAGGTAAAGTAACTTTTGCTCAAGTTTCTCGGCCCTGTTGCTGACACTGCCTCGTAACTTTTAATTTGCAGAAGACATCGAGCCGTCGACGAATAATTTGAAACCATACGATGGCCCGACGATACCACCTGTGGTCGCCGCCTTTCCTGCCGCCGCGTTATCCGGCGACGGCACGTCCATCGCCATGGCGGTCACGGACGCGTCTGAGAACGTAGGCGGCCCCTTGCTCCTGTGCTCCCCGTTTAAGTGTCTGTGCGGTGGACCGCGTCTTTCCCGTAACGATTACGAAACATGTTCTTAGTTCTTACGATGCACCTTTTTTTGTTCTAAGGATCCAGAGTTCCCGGACGTCGCCTCATCATCACAAGCACTAGGGTACGAGTCACAGCAGTCTCATTACACAGAGATCACATCCAACAACTCTGCACTTGTTCCTGCTCAAGGTTCATTGCCTTCAGACTTCTTTATCACGAGTCAAGGTAAACAAAGTTTTGCTCATGTATCTCGGCCGTGGTGTTGACACCGCCTCGTAACTTGTAATTTGCAGAAGACATCGAGCCGTCGACCAATAATTTGAAACCATACGATGGCCAGACGATACCACCTGTGGTCGCCGCCTTTCCTGCCGCCGCGTTATCCGGCGACGGCACGTCCATCGCCATGGCGGTCACGGACGCGTCTGAGAACGTAGGCGGCCTCTTGCTCCTGTGCTCCCCGTTTAAGTGTCTGTGCGGTGGACTCCGTCTTTCCCGTAACGATTACGAAACATGTTCTTAGTTCTTACGATGCACCTTTTTTTGTTCTCAGGATCCAGAGTTCCCGGACGTCGCCTCATCATCACAAGCACTAGGGTACGAGTCACAGCAGTCTCATTACACAGAGTTCACATCCAACAACTCTGCACTTGTTCCTGCTCAAGGTTCATTGCCTTCAGACTTCTTGATCACGAGTCAAGGTAAACAAAGTTTTGCTCAAGTATCTCGGGCCTGGTGTTGACACCGCCTCGTAACTTGTAATTTGCAGAAGACATCGAGCCGTCGACCAATAATTTGACACCATACGATGACCAGACGATACCACCTGTGGTCGCCGCCTTTCCTGCCGCCGCGTTAGCCTGGGACGGCGCGTCCATCGCCTAGGCGGTCACGGACGCGTCTAAGAACGTAGGTGACCTCTTGCTGCTGTGCTCCCCGTTTAAGTGTTTGTGCGGTGGACTCCGTCTTTCCCGTAACGATTACGAAACATGTTCTAGTTCTTACGATGCACCTTTTTTTGTTCGCAGGTTCCAGAGTTCCCGGACGTCGCCTCATCATCACAAGCACTAGGGAACGAGTCACAGCGGTCTCATTACTCAGGGTTCACATCCAACAACTCTGCACTTGTTCCTGCTCAAGGTTCATTGCCTTCAGACTTCTTTATCACGAGTCAAGGTAAAGGAACTGTTGCTCAAGTATCTCGGCCCTGGTGTTGACACCGCCTCGTAACTTGTAATTTGCAGAAGACATCGAGCCGTCGACCAATAATTTGACACCATACGATGACCAGACGATACCACCTGTGGTCGCCGCATTTCCTGCCGCCGCGTTAGCCTGGGACGGCGCGTCCATCGCCATGGCGGTCACGGACGCGTCTAAGAACGTAGGTGGCCTCTTGCTCCTGTGCTCCCCGTTTAAGTGTCTGTGCGGTGGACTCCGTCTTTCCCGTAACGATTACGAAACATGTTCTTAGTTCGTACGATCCACTTTTTTTGTTCTCAGGTTCCAGAGTTCCCGGACGTCGCCACATCATCACAAGCACTAGGGTACGCGTCACAGCGGTCTCATTACACAGGGATCACATCCAACAACTCTGCACTTGTTCCTGTTCAAGGTTCATTGCCTTCAGACGTCTTTATCACGAGTCAAGGTAAAGGAACTTTTGCTGAAGTTTCTCGGCCCTGTTGCTGACACCGCCTTGTAACTTGTAATTTGCAGAAGTCATCCAGCCGTCGACCAATAATGTGACACCATACGATGGCCAGACGATACCACCTGTGGTCGCCGCCTTTCCTGCCGCCGCGTTATCCGGGGACGGCACGTCCATCGCCTTCGCGGTCACGGACGCGTCTAAGAACGTAGGTGGCCTCTTGCTGCTGTGCTCCCCGTTTAAGTGTTTGTGCGGTGGACTCTGTCTTTCCCGTAACGATTACGAAACATGTTCTTAGTTCTTACGATGCACCTTTTTTTGTTCGCAGGTTCCAGAGTTCCCAGACGTCGCCTCATCATCACAAGCACTAGGGTACGAGTCACAGTGGTCTCATTACACAGGGTTCACATCCAACAACTCTGCACTTGTTCCTGTTCAAGGTTCATTGCCTTCAGATTTCTTTATCACGAGTCAAGGTAAAGTAACTTTTGCTCAAGTTTCTCGGCCCTGTTGCTGACACTGCCTCGTAACTTGTAATTTGCAGAAGACATCGAGCCGTCGACGAATAATTTGAAACCATACGATGGCCCGACGATACCACCTGTGGTCGCCGCCTTTCCTGCCGCCGCGTTATCCGGCGACGGCACGTCCATCGCCATGGCGGTCACGGACGCGTCTGAGAACGTAGGCGGCCTCTTGCTCCTGTGCTCCCCGTTTAAGTGTCTGTGCGGTTGACCGCGTCTTTCCCGTAACGATTACGAAACATGTTCTTAGTTCTTACGATGTACCTTTTTTTGTTCTAAGGATCCAGAGTTCCCGGACGTCGCCTCATCATCACAAGCACTAGGGTACGAGTCACAGCAGTCTCATTACACAGAGTTCACATCCAACAACTCTGCACTTGTTCCTGCTCAAGGTTCATTGCCTTCAGACTTCTTTATCACGAGTCAAGGTAAACAAAGTTTTGCTCAAGTATCTCGGCCCTGGTGTTGACACCGCCTCGTAACTTGTAATTTGCAGAAGACATCGAGCCGTCGACCAATAAATAATTTGACACCATACGATGACCAGACGATACCACCTGTGGTCGTCGCCTTTCCTGCCGCCGCGTTAGCCTGGGACGGCGCGTCCATCGCCAAGGCGGCCACGGACGCGTCTAAGAACGTAGGTGGCCTCTTGCTGCTGTGCTCCCCGTCTAAGTGTTTGTGCGGTGGACTCCGTCTTTCCCGTAACGATTACGAAACATGTCCTTAGTTCTTACGATGCACCTTTTTTGTTCGCAGGTTCCAGAGTTCCCGGACGTCGCCTCATCATCACAAGCACTAGGGTACGAGTCACAGCGGTCTCATTACACAGAGTTCACATCCAACAACTCTGCACTTGTTCCTGCTCAAGGTTCATTGCCTTCAGACTTCTTTATCACGAGTCAAGGTAAACAAAGTTTTGCTCATGTATCTCGGCCGTGGTGTTGACACCGCCTCGTAACTTGTAATTTGCAGAAGACATCGAGCCGTCGACCAATAATTTGAAACCATACGATGGCCAGACGATACCACCTGTGGTCGCCGCCTTTCCTGCCGCCGCGTTATCCGGCGACGGCACGTCCATCGCCATGGCGGTCACGGACGCGTCTGAGAACGTAGGCGGCCTCTTGCTCCTGTGCTCCCCGTTTAAGTGTCTGTGCGGTGGACTCCGTCTTTCCCGTAACGATTACGAAACATGTTCTTAGTTCGTACGATCCACTTTTTTTGTTCTCAGGTTCCAGAGTTCCCGGACGTCGCCACATCATCACAAGCACTAGGGTACGCGTCACAGCGGTCTCATTACACAGGGATCACATCCAACAACTCTGCACTTGTTCCTGTTCAAGGTTCATTGCCTTCAGATTTCTTTATCACGAGTCAAGGTAAAGTAACTTTTGCTCAAGTTTCTCGGCCCTGTTGCTGACACTGCCTCGTAACTTGTAATTTGCAGAAGACATCGAGCCGTCGACGAATAATTTGAAACCATACGATGGCCCGACGATACCACCTGTGGTCGCCGCCTTTCCTGCCGCCGCGTTATCCGGCGACGGCACGTCCATCGCCATGGCGGTCACGGACGCGTCTGAGAACGTAGGCGGCCTCTTGCTCCTGTGCTCCCCGTTTAAGTGTCTGTGCGGTGGACCGCGTCTTTCCCGTAACGATTACGAAACATGTTCTTAGTTCTTACGATGCACCTTTTTTTGTTCTAAGGATCCAGAGTTCCCGGACGTCGCCTCATCACCACAAGCACTAGGGTACGAGTCACAGCAGTCTCATTACACAGAGTTCACATCCAACAACTCTGCACTTGTTCCTGCTCAAGGTTCATTGCCTTCAGACTTCTTTATCACGAGTCAAGGTAAACAAAGTTTTGCTCAAGAATCTCGGCCCTGGTGTTGACACCGCCTCGTAACTTGTAATTTGCAGAAGACATCGAGCCGTCGACCAATAAATAATTTGACACCATACGATGACCAGACGATACCACCTGTGGTCGTCGCCTTTCCTGCCGCCGCGTTAGCCTGGGACGGCGCGTCCATCGCCAAGGCGGCCACGGACGCGTCTAAGGACGTAGGTGGCCTCTTGCTGCTGTGCTCCCCGTCTAAGTGTTTGTGCGGTGGACTCCGTCTTTCCCGTAACGATTACGAAACATGTCCTTAGTTCTTACGATGCACCTTTTTTGTTCGCAGGTTCCAGAGTTCCCGGACGTCGCCTCATCATCACAAGCACTAGGGTACGAGTCACAGCGGTCTCATTACACAGGGTTCACATCCAACAACTCTGCACTTGTTCCTGTTCAAGGTTCATTGCCTTCAGATTTCTTTATCACGAGTCAAGGTAAAGTAACTTTTGCTCAAGTTTCTCGGCCCTGTTGCTGACACTGCCTCGTAACTTTTAATTTGCAGAAGACATCGAGCCGTCGACGAATAATTTGAAACCATACGATGGCCCGACGATACCACCTGTGGTCGCCGCCTTTCCTGCCGCCGCGTTATCCGGCGACGGCACGTCCATCGCCATGGCGGTCACGGACGCGTCTGAGAACGTAGGCGGCCCCTTGCTCCTGTGCTCCCCGTTTAAGTGTCTGTGCGGTGGACCGCGTCTTTCCCGTAACGATTACGAAACATGTTCTTAGTTCTTACGATGCACCTTTTTTTGTTCTAAGGATCCAGAGTTCCCGGACGTCGCCTCATCATCACAAGCACTAGGGTACGAGTCACAGCAGTCTCATTACACAGAGTTCACATCCAACAACTCTGCACTTGTTCCTGCTCAAGGTTCATTGCCTTCAGACTTCTTTATCACGAGTCAAGGTAAACAAAGTTTTGCTCATGTATCTCGGCCGTGGTGTTGACACCGCCTCGTAACTTGTAATTTGCAGAAGACATCGAGCCGTCGACCAATAATTTGAAACCATACGATGGCCAGACGATACCACCTGTGGTCGCCGCCTTTCCTGCCGCCGCGTTATCCGGCGACGGCACGTCCATCGCCATGGCGGTCACGGACGCGTCTGAGAACGTAGGCGGCCTCTTGCTCCTGTGCTCCCCGTTTAAGTGTCTGTGCGGTGGACTCCGTCTTTCCCGTAACGATTACGAAACATGTTCTTAGTTCTTACGATGCACCTTTTTTTGTTCTCAGGATCCAGAGTTCCCGGACGTCGCCTCATCATCACAAGCACTAGGGTACGAGTCACAGCAGTCTCATTACACAGAGTTCACATCCAACAACTCTGCACTTGTTCCTGCTCAAGGTTCATTGCCTTCAGACTTCTTGATCACGAGTCAAGGTAAACAAAGTTTTGCTCAAGTATCTCGGGCCTGGTGTTGACACCGCCTCGTAACTTGTAATTTGCAGAAGACATCGAGCCGTCGACCAATAATTTGACACCATACGATGACCAGACGATACCACCTGTGGTCGCCGCCTTTCCTGCCGCCGCGTTAGCCTGGGACGGCGCGTCCATCGCCTAGGCGGTCACGGACGCGTCTAAGAACGTAGGTGACCTCTTGCTGCTGTGCTCCCCGTTTAAGTGTTTGTGCGGTGGACTCCGCCTTTCCCGTAACGATTACGAAACATGTTCTAGTTCTTACGATGCACCTTTTTTTGTTCGCAGGTTCCAGAGTTCCCGGACGTCGCCTCATCATCACAAGCACTAGGGAACGAGTCACAGCGGTCTCATTACTCAGGGTTCACATCCAACAACTCTGCACTTGTTCCTGCTCAAGGTTCATTGCCTTCAGACTTCTTTATCACGAGTCAAGGTAAAGGAACTGTTGCTCAAGTATCTCGGCCCTGGTGTTGACACCGCCTCGTAACTTGTAATTTGCAGAAGACATCGAGCCGTCGACCAATAATTTGACACCATACGATGACCAGACGATACCACCTGTGGTCGCCGCATTTCCTGCCGCCGCGTTAGCCTGGGACGGCGCGTCCATCGCCATGGCGGTCACGGACGCGTCTAAGAACGTAGGTGGCCTCTTGCTCCTGTGCTCCCCGTTCAAGTGTCTGTGCGGTGGACTCCGTCTTTCCCGTAACGATTACGAAACATGTTCTTAGTTCGTACGATCCACTTTTTTTGTTCTCAGGTTCCAGAGTTCCCGGACGTCGCCACATCATCACAAGCACTAGGGTACGCGTCACAGCGGTCTCATTACACAGGGATCACATCCAACAACTCTGCACTTGTTCCTGTTCAAGGTTCATTGCCTTCAGACGTCTTTATCACGAGTCAAGGTAAAGGAACTTTTGCTGAAGTTTCTCGGCCCTGTTGCTGACACCGCCTTGTAACTTGTAATTTGCAGAAGTCATCCAGCCGTCGACCAATAATGTGACACCATACGATGGCCAGACGATACCACCTGTGGTCGCCGCCTTTCCTGCCGCCGCGTTATCCGGGGACGGCACGTCCATCGCCTTGGCGGTCACGGACGCGTCTAAGAACGTAGGTGGCCTCTTGCTGCTGTGCTCCCCGTTTAAGTGTTTGTGCGGTGGACTCTGTCTTTCCCGTAACGATTACGAAACATGTTCTTAGTTCTTACGATGCACCTTTTTTTGTTCGCAGGTTCCAGAGTTCCCAGACGTCGCCTCATCATCACAAGCACTAGGGTACGAGTCACAGCAGTCTCATTACACAGAGTTCACATCCAACAACTCTGCACTTGTTCCTGCTCAAGGTTCATTGCCTTCAGACTTCTTTATCACGAGTCAAGGTAAACAAAGTTTTGCTCAAGTATCTCGGCCCTGGTGTTGACACCGCCTCGTAACTTGTAATTTGCAGAAGACATCGAGCCGTCGACCAATAAATAATTTGACACCATACGATGACCAGACGATACCACCTGTGGTCGTCGCCTTTCCTGCCGCCGCGTTAGCCTGGGACGGCGCGTCCATCGCCAAGGCGGCCACGGACGCGTCTAAGAACGTAGGTGGCCTCTTGCTACTGTGCTCCCCGTCTAAGTGTTTGTGCGGTGGACTCCGTCTTTCCCGTAACGATTACGAAACATGTCCTTAGTTCTTACGATGCACCTTTTTTGTTCGCAGGTTCCAGAGTTCCCGGACGTCGCCTCATCATCACAAGCACTAGGGTACGAGTCACAGCGGTCTCATTACACAGGGTTCACATCCAACAACTCTGCACTTGTTCCTGTTCAAGGTTCATTGCCTTCAGATTTCTTTATCACGAGTCAAGGTAAAGTAACTTTTGCTCAAGTTTCTCGGCCCTGTTGCTGACACTGCCTCGTAACTTTTAATTTGCAGAAGACATCGAGCCGTCGACGAATAATTTGAAACCATACGATGGCCCGACGATACCACCTGTGGTCGCCGCCTTTCCTGCCGCCGCGTTATCCGGCGACGGCACGTCCATCGCCATGGCGGTCACGGACGCGTCTGAGAACGTCGGCGGCCCGTTGCTCCTGTGCTCCCCGTTTAAGTGTCTGTGCGGTGGACCGCGTCTTTCCCGTAACGATTACGAAACATGTTCTTAGTTCTTACGATGCACCTTTTTTTGTTCTAAGGATCCAGAGTTCCCGGACGTCGCCTCATCATCACAAGCACTAGGGTACGAGTCACAGCGGTCTCATTACACAGGGTTCACATCCAACAACTCTGCACTTGTTCCTGTTCAAGGTTCATTGCCTTCAGATTTCTTTATCACGAGTCAAGGTAAAGTAACTTTTGCTCAAGTTTCTCGGCCCTGTTGCTGACACTGCCTCGTAACTTTTAATTTGCAGAAGACATCGAGCCGTCGACGAATAATTTGAAACCATACGATGGCCCGACGATACCACCTGTGGTCGCCGCCTTTCCTGCCGCCGCGTTATCCGGCGACGGCACGTCCATCGCCATGGCGGTCACGGACGCGTCTGAGAACGTAGGCGGCCCCTTGCTCCTGTGCTCCCCGTTTAAGTGTCTGTGCGGTGGACCGCGTCTTTCCCGTAACGATTACGAAACATGTTCTTAGTTCTTACGATGCACCTTTTTTTGTTCTAAGGATCCAGAGTTCCCGGACGTCGCCTCATCATCACAAGCACTAGGGTACGAGTCACAGCAGTCTCATTACACAGAGTTCACATCCAACAACTCTGCACTTGTTCCTGCTCAAGGTTCATTGCCTTCAGACTTCTTTATCACGAGTCAAGGTAAACAAAGTTTTGCTCATGTATCTCGGCCGTGGTGTTGACACCGCCTCGTAACTTGTAATTTGCAGAAGACATCGAGCCGTCAACCAATAATTTGAAACCATACGATGGCCAGACGATACCACCTGTGGTCGCCGCCTTTCCTGCCGCCGTGTTATCCGGCGACGGCACGTCCATCGCCATGGCGGTCACGGACGCGTCTGAGAACGTAGGCGGCCTCTTGCTCCTGTGCTCCCCGTTTAAGTGTCTGTGCGGTGGACTCCGTCTTTCCCGTAACGATTACGAAACATGTTCTTAGTTCTTACGATGCACCTTTTTTTGTTCTCAGGATCCAGAGTTCCCGGACGTCGCCTCATCATCACAAGCACTAGGGTACGAGTCACAGCAGTCTCATTACACAGAGTTCACATCCAACAACTCTGCACTTGTTCCTGCTCAAGGTTCATTGCCTTCAGACTTCTTGATCACGAGTCAAGGTAAACAAAGTTTTGCTCAAGTATCTCGGGCCTGGTGTTGACACCGCCTCGTAACTTGTAATTTGCAGAAGACATCGAGCCGTCGACCAATAATTTGACACCATACGATGACCAGACGATACCACCTGTGGTCGCCGCCTTTCCTGCCGCCGCGTTAGCCTGGGACGGCGCGTCCATCGCCTAGGCGGTCACGGACGCGTCTAAGAACGTAGGTGACCTCTTGCTGCTGTGCTCCCCGTTTAAGTGTTTGTGCGGTGGACTCCGTCTTTCCCGTAACGATTACGAAACATGTTCTAGTTCTTACGATGCACCTTTTTTTGTTCGCAGGTTCCAGAGTTCCCGGACGTCGCCTCATCATCACAAGCACTAGGGAACGAGTCACAGCGGTCTCATTACACAGGGTTCACATCCAACAACTCTGCACTTGTTCCTGCTCAAGGTTCATTGCCTTCAGACTTCTTTATCACGAGTCAAGGTAAAGGAACTGTTGCTCAAGTATCTCGGCCCTGGTGTTGACACCGCCTCGTAACTTGTAATTTGCAGAAGACATCGAGCCGTCGACCAATAATTTGACACCATACGATGACCAGACGATACCACCTGTGGTCGCCGCATTTCCTGCCGCCGCGTTAGCCTGGGACGGCGCGTCCATCGTCATGGCGGTCACGGACGCGTCTAAGAACGTAGGTGGCCTCTTGCTCCTGTGCTCCCCGTTTAAGTGTCTGTGCGGTGGACTCCGTCTTTCCCGTAACGATTACGAAACATGTTCTTAGTTCGTACGATCCACTTTTTTTGTTCTCAGGTTCCAGAGTTCCCGGACGTCGCCACATCATCACAAGCACTAGGGTACGCGTCACAGCGGTCTCATTACACAGGGATCACATCCAACAACTCTGCACTTGTTCCTGTTCAAGGTTCATTGCCTTCAGACGTCTTTATCACGAGTCAAGGTAAAGGAACTTTTGCTGAAGTTTCTCGGCCCTGTTGCTGACACCGCCTTGTAACTTGTAATTTGAAGAAGACATCCAGCCGTCGACCAATAATGTGACACCATACGATGGCCAGACGAGACCACCTGTGGTCGCCGCCTTTCCTGCCGCCGCGTTATCCGGGGACGGCACGTCCATCGCCTTGGCGGTCCCGGACGCGTCTAAGAACGTAGGAAGCCTCTTGCTGCTGTGCTCCCCGTTTAAGTGTTTGTGCGGTGGACTCTGTCTTTCCCGTAACGATTACGAAACATGTTCTTAGTTCTTACGATGCACCTTTTTTGTTCGCAGGTTCCAGAGTTCCCAGACGTCGCCTCATCATCACAAGCACTAGGGTACGAGTCACAGCGGTCTCATTACACAGGGTTCACATCCAACAACTCTGCACTTGTTCCTGTTCAAGGTTCATTGCCTTCAGATTTCTTTATCACGAGTCAAGGTAAAGTAACTTTTGCTCAAGTTTCTCGGCCCTGTTGCTGACACTGCCTCGTAACTTGTAATTTGCAGAAGACATCGAGCCGTCGACGAATAATTTGAAACCATACGATGGCCCGACGATACCACCTGTGGTCGTCGCCTTTCCTGCCGCCGCGTTAGCCTGGGACGGCGCGTCCATCGCCAAGGCGGCCACGGACGCGTCTAAGAACGTAGGTGGCCTCTTGCTGCTGTGCTCCCCGTCTAAGTGTTTGTGCGGTGGACTCCGTCTTTCCCGTAACGATTACGAAACATGTCCTTAGTTCTTACGATGCACCTTTTTTGTTCGCAGGTTCCAGAGTTCCCGGACGTCGCCTCATCATCACAAGCACTAGGGTACGAGTCACAGCGGTCTCATTACACAGGGTTCACATCCAACAACTCTGCACTTGTTCCTGTTCAAGGTTCATTGCCTTCAGATTTCTTTATCACGAGTCAAGGTAAAGTAACTTTTGCTCAAGTTTCTCGGCCCTGTTGCTGACACTGCCTCGTAACTTTTAATTTGCAGAAGACATCGAGCCGTCGACGAATAATTTGAAACCATACGATGGCCCGACGATACCACCTGTGGTCGCCGCCTTTCCTGCCGCCGCGTTATCCGGCGACGGCACGTCCATCGCCATGGCGGTCACGGACGCGTCTGAGAACGTAGGCGGCCCCTTGCTCCTGTGCTCCCCGTTTAAGTGTCTGTGCGGTGGACCGCGTCTTTCCCGTAACGATTACGAAACATGTTCTTAGTTCTTACGATGCACCTTTTTTTGTTCTAAGGATCCAGAGTTCCCGGACGTCGCCTCATCATCACAAGCACTAGGGTACGAGTCACAGCAGTCTCATTACACAGAGTTCACATCCAACAACTCTGCACTTGTTCCTGCTCAAGGTTCATTGCCTTCAGACTTCTTTATCACGAGTCAAGGTAAACAAAGTTTTGCTCATGTATCTCGGCCGTGGTGTTGACACCGCCTCGTAACTTGTAATTTGCAGAAGACATCGAGCCGTCGACCAATAATTTGAAACCATACGATGGCCAGACGATACCACCTGTGGTCGCCGCCTTTCCTGCCGCCGCGTTATCCGGCGACGGCACGTCCATCGCCATGGCGGTCACGGACGCGTCTGAGAACGTAGGCGGCCTCTTGCTCCTGTGCTCCCCGTTTAAGTGTCTGTGCGGTGGACTCCGTCTTTCCCGTAACGATTACGAAACATGTTCTTAGTTCGTACGATCCACTTTTTTTGTTCTCAGGTTCCAGAGTTCCCGGACGTCGCCACATCATCACAAGCACTAGGGTACGCGTCACAGCGGTCTCATTACACAGGGATCACATCCAACAACTCTGCACTTGTTCCTGTTCAAGGTTCATTGCCTTCAGACGTCTTTATCACGAGTCAAGGTAAAGGAACTTTTGCTGAAGTTTCTCGGCCCTGTTGCTGACACCGCCTTGTAACTTGTAATTTGCAGAACACATCCAGCCGTCGACCAATAATGTGACACCATACGATGGCCAGACGATACCACCTGTGGTCGCCGCCTTTCCTGCCGCCGCGTTATCCGGGGACGGCACGTCCATCGCCTTGGCGGTCACGGACGCGTCTAAGAACGTAGGTGGCCTCTTGCTACTGTGCTCCCGTTTAAGTGTTTGTGCGGTGGACTCTGTCTTTCCCGTAACGATTACGAAACATGTTCTTAGTTCTTACGATGCACCTTTTTTTGTTCGCAGGTTACAGAGTTCCCAGATGTCGCCTCATCATCACAAGCACTAGGGTACGAGTCACAGCGGTCTCATTACACAGGGTTCACATCCAACAACTCTGCACTTGTTCCTGTTCAAGGTTCATTGCCTTCAGATTTCTTTATCACGAGTCAAGGTAAAGTAACTTTTGCTCAAGTTTCTCGGCCCTGTTGCTGACACTGCCTCGTAACTTGTAATTTGCAGAAGACATCGAGCCGTCGACGAATAATTTGAAACCATACGATGGCCCGACGATACCACCTGTGGTCGCCGCCTTTCCTGCCGCCGCGTTATCCGGCGACGGCACGTCCATCGCCATGGCGGTCACGGACGCGTCTGAGAACGTAGGCGGCCTCTTGCTCCTGTGCTCCCCGTTTAAGTGTCTGTGCGGTGGACCGCGTCTTTCCCGTAACGATTACGAAACATGTTCTTAGTTCTTACGATGCACCTTTTTTTGTTCTAAGGATCCAGAGTTCCCGGACGTCGCCTCATCACCACAAGCACTAGGGTACGAGTCACAGCAGTCTCATTACACAGAGTTCACATCCAACAACTCTGCACTTGTTCCTGCTCAAGGTTCATTGCCTTCAGACTTCTTTATCACGAGTCAAGGTAAACAAAGTTTTGCTCAAGTATCTCGGCCCTGGTGTTGACACCGCCTCGTAACTTGTAATTTGCAGAAGACATCGAGCCGTCGACCAATAAATAATTTGACACCATACGATGACCAGACGATACCACCTGTGGTCGTCGCCTTTCCTGCCGCCGCGTTAGCCTGGGACGGCGCGTCCATCGCCAAGGCGGCCACGGACGCGTCTAAGAACGTAGGTGGCCTCTTGCTGCTGTGCTCCCCGTCTAAGTGTCTGTGCGGTGGACTCCGTCTTTCCCGTAACGATTACGAAACATGTCCTTAGTTCTTACGATGCACCTTTTTTGTTCTAAGGATCCAGAGTTCCCGGACGTCGCCTCATCATCACAAGCACTAGGGTACGAGTCACAGCAGTCTCATTACACAGAGTTCACATCCAACAACTCTGCACTTGTTCCTGCTCAAGGTTCATTGCCTTCAGACTTCTTTATCACGAGTCAAGGTAAACAAAGTTTTGCTCATGTATCTCGGCCGTGGTGTTGACACCGCCTCGTAACTTGTAATTTGCAGAAGACATCGAGCCGTCGACCAATAATTTGAAACCATACGATGGCCAGACGATACCACCTGTGGTCGCCGCCTTTCCTGCCGCCGCGTTATCCGGCGACGGCACGTCCATCGCCATGGCGGTCACGGACGCGTCTGAGAACGTAGGCGGCCTCTTGCTCCTGTGCTCCCCGTTTAAGTGTCTGTGCGGTGGACTCCGTCTTTCCCGTAACGATTACGAAACATGTTCTTAGTTCTTACGATGCACCTTTTTTTGTTCTCAGGATCCAGAGTTCCCGGACGTCGCCTCATCATCACAAGCACTAGGGTACGAGTCACAGCAGTCTCATTACACAGAGTTCACATCCAACAACTCTGCACTTGTTCCTGCTCAAGGTTCATTGCCTTCAGACTTCTTGATCACGAGTCAAGGTAAACAAAGTTTTGCTCAAGTATCTCGGGCCTGGTGTTGACACCGCCTCGTAACTTGTAATTTGCAGAAGACATCGAGCCGTCGACCAATAATTTGACACCATACGATGACCAGACGATACCACCTGTGGTCGCCGCCTTTCCTGCCGCCGCGTTAGCCTGGGACGGCGCGTCCATCGCCTAGGCGGTCACGGACGCGTCTAAGAACGTAGGTGACCTCTTGCTGCTGTGCTCCCCGTTTAAGTGTTTGTGCGGTGGACTCCGTCTTTCCCGTAACGATTACGAAACATGTTCTAGTTCTTACGATGCACCTTTTTTTGTTCGCAGGTTCCAGAGTTCCCGGACGTCGCCTCATCATCACAAGCACTAGGGAACGAGTCACAGCGGTCTCATTACTCAGGGTTCACATCCAACAACTCTGCACTTGTTCCTGCTCAAGGTTCATTGCCTTCAGACTTCTTTATCACGAGTCAAGGTAAAGGAACTGTTGCTCAAGTATCTCGGCCCTGGTGTTGACACCGCCTCGTAACTTGTAATTTGCAGAAGACATCGAGCCGTCGACCAATAATTTGACACCATACGATGACCAGACGATACCACCTGTGGTCGCCGCATTTCCTGCCGCCGCGTTAGCCTGGGACGGCGCGTCCATCGCCATGGCGGTCACGGACGCGTCTAAGAACGTAGGTGGCCTCTTGCTCCTGTGCTCCCCGTTTAAGTGTCTGTGCGGTGGACTCCGTCTTTCCCGTAACGATTACGAAACATGTTCTTAGTTCGTACGATCCACTTTTTTTGTTCTCAGGTTCCAGAGTTCCCGGACGTCGCCACATCATCACAAGCACTAGGGTACGCGTCACAGCGGTCTCATTACACAGGGATCACATCCAACAACTCTGCACTTGTTCCTGTTCAAGGTTCATTGCCTTCAGACGTCTTTATCACGAGTCAAGGTAAAGGAACTTTTGCTGAAGTTTCTCGGCCCTGTTGCTGACACCGCCTTGTAACTTGTAATTTGCAGAAGTCATCCAGCCGTCGACCAATAATGTGACACCATACGATGGCCAGACGATACCACCTGTGGTCGCCGCCTTTCCTGCCGCCGCGTTATCCGGGGACGGCACGTCCATCGCCTTGGCGGTCACGGACGCGTCTAAGAACGTAGGTGGCCTCTTGCTGCTGTGCTCCCCGTTTAAGTGTTTGTGCGGTGGACTCTGTCTTTCCCGTAACGATTACGAAACATGTTCTTAGTTCTTACGATGCACCTTTTTTTGTTCGCAGGTTCCAGAGTTCCCAGACGTCGCCTCATCATCACAAGCACTAGGGTACGAGTCACAGCGGTCTCATTACACAGGGTTCACATCCAACAACTCTGCACTTGTTCCTGTTCAAGGTTCATTGCCTTCAGATTTCTTTATCACGAGTCAAGGTAAAGTAACTTTTGCTCAAGTTTCTCGGCCCTGTTGCTGACACTGCCTCGTAACTTGTAATTTGCAGAAGACATCGAGCCGTCGACGAATAATTTGAAACCATACGATGGCCCGACGATACCACCTGTGGTCGCCGCCTTTCCTGCCGCCGCGTTATCCGGCGACGGCACGTCCATCGCCATGGCGGTCACGGACGCGTCTGAGAACGTAGGCGGCCTCTTGCTCCTGTGCTCCCCGTTTAAGTGTCTGTGCGGTTGACCGCGTCTTTCCCGTAACGATTACGAAACATGTTCTTAGTTCTTACGATGCACCTTTTTTTGTTCTAAGGATCCAGAGTTCCCGGACGTCGCCTCATCATCACAAGCACTAGGGTACGAGTCACAGCAGTCTCATTACACAGAGTTCACATCCAACAACTCTGCACTTGTTCCTGCTCAAGGTTCATTGCCTTCAGACTTCTTTATCACGAGTCAAGGTAAACAAAGTTTTGCTCAAGTATCTCGGCCCTGGTGTTGACACCGCCTCGTAACTTGTAATTTGCAGAAGACATCGAGCCGTCGACCAATAAATAATTTGACACCATACGATGACCAGACGATACCACCTGTGGTCGTCGCCTTTCCTGCCGCCGCGTTAGCCTGGGACGGCGCGTCCATCGCCAAGGCGGCCACGGACGCGTCTAAGAACGTAGGTGGCCTCTTGCTGCTGTGCTCCCCGTCTAAGTGTTTGTGCGGTGGACTCCGTCTTTCCCGTAACGATTACGAAACATGTCCTTAGTTCTTACGATGCACCTTTTTTGTTCGCAGGTTCCAGAGTTCCCGGACGTCGCCTCATCATCACAAGCACTAGGGTACGAGTCACAGCGGTCTCATTACACAGGGTTCACATCCAACAACTCTGCACTTGTTCCTGTTCAAGGTTCATTGCCTTCAGATTTCTTTATCACGAGTCAAGGTAAAGTAACTTTTGCTCAAGTTTCTCGGCCCTGTTGCTGACACTGCCTCGTAACTTTTAATTTGCAGAAGACATCGAGCCGTCGACGAATAATTTGAAACCATACGATGGCCCGACGATACCACCTGTGGTCGCCGCCTTTCCTGCCGCCGCGTTATCCGGCGACGGCACGTCCATCGCCATGGCGGTCACGGACGCGTCTGAGAACGTAGGCGGCCCGTTGCTCCTGTGCTCCCCGTTTAAGTGTCTGTGCGGTGGACCGCGTCTTTCCCGTAACGATTACGAAACATGTTCTTAGTTCTTACGATGCACCTTTTTTTGTTCTAAGGATCCAGAGTTCCCGGACGTCGCCTCATCATCACAAGCACTAGGGTACGAGTCACAGCAGTCTCATTACACAGAGTTCACATCCAACAACTCTGCACTTGTTCCTGCTCAAGGTTCATTGCCTTCAGACTTCTTTATCACGAGTCAAGGTAAACAAAGTTTTGCTCATGTATCTCGGCCGTGGTGTTGACACCGCCTCGTAACTTGTAATTTGCAGAAGACATCGAGCCGTCGACCAATAATTTGAAACCATACGATGGCCAGACGATACCACCTGTGGTCGCCGCCTTTCCTGCCGCCGCGTTATCCGGCGACGGCACGTCCATCGCCATGGCGGTCACGGACGCGTCTGAGAACGTAGGCGGCCTCTTGCTCCTGTGCTCCCCGTTTAAGTGTCTGTGCGGTGGACTCCGTCTTTCCCGTAACGATTACGAAACATGTTCTTAGTTCGCACGATCCACTTTTTTTGTTCTCAGGTTCCAGAGTTCCCGGACGTCGCCACATCATCACAAGCACTAGGGTACGCGTCACAGCGGTCTCATTACACAGGGATCACATCCAACAACTCTGCACTTGTTCCTGTTCAAGGTTCATTGCCTTCAGACGTCTTTATCACGAGTCAAGGTAAAGGAACTTTTGCTGAAGTTTCTCGGCCCTGTTGCTGACACCGCCTTGTAACTTGTAATTTGCAGAAGACATCCAGCCGTCGACCAATAATGTGACACCATACGATGGCCAGACGATACCACCTGTGGTCGCCGCCTTTCCTGCCGCCGCGTTATCCGGGGACGGCACGTCCATCGCCTTGGCGGTCATGGACGCGTCTAAGAACGTAGGTGGCCTCTTGCTGCTGTGCTCCCGTTTAAGTGTTTGTGCGGTGGACTCTGTCTTTCCCGTAACGATTACGAAACATGTTCTTAGTTCTTACGATGCACCTTTTTTTGTTCGCAGGTTCCAGAGTTCCCAGACGTCGCCTCATCATCACAAGCACTAGGGTACGAGTCACAGCGGTCTCATTACACAGGGTTCACATCCAACAACTCTGCACTTGTTCCTGTTCAAGGTTCATTGCCTTCAGATTTCTTTATCACGAGTCAAGGTAAAGTAACTTTTGCTCAAGTTTCTCGGCCCTGTTGCTGACACTGCCTCGTAACTTGTAATTTGCAGAAGACATCGAGCCGTCGACGAATAATTTGAAACCATACGATGGCCCGACGATACCACCTGTGGTCGCCGCCTTTCCTGCCGCCGCGTTATCCGGCGACGGCACGTCCATCGCCATGGCGGTCACGGACGCGTCTGAGAACGTAGGCGGCCTCTTGCTCCTGTGCTCCCCGTTTAAGTGTCTGTGCGGTGGACCGCGTCTTTCCCGTAACGATTACGAAACATGTTCTTAGTTCTTACGATGCACCTTTTTTTGTTCTAAGGATCCAGAGTTCCCGGACGTCGCCTCATCATCACAAGCACTAGGGTACGAGTCACAGCAGTCTCATTACACAGAGTTCACATCCAACAACTCTGCACTTGTTCCTGCTCAAGGTTCATTGCCTTCAGACTTCTTTATCACGAGTCAAGGTAAACAAAGTTTTGCTCAAGTATCTCGGCCCTGGTGTTGACACCGCCTCGTAACTTGTAATTTGCAGAAGACATCGAGCCGTCGACCAATAAATAATTTGACACCATACGATGACCAGACGATACCACCTGTGGTCGTCGCCTTTCCTGCCGCCGCGTTAGCCTGGGACGGCGCGTCCATCGCCAAGGCGGCCACGGACGCGTCTAAGAACGTAGGTGGCCTCATGCTGCTGTGCTCCCCGTCTAAGTGTTTGTGCGGTGGACTCCGTCTTTCCCGTAACGATTACGAAACATGTCCTTAGTTCTTACGATGCACCTTTTTTGTTCGCAGGTTCCAGAGTTCCCGGACGTCGCCTCATCATCACAAGCACTAGGGTACGAGTCACAGCGGTCTCATTACACAGGGTTCACATCCAACAACTCTGCACTTGTTCCTGTTCAAGGTTCATTGCCTTCAGATTTCTTTATCACGAGTCAAGGTAAAGTAACTTTTGCTCAAGTTTCTCGGCCCTGTTGCTGACACTGCCTCGTAACTTTTAATTTGCAGAAGACATCGAGCCGTCGACGAATAATTTGAAACCATACGATGGCCCGACGATACCACCTGTGGTCGCCGCCTTTCCTGCCGCCGCGTTATCCGGCGACGGCACGTCCATCGCCATGGCGGTCACGGACGCGTCTGAGAACGTAGGCGGCCCCTTGCTCCTGTGCTCCCCGTTTAAGTGTCTGTGCGGTGGACCGCGTCTTTCCCGTAACGATTACGAAACATGTTCTTAGTTCTTACGATGCACCTTTTTTTGTTCTAAGGATCCAGAGTTCCCGGACGTCGCCTCATCATCACAAGCACTAGGGTACGAGTCACAGCAGTCTCATTACACAGTGTTCACATCCAACAACTCTGCACTTGTTCCTGCTCAAGGTTCATTGCCTTCAGACTTCTTTATCACGAGTCAAGGTAAACAAAGTTTTGCTCATGTATCTCGGCCGTGGTGTTGACACCGCCTCGTAACTTGTAATTTGCAGAAGACATCGAGCCGTCGACCAATAATTTGAAACCATACGATGGCCAGACGATACCACCTGTGGTCGCCGCCTTTCCTGCCGCCGCGTTATCCGGCGACGGCACGTCCATCGCCATGGCGGTCACGGACGCGTCTGTGAACGTAGGCGGCCTCTTGCTCCTGTGCTCCCCGTTTAAGTGTCTGTGCGGTGGACTCCGTCTTTCCCGTAACGATTACGAAACATGTTCTTAGTTCTTACGATGCACCTTTTTTTGTTCTCAGGATCCAGAGTTCCCGGACGTCGCCTCATCATCACAAGCACTAGGGTACGAGTCACAGCAGTCTCATTACACAGAGTTCACATCCAACAACTCTGCACTTGTTCCTGCTCAAGGTTCATTGCCTTCAGACTTCTTGATCACGAGTCAAGGTAAACAAAGTTTTGCTCAAGTATCTCGGGCCTGGTGTTGACACCGCCTCGTAACTTGTAATTTGCAGAAGACATCGAGCCGTCGACCAATAATTTGACACCATACGATGACCAGACGATACCACCTGTGGTCGCCGCCTTTCCTGCCGCCGCGTTAGCCTGGGACGGCGCGTCCATCGCCTAGGCGGTCACGGACGCGTCTAAGAACGTAGGTGACCTCTTGCTGCTGTGCTCCCCGTTTAAGTGTTTGTGCGGTGGACTCCGTCTTTCCCGTAACGATTACGAAACATGTTCTAGTTCTTACGATGCACCTTTTTTTGTTCGCAGGTTCCAGAGTTCCCGGACGTCGCCTCATCATCACAAGCACTAGGGAACGAGTCACAGCGGTCTCATTACACAGGGTTCCCATCCAACAACTCTGCACTTGTTCCTGCTCAAGGTTCATTGCCTTCAGACTTCTTTATCACGAGTCAAGGTAAAGGAACTGTTGCTCAAGTATCTCGGCCCTGGTGTTGACACCGCCTCGTAACTTGTAATTTGCAGACGACATCGAGCCGTCGACCAATAATTTGACACCATACGATGACCAGACGATACCACCTGTGGTCGCCGCATTTCCTGCCGCCGCGTTAGCCTGGGACGGCGCGTCCATCGCCATGGCGGTCACGGACGCGTCCAAGAACGTAGGTGGCCTCTTGCTCCTGTGCTCCCCGTTTAAGTGTCTGTGCGGTGGACTCCGTCTTTCCCGTAACGATTACGAAACATGTTCTTAGTTCGTACGATCCACTTTTTTTGTTCTCAGGTTCCAGAGTTCCCGGACGTCGCCACATCATCACAAGCACTAGGGTACGCGTCACAGCGGTCTCATTACACAGGGATCACATCCAACAACTCTGCACTTGTTCCTGTTCAAGGTTCATTGCCTTCAGACGTCTTTATCACGAGTCAAGGTAAAGGAACTTTTGCTGAAGTTTCTCGGCCCTGTTGCTGACACCGCCTTGTAACTTGTAATTTGCAGAAGACATCCAGCCGTCGACCAATAATGTGACACCATACGATGGCCAGACGATACCACCTGTGGTCGCCGCCTTTCCTGCCGCCGCGTTATCCGGGGACGGCACGTCCATCGCCTTGGCGGTCACGGACGCGTCTAAGAACGTAGGTGGCCTCTTGCTGCTGTGCTCCCCGTTTAAGTGTTTGTGCGGTGGACTCTGTCTTTCCCGTAACGATTACGAAACATGTTCTTAGTTCTTACGATGCACCTTTTTTTGTTCGCAGGTTCCAGAGTTCCCAGACGTCGCCTCATCATCACAAGCACTAGGGCACGAGTCACAGCGGTCTCATTACACAGGGTTCACATCCAACAACTCTGCACTTGTTCCTGTTCAAGGTTCATTGCCTTCAGATTTCTTTATCACGAGTCAAGGTAAAGTAACTTTTGCTCAAGTTTCTCGGCCCTGTTGCTGACACTGCCTCGTAACTTGTAATTTGCAGAAGACATCGAGCCGTCGACGAATAATTTGAAACCATACGATGGCCCGACGATACCACCTGTGGTCGCCGTCTTTCCTGCCGCCGCGTTATCCGGCGACGGCACGTCCATCGCCATGGCGGTCACGGACGCGTCTGAGAACGTAGGCGGCCTCTTGCTCCTGTGCTCCCCGTTTAAGTGTCTGTGCGGTGGACCGCGTCTTTCCCGTAACGATTACGAAACATGTTCTTAGTTCTTACGATGCACCTTTTTTTGTTCTAAGGATCCAGAGTTCCCGGACGTCGCCTCATCATCACAAGCACTAGGGTACGAGTCACAGCAGTCTCATTACACAGAGTTCACATCCAACAACTCTGCACTTGTTCCTGCTCAAGGTTCATTGCCTTCCGACTTCTTTATCACGAGTCAAGGTAAACAAAGTTTTGCTCAAGTATCTCGGCCCTGGTGTTGACACCGCCTCGTAACTTGTAATTTGCAGAAGACATCGAGCCGTCGACCAATAAATAATTTGACACCATACGATGACCAGACGATACCACCTGTGGTCGTCGCCTTTCCTGCCGCCGCGTTAGCCTGGGACGGCGCGTCCATCGCCAAGGCGGCCACGGACGCGTCTAAGAACGTAGGTGGCCTCTTGCTGCTGTGCTCCCCGTCTAAGTGTTTGTGCGGTGGACTCCGTCTTTCCCGTAACGATTACGAAACATGTCCTTAGTTCTTACGATGCACCTTTTTTGTTCGCAGGTTCCAGAGTTCCCGGACGTCGCCTCATCATCACAAGCACTAGGGTACGAGTCACAGCGGTCTCATTACACAGGGTTCACATCCAGCAACTCTGCACTTGTTCCTGTTCAAGGTTCATTGCCTTCAGATTTCTTTATCACGAGTCAAGGTAAAGTAACTTTTGCTCAAGTTTCTCGGCCCTGTTGCTGACACTGCCTCGTAACTTTTAATTTGCAGAAGACATCGAGCCGTCGACGAATAATTTGAAACCATACGATGGCCCGACGATACCACCTGTGGTCGCCGCCTTTCCTGCCGCCGCGTTATCCGGCGACGGCACGTCCATCGCCATGGCGGTCACGGACGCGTCTGAGAACGTAGGCGGCCCCTTGCTCCTGTGCTCCCCGTTTAAGTGTCTGTGCGGTGAACCGCGTCTTTCCCGTAACGTTTACGAAACATGTTCTTAGTTCTTACGATGCACCTTTTTTTGTTCTAAGGATCCAGAGTTCCCGGACGTCGCCTCATCATCACAAGCACTAGGGTACGAGTCACAGCAGTCTCATTACACAGAGTTCACATCCAACAACTCTGCACTTGTTCCTGCTCAAGGTTCATTGCCTTCAGACTTTTTTATCACGAGTCAAGGTAAACAAAGTTTTGCTCAAGTTTCTCGGCCCTGTTGCTGACACTGCCTCGTAACTTGTAATTTGCAGAAGACATCGAGCCGTCGACCAATAATTTGAAACCACACGATGGCCAGACGATACCACCTGTGGTCGCCGCCTTTCCTGCCGCCGCGTTATCCGGCGACGGCACGTCCATCGCCATGGCGGTCACGGACGCGTCTGAGAACGTAGGCGGCCTCTTGCTCCTGTGCTCCCCGTTTAAGTGTCTGTGCGGTGGACTCCGTCTTTCCCGTAACGATTACGAAACATGTTCTTAGTTCTTACGATGCACCTTTTTTTGTTCTCAGGATCCAGAGTTCCCGGACGTCGCCTCATCATCACAAGCACTAGGGTACGAGTCACAGCAGTCTCATTACACAGAGTTCACATCCAACAACTCTGCACTTGTTCCTGCTCAAGGTTCATTGCCTTCAGACTTCTTGATCACGAGTCAAGGTAAACAAAGTTTTGCTCAAGTATCTCGGGCCTGGTGTTGACACCGCCTCGTAACTTGTAATTTGCAGAAGACATCGAGCCGTCGACCAATAATTTGACACCATACGATGACCAGACGATACCACCTGTGCTCGCCGCCTTTCCTGCCGCCGCGTTAGCCTGGGACGGCGCGTCCATCGCCTAGGCGGTCACGGACGCGTCTAAGAACGTAGGTGACCTCTTGCTGCTGTGCTCCCCGTTTAAGTGTTTGTGCGGTGGACTCCGTCTTTCCCGTAACGATTACGAAACATGTTCTAGTTCTTACGATGCACCTTTTTTTGTTCGCAGGTTCCAGAGTTCCCGGACGTCGCCTCATCATCACAAGCACTAGGGTACGAGTCACAGCGGTCTCATTACACAGGGTTCACATCCAACAAATCTGCACTTGTTCCTGCTCAAGGTTCATTGCCTTCAGACTTCTTTATCACGAGTCAAGGTAAACAAAGTTTTGCTCAAGTCTCTCGGCCCTGGTGCTGACACCGCCTCGTAACTTGTAATTTGCAGAAGACATCGAGCCGTCGACCAATAATTTGACACCATACGATGACCAGATACCACCTGTGGTCGCCGCCTTTCCTGCCGCCGCGTTAACCTGGGATGGCGCGTCCATCGCCATGGCGGTCACGGACGCGTCTGATAACGTAGGCGGCCTCTTGCTCCTGTGCTCCCCGTTCAAGTGTCTGTGCGGTGGACCGCGTCTTTCCCGTAACGATTACGAAACATGTTCTTAGTTCTTACGATGCACCTTTTTTTGTTCTAAGGATCCAGAGTTCCCGGACGTCGCCTCATCATCACAAGCACTAGGGTACGAGTCACAGCAGTCTCATTACACAGAGTTCACATCCAACAACTCTGCACTTGTTCCTGCTCAAGGTTCATTGCCTTCAGACTTCTTTATCACGAGTCAAGGTAAACAAAGTTTTGCTCAAGTATCTCGGCCCTGGTGTTGACACCGCCTCGTAACTTGTAATTTGCAGAAGACATCGAGCCGTCGACCAATAATTTGACACCATACGATGGCCAGACGATACCACCCGTGGTCGCCTGTGATCGCCATGGCGGTCACGGACGCGTCTAAGAATGTAGGTGGCCTCTTGCTGCTGTGCTCCCAGTTTAAGTGTTTGTGCGGTGGACTCCGTCTTTCCCGTAACGATTACGAAACATGTTCTTAGTTCTTACGATGCACCTTTTTTGTTCGCAGGTTCCAGAGATCCCGGACGTCGCCTCATCATCACAAGCACTAGGGTACGAGTCACAGCAGTCTCATTACACAGAGTTCACATCCAACAACTCTGCACTTGTTCCTGCTCAAGGTTCATTGCCTTCAGACTTTTTTATCACGAGTCAAGGTAAACAAAGTTTTGCTCAAGTTTCTCGGCCCTGTTGCTGACACTGCCTCGTAACTTGTAATTTGCAGAAGACATCGAGCCGTCGACCAATAATTTGAAACCACACGATGGCCAGACGATACCACCTGTGGTCGCCGCCTTTCCTGCCGCCGCGTTATCCGGCGACGGCACGTCCATCGCCATGGCGGTCACGGACGCGTCTGAGAACGTAGGCGGCCTCTTGCTCCTGTGCTCCCCGTTTAAGTGTCTGTGCGGTGGACTCCGTCTTTCCCGTAACGATTACGAAACATGTTCTTAGTTCTTACGATGCACCTTTTTTTGTTCTCAGGATCCAGAGTTCCCGGACGTCGCCTTATCATCACAAGCACTAGGGTACGAGTCACAGCAGTCTCATTACACAGAGTTCACATCCAACAACTCTGCACTTGTTCCTGCTCAAGGTTCATTGCCTTCAGACTTCTTTATCACGAGTCAAGGTAAACAAAGTTTTGCTCAAGTATCTCGGGCCTGGTGTTGACACCGCCTCGTAACTTGTAATTTGCAGAAGACATCGAGCCGTCGACCAATAATTTAACACCATACGATGACCAGATACCACCTGTGGTCGCCGCCTTTCCTGCCGCCGCGTTAACCTGGGATGGCGCGTCCATCGCCATGGCGGTCATGGACGCGTCTAAGAACGTAGGTGGCCTCTTGCTGCTGTGCTCCCCGTTTAAGTGTCTGTGCGGTGGACTCCGTCTTTCCCGTAACGATTACGAAACATGTTCTTAGTTCGTACGATCCACTTTTTTTGTTCTCAGGTTCCAGAGTTCCCGGACGTCGCCACATCATCACAAGCACTAGGGTACGCGTCACAGCGGTCTCAATACACAGGGTTCACATCCAACAACTCTGCACTTGTTCCTGTTCAAGGTTCATTGCCTTCAGACGTCTTTATTACGAGTCAAGGCAAAGGAACTTTTGCTCAAGTTTCTCGGCCCTGTTGCTGACACCGCCTCGTAACTTGTAATTTGCAGAAGACATCCAGCCGTCGACCAATAATGTGACACCATACGATGGCCAGACGATACCACCTGTGGTCGCCGCCTTTCCTGCCGCCGCGTTATCCGGGGACGGCACGTCCATCGCCTTGGCGGTCACGGACGCGTCTAAGAACGTAGGTGGCCTCTTGCTGCTGTGCTCCCCGTTTAAGTGTTTGTGCGGTGGACTCCGTCTTTCCCGTAACGATTACGAAACATGTTCTTAGTTATTACGATGCACCTTTTTTTGTTCGCAGGTTCCAGAGTTCCCGGACGTCGCCTCATCATCACAAGCACTAGGGTACGAGTCACAGCGGTCTCATTACACAGGGTTCACATCCAACAACTCTGCACTTGTTCCTGTTCAAGGTTCATTGCCTTCAGATTTCTTTATCACGAGTCAAGGTAAAGTAACTTTTGCTCAAGTTTCTCGGCCCTGTTGCTGACACTGCCTCGTAACTTGTAATTTGCAGAAGACATCGAGCCCTCGACGAATAATTTGAAACCATACGATGGCCAGACGATACCACCTGTGGTCGCCGCCTTTCCTGCCGCCGCGTTATCCGGGGACGGCACGTCCATCGCCATGGCGGTCACGGACGCGTCTAAGAACGTAGGTGGCCTCTTGCTGCTGTGCTCCCCGTTTAAGTGTTTGTGCGGTGGACTCCGTCTTTCCCGTAACGATTACGAAACATGTTCTAGTTCTTACGATGCACCTTTTTTTGTTCGCAGGTTCCAGAGTTCCCGGACGTCGCCTCATCATCACAAGCACTAGGGTACGAGTCACAGCGGTCTCATTACACAGGGTTCACATCCAACAAATCTGCACTTGTTCCTGCTCAAGGTTCATTGCCTTCAGACTTCTTTATCACGAGTCAAGGTAAACAAAGTTTTGCTCAAGTCTCTCGGCCCTGGTGCTGACACCGCCTCGTAACTTGTAATTTGCAGAAGACATCGAGCCGTCGACCAATAATTTGACACCATACGATGACCAGATACCACCTGTGGTCGCCGCCTTTCCTGCCGCCGCGTTAACCTGGGATGGCGCGTCCATCGCCATGGCGGTCACGGACGCGTCTGATAACGTAGGCGGCCTCTTGCTCCTGTGCTCCCCGTTCAAGTGTCTGTGCGGTGGACCGCGTCTTTCCCGTAACGATTACGAAACATGTTCTTAGTTCTTACGATGCACCTTTTTTTGTTCTAAGGATCCAGAGTTCCCGGACGTCGCCTCATCATCACAAGCACTAGGGTACGAGTCACAGCAGTCTCATTACACAGAGTTCACATCCAACAACTCTGCACTTGTTCCTGCTCAAGGTTCATTGCCTTCAGACTTCTTTATCACGAGTCAAGGTAAACAAAGTTTTGCTCAAGTATCTCGGCCCTGGTGTTGACACCGCCTCGTAACTTGTAATTTGCAGAAGACATCGAGCCGTCGACCAATAATTTGACACCATACGATGGCCAGACGATACCACCCGTGGTCGCCTGTGATCGCCATGGCGGTCACGGACGCGTCTAAGAATGTAGGTGGCCTCTTGCTGCTGTGCTCCCAGTTTAAGTGTTTGTGCGGTGGACTCCGTCTTTCCCGTAACGATTACGAAACATGTTCTTAGTTCTTACGATGCACCTTTTTTGTTCGCAGGTTCCAGAGATCCCGGACGTCGCCTCATCATCACAAGCACTAGGGTACGAGTCACAGCAGTCTCATTACACAGAGTTCACATCCAACAACTCTGCACTTGTTCCTGCTCAAGGTTCATTGCCTTCAGACTTTTTTATCACGAGTCAAGGTAAACAAAGTTTTGCTCAAGTTTCTCGGCCCTGTTGCTGACACTGCCTCGTAACTTGTAATTTGCAGAAGACATCGAGCCGTCGACCAATAATTTGAAACCACACGATGGCCAGACGATACCACCTGTGGTCGCCGCCTTTCCTGCCGCCGCGTTATCCGGCGACGGCACGTCCATCGCCATGGCGGTCACGGACGCGTCTGAGAACGTAGGCGGCCTCTTGCTCCTGTGCTCCCCGTTTAAGTGTCTGTGCGGTGGACTCCGTCTTTCCCGTAACGATTACGAAACATGTTCTTAGTTCTTACGATGCACCTTTTTTTGTTCTCAGGATCCAGAGTTCCCGGACGTCGCCTTATCATCACAAGCACTAGGGTACGAGTCACAGCAGTCTCATTACACAGAGTTCACATCCAACAACTCTGCACTTGTTCCTGCTCAAGGTTCATTGCCTTCAGACTTCTTTATCACGAGTCAAGGTAAACAAAGTTTTGCTCAAGTATCTCGGGCCTGGTGTTGACACCGCCTCGTAACTTCTAATTTGCAGAAGACATCGAGCCGTCGACCAATAATTTAACACCATACGATGACCAGATACCACCTGTGGTCGCCGCCTTTCCTGCCGCCGCGTTAACCTGGGATGGCGCGTCCATCGCCATGGCGGTCATGGACGCGTCTAAGAACGTAGGTGGCCTCTTGCTGCTGTGCTCCCCGTTTAAGTGTCTGTGCGGTGGACTCCGTCTTTCCCGTAACGATTACGAAACATGTTCTTAGTTCGTACGATCCACTTTTTTTGTTCTCAGGTTCCAGAGTTCCCGGACGTCGCCACATCATCACAAGCACTAGGGTACGCGTCACAGCGGTCTCAATACACAGGGTTCACATCCAACAACTCTGCACTTGTTCCTGTTCAAGGTTCATTGCCTTCAGACGTCTTTATTACGAGTCAAGGCAAAGGAACTTTTGCTCAAGTTTCTCGGCCCTGTTGCTGACACCGCCTCGTAACTTGTAATTTGCAGAAGACATCCAGCCGTCGACCAATAATGTGACACCATACGATGGCCAGACGATACCACCTGTGGTCGCCGCCTTTCCTGCCGCCGCGTTATCCGGGGACGGCACGTCCATCGCCTTGGCGGTCACGGACGCGTCTAAGAACGTAGGTGGCCTCTTGCTGCTGTGCTCCCCGTTTAAGTGTTTGTGCGGTGGACTCCGTCTTTCCCGTAACGATTACGAAACATGTTCTTAGTTATTACGATGCACCTTTTTTTGTTCGCAGGTTCCAGAGTTCCCGGACGTCGCCTCATCATCACAAGCACTAGGGTACGAGTCACAGCGGTCTCATTACACAGGGTTCACATCCAACAACTCTGCACTTGTTCCTGTTCAAGGTTCATTGCCTTCAGATTTCTTTATCACGAGTCAAGGTAAAGTAACTTTTGCTCAAGTTTCTCGGCCCTGTTGCTGACACTGCCTCGTAACTTGTAATTTGCAGAAGACATCGAGCCCTCGACGAATAATTTGAAACCATACGATGGCCAGACGATACCACCTGTGGTCGCCGCCTTTCCTGCCGCCGCGTTATCCGGGGACGGCACGTCCATCGCCATGGCGGTCACGGACGCGTCTAAGAACGTAGGTGGCCTCTTGCTGCTGTGCTCCCCATTTAAGTGTCTGTGCGTTGGACTCCGTCTTTCCTGTAACGATTACGAAACATGTTCTTAGTTCTTACGATGCACCTTTTTTGTTCTCAGGTTGCAGAGTTCCCGGACGTCGCCACATCATCACAAGCACTAGGGTACGAGTCACAGCAGTGTCATTACACAGCGTTCACATTCAGTAACTCTGCACTTGTTCCTGCTCAAGGTTCATTGCCTCCAGACTTCTTTATCACGAGTCAAGGTAAACAAAGTTTTGCTCAAGTCTCTCGGCCCTGGTGCTGACACCGCCTCGTAACTTGTAATTTGCAGAAGACATCGAGCCGTCGACCAATAATTTGACACCATACGATGGCCAGACGACACCACCCGTGGTCGCCTGTGATCGCCATGGCGGTCACGGACGCGTCTAAGAACGTAGGTGGCCTCTTGCTGCTGTGCTCCCAGTTTAAGTGTTTGTGCGGTGGACTCCGTCTTTCCCGTAACGATTACGAAACATGTTCTTAGTTCTTACGATGCACCTTTTTTGTTCGCAGGTTCCAGAGATCCCGGACGTCGCCTCATCATTACAAGCACTAGGGTACGAGTCACAGCAGTCTCATTACACAGAGTTCACATCCAACAACTCTGCACTTGTTCCTGCTCAAGGTTCATTGCCTTCAGACTTTTTTATCACGAGTCAAGGTAAACAAAGTTTTGCTCAAGTTTCTCGGCCCTGTTGCTGACACTGCCTCGTAACTTGTAATTTGCAGAAGACATCGAGCCGTCGACCAATAATTTGAAACCATACGATGGCCAGACGATACCACCTGTGGTCGCCGCCTTTCCTGCCGCCGCGTTATCCGGCGACGGCACGTCCATCGCCATGGCGGCCACGGACGCGTCTGAGAACGTAGGCGGCCTCTTGCTCCTGTGCTCCCCGTTTAAGTGTCTGTGCGGTGGACTCCGTCTTTCCCGTAACGATTACGAAACATGTTCTTAGTTCTTACGATGCACCTTTTTTTGTTCTCAGGATCCAGAGTTCCCGGACGTCGCCTCATCATCACAAGCACTAGGGTACGAGTCACAGCAGTCTCATTACACAGAGTTCACATCCAACAACTCTGCACTTGTTCCTGCTCAAGGTTCATTGCCTTCAGACTTTTTTATCACGAGTCAAGGTAAACAAAGTTTTGCTCAAGTTTCTCGGCCCTGTTGCTGACACTGCCTCGTAACTTGTAATTTGCAGAAGACATCGAGCCGTCGACCAATAATTTGAAACCATACGATGGCCAGACGATACCACCTGTGGTCGCCGCCTTTCCTGCCGCCGCGTTATCCGGCGACGGCACGTCCATCGCCATGGCGGTCACGGACGCGTCTGAGAACGTAGGCGGCCTCTTGCTCCTGTGCTCCCCGTTTAAGTGTCTGTGCGGTGGACTCCGTCTTTCCCGTAACGATTACGAAACATGTTCTTAGTTCTTACGATGCACCTTTTTTTGTTCTCAGGATCCAGAGTTCCCGGACGTCGCCTCATCATCACAAGCACTAAGGGTACGAGTCACAGCGGTCTCATTACACAGGGATCACATCCAACAACTCTGCACTTGTTCCTGTTCAAGGTTCATTGCCTTCAGATTTCTTTATCACGAGTCAAGGTAAAGTAACTTTTGCTCAAGTTTCTCGGCCCTGTTGCTGACACTGCCTCGTAACTTGTAATTTGCAGAAGACATCCAGCCGTCGACCAATAATGTGACACCATACGATGGACAGACGATACCACCTGTGGTCGCCGCCTTTCCTGCCGCCGCGTTATCCGGGGACGGCACGTCCATCGCCTTGGCGGTCACGGACGCGTCTAAGAACGTAGGTGGCCTGTTGCTGCTGTGCTCCCCGTTTAAGTGTTTGTGCGGTGGACTCCGTCTTTCCCGTAACGATTACGAAACATGTTCTTAGTTCTTACGATGCACCTTTTTTTGTTCGCAGGTTCCAGAGTTCCCAGACGTCGCCTCATCATCACAAGCACTAGGGTACGAGTCACAGCAGTCTCATTACACAGAGTTCACATCCAACAACTCTGCACTTGTTCCTGCTCAAGGTTCATTGCCTTCAGACTTCTTTATCACGAGTCAAGGTAAACAAAGTTTTGCTCAAGTATCTCGGCCCTGGTGTTGACACCGCCTCGTAACTTGTAATTTGCAGAAGACATCGAGCCGTCGACCAATAATTTGACACCATACGATGGCCAGACGATACCACCCGTGGTCGCCTGTGATCGCCATGGCGGTCACGGACGCGTCTAAGAATGTAGGTGGCCTCTTGCTGCTGTGCTCCCAGTTTAAGTGTTTGTGCGGTGGACTCCGTCTTTCCCGTAACGATTACGAAACATGTTCTTAGTTCTTACGATGCACCTTTTTTGTTCGCAGGTTCCAGAGATCCCGGACGTCGCCTCATCATCACAAGCACTAGGGTACGAGTCACAGCAGTCTCATTACACAGAGTTCACATCCAACAACTCTGCACTTGTTCCTGCTCAAGGTTCATTGCCTTCAGACTTTTTTATCACGAGTCAAGGTAAACAAAGTTTTGCTCAAGTTTCTCGGCCCTGTTGCTGACACTGCCTCGTAACTTGTAATTTGCAGAAGACATCGAGCCGTCGACCAATAATTTGAAACCACACGATGGCCAGACGATACCACCTGTGGTCGCCGCCTTTCCTGCCGCCGCGTTATCCGGCGACGGCACGTCCATCGCCATGGCGGTCACGGACGCTTCTGAGAACGTAGGCGGCCTCTTGCTCCTGTGCTCCCCGTTTAAGTGTCTGTGCGGTGGACTCCGTCTTTCCCGTAACGATTACGAAACATGTTCTTAGTTCTTACGATGCACCTTTTTTTGTTCTCAGGATCCAGAGTTCCCGGACGTCGCCTTATCATCACAAGCACTAGGGTACGAGTCACAGCAGTCTCATTACACAGAGTTCACATCCAACAACTCTGCACTTGTTCCTGCTCAAGGTTCATTGCCTTCAGACTTCTTTATCACGAGTCAAGGTAAACAAAGTTTTGCTCAAGTATCTCGGGCCTGGTGTTGACACCGCCTCGTAACTTGTAATTTGCAGAAGACATCGAGCCGTCGACCAATAATTTAACACCATACGATGACCAGATACCACCTGTGGTCGCCGCCTTTCCTGCCGCCGCGTTAACCTGGGATGGCGCGTCCATCGCCATGGCGGTCATGGACGCGTCTAAGAACGTAGGTGGCCTCTTGCTGCTGTGCTCCCCGTTTAAGTGTCTGTGCGGTGGACTCCGTCTTTCCCGTAACGATTACGAAACATGTTCTTAGTTCGTACGATCCACTTTTTTTGTTCTCAGGTTCCAGAGTTCCCGGACGTCGCCACATCATCACAAGCACTAGGGTACGCGTCACAGCGGTCTCAATACACAGGGTTCACATCCAACAACTCTGCACTTGTTCCTGTTCAAGGTTCATTGCCTTCAGACGTCTTTATTACGAGTCAAGGCAAAGGAACTTTTGCTCAAGTTTCTCGGCCCTGTTGCTGACACCGCCTCGTAACTTGTAATTTGCAGAAGACATCCAGCCGTCGACCAATAATGTGACACCATACGATGGCCAGACGATACCACCTGTGGTCGCCGCCTTTCCTGCCGCCGCGTTATCCGGGGACGGCACGTCCATCGCCTTGGCGGTCACGGACGCGTCTAAGAACGTAGGTGGCCTCTTGCTGCTGTGCTCCCCGTTTAAGTGTTTGTGCGGTGGACTCCGTCTTTCCCGTAACGATTACGAAACATGTTCTTAGTTATTACGATGCACCTTTTTTTGTTCGCAGGTTCCAGAGTTCCCGGACGTCGCCTCATCATCACAAGCACTAGGGTACGAGTCACAGCGGTCTCATTACACAGGGTTCACATCCAACAACTCTGCACTTGTTCCTGTTCAAGGTTCATTGCCTTCAGATTTCTTTATCACGAGTCAAGGTAAAGTAACTTTTGCTCAAGTTTCTCGGCCCTGTTGCTGACACTGCCTCGTAACTTGTAATTTGCAGAAGACATCGAGCCCTCGACGAATAATTTGAAACCATACGATGGCCAGACGATACCACCTGTGGTCGCCGCCTTTCCTGCCGCCGCGTTATCCGGGGACGGCACGTCCATCGCCATGGCGGTCACGGACGCGTCTAAGAACGTAGGTGGCCTCTTGCTGCTGTGCTCCCCATTTAAGTGTCTGTGCGTTGGACTCCGTCTTTCCTGTAACGATTACGAAACATGTTCTTAGTTCTTACGATGCACCTTTTTTGTTCTCAGGTTGCAGAGTTCCCGGACGTCGCCACATCATCACAAGCACTAGGGTACGAGTCACAGCAGTGTCATTACACAGCGTTCACATCCAGTAACTCTGCACTTGTTCCTGCTCAAGGTTCATTGCCTCCAGACTTCTTTATCACGAGTCAAGGTAAACAAAGTTTTGCTCAAGTCTCTCGGCCCTGGTGCTGACACCGCCTCGTAACTTGTAATTTGCAGAAGACATCGAGCCGTCGACCAATAATTTGACACCATACGATGGCCAGACGACACCACCCGTGGTCGCCTGTGATCGCCATGGCGGTCACGGACGCGTCTAAGAACGTAGGTGGCCTCTTGCTGCTGTGCTCCCAGTTTAAGTGTTTGTGCGGTGGACTCCGTCTTTCCCGTAACGATTACGAAACATGTTCTTAGTTCTTACGATGCACCTTTTTTGTTCGCAGGTTCCAGAGATCCCGGACGTCGCCTCATCATTACAAGCACTAGGGTACGAGTCACAGCAGTCTCATTACACAGAGTTCACATCCAACAACTCTGCACTTGTTCCTGCTCAAGGTTCATTGCCTTCAGACTTTTTTATCACGAGTCAAGGTAAACAAAGTTTTGCTCAAGTTTCTCGGCCCTGTTGCTGACACTGCCTCGTAACTTGTAATTTGCAGAAGACATCGAGCCGTCGACCAATAATTTGAAACCATACGATGGCCAGACGATACCACCTGTGGTCGCCGCCTTTCCTGCCGCCGCGTTATCCGGCGACGGCACGTCCATCGCCATGGCGGCCACGGACGCGTCTGAGAACGTAGGCGGCCTCTTGCTCCTGTGCTCCCCGTTTAAGTGTCTGTGCGGTGGACTCCGTCTTTCCCGTAACGATTACGAAACATGTTCTTAGTTCTTACGATGCACCTTTTTTTGTTCTCAGGATCCAGAGTTCCCGGACGTCGCCTCATCATCACAAGCACTAGGGTACGAGTCACAGCAGTGTCATTACACAGAGTTCACATCCAACAACTCTGCACTTGTTCCTGCTCAAGGTTCATTGCCTTCAGACTTCTTTATCACGAGTCAAGGTAAACAAAGTTTTGCTCAAGTATCTCGGGCCTGGTGTTGACACCGCCTCGTAACTTGTAATTTGCAGAAGACATCGAGCCGTCGACCAATAATTTGACACCATACGATGACCAGACGATACCACCTGTGGTCGCCGCCTTTCCTGCCGCCGCGTTAGCCTGGGACGGCGCGTCCATCGCCTAGGCGGTCACGGACGCGTCTAAGAACGTAGGTGACCACTTGCTGCTGTGCTCCCCGTTTAAGTGTTTGTGCGGTGGACTCCGTCTTTCCCGTAACGATTACGAAACATGTTCTTAGTTCTTACGATGCACCTTTTTTGTTCGCAGGTTCCAGAGATCCCGGACGTCGCCTCATCATTACAAGCACTAGGGTACGAGTCACAGCAGTCTCATTACACAGAGTTCACATCCAACAACTCTGCACTTGTTCCTGCTCAAGGTTCATTGCCTTCAGACTTCTTTATCACGAGTCAAGGTAAACAAAGTTTTGCTCAAGTATCTCGGCCCTGGTGTTGACACCGCCTCGTAACTTGTAATTTGCAGAAGACATCGAGCCGTCGACCAATAATTTGACACCATACGATGGCCAGACGATACCACCCGTGGTCGCCTGTGATCGCCATGGCGGTCACGGACGCGTCTAAGAATGTAGGTGGCCTCTTGCTGCTGTGCTCCCAGTTTAAGTGTTTGTGCGGTGGACTCCGTCTTTCCCGTAACGATTACGAAACATGTTCTTAGTTCTTACGATGCACCTTTTTTGTTCGCAGGTTCCAGAGATCCCGGACGTCGCCTCATCATCACAAGCACTAGGGTACGAGTCACAGCAGTCTCATTACACAGAGTTCACATCCAACAACTCTGCACTTGTTCCTGCTCAAGGTTCATTGCCTTCAGACTTTTTTATCACGAGTCAAGGTAAACAAAGTTTTGCTCAAGTTTCTCGGCCCTGTTGCTGACACTGCCTCGTAACTTGTAATTTGCAGAAGACATCGAGCCGTCGACCAATAATTTGAAACCACACGATGGCCAGACGATACCACCTGTGGTCGCCGCCTTTCCTGCCGCCGCGTTATCCGGCGACGGCACGTCCATCGCCATGGCGGTCACGGACGCTTCTGAGAACGTAGGCGGCCTCTTGCTCCTGTGCTCCCCGTTTAAGTGTCTGTGCGGTGGACTCCGTCTTTCCCGTAACGATTACGAAACATGTTCTTAGTTCTTACGATGCACCTTTTTTTGTTCTCAGGATCCAGAGTTCCCGGACGTCGCCTTATCATCACAAGCACTAGGGTACGAGTCACAGCAGTCTCATTACACAGAGTTCACATCCAACAACTCTGCACTTGTTCCTGCTCAAGGTTCATTGCCTTCAGACTTCTTTATCACGAGTCAAGGTAAACAAAGTTTTGCTCAAGTATCTCGGGCCTGGTGTTGACACCGCCTCGTAACTTGTAATTTGCAGAAGACATCGAGCCGTCGACCAATAATTTAACACCATACGATGACCAGATACCACCTGTGGTCGCCGCCTTTCCTGCCGCCGCGTTAACCTGGGATGGCGCGTCCATCGCCATGGCGGTCATGGACGCGTCTAAGAACGTAGGTGGCCTCTTGCTGCTGTGCTCCCCGTTTAAGTGTCTGTGCGGTGGACTCCGTCTTTCCCGTAACGATTACGAAACATGTTCTTAGTTCGTACGATCCACTTTTTTTGTTCTCAGGTTCCAGAGTTCCCGGACGTCGCCACATCATCACAAGCACTAGGGTACGCGTCACAGCGGTCTCAATACACAGGGTTCACATCCAACAACTCTGCACTTGTTCCTGTTCAAGGTTCATTGCCTTCAGACGTCTTTATTACGAGTCAAGGCAAAGGAACTTTTGCTCAAGTTTCTCGGCCCTGTTGCTGACACCGCCTCGTAACTTGTAATTTGCAGAAGACATCCAGCCGTCGACCAATAATGTGACACCATACGATGGCCAGACGATACCACCTGTGGTCGCCGCCTTTCCTGCCGCCGCGTTATCCGGGGACGGCACGTCCATCGCCTTGGCGGTCACGGACGCGTCTAAGAACGTAGGTGGCCTCTTGCTGCTGTGCTCCCCGTTTAAGTGTTTGTGCGGTGGACTCCGTCTTTCCCGTAACGATTACGAAACATGTTCTTAGTTATTACGATGCACCTTTTTTTGTTCGCAGGTTCCAGAGTTCCCGGACGTCGCCTCATCATCACAAGCACTAGGGTACGAGTCACAGCGGTCTCATTACACAGGGTTCACATCCAACAACTCTGCACTTGTTCCTGTTCAAGGTTCATTGCCTTCAGATTTCTTTATCACGAGTCAAGGTAAAGTAACTTTTGCTCAAGTTTCTCGGCCCTGTTGCTGACACTGCCTCGTAACTTGTAATTTGCAGAAGACATCGAGCCCTCGACGAATAATTTGAAACCATACGATGGCCAGACGATACCACCTGTGGTCGCCGCCTTTCCTGCCGCCGCGTTATCCGGGGACGGCACGTCCATCGCCATGGCGGTCACGGACGCGTCTAAGAACGTAGGTGGCCTCTTGCTGCTGTGCTCCCCATTTAAGTGTCTGTGCGTTGGACTCCGTCTTTCCTGTAACGATTACGAAACATGTTCTTAGTTCTTACGATGCACCTTTTTTGTTCTCAGGTTGCAGAGTTCCCGGACGTCGCCACATCATCACAAGCACTAGGGTACGAGTCACAGCAGTGTCATTACACAGCGTTCACATCCAGTAACTCTGCACTTGTTCCTGCTCAAGGTTCATTGCCTCCAGACTTCTTTATCACGAGTCAAGGTAAACAAAGTTTTGCTCAAGTCTCTCGGCCCTGGTGCTGACACCGCCTCGTAACTTGTAATTTGCAGAAGACATCGAGCCGTCGACCAATAATTTGACACCATACGATGGCCAGACGACACCACCCGTGGTCGCCTGTGATCGCCATGGCGGTCACGGACGCGTCTAAGAACGTAGGTGGCCTCTTGCTGCTGTGCTCCCAGTTTAAGTGTTTGTGCGGTGGACTCCGTCTTTCCCGTAACGATTACGAAACATGTTCTTAGTTCTTACGATGCACCTTTTTTGTTCGCAGGTTCCAGAGATCCCGGACGTCGCCTCATCATTACAAGCACTAGGGTACGAGTCACAGCAGTCTCATTACACAGAGTTCACATCCAACAACTCTGCACTTGTTCCTGCTCAAGGTTCATTGCCTTCAGACTTTTTTATCACGAGTCAAGGTAAACAAAGTTTTGCTCAAGTTTCTCGGCCCTGTTGCTGACACTGCCTCGTAACTTGTAATTTGCAGAAGACATCGAGCCGTCGACCAATAATTTGAAACCATACGATGGCCAGACGATACCACCTGTGGTCGCCGCCTTTCCTGCCGCCGCGTTATCCGGCGACGGCACGTCCATCGCCATGGCGGCCACGGACGCGTCTGAGAACGTAGGCGGCCTCTTGCTCCTGTGCTCCCCGTTTAAGTGTCTGTGCGGTGGACTCCGTCTTTCCCGTAACGATTACGAAACATGTTCTTAGTTCTTACGATGCACCTTTTTTTGTTCTCAGGATCCAGAGTTCCCGGACGTCGCCTCATCATCACAAGCACTAGGGTACGAGTCACAGCAGTCTCATTACACAGAGTTCACATCCAACAACTCTGCACTTGTTCCTGCTCAAGGTTCATTGCCTTCAGACTTTTTTATCACGAGTCAAGGTAAACAAAGTTTTGCTCAAGTTTCTCGGCCCTGTTGCTGACACTGCCTCGTAACTTGTAATTTGCAGAAGACATCGAGCCGTCGACCAATAATTTGAAACCATACGATGGCCAGACGATACCACCTGTGGTCGCCGCCTTTCCTGCCGCCGCGTTATCCGGCGACGGCACGTCCATCGCCATGGCGGTCACGGACGCGTCTGAGAACGTAGGCGGCCTCTTGCTCCTGTGCTCCCCGTTTAAGTGTCTGTGCGGTGGACTCCGTCTTTCCCGTAACGATTACGAAACATGTTCTTAGTTCTTACGATGCACCTTTTTTTGTTCTCAGGATCCAGAGTTCCCGGACGTCGCCTCATCATCACAAGCACTAAGGGTACGAGTCACAGCGGTCTCATTACACAGGGATCACATCCAACAACTCTGCACTTGTTCCTGTTCAAGGTTCATTGCCTTCAGATTTCTTTATCACGAGTCAAGGTAAAGTAACTTTTGCTCAAGTTTCTCGGCCCTGTTGCTGACACTGCCTCGTAACTTGTAATTTGCAGAAGACATCCAGCCGTCGACCAATAATGTGACACCATACGATGGACAGACGATACCACCTGTGGTCGCCGCCTTTCCTGCCGCCGCGTTATCCGGGGACGGCACGTCCATCGCCTTGGCGGTCACGGACGCGTCTAAGAACGTAGGTGGCCTGTTGCTGCTGTGCTCCCCGTTTAAGTGTTTGTGCGGTGGACTCCGTCTTTCCCGTAACGATTACGAAACATGTTCTTAGTTCTTACGATGCACCTTTTTTTGTTCGCAGGTTCCAGAGTTCCCAGACGTCGCCTCATCATCACAAGCACTAGGGTACGAGTCACAGCAGTCTCATTACACAGAGTTCACATCCAACAACTCTGCACTTGTTCCTGCTCAAGGTTCATTGCCTTCAGACTTCTTTATCACGAGTCAAGGTAAACAAAGTTTTGCTCAAGTATCTCGGCCCTGGTGTTGACACCGCCTCGTAACTTGTAATTTGCAGAAGACATCGAGCCGTCGACCAATAATTTGACCACCATACGATGGCCAGACGATACCACCCGTGGTCGCCTGTGATCGCCATGGCGGTCACGGACGCGTCTAAGAATGTAGGTGGCCTCTTGCTGCTGTGCTCCCAGTTTAAGTGTTTGTGCGGTGGACTCCGTCTTTCCCGTAACGATTACGAAACATGTTCTTAGTTCTTACGATGCACCTTTTTTGTTCGCAGGTTCCAGAGATCCCGGACGTCGCCTCATCATCACAAGCACTAGGGTACGAGTCACAGTAGTCTCATTACACAGAGTTCACATCCAACAACTCTGCACTTGTTCCTGCTCAAGGTTCATTGCCTTCAGACTTTTTTATCACGAGTCAAGGTAAACAAAGTTTTGCTCAAGTTTCTCGGCCCTGTTGCTGACACTGCCTCGTAACTTGTAATTTGCAGAAGACATCGAGCCGTCGACCAATAATTTGAAACCACACGATGGCCAGACGATACCACCTGTGGTCGCCGCCTTTCCTGCCGCCGCGTTATCCGGCGACGGCACGTCCATCGCCATGGCGGTCACGGACGCTTCTGAGAACGTAGGCGGCCTCTTGCTCCTGTGCTCCCCGTTTAAGTGTCTGTGCGGTGGACTCCGTCTTTCCCGTAACGATTACGAAACATGTTCTTAGTTCTTACGATGCACCTTTTTTTGTTCTCAGGATCCAGAGTTCCCGGACGTCGCCTTATCATCACAAGCACTAGGGTACGAGTCACAGCAGTCTCATTACACAGAGTTCACATCCAACAACTCTGCACTTGTTCCTGCTCAAGGTTCATTGCCTTCAGACTTCTTTATCACGAGTCAAGGTAAACAAAGTTTTGCTCAAGTATCTCGGGCCTGGTGTTGACACCGCCTCGTAACTTGTAATTTGCAGAAGACATCGAGCCGTCGACCAATAATTTAACACCATACGATGACCAGATACCACCTGTGGTCGCCGCCTTTCCTGCCGCCGCGTTAACCTGGGATGGCGCGTCCATCGCCATGGCGGTCATGGACGCGTCTAAGAACGTAGGTGGCCTCTTGCTGCTGTGCTCCCCGTTTAAGTGTCTGTGCGGTGGACTCCGTCTTTCCCGTAACGATTACGAAACATGTTCTTAGTTCGTACGATCCACTTTTTTTGTTCTCAGGTTCCAGAGTTCCCGGACGTCGCCACATCATCACAAGCACTAGGGTACGCGTCACAGCGGTCTCAATACACAGGGTTCACATCCAACAACTCTGCACTTGTTCCTGTTCAAGGTTCATTGCCTTCAGACGTCTTTATTACGAGTCAAGGCAAAGGAACTTTTGCTCAAGTTTCTCGGCCCTGTTGCTGACACCGCCTCGTAACTTGTAATTTGCAGAAGACATCCAGCCGTCGACCAATAATGTGACACCATACGATGGCCAGACGATACCACCTGTGGTCGCCGCCTTTCCTGCCGCCGCGTTATCCGGGGACGGCACGTCCATCGCCTTGGCGGTCACGGACGCGTCTAAGAACGTAGGTGGCCTCTTGCTGCTGTGCTCCCCGTTTAAGTGTTTGTGCGGTGGACTCCGTCTTTCCCGTAACGATTACGAAACATGTTCTTAGTTATTACGATGCACCTTTTTTTGTTCGCAGGTTCCAGAGTTCCCGGACGTCGCCTCATCATCACAAGCACTAGGGTACGAGTCACAGCGGTCTCATTACACAGGGTTCACATCCAACAACTCTGCACTTGTTCCTGTTCAAGGTTCATTGCCTTCAGATTTCTTTATCACGAGTCAAGGTAAAGTAACTTTTGCTCAAGTTTCTCGGCCCTGTTGCTGACACTGCCTCGTAACTTGTAATTTGCAGAAGACATCGAGCCCTCGACGAATAATTTGAAACCATACGATGGCCAGACGATACCACCTGTGGTCGCCGCCTTTCCTGCCGCCGCGTTATCCGGGGACGGCACGTCCATCGCCATGGCGGTCACGGACGCGTCTAAGAACGTAGGTGGCCTCTTGCTGCTGTGCTCCCCATTTAAGTGTCTGTGCGTTGGACTCCGTCTTTCCTGTAACGATTACGAAACATGTTCTTAGTTCTTACGATGCACCTTTTTTGTTCTCAGGTTGCAGAGTTCCCGGACGTCGCCACATCATCACAAGCACTAGGGTACGAGTCACAGCAGTGTCATTACACAGCGTTCACATCCAGTAACTCTGCACTTGTTCCTGCTCAAGGTTCATTGCCTCCAGACTTCTTTATCACGAGTCAAGGTAAACAAAGTTTTGCTCAAGTCTCTCGGCCCTGGTGCTGACACCGCCTCGTAACTTGTAATTTGCAGAAGACATCGAGCCGTCGACCAATAATTTGACACCATACGATGGCCAGACGACACCACCCGTGGTCGCCTGTGATCGCCATGGCGGTCACGGACGCGTCTAAGAACGTAGGTGGCCTCTTGCTGCTGTGCTCCCAGTTTAAGTGTTTGTGCGGTGGACTCCGTCTTTCCCGTAACGATTACGAAACATGTTCTTAGTTCTTACGATGCACCTTTTTTGTTCGCAGGTTCCAGAGATCCCGGACGTCGCCTCATCATTACAAGCACTAGGGTACGAGTCACAGCAGTCTCATTACACAGAGTTCACATCCAACAACTCTGCACTTGTTCCTGCTCAAGGTTCATTGCCTTCAGACTTTTTTATCACGAGTCAAGGTAAACAAAGTTTTGCTCAAGTTTCTCGGCCCTGTTGCTGACACTGCCTCGTAACTTGTAATTTGCAGAAGACATCGAGCCGTCGACCAATAATTTGAAACCATACGATGGCCAGACGATACCACCTGTGGTCGCCGCCTTTCCTGCCGCCGCGTTATCCGGCGACGGCACGTCCATCGCCATGGCGGCCACGGACGCGTCTGAGAACGTAGGCGGCCTCTTGCTCCTGTGCTCCCCGTTTAAGTGTCTGTGCGGTGGACTCCGTCTTTCCCGTAACGATTACGAAACATGTTCTTAGTTCTTACGATGCACCTTTTTTTGTTCTCAGGATCCAGAGTTCCCGGACGTCGCCTCATCATCACAAGCACTAGGGTACGAGTCACAGCAGTGTCATTACACAGAGTTCACATCCAACAACTCTGCACTTGTTCCTGCTCAAGGTTCATTGCCTTCAGACTTCTTTATCACGAGTCAAGGTAAACAAAGTTTTGCTCAAGTATCTCGGGCCTGGTGTTGACACCGCCTCGTAACTTGTAATTTGCAGAAGACATCGAGCCGTCGACCAATAATTTGACACCATACGATGACCAGACGATACCACCTGTGGTCGCCGCCTTTCCTGCCGCCGCGTTAGCCTGGGACGGCGCGTCCATCGCCTAGGCGGTCACGGACGCGTCTAAGAACGTAGGTGACCACTTGCTGCTGTGCTCCCCGTTTAAGTGTTTGTGCGGTGGACTCCGTCTTTCCCGTAACGATTACGAAACATGTTCTTAGTTCTTACGATGCACCTTTTTTGTTCGCAGGTTCCAGAGATCCCGGACGTCGCCTCATCATTACAAGCACTAGGGTACGAGTCACAGCAGTCTCATTACACAGAGTTCACATCCAACAACTCTGCACTTGTTCCTGCTCAAGGTTCATTGCCTTCAGACTTTTTTATCACGAGTCAAGGTAAACAAAGTTTTGCTCAAGTTTCTCGGCCCTGTTGCTGACACTGCCTCGTAACTTGTAATTTGCAGAAGACATCGAGCCGTCGACCAATAATTTGAAACCATACGATGGCCAGACGATACCACCTGTGGTCGCCGCCTTTCCTGCCGCCGTGTTATCCGGCGACGGCACGTCCATCGCCATGGCGGTCACGGACGCGTCTGAGAACGTAGGCGGCCTCTTGCTCCTGTGCTCCCCGTTTAAGTGTCTGTGCGGTGGACTCCGTCTTTCCCGTAACGATTACGAAACATGTTCTTAGTTCTTACGATGCACCTTTTTTTGTTCTCAGGATCCAGAGTTCCCGGACGTCGCCTCATCATCACAAGCACTAAGGGTACGAGTCACAGCGGTCTCATTACACAGGGATCACATCCAACAACTCTGCACTTGTTCCTGTTCAAGGTTCATTGCCTTCAGATTTCTTTATCACGAGTCAAGGTAAAGTAACTTTTGCTCAAGTTTCTCGGCCCTGTTGCTGACACTGCCTCGTAACTTGTAATTTGCAGAAGACATCGAGCCCTCGACGAATAATTTGAAACCATACGATGGCCAGACGATACCACCTGTGGTCGCCGCCTTTCCTGCCGCCGCGTTATCCGGGGACGGCACGTCCATCGCCATGGCGGTCACGGACGCGTCTAAGAACGTAGGTGGCCTCTTGCTGCTGTGCTCCCCATTTAAGTGTCTGTGCGTTGGACTCCGTCTTTCCTGTAACGATTACGAAACATGTTCTTAGTTCTTACGATGCACCTTTTTTGTTCTCAGGTTGCAGAGTTCCCGGACGTCGCCACATCATCACAAGCACTAGGGTACGAGTCACAGCAGTGTCATTACACAGCGTTCACATCCAGTAACTCTGCACTTGTTCCTGCTCAAGGTTCATTGCCTCCAGACTTCTTTATCACGAGTCAAGGTAAACAAAGTTTTGCTCAAGTCTCTCGGCCCTGGTGCTGACACCGCCTCGTAACTTGTAATTTGCAGAAGACATCGAGCCGTCGACCAATAATTTGACACCATACGATGGCCAGACGACACCACCCGTGGTCGCCTGTGATCGCCATGGCGGTCACGGACGCGTCTAAGAACGTAGGTGGCCTCTTGCTGCTGTGCTCCCAGTTTAAGTGTTTGTGCGGTGGACTCCGTCTTTCCCGTAACGATTACGAAACATGTTCTTAGTTCTTACGATGCACCTTTTTTGTTCGCAGGTTCCAGAGATCCCGGACGTCGCCTCATCATTACAAGCACTAGGGTACGAGTCACAGCAGTCTCATTACACAGAGTTCACATCCAACAACTCTGCACTTGTTCCTGCTCAAGGTTCATTGCCTTCAGACTTTTTTATCACGAGTCAAGGTAAACAAAGTTTTGCTCAAGTTTCTCGGCCCTGTTGCTGACACTGCCTCGTAACTTGTAATTTGCAGAAGACATCGAGCCGTCGACCAATAATTTGAAACCATACGATGGCCAGACGATACCACCTGTGGTCGCCGCCTTTCCTGCCGCCGCGTTATCCGGCGACGGCACGTCCATCGCCATGGCGGCCACGGACGCGTCTGAGAACGTAGGCGGCCTCTTGCTCCTGTGCTCCCCGTTTAAGTGTCTGTGCGGTGGACTCCGTCTTTCCCGTAACGATTACGAAACATGTTCTTAGTTCTTACGATGCACCTTTTTTTGTTCTCAGGATCCAGAGTTCCCGGACGTCGCCTCATCATCACAAGCACTAGGGTACGAGTCACAGCAGTGTCATTACACAGAGTTCACATCCAACAACTCTGCACTTGTTCCTGCTCAAGGTTCATTGCCTTCAGACTTCTTTATCACGAGTCAAGGTAAACAAAGTTTTGCTCAAGTATCTCGGGCCTGGTGTTGACACCGCCTCGTAACTTGTAATTTGCAGAAGACATCGAGCCGTCGACCAATAATTTGACACCATACGATGACCAGACGATACCACCTGTGGTCGCCGCCTTTCCTGCCGCCGCGTTAGCCTGGGACGGCGCGTCCATCGCCTAGGCGGTCACGGACGCGTCTAAGAACGTAGGTGACCACTTGCTGCTGTGCTCCCCGTTTAAGTGTTTGTGCGGTGGACTCCGTCTTTCCCGTAACGATTACGAAACATGTTCTTAGTTCTTACGATGCACCTTTTTTGTTCGCAGGTTCCAGAGATCCCGGACGTCGCCTCATCATTACAAGCACTAGGGTACGAGTCACAGCAGTCTCATTACACAGAGTTCACATCCAACAACTCTGCACTTGTTCCTGCTCAAGGTTCATTGCCTTCAGACTTTTTTATCACGAGTCAAGGTAAACAAAGTTTTGCTCAAGTTTCTCGGCCCTGTTGCTGACACTGCCTCGTAACTTGTAATTTGCAGAAGACATCGAGCCGTCGACCAATAATTTGAAACCATACGATGGCCAGACGATACCACCTGTGGTCGCCGCCTTTCCTGCCGCCGCGTTATCCGGCGACGGCACGTCCATCGCCATGGCGGTCACGGACGCGTCTGAGAACGTAGGCGGCCTCTTGCTCCTGTGCTCCCCGTTTAAGTGTCTGTGCGGTGGACTCCGTCTTTCCCGTAACGATTACGAAACATGTTCTTAGTTCTTACGATGCACCTTTTTTTGTTCTCAGGATCCAGAGTTCCCGGACGTCGCCTCATCATCACAAGCACTAAGGGTACGAGTCACAGCGGTCTCATTACACAGGGATCACATCCAACAACTCTGCACTTGTTCCTGTTCAAGGTTCATTGCCTTCAGATTTCTTTATCACGAGTCAAGGTAAAGTAACTTTTGCTCAAGTTTCTCGGCCCTGTTGCTGACACTGCCTCGTAACTTGTAATTTGCAGAAGACATCCAGCCGTCGACCAATAATGTGACACCATACGATGGACAGACGATACCACCTGTGGTCGCCGCCTTTCCTGCCGCCGCGTTATCCGGGGACGGCACGTCCATCGCCTTGGCGGTCACGGACGCGTCTAAGAACGTAGGTGGCCTGTTGCTGCTGTGCTCCCCGTTTAAGTGTTTGTGCGGTGGACTCCGTCTTTCCCGTAACGATTACGAAACATGTTCTTAGTTCTTACGATGCACCTTTTTTTGTTCGCAGGTTCCAGAGTTCCCAGACGTCGCCTCATCATCACAAGCACTAGGGTACGAGTCACAGCGGTCTCATTACACAGGGTTCACATCCAACAACTCTGCACTTGTTCCTGTTCAAGGTTCATTGCCTTCAGATTTCTTTATCACGAGTCAAGGTAAAGTAACTTTTGCTCAAGTTTCTCGGCCCTGTTGCTGACACTGCCTCGTAACTTGTAATTTGCAGAAGACATCGAGCCGTCGACCAATAATTTGACACCATACGATGGCCAGACGATACCACCCGTGGTCGCCTGTGATCGCCATGGCGGTCACGGACGCGTCTAAGAACGTAGGTGGCCTCTTGCTGCTGTGCTCCCAGTTTAAGTGTTTTGGCGGTGGACTCCGTCTTTCCCGTAACGATTACGAAACATGTTCTTAGTTCTTACGATGCACCTTTTTTGTTCGCAGGTTCCAGAGATCCCGGACGTCGCCTTATCATCACAAGCACTAGGGTACGAGTCACAGCAGTCTCATTACACAGAGTTCACATCCAACAACTCTGCACTTGTTCCTGCTCAAGGTTCATTGCCTTCAGACTTCTTTATCACGAGTCAAGGTAAACAAAGTTTTGCTCAAGTATCTCGGCCCTGGTGTTGACACCGCCTCGTAACTTGTAATTTGCAGAAGACATCGAGCCGTCGACCAATAAATAATTTGACACCATACGATGACCAGACGATACCACCTGTGGTCGTCGCCTTTCCTGCCGCCGCGTTAGCCTGGGACGGCGCGTCCATCGCCAAGGCGGTCACGGACGCGTCTAAGAACGTAGGTGGCCTCTTGCTGCTGTGCTCCCCGTTTAAGTGACTGTGCGGTGGACTCCGTCTTTCCCGTAACGATTACGAAACAAGTTCTTAGTTTGTACGATCCACTTTTTTTGTTCTCAAGTTCTAGAGTTCGCGGACGTTGCCACATCATCACAAGCACTAGGGTACGCGTCACAGCGGTCTAATTACACAGGGTTCACATCCAACAACTCTGCACTTGTTCCTGTTCAAGGTTCATTGCCTTCAGACTTCTTTATCACGAGTCAAGGTAAACAAAGTTTTGCTCAAGTATCTCGGCCCTGTTGCTGACACCGCCTCCTAACTTGTAATTTGCAGAAGACATCCAGCCGTCGACCAATAATGTGACACCATACGATGGCCAGACGATACCACCTGTGGTCGCCGCCTTTCCTGCCGCCGCGTTATCCGGGGACGGCACGTCCATCGCCATGGCGGTCACGGACGCGTCTAAGAACGTAGGTGGCCTCTTGCTGCTGTGCTCCCCGTTTAACTGTCTGTGCGGTGGACTCCGTCTTTCCCGTAACGATTACGAAACATGTTCTTAGTTCTTACGATGCACCTTTTTTGTTCTCAGGTTTCAGAGTTCCCGGACGTCGCCTCATCATCACAAGCACTAGGGTACCAGTCACAGCAGTGTCATTACACAGGGTTCACATCCAACAACTCTGCACTTGTTCCTGCTCAAGGTTCATTGCCTTCAGACTTCTTTATCACGAGTCAAGGTAAACAAAGTTTTGCTCAAGTATCTCTGCCCTTGTGTTGACACCGCTTTGTAACTTGTAATTTGCAGAAGACATCGAGCCGTCGACCAATAATTTGACACCATACGATGACCAGACGATACCACCTGTGGTCGCCGCCTTTCCTGCCGCCGCGTTAGCCTGGGACGGCGCGTCCATCGCCAAGGCGGTCACGGACGCGTCTAAGAACGTAGGTGGCCTCTTGCTGCTGTGCTCCCCGTTTAACTGTCTGTGCGGTGGACTCCGTCTTTCCTGTAACGATTACGAAACATGTTCTTAGTTCTTACGATGCACCTTTTTTGTTCTCAGGTTGCAGAGTTCCCGGACGTCGCCACATCATCACAAGCACTAGGGTACGAGTCACACCAGTGTCATTACACAGCGTTCACATACAGTAAGTCTGCACTTGTTCCTGCTCAAGGTTCATTGCCTCCAGACTTCTTTATCACGAGTCAAGGTAAACAAAGTTTTGCTCAAGTCTCTCGGCCCTGGTGCTGACACCGCCTCGTAACTTTTAATTTGCAGAAGACATCGAGCCGTCGACCAATAATTTGACACCATACGATGGCCAGACGATACCACCCGTGGTCGCCTGTGATCGCCATGGCGGTCACGGACGCGTCTAAGAACGTAGGTGGTCTCTTGCTGCTGTGCTCCCAGTTTAAGTGTTTGTGCGGTGGACTCCGTCTTTCCCGTAACGATTACGAAACATGTTCTTAGTTCTTACGATGCACCTTTTTTGTTCGCAGGTTCCAGATATCCCGGACGTCGCCTCATCATCACAAGCACTAGGGTACGAGTCACAGCAGTCTCATTACACAGAGTTCACATCCAACAACTCTGCACTTGTTCCTGCTCAAGGTTCATTGCCTTCAGACTTTTTTATCACGAGTCAAGGTAAACAATGTTTTGCTCAAGTTTCTCGGCCCTGTTGCTGACACTGCCTCGTAACTTGTAATTTGCAGAAGACATCGAGCCGTCGACCAATAATTTGAAACCATACGATGGCCAGACGATACCACCTGTGGTCGCCGCCTTTCCTGCCGCCGCGTTATCCGGCGACGGCACGTCCATCGCCATGGCGGTCACGGACGCGTCTGAGAACGTAGGCGGCCTCTTGCTCCTGTGCTCCCCGTTTAAGTGTCTGTGCGGTGGACTCCGTCTTTCCCGCAACGATTACGAAACATGTTCTTAGTTCTTACAATGCACCTTTTTTTGTTCTCAGGATCCAGAGTTCCCGGACGTCGCCTCATCATCACAAGCACTAGGGTACGAGTCACAGCAGTCTCATTACACAGAGTTCACATCCAACAACTCTGCACTTGTTCCTGCTCAAGGTTCATTGCCTTCAGACTTCTTTATCACGAGTCAAGGTAAACAAAGTTTTGCTCAAGTATCTCGGGCCTGGTGTTGACACCGCCTCGTAACTTGTAATTTGCAGAAGACATCGAGCCGTCGACCAATAATTTGACACCATACGATGACCAGACGATACCACCTGTGGTCGCCGCCTTTCCTGCCGCCGCGTTAGCCTGGGACGGCGCGTCCATCGCCTAGGCGGTCACGGACGCGTCTAAAAACGTAGGTGACCTCTTGCTGCTGTGCTCCCCGTTTAAGTGTTTGTGCGGTGGACTCCGTCTTTCCCGTAACGTTTACGAAACATGTTCTAGTTCTTACGATGCACCTTTTTTTGTTCGCAGGTTCCAGAGTTCCCGGACGTCGCCTCATCATCACAAGCACTAGGGTACGAGTCACAGCAGTCTCATTACACAGAGTTCACATCCAACAACTCTGCACTTGTTCCTGTTCAAGGTTCATTGCCTTCAGACTTCTTTATCACGAGTCAAGGTAAACAAAGTTTTGCTCAAGTATCTCGGCCCTGTTGCTGACACCGCCTCCTAACTTGTAATTTTCAGAAGACATCCAGCCGTCGACCAATAATGTGACACCATACGATGGCCAGACGATACCACCTGTGGTCGCCGCCTTTCCTGCCGCCGCGTTATCCGGGGACGGCACGTCCATCGCCATGGCGGTCACGGACGCGTCTAAGAACGTAGGTGGCCTCTTGCTGCTGTGCTCCCCGTTTAACTGTCTGTGCGGTGGACTCCGTCTTTCCCGTAACGATTACGAAACATGTTCTTAGTTCTTACGATGCACCTTTTTTGTTCTCAGGTTTCAGAGTTCCCGGACGTCGCCTCATCATCACAAGCACTAGGGTACCAGTCACAGCAGTGTCATTACACAGGGTTCACATCCAACAACTCTGCACTTGTTCCTGCTCAAGGTTCATTGCCTTCAGACTTCTTTATCACGAGTCAAGGTAAACAAAGTTTTGCTCAAGTATCTCTGCCCTTGTGTTGACACCGCTTTGTAACTTGTAATTTGCAGAAGACATCGAGCCGTCGACCAATAATTTGACACCATACGATGACCAGACGATACCACCTGTGGTCGCCGCCTTTCCTGCCGCCGCGTTAGCCTGGGACGGCGCGTCCATCGCCAAGGCGGTCACGGACGCGTCTAAGAACGTAGGTGGCCTCTTGCTGCTGTGCTCCCCGTTTAAGTGACTGTGCGGTGGACTCCGTCTTTCCCGTAACGATTACGAAACAAGTTCTTAGTTTGTACGATCCACTTTTTTTGTTCTCAAGTTCTAGAGTTCGCGGACGTCGCCACATCATCACAAGCACTAGGGTACGCGTCACAGCGGTCTAATTACACAGGGTTCACATCCAACAACTCTGCACTTGTTCCTGTTCAAGGTTCATTGCCTTCAGACTTCTTTATCACGAGTCAAGGTAAACAAAGTTTTGCTCAAGTATCTCGGCCCTGTTGCTGACACCGCCTCCTAACTTGTAATTTGCAGAAGACATCCAGCCGTCGACCAATAATGTGACACCATACGATGGCCAGACGATACCACCTGTGGTCGCCGCCTTTCCTGCCGCCGCGTTATCCGGGGACGGCACGTCCATCGCCATGGCGGTCACGGACGCGTCTAAGAACGTAGGTGGCCTCTTGCTGCTGTGCTCCCTAACTGTCTGTGCGGTGGACTCCGTCTTTCCCGTAACGATTACGAAACATGTTCTTAGTTCTTACGATGCACCTTTTTTGTTCTCAGGTTTCAGAGTTCCCGGACGTCGCCTCATCATCACAAGCACTAGGGTACCAGTCACAGCAGTGTCATTACACAGGGTTCACATCCAACAACTCTGCACTTGTTCCTGCTCAAGGTTCATTGCCTTCAGACTTCTTTATCACGAGTCAAGGTAAACAAAGTTTTGCTCAAGTATCTCTGCCCTTGTGTTGACACCGCTTTGTAACTTGTAATTTGCAGAAGACATCGAGCCGTCGACCAATAATTTGACACCATACGATGACCAGACGATACCACCTGTGGTCGCCGCCTTTCCTGCCGCCGCGTTAGCCTGGGACGGCGCGTCCATCGCCAAGGCGGTCACGGACGCGTCTAAGAACGTAGGTGGCCTCTTGCTGCTGTGCTCCCCGTTTAACTGTCTGTGCGGTGGACTCCGTCTTTCCTGTAACGATTACGAAACATGTTCTTAGTTCTTACGATGCACCTTTTTTGTTCTCAGGTTGCAGAGTTCCCGGACGTCGCCACATCATCACAAGCACTAGGGTACGAGTCACACCAGTGTCATTACACAGCGTTCACATACAGTAAGTCTGCACTTGTTCCTGCTCAAGGTTCATTGCCTCCAGACTTCTTTATCACGAGTCAAGGTAAACAAAGTTTTGCTCAAGTCTCTCGGCCCTGGTGCTGACACCGCCTCGTAACTTTTAATTTGCAGAAGACATCGAGCCGTCGACCAATAATTTGACACCATACGATGGCCAGACGATACCACCCGTGGTCGCCTGTGATCGCCATGGCGGTCACGGACGCGTCTAAGAACGTAGGTGGTCTCTTGCTGCTGTGCTCCCAGTTTAAGTGTTTGTGCGGTGGACTCCGTCTTTCCCGTAACGATTACGAAACATGTTCTTAGTTCTTACGATGCACCTTTTTTGTTCGCAGGTTCCAGATATCCCGGACGTCGCCTCATCATCACAAGCACTAGGGTACGAGTCACAGCAGTCTCATTACACAGAGTTCATATCCAACAACTCTGCACTTGTTCCTGCTCAAGGTTCATTGCCTTCAGACTTTTTTATCACGAGTCAAGGTAAACAATGTTTTGCTCAAGTTTCTCGGCCCTGTTGCTGACACTGCCTCGTAACTTGTAATTTGCAGAAGACATCGAGCCGTCGACCAATAATTTGAAACCATACGATGGCCAGACGATACCACCTGTGGTCGCCGCCTTTCCTGCCGCCGCGTTATCCGGCGACGGCACGTCCATCGCCATGGCGGTCACGGACGCGTCTGAGAACGTAGGCGGCCTCTTGCTCCTGTGCTCCCCGTTTAAGTGTCTGTGCGGTGGACTCCGTCTTTCCCGCAACGATTACGAAACATGTTCTTAGTTCTTACAATGCACCTTTTTTTGTTCTCAGGATCCAGAGTTCCCGGACGTCGCCTCATCATCACAAGCACTAGGGTACGAGTCACAGCAGTCTCATTACACAGAGTTCACATCCAACAACTCTGCACTTGTTCCTGCTCAAGGTTCATTGCCTTCAGACTTCTTTATCACGAGTCAAGGTAAACAAAGTTTTGCTCAAGTATCTCGGGCCTGGTGTTGACACCGCCTCGTAACTTGTAATTTGCAGAAGACATCGAGCCGTCGACCAATAATTTGACACCATACGATGACCAGACGATACCACCTGTGGTCGCCGCCTTTCCTGCCGCCGCGTTAGCCTGGGACGGCGCGTCCATCGCCTAGGCGGTCACGGACGCGTCTAAAAACGTAGGTGACCTCTTGCTGCTGTGCTCCCCGTTTAAGTGTTTGTGCGGTGGACTCCGTCTTTCCCGTAACGTTTACGAAACATGTTCTAGTTCTTACGATGCACCTTTTTTTGTTCGCAGGTTCCAGAGTTCCCGGACGTCGCCTCATCATCACAAGCACTAGGGTACGAGTCACAGCGGTCTCATTACACAGGGTTCACATCCAACAACTCTGCACTTGTTCCTGCCCAAGGTTCATTGCCTTCAGACTTCTTTATCACGAGTCAAGGTAAACAAAGTTTTGCTCAAGTCTCTCGGCCCTGGTGCTGACACCGCCTCGTAACTTGTAATTTGCAGAAGACATTGAGCCGTCGACCAATAATTTGACACCATACGATGACCAGATAACACCTGTGGTCGTCGCCTTTCCTGCCGCCGCGTTAACCTGGGATGGCGCGTCTATCGCCATGGCGGTCACGGACGCGTCTAAGAACGTAGGTGGCCTCTTGCTGCTGTGCTCCCCGTTTAAGTGTCTGTGCGGTGGACTCCGTCTTTCCCGTAACGATTACGAAACATGTTCTTAGTTCTTACGATGCACCCTTTTTTGTTCGCAGGTTCCAGAGTTCCCGGACGTCGCCTCATCATCACAAGCACTAGGGTACGAGTCACAGCAGTCTCATTACACAGAGTTCACATCCAACAACTCTGCACTTGTTCCTGCTCAAGGTTCATTGCCTTCAGACTTCTTTATCACGAGTCAAGGTAAACAAAGTTTTGCTCAAGTATCTCGGCCCTGGTGTTGACAACGCCTCGTAACTTGTAATTTGCAGAAGACATCGAGCCGTCGACCAATAAATAATTTGACACCATACGATGACCAGACGATACCACCTGTGGTCGTCGCCTTTCCTGCCGCCGCGTTAGCCTGGGACGGCGCGTCCATCGCCAAGGCGGTCACGGACGCGTCTAAGAACGTAGGTGGCCTCTTGCTGCTGTGCTCCCCGTTTAAGTGTCTGTGCGGTGGACTCCGTCTTTCCCGTAACGATTACGAAACATGTGCTTAGTTTGTACGATCCACTTTTTTTGTTCTCAAGTTCTAGAGTTCGCGGACGTCGCCACATCATCACAAGCACTAGGGTACGCGTCACAGCGGTCTAATTACACAGAGTTCACATCCAACAACTCTGCACTTGTTCCTGTTCAAGGTTCATTGCCTTCAGACTTCTTTATCACGAGTCAAGGTAAAGGAACTTTTGCTCAAGTTTCTCGGTCCTGTTGCTGACACCGCCTCCTAACTTGTAATTTGCAGAAGACATCCAGCCGTCGACCAATAATGTGACACCATACGATGGCCAGACGATACCACCTGTGGTCGCCGCCTCTCCTGCCGCCGCGTTATCCGGGGACGGCACGTCCATCGCCAAGGCGGTCACGGACGCGTCTAGGAACGTAGGTGGCCTCTTGCTGCTGTGCTTCCCTTTTTAGTGTCTGTGCGGCGACTCCGTCTTTCCTGTAACGATTACGAAACATGTTCTTAGTTTTTACGATGCACCTTTTTTGTTCTCAGGTTGCAGAGTTCCCGGACGTCGCCACATCATCACAAGCACTAGGGTACGAGTCACAGCAGTGTCATTACACAGCGTTCACATACAGTAACTCTGCACTTGTTCCTGCTCAAGGTTCATTGCCTCCAGACTTCTTTATCACGAGTCAAGGTAAACAAAGTTTTGCTCAAGTCTCTCGGCCCTGGTGCTGACACCGCCTCGTAACTTTTAATTTGCAGAAGACATCGAGCCGTCGACCAATAATTTGACACCATACGATGGCCAGACGATACCACCCGTGGTCGCCTGTGATCGCCATGGCGGTCACGGACGCGTCTAAGAACGTAGGTGGTCTCTTGCTGCTGTGCTCCCAGTTGAAGTGTTTGTGCGGTGGACTCCGTCTTTCCCGTAACGATTACGAAACATGTTCTTAGTTCTTACGATGCACCCTTTTTTGTTCGCAGGTTCCAGAGTTCCCGGACGTCGCCTCATCATCACAAGCACTAGGGTACGAGTCACAGCAGTCTCATTACACAGAGTTCACATCCAACAACTCTGCACTTGTTCCTGCTCAAGGTTCATTGCCTTCAGACTTCTTTATCACGAGTCAAGGTAAACAAAGTTTTGCTCAAGTATCTCGGGCCTGGTGTTGACACCGCCTCGTAACTTGTAATTTGCAGAAGACATCGAGCCGTCGACCAATAATTTGACACCATACGATGACCAGACGATACCACCTGTGGTCGCCGCCTTTCCTGCCGCCGCGTTAGCCTGAGACGGCGCGTCCATCGCCTAGGCGGTCATGGACGCGTCTAAAAACGTAGGTGACCTCTTGCTGCTGTGCTCCCCGTTTAAGTGTCTGTGCGGTGGACTCCGTCTTTCCCGTAACAATTACGAAACATGTTCTTAGTTCTTACGATGCACCCTTTTTTGTTCGCAGGTTCCAGAGTTCCCGGACGTCGCCTCATCATCACAAGCACTAGGGTACGAGTCACAGTGGTCTCATTACACAGAGTTCACATCCAACAACTCTGCACTTGTTCCTGCTCAAGGTTCATTGCCTTCAGACTTCTTTATCACGAGTCAAGGTAAACAAAGTTTTGCTCAAGTATCTCGGGCCTGGTGTTGACACCGCCTCGTAACTTGTAATTTGCAGAAGACATCGAGCCGTCGACCAATAATTTGACACCATACGATGACCAGACGATACCACCTGTGGTCGCCGCCTTTCCTGCCGCCGCGTTAGCCTGGGACGGCGCGTCCATCGCCTAGGCGGTCACGGACGCGTCTAAAAACGTAGGTGACCTCTTGCTGCTGTGCTCCCCGTTTAAGTGTTTGTGCGGTGGACTCCGTCTTTCCCGTAACGATTACGAAACATGTTCTAGTTCTTACGATGCACCTTTTTTTGTTCGCAGGTTCCAGAGTTCCCGGACGTCGCCTCATCATCACAAGCACTAGGGTACGAGTCACAGCGGTCTCATTACACAGGGTTCACATCCAACAACTCTGCACTTGTTCCTGCTCAAGGTTCATTGCCTTCAGACTTCTTTATCACGAGTCAAGGTAAACACAGTTTTGCTCAAGTCTCTCGGCCCTGGTGCTGACACCGCCTCGTAACTTGTAATTTGCAGAAGACATCGAGCCGTCGACCAATAATTTGACACCATACGATGACCAGATAACACCTGTGGTCGTCGCCTTTCCTGCCGCCGCGTTAACCTGGGATGGCGCGTCCATCGCCATGGCGGTCACGGACGCGTCTAAGAACGTAGGTGGCCTCTTGCTGCTGTGCTCCCCGTTTAAGTGTCTGTGCGGTGGACTCCGTCTTTCCCGTAACGATTACGAAACATGTTCTTAGTTCTTACGATGCACCCTTTTTTGTTCGCAGGTTCCAGAGTTCCCGGACGTCGCCTCATCATCACAAGCACTAGGGTACGAGTCACAGCAGTCTCATTACACAGACTTCACATCCAACAACTCTGCACTTGTTCCTGCTCAAGGTTCATTGCCTTCAGACTTCTTTATCACGAGTCAAGGTAAACAAAGTTTTGCTCAAGTATCTCGGGCCTGGTGTTGACACCGCCTCGTAACTTGTAATTTGCAGAAGACATCGAGCCGTCGACCAATAATTTGACACCATACGATGACCAGACGATACCACCTGTGGTCGCCGCCTTTCCTGCCGCCGCGTTAGCCTGAGACGGCGCGTCCATCGCCTAGGCGGTCACGGACGCGTCTAAAAACGTAGGTGACCTCTTGCTGCTGTGCTCCCCGTTTAAGTGTCTGTGCGGTGGACTCCGTCTTTCCCGTAACAATTACGAAACATGTTCTTAGTTCTTACGATGCACCCTTTTTTGTTCGCAGGTTCCAGAGTTCCCGGACGTCGCCTCATCATCACAAGCACTAGGGTACGAGTCACAGCGGTCTCATTACACAGGGTTCACATCCAACAACTCTGCACTTGTTCCTGCTCAAGGTTCATTGCCTTCAGACTTCTTTATCACGAGTCAAGGTAAACAAAGTTTTGCTCAAGTCTCTCGGCCCTGGTGCTGACACCGCCTCGTAACTTGTAATTTGCAGAAGACATCGAGCCGTCGACCAATAATTTGACACCATACGATGACCAGATAACACCTGTGGTCGTCGCCTTTCCTGCCGCCGCGTAAACCTGGGATGGCGCGTCCATCGCCATGGCGGTCACGGACGCGTCTAAGAACGTAGGTGGCCTCTTGCTGCTGTGCTCCCCGTTTAAGTGTCTGTGCGGTGGACTCCGTCTTTCCCGCAACGATTACGAAACATGTTCTTAGTTCTTACAATGCACCTTTTTTTGTTCTCAGGATCCAGAGTTCCCGGACGTCGCCTCATCATCACAAGCACTAGGGTACGAGTCACAGCAGTCTCATTACACAGAGTTCACATCCAACAACTCTGCACTTGTTCCTGCTCAAGGTTCATTGCCTTCAGACTTCTTTATCACGAGTCAAGGTAAACAAAGTTTTGCTCAAGTATCTCGGGCCTGGTGTTGACACCGCCTCGTAACTTGTAATTTGCAGAAGACATCGAGCCGTCGACTAATAATGTGACACCATACGATGGCCAGACGATACCACCTGTGGTCATCGCCTTTCCTGCCGCCGCGTTAGCCTGGGACGGCGCGTCCATCGCCAAGGCGGTCACGGACGCGTCTAAGAACGTAGTTGGCCTCTTGCTGCTGTGCTTCCCTTTTTAGTGTCTGTGCGGCGACTCCGTTATTCCTGTAACGATTACGAAACATGTTCTTAGTTCTTACGATGCACCTTTTTTGTTCTCAGGTTGCAGAGTTCCCGGACGTCGCCACATCATCACAAGCACTAGGGTACGAGTCACAGCAGTGTCATTACACAGCGTTCACATACAGTAACTCTGCACTTGTTCCTGCTCAAGGTTCATTGCCTCCAGACTTCTTTATCACGAGTCAAGGTAAACAAAGTTTTGCTCAAGTCTCTCGGCCCTGGTGCTGACACCGCCTCGTAACTTTTAATTTGCAGAAGACATCGAGCCGTCGACCAATAATTTGACACCATACGATGGCCAGACGATACCACCCGTGGTCGCCTGTGATCGCCATGGCGGTCACGGACGCGTCTAAGAACGTAGGTGGTCTCTTGCTGCTGTGCTCCCAGTTTAAGTGTTTGTGCGGTGGACTCCGTCTTTCCCGTAACGATTACGAAACATGTTCTTAGTTCTTACGATGCACCTTTTTTGTTCGCAGGTTCCAGAGATCCCGGACGTCGCCTCATCATCACAAGCACTAGGGTACGAGTCACAGCAGTCTCATTACACAGAGTTCACATCCAACAACTCTGCACTTGTTCCTGCTCAAGGTTCATTGCCTTCAGACTTTTTTATCACGAGTCAAGGTAAACAAAGTTTTGCTCAAGTTTCTCGGCCCTGTTGCTGACACTGCCTCGTAACTTGTAATTTGCAGAAGACATCGAGCCGTCGACCAATAATTTGAAACCATACGATGGCCAGACGATACCACCTGTGGTCGCCGCCTTTCCTGCCGCCGCGTTATCCGGCGACGGCACGTCCATCGCCATGGCGGTCACGGACGCGTCTGAGAACGTAGGCGGCCTCTTGCTCCTGTGCTCCTCGTTTAAGTGTCTGTGCGGTGGACTCCGTCTTTCCCGCAACAATTACGAAACATGTTCTTAGTTCTTACAATGCACCTTTTTTTGTTCTCAGGATCTAGAGTTCCCGGACGTCGCCTCATCATCACAAGCACTAGGGTACGAGTCACAGCAGTCTCATTACACAGAGTTCACATCCAACAACTCTGCACTTGTTCCTGCTCAAGGTTCATTGCCTTCAGACTTCTTTATCACGAGTCAAGGTAAACAAAGTTTTGCTCAAGTATCTCGGGCCTGGTGTTGACACCGCCTCGTAACTTGTAATTTGCAGAAGACATCGAGCCGTCGACCAATAATTTGACACCATACGATGACCAGACGATACCACCTGTGGTCGCCGCCTTTCCTGCCGCCGCGTTAGCCTGGGACGGCGCGTCCATCGCCTAGGCGGTCACGGACGCGTCTAAGAACGTAGGTGGCCTCTTGCTGCTGTGCTCCCCGTTTAGGTGTCTGTGCGGTGGACTCCGTCTTTCCCGTAACGATTACGAAACATGTGCTTAGTTTGTACGATCCACTTTTTTTGTTCTCAAGTTCTAGAGTTCGCGGACGTCGCCACATCATCACAAGCACTAGGGTACGCGTCACAGCGGTCTAATTACACAGGGTTCACATCCAACAACTCTGCACTTGTTCCTGTTCAAGGTTCATTGCCTTCAGACTTCTTTATCACGAGTCAAGGTAAAGGAACTTTTGCTCAAGTTTCTCGGTCCTGTTGCTGACACCGCCTCCTAACTTGTAATTTGCAGAAGACATCCAGCCGTCGACCAATAATGTGACACCATACGATGGCCAGACGATACCACCTGTGGTCGCCGCCTCTCCTGCCGCCGCGTTATCCGGGGACGGCACGTCCATCGCCAAGGCGGTCACGGACGCGTCTAAGAACGTAGGTGGCCTCTTGCTGCTGTGCTTCCCTTTTTAGTGTCTGTGCGGCGACTCCGTCTTTAATGTAACGATTACGAAACATGTTCTTAGTTTTTACGATGCACCTTTTTTGTTCTCAGGTTGCAGTGTTCCCGGACGTCGCCACATCATCACAACCACTAGGGTACGAGTCACAGCAGTGTCATTACACAGCGTTCACATACAGTAACTCTGCACTTGTTCCTGCTCAAGGTTCATTGCCTCCAGACTTCTTTATCACGAGTCAAGGTAAACAAAGTTTTGCTCAAGTCTCTCGGCCCGGGTGCTGACACCGCCTCGTAACTTTTAATTTGCAGAAGACATCGAGCCGTCGACCAATAATTTGACACCATACGATGGCCAGACAATACCACCCGTGGTCGCCTGTGATCGCCATGGCGGTCACGGACGCGTCTAAGAACGTAGGTGGTCTCTTGCTGCTGTGCTCCCAGTTTAAGTGTTTGTGCGGTGGACTCCGTCTTTCCCGTAACGATTACGAAACATGTTCTTAGTTCTTACGATGCACCTTTTTTGTTCGCAGGTTCCAGAGATCCCGGACGTCGCCTCATCATCACAAGCACTAGGGTACGAGTCACAGCAGTCTCATTACACAGAGTTCACATCCAACAACTCTGCACTTGTTCCTGCTCAAGGTTCATTGCCTTCAGACTTTATCACGAGTCAAGGTAAACAAAGTTTTGCTCAAGTTTCTCGGCCCTGTTGCTGACACTGCCTCGTAACTTGTAATTTGCAGAAGACATCGAGCCGTCGACCAATAATTTGACACCATACGATGACCAGATAACACCTGTGGTCGTCGCCTTTCCTGCCGCCGCGTTAACCTGGGATGGCGCGTCCATCGCCATGGCGGTCACGGACGCGTCTAAGAACGTAGGTGGCCTCTTGCTGCTGTGCTCCCCGTTTAAGTGTCTGTGCGGTGGACTCCGTCTTTCCCGTAACGATTACGAAACATGTTCTTAGTTCTTACGATGCACCCTTTTTTGTTCGCAGGTTCCAGAGTTCCCGGACGTCGCCTCATCATCACAAGCACTAGGGTACGAGTCACAGCAGTCTCATTACACAGACTTCACATCCAACAACTCTGCACTTGTTCCTGCTCAAGGTTCATTGCCTTCAGACTTCTTTATCACGAGTCAAGGTAAACAAAGTTTTGCTCAAGTATCTCGGGCCTGGTGTTGACACCGCCTCGTAACTTGTAATTTGCAGAAGACATCGAGCCGTCGACCAATAATTTGACACCATACGATGACCAGACGATACCACCTGTGGTCGCCGCCTTTCCTGCCGCCGCGTTAGCCTGAGACGGCGCGTCCATCGCCTAGGCGGTCACGGACGCGTCTAAAAACGTAGGTGACCTCTTGCTGCTGTGCTCCCCGTTTAAGTGTCTGTGCGGTGGACTCCGTCTTTCCCGTAACAATTACGAAACATGTTCTTAGTTCTTACGATGCACCCTTTTTTGTTCGCAGGTTCCAGAGTTCCCGGACGTCGCCTCATCATCACAAGCACTAGGGTACGAGTCACAGCGGTCTCATTACACAGGGTTCACATCCAACAACTCTGCACTTGTTCCTGCTCAAGGTTCATTGCCTTCAGACTTCTTTATCACGAGTCAAGGTAAACAAAGTTTTGCTCAAGTCTCTCGGCCCTGGTGCTGACACCGCCTCGTAACTTGTAATTTGCAGAAGACATCGAGCCGTCGACCAATAATTTGACACCATACGATGACCAGATAACACCTGTGGTCGTCGCCTTTCCTGCCGCCGCGTAAACCTGGGATGGCGCGTCCATCGCCATGGCGGTCACGGACGCGTCTAAGAACGTAGGTGGCCTCTTGCTGCTGTGCTCCCCGTTTAAGTGTCTGTGCGGTGGACTCCGTCTTTCCCGCAACGATTACGAAACATGTTCTTAGTTCTTACAATGCACCTTTTTTTGTTCTCAGGATCCAGAGTTCCCGGACGTCGCCTCATCATCACAAGCACTAGGGTACGAGTCACAGCAGTCTCATTACACAGAGTTCACATCCAACAACTCTGCACTTGTTCCTGCTCAAGGTTCATTGCCTTCAGACTTCTTTATCACGAGTCAAGGTAAACAAAGTTTTGCTCAAGTATCTCGGGCCTGGTGTTGACACCGCCTCGTAACTTGTAATTTGCAGAAGACATCGAGCCGTCGACTAATAATGTGACACCATACGATGGCCAGACGATACCACCTGTGGTCATCGCCTTTCCTGCCGCCGCGTTAGCCTGGGACGGCGCGTCCATCGCCAAGGCGGTCACGGACGCGTCTAAGAACGTAGTTGGCCTCTTGCTGCTGTGCTTCCCTTTTTAGTGTCTGTGCGGCGACTCCGTTATTCCTGTAACGATTACGAAACATGTTCTTAGTTCTTACGATGCACCTTTTTTGTTCTCAGGTTGCAGAGTTCCCGGACGTCGCCACATCATCACAAGCACTAGGGTACGAGTCACAGCAGTGTCATTACACAGCGTTCACATACAGTAACTCTGCACTTGTTCCTGCTCAAGGTTCATTGCCTCCAGACTTCTTTATCACGAGTCAAGGTAAACAAAGTTTTGCTCAAGTCTCTCGGCCCTGGTGCTGACACCGCCTCGTAACTTTTAATTTGCAGAAGACATCGAGCCGTCGACCAATAATTTGACACCATACGATGGCCAGACGATACCACCCGTGGTCGCCTGTGATCGCCATGGCGGTCACGGACGCGTCTAAGAACGTAGGTGGTCTCTTGCTGCTGTGCTCCCAGTTTAAGTGTTTGTGCGGTGGACTCCGTCTTTCCCGTAACGATTACGAAACATGTTCTTAGTTCTTACGATGCACCTTTTTTGTTCGCAGGTTCCAGAGATCCCGGACGTCGCCTCATCATCACAAGCACTAGGGTACGAGTCACAGCAGTCTCATTACACAGAGTTCACATCCAACAACTCTGCACTTGTTCCTGCTCAAGGTTCATTGCCTTCAGACTTTTTTATCACGAGTCAAGGTAAACAAAGTTTTGCTCAAGTTTCTCGGCCCTGTTGCTGACACTGCCTCGTAACTTGTAATTTGCAGAAGACATCGAGCCGTCGACCAATAATTTGAAACCATACGATGGCCAGACGATACCACCTGTGGTCGCCGCCTTTCCTGCCGCCGCGTTATCCGGCGACGGCACGTCCATCGCCATGGCGGTCACGGACGCGTCTGAGAACGTAGGCGGCCTCTTGCTCCTGTGCTCCTCGTTTAAGTGTCTGTGCGGTGGACTCCGTCTTTCCCGCAACAATTACGAAACATGTTCTTAGTTCTTACAATGCACCTTTTTTTGTTCTCAGGATCTAGAGTTCCCGGACGTCGCCTCATCATCACAAGCACTAGGGTACGAGTCACAGCAGTCTCATTACACAGAGTTCACATCCAACAACTCTGCACTTGTTCCTGCTCAAGGTTCATTGCCTTCAGACTTCTTTATCACGAGTCAAGGTAAACAAAGTTTTGCTCAAGTATCTCGGGCCTGGTGTTGACACCGCCTCGTAACTTGTAATTTGCAGAAGACATCGAGCCGTCGACCAATAATTTGACACCATACGATGACCAGACGATACCACCTGTGGTCGCCGCCTTTCCTGCCGCCGCGTTAGCCTGGGACGGCGCGTCCATCGCCTAGGCGGTCACGGACGCGTCTAAGAACGTAGGTGGCCTCTTGCTGCTGTGCTCCCCGTTTAGGTGTCTGTGCGGTGGACTCCGTCTTTCCCGTAACGATTACGAAACATGTGCTTAGTTTGTACGATCCACTTTTTTTGTTCTCAAGTTCTAGAGTTCGCGGACGTCGCCACATCATCACAAGCACTAGGGTACGCGTCACAGCGGTCTAATTACACAGGGTTCACATCCAACAACTCTGCACTTGTTCCTGTTCAAGGTTCATTGCCTTCAGACTTCTTTATCACGAGTCAAGGTAAAGGAACTTTTGCTCAAGTTTCTCGGTCCTGTTGCTGACACCGCCTCCTAACTTGTAATTTGCAGAAGACATCCAGCCGTCGACCAATAATGTGACACCATACGATGGCCAGACGATACCACCTGTGGTCGCCGCCTCTCCTGCCGCCGCGTTATCCGGGGACGGCACGTCCATCGCCAAGGCGGTCACGGACGCGTCTAAGAACGTAGGTGGCCTCTTGCTGCTGTGCTTCCCTTTTTAGTGTCTGTGCGGCGACTCCGTCTTTAATGTAACGATTACGAAACATGTTCTTAGTTTTTACGATGCACCTTTTTTGTTCTCAGGTTGCAGTGTTCCCGGACGTCGCCACATCATCACAACCACTAGGGTACGAGTCACAGCAGTGTCATTACACAGCGTTCACATACAGTAACTCTGCACTTGTTCCTGCTCAAGGTTCATTGCCTCCAGACTTCTTTATCACGAGTCAAGGTAAACAAAGTTTTGCTCAAGTCTCTCGGCCCGGGTGCTGACACCGCCTCGTAACTTTTAATTTGCAGAAGACATCGAGCCGTCGACCAATAATTTGACACCATACGATGGCCAGACAATACCACCCGTGGTCGCCTGTGATCGCCATGGCGGTCACGGACGCGTCTAAGAACGTAGGTGGTCTCTTGCTGCTGTGCTCCCAGTTTAAGTGTTTGTGCGGTGGACTCCGTCTTTCCCGTAACGATTACGAAACATGTTCTTAGTTCTTACGATGCACCTTTTTTGTTCGCAGGTTCCAGAGATCCCGGACGTCGCCTCATCATCACAAGCACTAGGGTACGAGTCACAGCAGTCTCATTACACAGAGTTCACATCCAACAACTCTGCACTTGTTCCTGCTCAAGGTTCATTGCCTTCAGACTTTATCACGAGTCAAGGTAAACAAAGTTTTGCTCAAGTTTCTCGGCCCTGTTGCTGACACTGCCTCGTAACTTGTAATTTGCAGAAGACATCGAGCCGTCGACCAATAATTTGAAACCATACGATGGCCAGACGATACCACCTGTGGTCGCCGCCTTTCCTGCCGCCGCGTTATCCGGCGACGGCACGTCCATCGCCATGGCGGTCACGGACGCGTCTGAGAACGTAGGCGGCCTCTTGCTCCTGTGCTCCCCGTTTAAGTGTCTGTGCGGTGGACTCCGTCTTTCCCGCAACGATTACGAAACATGTTCTTTGTTCTTACAATGCACCTTTTTTGTTCTCAGGATCCAGAGTTCCCGGACGTCGCCTCATCATCACAAGCACTAGGGTACGAGTCACAGCAGTCTCATTACACAGACTTCACATCCAACAACTCTGCACTTGTTCCTGCTCAAGGTTCATTGCCTTCAGACTTCTTTATCACGAGTCAAGGTAAACAAAGTTTTGCTCAAGTATCTCGGGCCTGGTGTTGACACCGCCTCGTAACTTGTAATTTGCAGAAGACATCGAGCCGTCGACCAATAATTTGACACCATACGATGACCAGACGATACCACCTGTGGTCGCCGCCTTTCCTGCCGCCGCGTTAGCCTGAGACGGCGCGTCCATCGCCTAGGCGGTCACGGACGCGTCTAAAAACGTAGGTGACCTCTTGCTGCTGTGCTCCCCGTTTAAGTGTCTGTGCGGTGGACTCCGTCTTTCCCGTAACAATTACGAAACATGTTCTTAGTTCTTACGATGCACCCTTTTTTGTTCGCAGGTTCCAGAGTTCCCGGACGTCGCCTCATCATCACAAGCACTAGGGTACGAGTCACAGCGGTCTCATTACACAGGGTTCACATCCAACAACTCTGCACTTGTTCCTGTTCAAGGTTCATTGCCTTCAGATTTCTTTATCACGAGTCAAGGTAAAGTAACTTTTGCTCAAGTTTCTCGGCCCTGTTGCTGACACTGCCTCGTAACTTGTAATTTGCAGAAGACATCGAGCCGTCGACGAATAATTTGAAACCATACGATGGCCCGACGATACCACCTGTGGTCGCCGCCTTTCCTGCCGCCGCGTTATCCGGCGACGGCACGTCCATCGCCATGGCGGTCACGGACGCGTCTGAGAACGTAGGCGGCCTCTTGCTCCTGTGCTCCCCGTTTAAGTGTCTGTGCGGTGGACCGCGTCTTTCCCGTAACGATTACGAAACATGTTCTTAGTTCTTACGATGCACCTTTTTTTGTTCTAAGGATCCAGAGTTCCCGGACGTCGCCTCATCATCACAAGCACTAGGGTACGAGTCACAGCAGTCTCATTACACAGAGTTCACATCCAACAACTCTGCACTTGTTCCTGCTCAAGGTTCATTGCCTTCAGACTTCTTTATCACGAGTCAAGGTAAACAAAGTTTTGCTCAAGTATCTCGGCCCTGGTGTTGACACCGCCTCGTAACTTGTAATTTGCAGAAGACATCGAGCCGTCGACCAATAAATAATTTGACACCATACGATAACCAGACGATACCACCTGTGGTCGTCGCCTTTCCTGCCGCCGCGTTAGCCTGGGACGGCGCGTCCATCGCCAAGGCGGTCACGGACGCGTCTAAGAACGTAGGTGGCCTCTTGCTGCTGTGCTCCCCGTTTAAGTGTCTGTGCGGTGGACTCCGTCTTTCCCGTAACGATTACGAAACATGTTCTTAGTTTGTACGATCCACTTTTTTTGTTCTCAAGTTCTAGATTTCGCGGACGTCGCCACATCATCACAAGCACTAGGGTACGCGTCACAGCGGTCTAATTACACAGGATTCACATCCAACAACTCTGCACTTGTTCCTGTTCAAGGTTCATTGCCTTCAGACTTCTTTATCACGAGTCAAGGTAAAGGAACTTTTGCTGAAGTTTCTCGGCCCTGTTGCTGACACCGCCTCCTAACTTGTAATTTGCAGAAGACATCCAGCCGTCGACCAATAATGTGACACCATGCGATGGCCAGACGATACCACCTGTGGTCGCCGCCTTTCCTGCCGCCGCGTTATCCGGGGACGGCACGTCCATCGCCATGGCGGTCACGGACGCGTCTAAGAACGTAGGTGGCCTCTTGCTGCTGTGCTCCCCGTTTAACTGTCTGTGCGGTGGACTCCGTCTTTCCCGTAACGATTACGAAACATGTTCTTAGTTCTTACGATGCACCTTTTTTGTTCTCAGGTTTCAGAGTTCCCGGACGTCGCCTCATCATCACAAGCACTAAGGTACCAGTCACAGCAGTGTCATTACACAGGGTTCACATCCAACAACTCTGCACTTGTTCCTGCTCAAGGTTCATTGCCTTCAAACTTCTTTATCACGAGTCAAGGTAAACAAAGTTTTGCTCAAGTATCTCTGCCCTTGTGTTGACACCGCTTTGTAACTTGTAATTTGCAGAAGACATCGAGCCGTCGACCAATAATTTGACACCATACGATGACCAGACGATACCACCTGTGGTCGCCGCCTTTCCTGCCGCCGCGTTAGCCTGGGACGGCGCGTCCATCGCCAAGGCGGTCTCGGACGCGTCTAAGAACGTAGGTGGCCTCTTGCTGCTGTGCTTCCCTTTTTAGTGTCTGTGCGGCGACTCCGTCTTTCCTGTAACGATTACGAAACATGTTCTTAGTTCTTACGATGCACCTTTTTGTTCTCAGGTTGCAGAGTTCCCGGACGTCGCCTCATCATCACAAGCACTAGGGTACGAGTCACAGCAGTCTCATTACACAGAGTTCACATCCAACAACTCTGCACTTGTTCCTGCTCATGGTTCATTGCCTTCAGACTTTTTTATCACGAGTCAAGGTAAACAAAGTTTTGCTCAAGTTTCTCGGCCCTGTTGCTGACACTGCCTCGTAACTTGTAATTTGCAGAAGACATCCAGCCGTCGACCAATAATGTGACACCATACGATGGCCAGACGATACCACCTGTGGTCGCCGCCTTTCCTGCCGCCGCGTTATCCGGGGACGGCACGTCCATCGCCATGGCGGTCACGGACGCGTCTAAGAACGTAGGTGGCCTCTTGCTGCTGTGCTCCCCGTTTAACTGTCTGTGCGGTGGACTCCGTCTTTCCCGTAACGATTACGAAACATGTTCTTAGTTCTTACGATGCACCTTTTTTGTTCTCAGGATCCAGAGTTCCCGGACGTCGCCTCATCATCACAAGCACTAGGGTACGAGTCACAGCAGTCTCATTACACAGAGTTCACATCCAACAACTCTGCACTTGTTCCTGCTCAAGGTTCATTGCCTTCAGACTTCTTTATCACGAGTCAAGGTAAACAAAGTTTTGCTCAAGTATCTCGGGCCTGGTGTTGACACCGCCTCGTAACTTGTAATTTGCAGAAGACATCGAGCCGTCGACCAATAATTTGACACCATACGATGACCAGACGATACCACCTGTGGTCGCCGCCTTTCCTGCCGCCGCGTTAGCCTGGGACGGCGCGTCCATCGCCTAGGCGGTCACGGACGCGTCTAAAAACGTAGGTGACCTCTTGCAGCTGTGCTCCCATTTTAAGTGTTTGTGCGGTGGACTCCGTCTTTCCCGTAACGATTACGAAACATGTTCTACTTCTTACGATGCACCTTTTTTTGTTCGCAGGTTCCAGAGTTCCCGGACGTCGCCTCATCATCACAAGCACTAGGGTACGAGTCACAGCGGTCTCATTACACAGGGTTCACATCCAACAACTCTGCACTTGTTCCTGCTCAAGGTTCATTGCCTTCAGACTTCTTTATCACGAGTCAAGGTAAACAAAGTTTTCCTCAAGTCTCTCGGCCCTTGTGCTGACACCGCCTCGTAACTTGTAATTTGCAGAAGACATCGAGCCGTCGACCAATAATTTGACACCATACGATGACCAGATAACACCTGTGGTCGTCGCCTTTCCTGCCGCCGCGTTAGCCTGGGACGGCGCGTCCATCGCCAAGGCGGTCACGGACGCGTCTAAGAACGTAGGTGGCCTCTTGCTGCTGTGCTCCCCGTTTAAGTGTCTGTGCGGTGGACTCCGTCTTTCCTGTAACGATTACGAAACATGTTCTTAGTTTGTACGATCCACTTTTTTTGTTCTCAAGTTCTAGAGTTCCCGGACGTCGCCACATCATCACAAACACTAGGGTACGCGTCACAGCGGTCTCATTACACAGGGTTCACATCCAACAACTCTGCACTTGTTCCTGTTCAAGGTTCATTGCCTTCAGACTTCTTTATCACGAGTCAAGGTAAAGGAACTTTTGCTCAAATTTCTCGGCCATGTTGCTGACACCGCCTCGTAACTTGTAATTTGCAGAAGACATCGAGCCGTCGACCAATAATGTGACACCATACGATGGCCAGACGATACCACCTGTGGTCGCCGCCTTTCCTGCCGCCGCGTTATCCGGGGACGGCACGTCCATCGCCATGGCGGTCACGGACGCGTCTAAGAACGTAGTTGGCCTCTTGCTGCTGTGCTCCCCGTTTAAGTGTCCGTGCGGTGGACTCCGTCTTTCCCGTAACGATTACGAAACATGTTCTTAGTTCTTACGATGCACCTTTTTTGTTCTCAGGTTTCAGAGTTCCCGGACGTCGCCTCATCATCACAAGCACTAGGGTACCAGTCACAGCAGTGTCATTACACAGGGTTCACATCCAACAACTCTGCACTTGTTCCTGCTCAAGGTTCATTGCCTTCAGACTTCTTTATCACGAGTCAGGGTAAACAAAGTTTTGCTCAAGTATCTCTGCCCTTGTGTTGACACCGCTTTGTAACTTGTAATTTGCAGAAGACATCGAGCCGTCGACCAATAATTTGACACCATACGATCACCAGACGATACCACCTGTGGTCGCCGCCTTTCCTGCCGCCGCGTTAGCCTGGGACGGCGCGTCCATCGCCAAGGCGGTCACGGACGCGTCTAAGAACGTATGTGGCCTCTTGCTGCTGTGCTCCCCGTTTAAGTGTTTGTGCGGTGGACTCCGTCTTTCCCGTAACGATTACGAAACATGTTCTTAGTTCTTAGGATGCACCTTTTTTTGTTCGCAGGTTCCAGAGTTCCCGGACGTCGCCTCATCATCACAAGCACTAGGGTACGAGTCACAGCGGTCTCATTACACAGGGTTCACATCCAACAACTCTGCACTTGTTCCTGTTCAAGGTTCATTGCCTTCAGACTTGTTTATCACGAGTCAAGGTAAAGGAACTTTTGCTCAAGTTTCTCGGCCCTGTTGCTGACACCGCCTCGTAACTTGTAATTTGCAGAAGACATCCAGCCGTCGACCAATAATGTGACACCATACGATGGCCAGACGATACCACGTGTGGTCGCCGCCTTTCCTGCCGCCGCGTTATCCGGGGACGGCACTTCCATCGCCATAGCGGTCACGGACGCGTCTAAGAACGTAGGTGGCCTCTTGCTGCTGTGCTCCCCGTTTAAGTGTCTGTGCGGTGGACTCCGTCTTTCCTGTAACGATTACGAAACATGTTCTTAGTTCTTACGATGCACCTTTTTTGTTCTCAGTTTTCAGAGTTCCCGGACGTCGCCACATCATCACAAGCACTAGGGTACGAGTCACAGCAGTGTCATTACACAGCGTTCACATCCAGTAACTCTGCACTTGTTCCTGCTCAAGGTTCATTGCCTCCAGACTTCTTTATCACGAGTCAAGGTAAACAAAGTTTTGCTCAAGTCTCTCGGCCCTGGTGCTGTCACCGCCTCGTAACTTGTAATTTGCAGAAGACATCGAGCCGTCGACCAATAATTTGACACCATACGATGGCCAGACGATACCACCTATGGTCGCCTGTGATCGCCATGGCGGTCACGGACGCGTCTGAGAACGTAGGCGGCCTCTTGCTCCTGTGCTCCCCGTTTAAGTGTCTGTGCGGTGGACTCCGTCTTTCCCGTAACGATTACGAAACATGTTCTTAGTTCTTACGATGCACCTTTTTTTGTTCTCAGGATCCAGAGTTCCCGGACGTCGCCTCATCATCACAAGCACTAGGGTACGAGTCACAGCAGTCTCATTACACAGAGTTCACATCCAACAACTCTGCACTTGTTCCTGCTCAAGGTTCATTGCCTTCAGACTTCTTTATCACGAGTCAAGGTAAACAAAGTTTTGCTCAAGTATCTCGGCCCTGGTGTTGACACCGCCTCGTAACTTGTAATTTGCGGAAGACATCGAGCAGTCGACCAATAATTTGACACCATACGATGACCAGACGATACCACCTGTGGTCGCCGCCTTTCCTGCCGCCGCGTTAGCCTGGGACGGCGCGTCCATCGCCACGGCGGTCACGAACGCGTCTAAGAACGTAGGCGGCCTCTTGCTGCTGTGCTCCCAGTTTAAGTGTTTGTGCGGTGCACTTCGTCTTTCCCGTAACGATTACGAAACATGTTCTTAGTTCTTACGATGCACCTTTTTTTGTTCGCAGGTTCCGGAGATCCCGGACGTCGCCTCATCATCACAAGCACTAGGGTACGAGTCACAGCAGTGTCATTACACAGGGTTCACATCCAACAACTCTGCACATGTTCCTGTTAGGGGTTCATTGCCTTCAGACTTCTTTATCACGAGTCAAGGTAAACAAAGTTTTGCACAAGTTTCTCGGCCCTGGTGCTGACATCGCCCCGTTACTTGTAATTTGCGGAAGCCATCGAGCCGTCGACCAATAATTTGACACCATACGATGACCAGGTGATACCACCTGTGGTCGCCGCCTTTCCTGCCGCCGCGTTAGCCTGGGACGGCGCGTCCATCGCCAAGGCGGTCACGGACGCGTCTAAGAACGTAGGTGGTCTCTTGCTGTGTGCTCCCCGTTTAAGTGTTTGTGCGGTGGACTCCGTCTTTCCCGTAACGATTACGAAACATGTTCTTAGTTCTTACGATGCACCTTTTTTCGTTCGCAGGTTCCAGAGTTCCCGGACGTCGCCTCATCATCACAAGCACTAGGGTACGAGTCACAGCGGTCTCATTACACAGGGTTCACATCCAACAACTCTGCACTTGTTCCTGTTCAAGGTTCATTGCCTTCAGACTTATTTATCACGAGTCAAGGTAAAGGAACTTTTGCTCAAATTTCTCGGCCCTGTTGCTGACACTGCCTCGTAACTTGTAATTTGCAGAAGACATCGAGCCGTCGACCAATAATTTGACACCAGACGATACCACCTGTGGTCGCCGCCTTTCCTGCCGCCGCGTTAACCTTGGACAGCACGTCTATCGCCATGGCGGTCACGGACGCGTCTAAGAACGTAGGTGGCATCTTGCTGCTGTGCTCCCCGTTTAAGTGTCTGTGCGGTGGACTCCGTCTTTCCCGTAACGATTACGAAACATGTTCTTAGTTCTTACGATGCACCTTTTTTTGTTCTCAGGATCCAGAGTTCCCGGACGTCGCCTCATCATCACAAACACTAGGGTACGAGTCACAGCAGTCTCATTACAGAGAGTTCACATCCAACAACTCTGCACTTGTTCCTGCTGAAGGTTCATTGCCTTCAGACTTCTTTATCACGAGTCAAGGTAAACAAAGTTTTGCTCAAGTATCTCGGCCCTGGTGTTGACACCGCCTCGTAACTTGTAATTTGCAGAAGACATCGAGCCGTCGACCAATAATTTGACACCATACAATGACCAGACGATACCACCTGTGGTCGCCGCCTTTCCTGCCGCCGCGTTAGCCTGGGACGGCGCGTCCATCGCCAAGGCGGTCACGGACGCGTTTAAGAACGTAGGTGGCCTCTTGCTGCTGTGCTCCCCGTTTAAGTGTTTGTGCGGTGGACTACGTCTTTCCCGTAACGATTACGAAACATGTTCTTAGTTCTTAAGATGCACCTTTTTTTGTTCGCAGGTTCCAGTGTTCCCGGACGTCGCCTCATCATCACAAGCACTAGGGTACGAGTCACAGCAGTCTCATTACACAGGGTTCACATCCAACAACTCTGCACTTGTTCCTGTTCAAGGTTCATTGCCTTCAGACTTCTTTATCACGAGTCAAGGTAAAGGAACTTTTGCTCAAGTTTCTCGGCCCTGATGCTGACACCGCCTCGTAACTTGTAATTTGCAGAAGACATCCAGCCGTCGACCAATAATGTGACACCAAACGATGGCCAGACGATACCACCTGTGGTCGCCGCCTTTCCTGCCGCCGCGTTATCCGGGGACGGCACGTCCATCGCCATGGCGGTCACGGACGCGTCTAAGAACGTAGGTGGCCTCTTGCTGCTGTGCTCCCCGTTTAAGTGTCTGTGCGGTGGACTCCGTCTTTCCCGTAACCATTACGAAACATGTTCTTAGTTCCTACGATGCACCTTTTTTGTTCTCAGGTTTCAGAGTTCCCGGACGTCGCCACATCATCACAAGCACAAGGGTACGAGTCACAGCAGTGTCATTACACAGGGTTCACATCCAACAACTCTGCACTTGTTCCTGCTCAAGGTTCATTGCCTTCAGACTTCTTTATCACGAGTCAAGGTAAACAAAGTTTTGCTCAAGTCTCTCGGCCCTGGTGCTGACACCGCCTCGTAACTTGTAATTTGCAGAAGACATCGAGCCGTCGACCAATAATTTGACACCATACGGTGGCCAGACGATACCACCTGTGGTCGCCGCCTTTCCTGCCGCCGCGTTATCCGGCGATGGCACGTCCATCGGCATGGCGGTCAAGGGCGCGTCTGAGAACGTAGGCGGCATCTTGCTCCTGTGCTCCCCGTTTAAGTGTCTGTGCGGTGGACTCCGTCTTTCCCGTAACGATTACGAAACATGTTCTTAGTTCCTACGATGCACCTTTTTTGTTCTCAGGATCCAGAGTTCCCGGACGTCGCCTCATCATCACAAGCACTAGGGTACGAGTCACAGCAGTCTCATTACACAGAGTTCACATCCAACAACTCTGCACTTGTTCCTGCTCAAGGTTCATTGCCTTCAGACTTCTTTATCACGAGTCAAGGTAAACAAAGTTTTGCTCAAGTTTCTCGGCCCTGGTGTTGACACCGCCTCGTAACTTGTAATTTGCAGAAGGCATCGAGCCGTCGACCAATAATTTGACACCATACGATTGCCAGACAATACCACCTGTGGTCGCCGCCTTTCCTGCCGCCGCGTTATCCGGGGACGGCGAGTCCATCGCCATGGCGGTCACGGACGCGTCTGAGAACGTAGGCGGCCTCTTGCTCCTTTGGTCCCCGTTTAAGTGTCTGTGCGGTGGACTCCTTCTTTCGCGTAACGATTACGAAACATGTTCTTAGTTCTTACGACGCACCTTTTTTTGTTCGCAGGTTCCAGAGTTCCCGGACGTCGCCTCATCATCACAAGCACTAGGGTACGAGTCCAGCGGTCTCATTACACAGGGTTCACATCCAACAACTCTGCACTTGTTCCTGCCCAAGGTTCATTGCCTTCAGACTTCTTTATCACGAGTCAAGGTAAACAAAGTTTTCCGCAAGTCTCTAGGCCCTGGTGCTGACACCGCCTCGTAACTTGTAATTTGCAGAAGACATCGAGCCGTCGACCAATAATTTGACACCATACGATGACCAGACGATACCACCTATGGTCGCCGCCTTTCCTGCCGCCGCGTTATCCGGTGACGGCACGTCCATCGCCATGGCGGTCACGGACGCGTCTAAGAACGTAGGTGGCCTCTTGCTGCTGTGCTCCCCGTTTAAGTGTCTGTGCGGTGGACTCCGTCTTTCCCGTAACGATTACGAAACATGTTCTTAGTTCCTACGATGCACCCTTTTTGTTCTCAGGTTTCAGAGTTCCCGGACGTCGCCACATCATCACAAGCACAAGGGTACGAGTCACAGCAGTGTCATTACACAGGGTTCACATCCAACAACTCTGCACTTGTTCCTGCTCAAGGTTCATTGCCTTCAGACTTCTTTATCACGAGTCAAGGTAAACAAAGTTTTGCTCAAGTCTCGCGGCCCTGGTGCTGACACCGCCTCGTAACTTGTAATTTGCAGAAGACATCGAGCCGTCGACCAATAATTTGACACCATACGGTGGCCAGACGATAGCACCGGTGGTCGCCGCCTTTCCTGCCGCCGCGTTATCCGGCGATGGCACGTCCATCGCTATGGCGGTCACGGGCGCGTCTGAGAACGTAGGCGGCATCTTGCTCCTGTGCTCCCCGTTTAAGTGTCTGTGCGGTGGACTCCGTCTTTCCCGTAACGATTACGAAACATGTTCTTAGTTCCTACGATGCACCTTTTTTGTTCTCAGGATCCAGAGTTCCCAGACGTCGCCTCAGCATCACAAGCACTAGGGTACGAGTCACAGCAGTCTCATTACACAGAGTTCACATCCAACAACTCTGCACTTGTTCCTGCTCAAGGTTCATTGCCTTCAGACATCTTTATCACGAGTCAAGGTAAACAAAGTTTTGCTCAAGTTTCTCGGCCCTGGTGTTGACACCGCCTCGTAACTTGTAATTTGCAGAAGGCATCGAGCCGTCGACCAATAATTTGACACCATACGATTGCCAGACAATACCACCTGTGGTCGCCGCCTTTCCTGCCGCCGCGTTATCCGGGGACGGCGAGTCCATCGCCATGGCGGTCACGGACGCGTCTGAGAACGTAGGCGGCCTCTTGCTCCTTTGTTCCCCGTTTAAGTGTCTGTGCGGTGGACTCCTTCTTTCCCGTAGCGATTACGCAACATGTTCTTAGTTCTTACGATGCACCTTTTTTTGTTCGCAGGTTCCAGAGTTCCCGGACGTCGCCTCATCATCACAAGCACTAGGGTAGGAGTCACAGCGGTCTCATTACACAGGGTTCACATCCAACAACTCTGCACTTGTTCCTGCCCAAGGTTCATTGCCTTCAGACTTCTTTATCACGAGTCAAGGTAAACAAAGTTTTGCACAAGTTTCTCGGCCCTGGTGCTGACATCGCCCCGTTACTTGTAATTTGCGGAAGCCATCGAGCCGTCGACCAATAATTTGACACCATACGATGACCAGGTGATACCACCTGTGGTCGCCGCCTTTCCTGCCGCCGCGTTAGCCTGGGACGGCGCGTCCATCGCCAAGGCGGTCACGGACGCGTCTAAGAACGTAGGTGGTCTCTTGCTGTGTGCTCCCCGTTTAAGTGTTTGTGCGGTGGACTCCGTCTTTCCCGTAACGATTACGAAACATGTTCTTAGTTCTTACGATGCACCTTTTTTCGTTCGCAGGTTCCAGAGTTCCCGGACGTCGCCTCATCATCACAAGCACTAGGGTACGAGTCACAGCGGTCTCATTACACAGGGTTCACATCCAACAACTCTGCACTTGTTCCTGTTCAAGGTTCATTGCCTTCAGACTTCTTTATCACGAGTGAAGGTAAAGGAACTTTTGCTCAAGTTTCTCGGCCCTGTTGCTGACACCGCCTCGTAACTTGTAATTTGCAGAAGACATCGAGCCGTCGACCAATAATTTGATACCATACGATGGCCAGACGATACCACCTGTGGTCGCCGCCTTTCCTGCCGCCGCGTTATCCGGGGACGGCGAGTCCATCGCCATGGCGGTCACGGACGCGTCTGAGAACGTAGGCGGCCTCTAGCACCTTTGTTCCCCGTTTAAGTGTCTGTGCGGTGGACTCCTTCTTTCCCGTAACGATTACGAAACATGTTCTTAGTTCTTACGATGCACATTTTTTTTGTTCTCAGGTTCCAGAGTTCCCGGACGTCGCCTCATCAACACAAGCACTAGGGTACGAGTCACAGCGGTCTCATTACACAGGGTTCACATCCAACAACTCTGCACTTGTTCCTGTTCAAGGTTCATTGCCTTCAGACTTCTTTATCACGAGTCAAGGTAAACAAAGTTTTGCTCAAGTATCTCGGCCCTGGTGTTGACACCGCCTCGTAACTTGTAATTTGCAGAAGACATCGAGCCGTCGACCAATAATTTGACACCATACGATGACCAGGTGATAACACCTGTGGTCGCCGCCTTTCCTGCCGCCGCGTTATCCGGCGACGGCACGTCCATCGCCATGGCGGTCACGGACGCGTCTGAGAACGTAGGTGGCTTCTTGCTCCTGTGCTCCCCGTTTAGGTGTCTGTGCGGTGGACTCCGTCTTTCCCGTAACGATTACGAAACATGTTCTTAGTTCTTACGATGCACCTTTTTTTTGTTCTCAGGATCCAGAGTTCCCGGACGTCGCCTCATCATCACAAGCTCTAGGGTACGAGTCACAGCAGTGTCATTACACAGGGTTCACATCCAACAACTCTGCACTTGTTCCTGTTCAAGGTTCATTCCTTCAGACTTCTTTATCACGAGTCAAGGTAAACAAAGTTTTGCTCAAGTTTCTCGGCCCTGGTGCTGACAAGGCCTCGTTACTTGTAATTTGCAGAAGCCATCGAGCCGTCGACCAATAATTTAACACCATACGGTGACCAGACGATGCCACCTGTGGTCGCCGACTTTCCTGCCGCCGCGTTATCCGGCGACGCCACGTCCATCGCCATGGCGGTCACGGACGCGTCTGAGAACGTAGGTGGCCTCTTGCTCCTGTGCTCCCCGTTTAAGTGTCTGTGCGGTGGACTCCGTCTTTCCCGTAACGATTACGAAACATGTTCTTAGTTCTTACGATGCACCTTTTTGTTATCAGGATCCAGAGTTCCCGGACGTCGCCTCATCATCACAAGCTCTAGGGTACGAGTCACAGCAGTGTCATTACACAGGGTTCACATCCAACAACTCTGCACTTGTTCCTGCTCAAGGTTCATTGCCTTCAGACTTCTTTATCACGAGTCAAGGTAAACAAAGTTTTGTTCAAGTTTCTCGGCCCTGTTGCTGACACCGCCTCGTAACTTGTAATTTGCAGAAGACATCGAGCCGTCGGCCAATAATTTGATACCATACGATGGCCAGACGATACCACCTGTGGTCGCCGCCTTTCCTGCCGCCGCGTTATCCGGGGACGGCGAGTCCATCGCCATGGCGGTCACGTACGCGTCTGAGAACGTAGGCGGCCTCTAGCACCTTTGTTCCCCGTTTAAGTGTCTGTGCGGTGGACTCCTTCTTTCCCGTAACGATTACGAAACATGTTCTTAATTCTTACGATGCACCTTTTTTTTGTTCTCAGGTTCCAGAGTTCCCGGACGTCGCCTCATCAACACAAGCACTAGGGTACGAGTCACAGCGGTCTCATTACACAGGGTTCACATCCAACAACTCTGCACTTGTTCCTGCTCAAGGTTCATTGCCTTCAGACTTCTTTATCACGAGTCAAGGTAAAGGAAGTTTTGCTCAAGTTTCTCGGCCCTGTTGCTGACACCGCCTCGTAACTTGTAATTTGCAGAAGACATCGAGCCGTCGACCAATAATTTGAAACCATACGATGGCCAGACGATACCACCTGCGGTCGCCGCCTTTCCTGCCGCCACGTTATCCTGCGAATGCACGTCCATTGCCATGGCGGTCACGGACGCGTCTGAGAACGTAGGCGGCCTCTTGCTCCTGTGCTCCCCGTTTAAGTGTCTGTGCGGTGGACTCCGTCTTTCCCGTAACGATTACGAAACATGTTCTTAGTTCTTACGATGCACCTTTTTTTGTTCGCAGGTTCCAGTGTTCCCGGACGTCGCCACATCATCACAAGCACAAGGGTACGAGTCACAGCAGTGTCATTACACAGGGTTCACATCCAACAACTCTGCACTTGTTCCTGCTCAAGGTTCATTGCCTTCAGACTTCTTTATCACGAGTCAAGGTAAAGGAAGTTTTGCTCAAGTTTCTCGGCCCTGTTGCTGACACCGCCTCGTAACTTGTAATTTGCAGAAGACATCGAGCCGTCGACCAATAATTTGACACCATACGATGACCAGACGATACCACCTGTGGTCGCCGCCTTTCCTGCCGCCGCGTTAACCTGGGACGGCGCGTCCATCGCCAAGGCGGTCACGGACACGTCTAAGAACGTACGTGTCCTCTTGCTGCTGTGCTCCCCGTTTAAATGTTTGTGCGGTGGACTCCGTCTTTCCCGTAACGATTACGAAACATGTTCTTAGTTCTTACGATGCACCTTTTTTTTGTTCTCAGGATCCAGAGTTCCCGGACGTCGCCTCATCATCACAAGCTCTAGGGTACGAGTCACAGCAGTGTCATTACACAGGGTTCACATCCAACAACTCTGCACTTGTTCCTGTTCAAGGTTCATTCCTTCAGACTTCTTTATCACGAGTCAAGGTAAACAAAGTTTTGCTCAAGTTTCTCGGCCCTGGTGCTGACAAGGCCTCGTTACTTGTAATTTGCAGAAGCCATCGAGCCGTCGACCAATAATTTAACACCATACGGTGACCAGACGATGCCACCTGTGGTCGCCGACTTTCCTGCCGCCGCGTTATCCGGCGACGCCACGTCCATCGCCATGGCGGTCACGGACGCGTCTGAGAACGTAGGTGGCCTCTTGCTCCTGTGCTCCCCGTTTAAGTGTCTGTGCGGTGGACTCCGTCTTTCCCGTAACGATTACGAAACATGTTCTTAGTTCTTACGATGCACCTTTTTGTTATCAGGATCCAGAGTTCCCGGACGTCGCCTCATCATCACAAGCTCTAGGGTACGAGTCACAGCAGTGTCATTACACAGGGTTCACATCCAACAACTCTGCACTTGTTCCTGCTCAAGGTTCATTGCCTTCAGACTTCTTTATCACGAGTCAAGGTAAACAAAGTTTTGTTCAAGTTTCTCGGCCCTGTTGCTGACACGGCCTCGTAACTTGTAATTTGCAGAAGACATCGAGCCGTCGGCCAATAATTTGATACCATACGATGGCCAGACGATACCACCTGTGGTCGCCGCCTTTCCTGCCGCCGCGTTATCCGGGGACGGCGAGTCCATCGCCATGGCGGTCACGTACGCGTCTGAGAACGTAGGCGGCCTCTAGCACCTTTGTTCCCCGTTTAAGTGTCTGTGCGGTGGACTCCTTCTTTCCCGTAACGATTACGAAACATGTTCTTAGTTCTTACGATGCACCTTTTTTTGTTCTCAGGTTCCAGAGTTCCCGGACGTCGCCTCATCAACACAAGCACTAGGGTACGAGTCACAGCGGTCTCATTACACAGGGTTCACATCCAACAACTCTGCACTTGTTCCTGATCAAGGTTCATTGCCTTCAGACTTCTTTATCACGAGTCAAGGTAAACAAAGTTTTGCTCAAGTCTCGCGGCCCTGGTGCTGACACCGCCTCGTAACTTGTAATTTGCAGAAGACATCGAGCCGTCGACCAATAATTTGACACCATACGGTGGCCAGACGATAGCACCTGTGGTCGCCGCCTTTCCTGCCGCCGCGTTATCCGGCGATGGCACGTCCATCGCTATGGCGGTCACGGGCGCGTCTGAGAACGTAGGCGGCATCTTGCTCCTGTGCTCCCCGTTTAAGTGTCTGTGCGGTGGACTCCGTCTTTCCCGTAACGATTACGAAACATGTTCTTAGTTCCTACGATGCACCTTTTTTGTTCTCAGGATCCAGAGTTCCCAGACGTCGCCTCAGCATCACAAGCACTAGGGTACGAGTCACAGCAGTCTCATTACACAGAGTTCACATCCAACAACTCTGCACTTGTTCCTGCTCAAGGTTCATTGCCTTCAGACATCTTTATCACGAGTCAAGGTAAACAAAGTTTTGCTCAAGTTTCTCGGCCCTGGTGTTGACACCGCCTCGTAACTTGTAATTTGCAGAAGGCATCGAGCCGTCGACCAATAATTTGACACCATACGATTGCCAGACAATACCACCTGTGGTCGCCGCCTTTCCTGCCGCCGCGTTATCCGGGGACGGCGAGTCCATCGCCATGGCGGTCACGGACGCGTCTGAGAACGTAGGCGGCCTCTTGCTCCTTTGTTCCCCGTTTAAGTGTCTGTGCGGTGGACTCCTTCTTTCCCGTAGCGATTACGCAACATGTTCTTAGTTCTTACGATGCACCTTTTTTTGTTCGCAGGTTCCAGAGTTCCCGGACGTCGCCTCATCATCACAAGCACTAGGGTAGGAGTCACAGCGGTCTCATTACACAGGGTTCACATCCAACAACTCTGCACTTGTTCCTGCCCAAGGTTCATTGCCTTCAGACTTCTTTATCACGAGTCAAGGTAAACAAAGTTTTCCTCAAGTCTCTAGGCCCTGGTGCTGACACCGCCTCGTAACTTGTAATTTGCAGAAGACATCGAGCCGTCGACCAATAATTTGACACCATACGATGACCAGACGATACCACCTATGGTCGCCGCCTTTCCTGCCGCCGCGTTATCCGGCGACGGCACGTCCATCGCCATGGCGGTCACGGACGCGTCTGAGAACGTAGGCGGCCTCATGCTCCTGTGCTCCCCGTTTAAGTGCATGTGCGGTGGACTCCGTCTTTCCCGTAACGATTACGAAACATGTTCTTAGTTCTTACGATGCACCTTTTTTTGTTCTCAGGATCCAGAGTTCCCGGACGTCGCCTCATCATCACAAGCACTAGGGTACGAGTCACAGCAGTGTCATTACACAGGGTTCACATCCAACAACTCTGCACATGTTCCTGTTAGGGGTTCATTGCCTTCAGACTTCTTTATCACGAGTCAAGGTAAACAAAGTTTTGCACAAGTTTCTCGGCCCTGGTGCTGACATCGCCCCGTTACTTGTAATTTGCGGAAGCCATCGAGCCGTCGACCAATAATTTGACACCATACGATGACCAGGTGATACCACCTGTGGTCGCCGCCTTTCCTGCCGCCGCGTTAGCCTGGGACGGCGCGTCCATCGCCAAGGCGGTCACGGACGCGTCTAAGAACGTAGGTGGTCTCTTGCGGTGTGCTCCCCGTTTAAGTGTTTGTGCGGTGGACTCCGTCTTTCCCGTAACGATTACGAAACATGTTCTTAGTTCTTACGATGCACCTTTTTTCGTTCGCAGGTTCCAGAGTTCCCGGACGTCGCCTCATCATCACAAGCACTAGGGTACGAGTCACAGCGTTCTCATTACACAGGGTTCACATCCAACAACTCTGCACTTGTTCCTGTTCAAGGTTCATTGCCTTCAGACTTCTTTATCACGAGTGAAGGTAAAGGAACTTTTGCTCAAGTTTCTCGGCCCTGTTGCTGACACCGCCTCGTAACTTGTAATTTGCAGAAGACATCGAGCCGTCGACCAATAATTTGATACCATACGATGGCCAGACGATACCACCTGTGGTCGCCGCCTTTCCTGCCGCCGCGTTATCCGGGGACGGCGAGTCCATCGCCATGGCGGTCACGGACGCGTCTGAGAACGTAGGCGGCCTCTAGCACCTTTGTTCCCCGTTTAAGTGTCTGTGCGGTGGACTCCTTCTTTCCCGTAACGATTACGAAACATGTTCTTAGTTCTTACGATGCACATTTTTTTTGTTCTCAGGTTCCAGAGTTCCCGGACGTGGCCTCATCAACACAAGCACTAGGGTACGAGTCACAGCGGTCTCATTACACAGGGTTCACATCCAACAACTCTGCACTTGTTCCTGTTCAAGGTTCATTGCCTTCAGACTTCTTTATCACGAGTCAAGGTAAACAAAGTTTTGCTCAAGTATCTCGGCCCTGGTGTTGACACCGCCTCGTAACTTGTAATTTGCAGAAGACATCGAGCCGTCGACCAATAATTTGACACCATACGATGACCAGGTGATAACACCTGTGGTCGCCGCCTTTCCTGCCGCCGCGTTATCCGGCGACGGCACGTCCATCGCCATGGCGGTCACGGACGCGTCTGAGAACGTAGGTGGCTTCTTGCTCCTGTGCTCCCCGTTTAGGTGTCTGTGCGGTGGACTCCGTCTTTCCCGTAACGATTACGAAACATGTTCTTAGTTCTTACGATGCACCTTTTTTTGTTCTCAGGATCCAGAGTTCCCGGACGTCGCCTCATCATCACAAGCTCTAGGGTACGAGTCACAGCAGTGTCATTACACAGGGTTCACATCCAACAACTCTGCACTTGTTCCTGTTCAAGGTTCATTCCTTCAGACTTCTTTATCACGAGTCAAGGTAAACAAAGTTTTGCTCAAGTTTCTCGGCCCTGGTGCTGACAAGGCCTCGTTACTTGTAATTTGCAGAAGCCATCGAGCCGTCGACCAATAATTTAACACCATACGGTGACCAGACGATGCCACCTGTGGTCGCCGACTTTCCTGCCGCCGCGTTATCCGGCGACGCCACGTCCATCGCCATGGCGGTCACGGACGCGTCTGAGAACGTAGGTGGCCTCTTGCTCCTGTGCTCCCCGTTTAAGTGTCTGTGCGGTGGACTCCGTCTTTCCCGTAACGATTACGAAACATGTTCTTAGTTCTTACGATGCACCTTTTTGTTATCAGGATCAAGAGTTCCCGGACGTCGCCTCATCATCACAAGCTCTAGGGTACGAGTCACAGCAGTGTCATTACACAGGGTTCACATCCAACAACTCTGCACTTGTTCCTGCTCAAGGTTCATTGCCTTCAGACTTCTTTATCACGAGTCAAGGTAAACAAAGTTTTGTTCAAGTTTCTCGGCCCTGTTGCTGACACCGCCTCGTAACTTGTAATTTGCAGAAGACATCGAGCCGTCGGCCAATAATTTGATACCATACGATGGCCAGACGATACCACCTGTGGTCGCCGCCTTTCCTGCCGCCGCGTTATCCGGGGACGGCGAGTCCATCGCCATGGCGGTCACGTACGCGTCTGAGAACGTAGGCGGCCTCTAGCACCTTTGTTCCCCGTTTAAGTGTCTGTGCGGTGGACTCCTTCTTTCCCGTAACGATTACGAAACATGTTCTTAGTTCTTACGATGCACCTTTTTTTTGTTCTCAGGTTCCAGAGTTCCCGGACGTCGCCTCATCAACACAAGCACTAGGGTACGAGTCACAGCGGTCTCATTACACAGGGTTCACATCCAACAACTCTGCACTTGTTCCTGCTCAAGGTTCATTGCCTTCAGACTTCTTTATCACGAGTCAAGGTAAAGGAAGTTTTGCTCAAGTTTCTCGGCCCTGTTGCTGACACCGCCTCGTAACTTGTAATTTGCAGAAGACATCGAGCCGTCGACCAATAATTTGAAACCATACGATGGCCAGACGATACCACCTGCGGTCGCCGCCTTTCCTGCCGCCACGTTATCCTGCGAAGGCACGTCCATTGCCATGGCGGTCACGGACGCGTCTGAGAACGTAGGCGGCCTCTTGCTCCTGTGCTCCCCGTTTAAGTGTCTGTGCGGTGGACTCCGTCTTTCCCGTAACGATTACGAAACATGTTCTTAGTTCTTACGATGCACCTTTTTTTGTTCGCAGGTTCCAGTGTTCCCGGACGTCGCCACATCATCACAAGCACAAGGGTACGAGTCACAGCAGTGTCATTACACAGGGTTCACATCCAACAACTCTGCACTTGTTCCTGCTCAAGGTTCATTGCCTTCAGACTTCTTTATCACGAGTCAAGGTAAAGGAAGTTTTGCTCAAGTTTCTCGGCCCTGTTGCTGACACCGCCTCGTAACTTGTAATTTGCAGAAGACATCGAGCCGTCGACCAATAATTTGACACCATACGATGACCAGACGATACCACCTGTGGTCGCCGCCTTTCCTGCCGCCGCGTTAACCTGGGACGGCGCGTCCATCGCCAAGGCGGTCACGGACGCGTCTAAGAACGTACGTGTCCTCTTGCTGCTGTGCTCCCCGTTTAAATGTTTGTGCGGTGGACTCCGTCTTTCCCGTATCGATTACGAAACATGTTCTTAGTTCTTACGATGCACCTTTTTTGTTCGCAGGTTCCAGAGTTCCCGGACGTCGCCTCATCATCACAAGCACTAGAGTAGGAGTCACAGCGGTCTCATTACACAGAGTTCACATCCAACAACTCTGCACTTGTTCCTGTTCAAGGTTCATTGCCTTCAGACTTCTTTATCACGAGTCAAGGTAAACAAAGTTTTGCTCAAGTTTCTCGGCCCTGGTGCTGACAAGGCCTCGTTACTTGTAATTTGCAGAAGCCATCGAGCCGTCGACCAATAATTTAACACCATACGGTGACCAGACGATGCCACCTGTGGTCGCCGACTTTCCTGCCGCCGCGTTATCCGGCGACGCCACGTCCATCGCCATGGCGGTCACGGACGCGTCTGAGAACGTAGGTGGCCTCTTGCTCCTGTGCTCCCCGTTTAAGTGTCTGTGCGGTGGACTCCGTCTTTCCCGTAACGATTACGAAACATGTTCTTAGTTCTTACGATGCACCTTTTTGTTATCAGGATCCAGAGTTCCCGGACGTCGCCTCATCATCACAAGCTCTAGGGTACGAGTCACAGCAGTGTCATTACACAGGGTTCACATCCAACAACTCTGCACTTGTTCCTGCTCAAGGTTCATTGCCTTCAGACTTCTTTATCACGAGTCAAGGTAAACAAAGTTTTGTTCAAGTTTCTCGGTCCTGTTGCTGACACCGCCTCGTAACTTGTAATTTGCAGAAGACATCGAGCCGTCGGCCAATAATTTGATACCATACGATGGCCAGACGATACCACCTGTGGTCGCCGCCTTTCCTGCCGCCGCGTTATCCGGGGACGGCGAGTCCATCGCCATGGCGGTCACGTACGCGTCTGAGAACGTAGGCGGCCTCTAGCACATTTGTTCCCCGTTTAAGTGTCTGTGCGGTGGACTCCTTCTTTCCCGTAACGATTACGAAACATGTTCTTAGTTCTTACGATGCACCTTTTTTTGTTCTCAGGTTCCAGAGTTCCCGGACGTCGCCTCATCAACACAAGCACTAGGGTACGAGTCACAGCGGTCTCATTACACAGGGTTCACATCCAACAACTCTGCACTTGTTCCTGATCAAGGTTCATTGCCTTCAGACTTCTTTATCACGAGTCAAGGTAAAGGAAGTTTTGCTCAAGTTTCTCGGCCCTGTTGCTGACACCGCCTCGTAACTTGTAATTTGCAGAAGACATCGAGCCGTCGACCAATAATTTGAAACCATACGATGGCCAGACGATACCACCTGTGGTCGCCGCCTTTCCTGCCGCCACGTTATCCTGCGAAGGCACGTCCATTGCCATGGCGGTCACGGACGCGTCTGAGAACGTAGGCGGCCTCTTGCTCCTGTGCTCCCCGTTTAAGTGTCTGTGCGGTGGACTCCGTCTTTCCCGTAACGATTACGAAACATGTTCTTAGTTCCTACGATGCACCTTTTTTGTTCTCAGGTTTCAGAGTTCCCGGACGTCGCCACATCATCACAAGCACAAGGGTACGAGTCACAGCAGTGTCATTACACAGGGTTCACATCCAACAACTCTGCACTTGTTCCTGCTCAAGGTTCATTGCCTTCAGACTTCTTTATCACGAGTCAAGGTAAACAAAGTTTTCCTCAAGTCTCTAGGCCCTGGTGCTGACACCGCCTCGTAACTTGTAATTTGCAGAAGACATCGAGCCGTCGACCAATAATTTGACACCATACGATGACCAGACGATACCACCTATGGTCGCCGCCTTTCCTGCCGCCGCGTTATCCGGCGACGGCACGTCCATCGCCATGGCGGTCACGGACGCGTCTGAGAACGTAGGCGGCCTCTTGCTCCTGTGCTCCCCGTTTAAGTGCATGTGCGGTGGACTCCCTCTTTCCCGTAAGGATTACGAAACATGTTCTTAGTTCTTACGATGCACCTTTTTTGTTCTCAGGATCCAGAGTTCCCGGACGTTGCCTCATCATCACAAGCACTAGGGTACGAGTCACAGCGGTCTCATTACACAGGGTTCACATCCAACAACTCTGCACTTGTTCCTGCTCAAGGTTCATTGCCTTCAGACTTCTTTATCACGAGTCAAGGTAAACAATGTTTTCCTCAAGTCTCTAGGCCCTGGTGCTGACACCGCCTCGTAACTTGTAATTTGCAGAAGACATCGAGCCGTCGACCAATAATTTGACACCATACGATGGCCAGACGATACCACCTATGGTCGCCGCCTTTCCTGCCGCCGCGTTATCCGGTGACGGCACGTCCATCGCCATGGCGGTCACGGACGCGTCTGAGAACGTAGGCGGCCTCTAGCTCCTGTGCTCCCCGTTTAAGTGCATGTGCGGTGGACTCCGTCTTTCCCGTAACGATTACGAAAAATTTGTTCTTAGTTCTTACGATCCACCTTTTTTTGTTCTCAGGATCCAGAGTTCCCGGACGTCGCCTCATCATCACAAGCACTAGGGTACGAGTCACAGCAGTGTCATTACACAGGGTTCACATCCAACAACTCTGCACATGTTCCTGTTCAAGGTTCATTGCCTTCAGACTTCTTTATCACGAGTCAAGGTAAACAAAGTTTTGCTCAAGTTTCTCGGCCCTGGTGCTGACACCGCCTCGTTACTTGTAATTTGCTGAAGCCATCGAGCCGTCGACCAATAATTTGACACCATACGATGACCAGGTGATACCACCTGTGGTCGCCGCCTTTCCTGCCGCCGCGTTAGCCTGGGACGGCGCGTCCATCGCCAAGGCGGTCACGGACGCGTCTAAGAACGTAGGTGGTCTCTTGCTGTGTGCTCCCCGTTTAAGTGTTTGTGCGGTGGACTCCGTCTTTCCCGTAACGATTACGAAACATGTTCTTAGATCTTACGATGCACCTTTTTTTGTTCGCAGGTTCCAGTGCTCCCGGACGTCGCCTCATCATCACAAGCACTAGGGTACGAGTCACAGCGGTCTCATTACACAGGGTTCACATCCAACAACTCTGCACTTGTTCCTGTTCAAGGTTCATTGCCTTCAGACTTCTTTATCACGAGTCAAGGTAAAGGAACTTTTGCTCAAGTTTCTCGGCCCTGTTGCTGACACCGCCTCGTAACTTGTAATTTGCAGAAGACATCCAGCCGTCGACCAATAATGTGACACCAAACGATGGCCAGACGATACAACCTGTGGTCGCCGCCTTTCCTGCCGCCGCGTTATCCGGGGACGGCACGTCCATCGCCATGGCGGTCACGGACGCGTCTAAGAACGTAGGTGGCCTCTTGCTGCTGTGCTCCCCGTTTAAGTGTCTGTGCGGTGGACTCCGTCTTTCCCGTAACGATTACGAAACATGTTCTTAGTTCCTACGATGCACCTTTTTTGTTCTCAGGTTTCAGAGTTCCCGGACGTCGCCACATCATCACAAGCACAAGGGTACGAGTCACAGCAGTGTCATTACACAGGGTTCACATCCAACAACTCTGCACTTGTTCCTGCTCAAGGTTCATTGCCTTCAGACTTCTTTATCACGAGTCAAGGTAAACAAAGTTTTGCTCAAGTCTCGCGGCCCTGGTGCTGACACCGCCTCGTAACTTGTAATTTGCAGAAGACATCGAGCCGTCGACCAATAATTTGACACCATACGGTGGCCAGACGATACCACCTGTGGTCGCCGCCTTTCCTGCCGCCGCGTTATCCGGGGACGGCGAGTCCATCGCCATGGCGGTCACGGACGCGTCTGAGAACGTAGGCGGCCTCTTGCTCCTTTGTTCCCCGTTTAAGTGTCTGTGCGGTGGAATCCTTCTTTCCCGTAACGATTACGCAACATGTTCTTAGTCCTTACGATGCACCTTTTTTTGTTCGCAGGTTCCAGAGTTCCCGGACGTCGCCTCATCATCACAAGCACTAGGGTAGGAGTCACAGCGGTCTCATTACACAGGGTTCACATCCAACAACTCTGCACTTGTTCCTGCCCAAGGTTCATTGCCTTCAGACTTCTTTATCACGAGTCAAGGTAAACAAAGTTTTCCTCAAGTCTCTAGGCCCTGGTGCTGACACCGCCTCGTAACTTGTAATTTGCAGAAGACATCGAGCCGTCGACCAATAATTTGACACCATACGATGGCCAGACGATACCACCTATGGTCGCCGCCTCTCCTGCCGCCGCGTTATCCGGTGACGGCACGTCCATCGCCATGGCGGTCACGGACGCGTCTGAGAACGTAGGCGGCCTCTAGCTCCTGTGCTCCCCGTTTAAGTGCATGTGCGGTGGACTCCGTCTTTCCCGTAACGATTACGAAACATGTTCTTAGTTCTTACGATGCACCTTTTTTTGTTCTCAGGATCCAGAGTTCCCGGACGTCGCCTCATCATCACAAGCACTAGGGTACGAGTCACAGCAGTGTCATTACACAGGGTTCACATCCAACAACTCTGCACATGTTCCTGTTAGGGGTTCATTGCCTTCAGACTTCTTTATCACGAGTCAAGGTAAACAAAGTTTTGCACAAGTTTCTCGGCCCTGGTGCTGACAAGGCCTCGTTACTTGTAATTTGCAGAAGCCATCGAGCCGTCGACCAATAATTTAACACCATACGGTGACCAGACGATGCCACCTGTGGTCGCCGACTTTCCTGCCGCCGCGTTATCCGGCGACGCCACGTCCATCGCCATGGCGGTCACGGACGCGTCTGAGAACGTAGGTGGCCTCTTGCTCCTGTGCTCCCCGTTTAAGTGTCTGTGCGGTGGACTCCGTCTTTCCCGTAACGATTACGAAACATGTTCTTAGTTCTTACGATGCACCTTTTTTTGTTCTCAGGTTCCAGAGTTCCCGGACGTCGCCTCATCAACACAAGCACTAGGGTACGAGTCACAGCGGTCTCATTACACAGGGTTCACATCCAACAACTCTGCACTTGTTCCTGCTCAAGGTTCATTGCCTTCAGACTTCTTTATCACGAGTCAAGGTAAACAAAGTTTTGTTCAAGTTTCTCGGCCCTGTTGCTGACACCGCCTCGTAACTTGTAATTTGCAGAAGACATCGAGCCGTCGGCCAATAATTTGATACCATACGATGGCCAGACGATACCACCTGTGGTCGCCGCCTTTCCTGCCGCCGCGTTATCCGGGGACGGCGAGTCCATCGCCTTGGCGGTCACGGACGCGTCTGAGAACGTAGGCGGCCTCTAGCACCTTTGTTCCCCGTTTAAGTGTCTGTGCGGTGGACTCCGTCTTTCCCGTAACGATTACGAAACATGTTCTTAGTTCTTACGATGCACCTTTTTTGTTCGCAGGTTCCAGAGTTCCCGGACGTCGCCTAATCATCACAAGCACTAGGGTACGAGTCACAGCGGTCTCATTACACAGGGTTCACATCCAACAACTCGGCACTTGTTCCTGTTCAAGGCTCATTGCCTTCAGACTTCTTTATCACGAGTCAAGGTAAAGGAACTTTTGCTCAAGTTTCTCGGCCCTGTTGCTGACACCGCCTCGTAACTTGTAATTTGTAGAAGACTTCGAGCCGTCGACCAATTATTTGACACCATACGATGACCAGACGATACCACCTGTGGTCGCCGCCTTTCCTGCCGCCGCGTTAGCCTGGGACGGCGCGTCCATCGCCAAGGCGGTCACGGACGCGTCTAAGAACGTAGGTGGCTTCTTGCTGCTGTGCTCCCCTTTTAAGTGTTTGTGCGGTGGACTCCGTCTTTCCCGTAACGATTACGAAACATGTTCTTAGTTCTTACGATGCACCTTTTTTTGTTCGCAGGTTCCAGAGTTCCCGGACGTCGCCTCATCATCACAAGCACTAGGGTACGAGTCACAGCGGTCTCATTACACAGGGTTCACATCCAACAACTCTGCACTTGTTCCTGCCCAAGGTTCATTGCCTTCAGACTTCTTTATCACGAGTCAAGGTAAACAAAGTTTTCCTCAAGTATCTCGGCCCTGGTGCTGACACCACCTCGTAACTTGTAATTTGCAGAAGACATCGAGCCGTCGACCAATAATTTGACACCATACGATAGCCAGACGATACCACCTGTGGTCGCCGCCTTTCCTGCCGCCGCGTTAACCTGGGACGGCGCGTCCATCGCCAAGGCGGTCACGGACGCGTCTAAGAACGTACGTGGCCTCTTGCTGCTGTGCTCGCCGTTTAAGTGTTTGTGCGGTGGACTCCGTCTTTCCCGTAACGATTACGAAACATGTACTTAGTTCTTACGATGCACCTTTTTTGTTCGCAGGTTCCAGCGTTCCCGGACGTCGCCTCATCATCACAAGCACTAGGGTACGAGTCACAGCGGTCTCATTACACAGGGTTCACATCCAACAACTCGGCACTTGTTCCTGTTCAAGGTTCATTGCCTTCAGACTTCTTTATCACGAGTCAAGGTAAAGGAACTTTTGCTCAAGTTTCTCGGCCCTGTTGCTGACACCGCCTCGTAACTTGTAATTTGCAGAAGACTTCGAGCCGTCGACCAATAATTTGACACCATACGATGACCAGACGATACCACCTGTGGTCGCCGCCGCGTTAGCCTGGGACGGCGCGTCCATCGCCAAGGCGGTCACGGACGCGTCTAAGAACGTAGGTGGCCTCTTGCTGCTGTGCTCCCCTTTTAAGTGTTTGTGCGGTGGACTCCGTCTTTCCCGTAACGATTACGAAACATGTTCTTAGTTCTTACGATGCACCTTTTTTTGTTCGCAGGTTCCAGAGTTCCCGGACGTCGCCTCATCATCACAAGCACTAGGGTACGAGTCACAGCGGTCTCATTACACAGGGTTCACATCCAACAACTCTGCACTTGTTCCTGCCCAAGGTTCATTGCCTTCAGACTTCTTTATCACGAGTCAAGGTAAACAAAGTTTTCCTCAAGTCTCTAGGCCCTGGTGCTGACACCGCCTCGTAACTTGTAATTTGCAGAAGAGATCGAGCCGTCGACCAATAATTTGACACCATACGATGGCCAGACGATACCACCTATGGTCGCCGCCTTTCCTGCCGCCGCGTTATCCGGCGACGGCACGTCCATCGCCATGGCGGTCACGGACGCGTCTGAGAACGTAGGTTGCTTCTTGCTCCTGTGCTCCCCGTTTAAGTGTCTGTGCGGTGGACTCCGTCTTTCGCGTAACGATTACGAAACATGTTCTTAGTTCTTACGATGCACCTTTTTTGTTCTCAGGATCCAGAGTTCCCGGACGTCGCCTCATCATCACAAGCTCTAGGGTACGAGTTACAGCAGTGTCATTACACAGGGTTCACATCCAACAACTCTGCACTTGTTCCTGTTCAAGGTTCATTGCCTTCAGACTTCTTTATCACGAGTCAAGGTAAACAAAGTTTTCCTCAAGTCTCTAGGCCCTGGTGCTGACACCGCCTCGTAACTTGTAATTTGCAGAAGAGATCGAGCCGTCGACCAATAATTTGACACCATACGATGGCCAGACGATACCACCTATGGTCGCCGCCTTTCCTGCCGCCGCGTTATCCGGCGACGGCACGTCCATCGCCATGGCGGTCACGGACGCGTCTGAGAACGTAGGTGGCCTCTTGCTCCTGTGCTCCCCGTTTAAGTGTCTGTGCGGTGGACTCCGTCTTTCCCGTAACGATTACGAAACATGTTCTTAGTTCTTACGATGCACCTTTTTGTTCTCAGGATCCAGAGTTCCCGGACGTCGCCTCATCATCACAAGCACTAGGGTAGGAGTCACAGTGGTCTCATTACACAGAGTTCACATCCAACAACTCTGCACTTGTTCCTGCTCAAGGTTCATTGCCTTCAGACTTCTTTATCACGAGTCAAGGTAAACAAAGTTTTGCTCAAGTATCTCGGCCCTGGTGTTGACACCGCCTCGTAACTTGTAATTTGCAGAAGACATCGAGCTGTCGACCAATAATTTGATACCATACGATGGCCAGACGATACCACCTGTGGTCGCCGCCTTTCCTGCCGCCGCGTTATCCGGGGACGGCGAGTCCATCGCCTTGGCGGTCACGGACGCGTCTGAGAACGTAGGCGGCCTCTAGCACCTTTGTTCCCCGTTTAAGTGTCTGTGCGGTGGACTCCGTCTTTCCCGTAACGATTACGAAACATGTTCTTAGTTCTTACGATGCACCTTTTTTGTTCGCAGGTTCCAGAGTTCCCGGACGTCGCCTAATCATCACAAGCACTAGGGTACGAGTCACAGCGGTCTCATTACACAGGGTTCACATCCAACAACTCGGCACTTGTTCCTGTTCAAGGCTCATTGCCTTCAGACTTCTTTATCACGAGTCAAGGTAAAGGAACTTTTGCTCAAGTTTCTCGGCCCTGTTGCTGACACCGCCTCGTAACTTGTAATTTGTAGAAGACTTCGAGCCGTCGACCAATTATTTGACACCATACGATGACCAGACGATACCACCTGTGGTCGCCGCCTTTCCTGCCGCCGCGTTAGCCTGGGACGGCGCGTCCATCGCCAAGGCGGTCACGGACGCGTCTAAGAACGTAGGTGGCTTCTTGCTGCTGTGCTCCCCTTTTAAGTGTTTGTGCGGTGGACTCCGTCTTTCCCGTAACGATTACGAAACATGTTCTTAGTTCTTACGATGCACCTTTTTTTGTTCGCAGGTTCCAGAGTTCCCGGACGTCGCCTCATCATCACAAGCACTAGGGTACGAGTCACAGCGGTCTCATTACACAGGGTTCACATCCAACAACTCTGCACTTGTTCCTGCCCAAGGTTCATTGCCTTCAGACTTCTTTATCACGAGTCAAGGTAAACAAAGTTTTCCTCAAGTATCTCGGCCCTGGTGCTGACACCACCTCGTAACTTGTAATTTGCAGAAGACATCGAGCCGTCGACCAATAATTTGACACCATACGATAGCCAGACGATACCACCTGTGGTCGCCGCCTTTCCTGCCGCCGCGTTAACCTGGGACGGCGCGTCCATCGCCAAGGCGGTCACGGACGCGTCTAAGAACGTACGTGGCCTCTTGCTGCTGTGCTCGCCGTTTAAGTGTTTGTGCGGTGGACTCCGTCTTTCCCGTAACGATTACGAAACATGTACTTAGTTCTTACGATGCACCTTTTTTGTTCGCAGGTTCCAGCGTTCCCGGACGTCGCCTCATCATCACAAGCACTAGGGTACGAGTCACAGCGGTCTCATTACACAGGGTTCACATCCAACAACTCGGCACTTGTTCCTGTTCAAGGTTCATTGCCTTCAGACTTCTTTATCACGAGTCAAGGTAAAGGAACTTTTGCTCAAGTTTCTCGGCCCTGTTGCTGACACCGCCTCGTAACTTGTAATTTGCAGAAGACTTCGAGCCGTCGACCAATAATTTGACACCATACGATGACCAGACGATACCACCTGTGGTCGCCGCCGCGTTAGCCTGGGACGGCGCGTCCATCGCCAAGGCGGTCACGGACGCGTCTAAGAACGTAGGTGGCCTCTTGCTGCTGTGCTCCCCTTTTAAGTGTTTGTGCGGTGGACTCCGTCTTTCCCGTAACGATTACGAAACATGTTCTTAGTTCTTACGATGCACCTTTTTTTGTTCGCAGGTTCCAGAGTTCCCGGACGTCGCCTCATCATCACAAGCACTAGGGTACGAGTCACAGCGGTCTCATTACACAGGGTTCACATCCAACAACTCTGCACTTGTTCCTGCCCAAGGTTCATTGCCTTCAGACTTCTTTATCACGAGTCAAGGTAAACAAAGTTTTCCTCAAGTCTCTAGGCCCTGGTGCTGACACCGCCTCGTAACTTGTAATTTGCAGAAGAGATCGAGCCGTCGACCAATAATTTGACACCATACGATGGCCAGACGATACCACCTATGGTCGCCGCCTTTCCTGCCGCCGCGTTATCCGGCGACGGCACGTCCATCGCCATGGCGGTCACGGACGCGTCTGAGAACGTAGGTTGCTTCTTGCTCCTGTGCTCCCCGTTTAAGTGTCTGTGCGGTGGACTCCGTCTTTCGCGTAACGATTACGAAACATGTTCTTAGTTCTTACGATGCACCTTTTTTGTTCTCAGGATCCAGAGTTCCCGGACGTCGCCTCATCATCACAAGCTCTAGGGTACGAGTTACAGCAGTGTCATTACACAGGGTTCACATCCAACAACTCTGCACTTGTTCCTGTTCAAGGTTCATTGCCTTCAGACTTCTTTATCACGAGTCAAGGTAAACAAAGTTTTCCTCAAGTCTCTAGGCCCTGGTGCTGACACCGCCTCGTAACTTGTAATTTGCAGAAGAGATCGAGCCGTCGACCAATAATTTGACACCATACGATGGCCAGACGATACCACCTATGGTCGCCGCCTTTCCTGCCGCCGCGTTATCCGGCGACGGCACGTCCATCGCCATGGCGGTCACGGACGCGTCTGAGAACGTAGGTGGCCTCTTGCTCCTGTGCTCCCCGTTTAAGTGTCTGTGCGGTGGACTCCGTCTTTCCCGTAACGATTACGAAACATGTTCTTAGTTCTTACGATGCACCTTTTTGTTCTCAGGATCCAGAGTTCCCGGACGTCGCCTCATCATCACAAGCACTAGGGTAGGAGTCACAGTGGTCTCATTACACAGAGTTCACATCCAACAACTCTGCACTTGTTCCTGCTCAAGGTTCATTGCCTTCAGACTTCTTTATCACGAGTCAAGGTAAACAAAGTTTTGCTCAAGTATCTCGGCCCTGGTGTTGACACCGCCTCGTAACTTGTAATTTGCAGAAGACATCGAGCTGTCGACCAATAATTTGATACCATACGATGGCCAGACGATACCACCTGTGGTCGCCGCCTTTCCTGCCGCCGCGTTATCCGGGGACGGCGAGTCCATCGCCATGGCGGTCACGGACGCGTCTAAGAACGTACGTGGCCTCTTGCTGCTCTGCTCCCCGTTTAAGTGTCTGTGCGGTGGACTCCTTCTTTCCCGTAACGATTACGAAACATGTTCTTAGTTCTTACGATGCACCTTTTTTTTGTTCTCAGGTTCCAGAGTTCCCGGACGTCGCCTCATCAACACAAGCACTAGGGTACGAGTCACAGCGGTCTCATTACACAGGGTTCACATCCAACAACTCTGCACTTGTTCCTGCCCAAGGTTCATTGCCTTCAGACTTCTTTATCACGAGTCAAGGTAAACAAAGTTTTCCTCAAGTCTCTAGGCCCTGGTGCTGACACCGCCTCGTAACTTGTAATTTGCAGAAGAGATCGAGCCGTCGACCAATAATTTGACACCATACGATGGCCAGACGATACCACCTATGGTCGCCGCCTTTCCTGCCCCCGCGTTATCCGGCGACGGCACGTCCATCACCATGGCGGTCACGGACGCGTCTGAGAACGTAGGTGGCTTCTTGCTCCTGTGCTCCCCGTTTAAGTGTCTGTGCGGTGGACTCCGTCTTTCGCGTAACGATTACGAAACATGTTCTTAGTTCTTACGATGCACCTTTTTTTGTTCTCAGGTTCCAGAGTTTCCGGACGTCGCCTCATCAACACAAGCACTAGGGTACGAGTCACAGCGGTCTCATTACACAGGGTTCACATCCAACAACTCTGTACTTGTTCCTGCTCAAGGTTCATTGCCTTCAGACTTCTTTATCACGAGTCAAGGTAAAGGAAGTTTTCCTCAAGTCTCTAGGCCCTGGTGCTGACACCGCCTCGTAACTTGTAATTTGCAGAAGAGATCGAGCCGTCGACCAATAATTTGACACCATACGATGGCCAGACGATACCACCTATGGTCGCCGCCTTTCCTGCCCCCGCGTTATCCGGCGACGGCACGTCCATCACCATGGCGGTGACGGACGCGTCTGACAACGTAGGTGGCTTCTTGCTCCTGTGCTCCCCGTTTAAGTGTCTGTGCGGTGGACTCCGTCTTTCGCGTAACGATTACGAAACATGTTCTTAGTTCTTACGATGCACCTTTTTTTGTTCTCAGGTTCCAGAGTTTCCGGACGTCGCCTCATCAACACAAGCACTAGGGTACGAGTCACAGCGGTCTCATTACACAGGGTTCACATCCAACAACTCTGCACTTGTTCCTGCTCAAGGTTCATTGCCTTCAGACTTCTTTATCACGAGTCAAGGTAAAGGAAGTTTTGCTCAAGTTTCTCGGCCCTGTTGCTGACACCGCCTCGTAACTTGTAATTTGCAGAAGACATCGAGCCGTCGACCAATAATTTGACACCATACGATGACCAGACGATACCACCTGTGGTCGCCGCCTTTCCTGCCGCCGCGTTAACCTGCGACGGCGCGTCCATCGCCAAGGCGGTCACGGACGCGTCTAAGAACGTACGTGGCCTCATGCTGCTGTGCTCCCCGTTTAAGTGTTTGTGCGGTGGACTCCGTCTTTCCCGTAACGATTACGAAACATGTTCTTAGTTCTTACGATGCACCTTTTTTGTTCGCAGGTTCCAGAGTTCCCGGACGTCGCCTAATCATCACAAGCACTAGGGTACGAGTCACAGCGGTCTCATTACACAGGGTTCACATCCAACAACTCGGCACTTGTTCCTGTTCAAGGCTCATTGCCTTCAGACTTCTTTTTCACGAGTCAAGGTAAATGAACTTTTGCTCAAGTTTCTCGGCCCTGTTGCTGACACCGCCTCGTAACTTGTAATTTGCAGAAGACTTCGAGCCGTCGACCAATAATTTGACACCATACGATGACCAGACGATACCACCTGTGGTCGCCGCCTTTCCTGCCGCCGCGTTAGCCTGGGACGGCGCGTCCATCGCCAAGGCGGTCACGGACGCGTTTAAGAACGTAGGTGGCCTCTTGCTGCTGTGCTCCCCTTTTAAGTGTTTGTGCGGTGGACTCCGTCTTTCCCGTAACGATTACGAAACATGTTCTTAGTTCTTACGATGCACCTTTTTTTGTTCGCAGGTTCCAGAGTTCCCGGACGTCGCCTCATCATCACAAGCACTAGGGTACGAGTCACAGCAGTCTCATTACACAGGGTTCACATCCAACAACTCTGCACTTGTTCCTGTTCAAGGTTCATTGCCTTCAGACTTCTTTATCACGAGTGAAGGTAAAGGAACTTTTGCTCAAGTTTCTCGGCCCTGTTGCTGACACCGCCTCGTAACTTGTAACTTGCAGAAGACATCGAGCCGTCGACCAATAATTTGATACCATACGATGGCCAGACGATACCACCTGTGGTCGCCGCCTTTCCTGCCGCCGCGTTATCCGGGGACGGCGAGTGCATCGCCATGGCGGTCACGGACGCGTCTGAGAACGTAGGCGGCCTCTAGCACCTTTGTTCCCCGTTTAAGTGTCTGTGCGGTGGACTCCTTCTTTCCCGTAACGATTACGAAACATGTTCTTAGTTCTTACGATGCACCTTTTTTTTGTTCTCAGGTTCCAGAGTTCCCGGACGTCGCCTCATCAACACAAGCACTAGGGTACGAGTCACAGCGGTTTCATTACACAGGGTTCACATCCAACAACTCTGCACTTGTTCCTGCTCAAGGTTCATTGCCTTCAGACTTCTTTATCACGAGTCAAGGTAAAGGAAGTTTTGCTCAAGTTTCTCGGCCCTGTTGCTGACACCGCCTCGTAACTTGTAATTTGCAGAAGACATCGAGCCGTCGACCAATAATTTGACACCATACGATGACCAGACGATACCACCTGTGGTCGCCGCCTTTCCTGCCGCCGCGTTATCCGGGGACGGCGAGTCCATCGCCATGGCGGTCACGGACGCGTCTAAGAACGTACGTGGCCTCTTGCTGCTGTGCTCCCCGTTTAAGTGTCTGTGCGGTGGACTCCTTCTTTCCCGTAACGATTACGAAACATGTTCTTAGTTCTTACGATGCACCTTTTTTTTGTTCTCAGGTTCCAGAGTTCCCGGACGTCGCCTGATCAACACAAGCACTAGGGTACGAGTCACAGCGGTCTCATTACACAGGGTTCACATCCAACAACTAGGCACTTGTTCCTGTTCAAGGTTCATTGCCTTCAGAATTCTTTATCACGAGTCAAGGTAAAGGAACTTTTGCGCAAGTTTCTCGGCCCTGATGCTGACACCGCCTCGTAACTTGTACTTTTCAGAAGACTTCGAGCCGTCGACCAATAATTTGACACCATACGATGACCAGACGATACCACCTGTGGTCGCCGCCTTTCCTGCCGCCGCGTTAGCCTGGGACGGCGCGTCCATCGCCAAGGCGGTCACGGACGCGTCTAAGAACGTAGGTGGCCTCTTGCTGCTGTGCTCCCCTTTTAAGTGTTTGTGCGGTGGACTCCGTCTTTCCCGTAACGATTACGAAACATGTTCTTAGTTCTTACGATGCACCTTTTTTTGTTCGCAGGTTCCAGAGTTCCCGGACGTCGCCTCATCATCACAAGCAGTAGGGTACGAGTCACAGCGGTCTCATTACACAGGGTTCACATCCAACAACTCTGCACTTGTTCCTGCCCAAGGTTCATTGCCTTCAGACTTCTTTATCACGAGTCAATGTAAACAAAGTTTTCCTCAAGTCTCTAGGCCCTGGTGCTGACACCGCCTCGTAACTTGTAATTTGCAGAAGAGATCGAGCCGTCGACCAATAATTTGACACCATACGATGGCCAGACGATACCACCTATGGTCGCCGCCTTTCCTGCCGCCGCGTTATCCGGCGACGGCACGTCCATCGCCATGGCGGTCACGGACGCGTCTGAGAACGTAGGTGGCTTCTTGCTCCTGTGCTCCCCGTTTAAGTGTCTGTGCGGTGGACTCCGTCTTTCGCGTAACGATTACGAAACATGTTCTTAGTTCTTACGATGCACCTTTTTTTGTTCTCAGGATCCAGAGTTCCCGGACGTCGCCTCATCATCACAAGCTCTAGGGTACGAGTTACAGCAGTGTCATTACACAGGGTTCACATCCAACAACTCTGCACTTGTTCCTGTTCAAGGTTCATTGCCTTCAGACTTCTTTATCACGAGTCAAGGTAAACAAAGTTTTGCTCAAGTTTCTCGGCCCTGGTGCTGACAAGGCCTCGTTACTTGTAATTTGCAGAAGCCATCGAGCCGTCGACCAATAATTTAACACCATACGGTGACCAGGTGATACCACCCGTGGTCGCCGCCTTTCCTGCCGCCGCGTTAGCCTGGGACGGCGCGTCCATCGCCAAGGCGGTCACGGACGCGTCTAAGAACGTAGGTGGCCTCTTGCTGCTGTGCTCCCCGTTTAAGTGTTTGTGCGGTGGACTCCGTCTTTCCCGTAACGATTACGAAACATATTCTTAGTTCTTACGATGCACCTTTTTTCGTTCGCAGGTTCCAGAGTTCCCGGACGTCGCCTCATCATCACAAGCACTAGGGTACGAGTCACAGCAGTCTCATTACACAGGGTTCACATCCAACAACTCTGCACTTGTTCCTGTTCAAGGTTCATTGCCTTCAGACTTCTTTATCACGAGTGAAGGTAAAGGAACTTTTGCTCAAGTTTCTCGACCCTGTTGCTGACACCGCCTCGTAACTTGTAATTTGCAGAAGACATCGAGCCGTCGACCAATAATTTGATACCATACGATGGCCAGACGATACCACCTGTGGTCGCCGCCTTTCCTGCCGCCGCGTTATCCGGGGACGGCGAGTCCATCGCCATGGCGGTCACGGACGCGTCTGAGAACGTAGGCGGCCTCTAGCACCTTTGTTCCCCGTTTAAGTGTCTGTGCGGTGGACTCCTTCTTTCCCGTAACGATTACGAAACATGTTCTTAGTTCTTACGATGCACCTTTTTTTTGTTCTCAGGTTCCAGAGTTCCCGGACGTCGCCTCAACAACACAAGCACTAGGGTACGAGTCACAGCGGTCTCATTACACAGGGTTCACATCCAACAACTCTGCACTTGTTCCTGCTCAAGGTTCATTGCCTTCAGACTTCTTTATCACGAGTCAAGGTAAAGGAAGTTTTGCTCAAGTTTCTCGGCCCTGTTGCTGACACCGCCTCGTAACTTGTAATTTGCAGAAGACATCGAGCCGTCGACCAAAAAATTTGACACCATACGATGACCAGACGATACCACCTGTGGTCGCCGCCTTTCCTGCCGCCGCGTTAACCTGCGACGGCGCGTCCATCGCCAAGGCGGTCACGGACGCGTCTAAGAACGTACGTGGCCTCTTGCTGCTGTGCTCCCCGTTTAAGTGTTTGTGCGGTGGACTCCGTCTTTCCCGTAACGATTACGAAACATGTTCTTAGTTCTTACGATGCACCTTTTTTGTTCGCAGGTTCCAGAGTTCCCGGACGTCGCCTAATCATCACAAGCACTAGGGTACGAGTCACAGCGGTCTCATTACACAGGGTTTCACATCCAACAACTCGGCACTTGTTCCTGTTCAAGGCTCATTGCCTTCAGACTTCTTTATCACGAGTCAAGGTAAAGGAACTTTTGCTCAAGTTTCTCGGCCCTGTTGCTGACACCGCCTCGTAACTTGTAATTTGCAGAAGACTTCGAGCCGTCGACCAATAATTTGACACCATACGATGACCAGACGATACCACCTGTGGTCGCCGCCTTTCCTGCCGCCGCGTTAGCCTGGGACGGCGCGTCCATCGCCAAGGCGGTCACGGACGCGTCTAAGAACGTAGGTGGCCTCTTGCTGCTGTGCTCCCCTTTTAAGTGTTTGTGCGGTGGACTCCGTCTTTCCCGTAACGATTACGAAACATGTTCTTAGTTCTTACGATGCACCTTTTTTTGTTCGCAGGTTCCAGATTTCCCGGACGTCGCCTCATCATCACAAGCACTAGGGTACGAGTCACAGCGGTCTCATTACACAGGGTTCACATCCAACAACTCTGCACTTGTTCCTGCCCAAGGTTCATTGCCTTCAGACTTCTTTATCACGAGTCAAGGTAAACAAAGTTTTGCTCAAGTATCTCGGCCCTGGTGCTGACACCACCTCGTAACTTGTAATTTGCAGAAGACATCGAGCCGTCGACCAATAATTTGACACCATACGATAGCCAGACGATACCACCTGTGGTCGCCGCCTTTCCTGCCGCCGCGTTAACCTGGGACGGCGCGTCCATCGCCAAGGCGGTCACCGACGCGTCTAAGAACGTACGTGGCCTCTTGCTGCTGTGCTCGCCGTTTAAGTGTTTGTGCGGTGGACTCCGTCTTTCCCATAACGATTACGAAACATGTTCTTAGTTCTTACGATGCACCTTTTTTGTTCGCAGGTTCCAGAGTTCCCGGACGTCGCCTCATCTTCACAAGCACTAGGGTACGAGTCACAGCGGTCTCATTACACAGGGTTCACATCCAACAACTAGGCACTTGTTCCTGTTCAAGGTTCATTGCCTTCAGAATTCTTTATCACGAGTCAAGGTAAAGGAACTTTTGCGCAAGTTTCTCGGCCCTGTTGCTGACACCGCCTCGTAACTTGTACTTTGCAGAAGACTTCGAGCCGTCGACCAATAATTTGACACCATACGATGACCAGACGATACCACCTGTGGTCGCCGCCTTTCCTGCCGCTGCGTTAGCCTGGGACGGCGCGTCCATCGCCAAGGCGGTCACGGACGCGTCTAAGAACGTATGTGGCCTCTTGCTGCTGTGCTCCCCTTTTAAGTGTTTGTGCGGTGGACTCCGTCTTTCCCGTAACGATTACGAAACATGTTCTTAGTTCTTACGATGCACCTTTTTTTGTTCGCAGGTTCCAGAGTTCCCGGACGTCGCCTCATCATCACAACCACTAGGGTACGAGTCACAGCGGTCTCATTACACAGGGTTCACATCCAACAACTCTGCACTTGTTCCTGCCCAAGGTTCATTGCCTTCAGACTTCTTTATCACGAGTCAAGGTAAACAAAGTTTTCCTCAAGTCTCTAGGCCCTGGTGCTGACACCGCCTCGTAACTTGTAATTTGCAGAAGAGATCGAGCCGTCGACCAATAATTTGACACCATACGATGGCCAGACGATACCACCTATGGTCGCCGCCTTTCCTGCCGCCGCGTTATCCGGCGACGGCACGTCCATCGCCATGGCGGTCACGGACGCGTCTGAGAACGTAGGTGGCTTCTTGCTCCTGTGCTCCCCGTTTAAGCGTCTGTGCGGTGGACTCCGTCTTTCGCGTAACGATTACGAAACATGTTCTTAGTTCTTACGATGCACCTTTTTTTGTTCTCAGGATCCAGAGTTCCCGGACGTCGCCTCATCATCACAAGCTCTAGGGTACGAGTTACAGCAGTGTCATTACACAGGGTTCACATCCAACAACTCTGCACTTGTTCCTGTTCAAGGTTCATTGCCTTCAGACTTCTTTATCACGAGTCAAGGTAAACAAAGTTTTGCTCAAGTTTCTCGGCCCTGGTGCTGACAAGGCCTCGTTACTTGTAATTTGCAGAAGCCATCGAGCCGTCGACCAATAATTTAACACCATACGGTGACCAGACGATGCCACCTGTGGTCGCCGACTTTCCTGCCGCCGCGTTATCCGGCGACGGCACGTCCATCGCCATGGCGGTCACGGACGCGTCTGAGAACGTAGGTGGCCTCTTGCTCCTGTGCTCCCCGTTTAAGTGTCTGTGCGGTGGACTCCGTCTTTCCCGTAACGATTACGAAACATGTTCTTAGTTCTTACGATGCACCTTTTTGTTCTCAGGATCCAGAGTTCCCGGACGTCGCCTCATCATCACAAGCACTAGGGTAGGAGTCACAGCGGTCTCATTACACAGAGTTCACATCCAACAACTCTGCACTTGTTCCTGCTCAAGGTTCATTGCCTTCAGACTTCTTTATCACGAGTCAAGGTAAACAAAGTTTTGCTCAAGTATCTCGGCCCTGGTGTTGACACCGCCTCGTAGCTTGTAATTTACAGAAGACATCGAGCCGTCGACCAATAATTTGACACCATACGATGACCAGGTGATACCACCTGTGGTCGCCGCCTTTCCTGCCGCCGCGTTAGCCTGGGACGGCGCGTCCATCGCCAAGGCGGTCACGGACGCGTCTAAGAACGTAGGTGGCCTCTTGCGGCTGTGCTCCCCGTTTAAGTGTTTGTGCGGTGGACTCCGTCTTTCCCGTAACGATTACGAAACATGTTCTTAGTTCTTACGATGCACCTTTTTTCGTTCGCAGGTTCCAGAGTTCCCGGACGTCGCCTCATCATCACAAGCACTAGGGTACGAGTCACAGCAGTCTCATTACACAGGGTTCACATCCAACAACTCTGCACTTGTTCCTGTTCAAGGTTCATTGCCTTCAGACTTCTTTATCACGAGTGAAGGTAAAGGAACTTTTGCTCAAGTTTCTCGGCCCTGTTGCTGACACCGCCTCGTAACTTGTAATTTGCAGAAGACATCGAGCCGTCGACCAATAATTTGATACCATACGATGGCCAGACGATACCACCTGTGGTCGCCGCCTTTCCTGCCGCCGCGTTATCCGGGGACGGCGAGTCCATCGCCATGGCGGTCCCGGACGCGTCTGAGAACGTAGGCGGCCTCTAGCACCTTTGTTCCCCGTTTAAGTGTCTGTGCGGTGGACTCCTTCTTTCCCGTAACGATTACGAAACATGTTCTTAGTTCTTACGATGCACCTTTTTTTGTTCTCAGGTTCCAGAGTTCCCGGACGTCGCCTCATCAACACAAGCACTAGGGTACGAGTCACAGCGGTCTCATTACACAGGGTTCACATCCAACAACTCTGCACTTGTTCCTGCTCAAGGTTCATTGCCTTCAGACTTCTTTATCACGAGTCAAGGTAAAGGAAGTTTTGCTCAAGTTTCTCGGCCCTGTTGCTGACATCGCCTCGTAACTTGTAATTTGCCGAAGACATCGAGCCGTCGACCAATAATTTGACACCATACGATGACCAGACGATACCACCTGTGGTCGCCGCCTTTCCTGCCGCCGCGTTAACCTGGGACGGCGCGTCCATCGCCAAGGCGGTCACGGACGCGTCTAAGAACGTACGTGGCCTCTTGCTGCTGTGCTCCCCGTTTAAATGTTTGTGCGGTGGACTCCGTCTTTCCCGTAACGATTACGAAACATGTTCTTAGTTCTTACGATGCACCTTTTTTGTTCGCAGGTTCCAGAGTTCCCGGACGTCGCCTCATCATCACAAGCACTAGGGTAGGAGTCACAGCGGTCTCATTACACAGAGTTCACATCCAACAACTCTGCACTTGTTCCTGTTCAAGGTTCATTGCCTTCAGACTTCTTTATCACGAGTCAAAGTAAACAAAGTTTTGCTCAAGTATCTCGGCCCTGGTGTTGACACCGCCTCGTAACTTGTAATTTGCAGAAGACATCGAGCCGTCGACCAATAATTTGACACCATACGATGACCAGGTGATACCACCTGTGGTCGCCGCCTTTCCTGCCGCCGCGTTATCCGGCGACGGCACGTCCATCGCCATGGCGGTCACGGACGCGTCTGAGAACGTAGGTGGCTTCTTGCTCCTGTGCTCCCCGTTTAAGTGTCTGTGCGGTGGACTCCGTCTTTCCCGTAACGATTACGAAACATGTTCTTAGTTCTTACGATGCACCTTTTTTTGTTCTCAGGATCCAGAGTTCCCGGACGTCGCCTCATCATCACAAGCTCTAGGGTTCGAGTCACAGCAGTGTCATTACACAGGGTTCACATCCAACAACTCTGCACTTGTTCCTGTTCAAGGTTCATTCCTTCAGACTTCTTTATCACGAGTCAAGGTAAACAAAGTTTTGCTCAAGTTTCTCGGCCCTGGTGCTGACACCGCCTCGTAACTTGTAATTTGCAGAAGACATCGAGCCGTCGGCCAATAATTTGATACCATACGATGGCCAGACGATACCACCTGTGGTCGCCGCCTTTCCTGCCGCCGCGTTATCCGGGGACGGCGAGTCCATCGCCATGGCGGTCACGGACGCGTCTGAGAACGTAGGCGGCCTCTAGCACCTTTGTTCCCCGTTTAAGTGTCTGTGCGGTGGACTCCGTCTTTCCCGTAACGATTACGAAACATGTTCTTAGCTCTTACGATGCACCTTTTTTGTTCGCAGGTTCCAGAGTTCCCGGACGTCGCCTAATCATCACAAGCACTAGGGTACGAGTCACAGCGGTCTCATTACACAGGGTTCACATCCAACAACTCGGCACTTGTTCCTGTTCAAGGCTCATTGCCTTCAGACTTCTTTATCACGAGTCAAGGTAAAGGAACTTTTGCTCAAGTTTCTCGGCCCTGTTGCTGACACCGCCTCGTAACTTGTAATTTGTAGAAGACTTCGAGCCGTCGACCAATAATTTGACACCATATGATGACCAGACGATACCACCTGTGGTCGCCGCCTTTCCTGCCGCCGCGTTAGCCTGGGACGGCGCGTCCATCGCCAAGGCGGTCACGGACGCGTCTAAGAACGTAGGTGGCCTCTTGCTGCTGTGCTCCCCTTTTAAGTGTTTGTGCGGTGGACTCCGTCTTTCCCGTAACGATTACGAAACATGTTCTTAGTTCTTACGATGCACCTTTTTTTGTTCGCAGGTTCCAGAGTTCCCGGACGTGGCCTCATCATCACAAGCACTAGGGTACGAGTCACAGCGGTCTCATTACACAGGGTTCACATCCAACAACTCTGCACTTGTTCCTGCCCAAGGTTCATTGCCTTCAGACTTCTTTATCACGAGTCAAGGTAAACAAAGTTTTGCTCAAGTATCTCGGCCCTGGTGCTGACACCACCTCGTAACTTGTAATTTGCAGAAGACATCGAGCCGTCGACCAATAATTTGACACCATACGATAGCCAGACGATACCACCTGTGGTCGCCGCCTTTCCTGCCGCCGCGTTAACCTGGGACGGCGCGTCCATCGCCAAGGCGGTCACGGACGCGTCTAAGAACGTACGTGGCCTCTTGCTGCTGTGCTCGCCGTTTAAGTGTTTGTGCGGTGGACTCCGTCTTTCCCGTAACGATTACGAAACATGTTCTTAGTTCTTACGATGCACCTTTCTTGTTCGCAGGTTCCAGCGTTCCCGGACGTCGCCTCATCATCACAAGCACTAGGGTACGAGTCACAGCGGTCTCATTACACAGGGTTCACATCCAACAACTCGGCACTTGTTCCTGTTCAAGGTTCATTGCCTTCAGACTTCTTTATCACGAGTCAAGGTAAAGGAACTTTTGCTCAAGTTTCTCGGCCCTGTTGCTGACACCGCCTCGTAACTTGTAATTTGCAGAAGACATCGAGCCGTCGACCAATAATTTGACACCATACGATGACCAGACGATACCACCTGTGGTCGCCGCCTTTCCTGCCGCCGCGTTAACCTGCGACGGCGCGTCCATCGCCAAGGCGGTCACGGACGCGTCTAAGAACGTACGTGGCCTCTTGCTGCTGTGCTCCCCATTTAAGTGTTTGTGCGGTGGACTCCGTCTTTCCCGTAACGATTACGAAACATGTTCTTAGTTCTTACGATGCACCTTTTTTGTTCGCAGGTTCCAGAGTTCCCGGACGTCGCCTAATCATCACAAGCACTAGGGTACGAGTCACAGCGGTCTCATTACACAGGGTTCACATCCAACAACTCGGCACTTGTTCCTGTTCAAGGCTCATTGCCTTCAGACTTCTTTATCACGAGTCAAGGTAAAGGAAGTTTTGCTCAAGTTTCTCGGCCCTGTTGCTGACACCGCCTCGTAACTTGTAATTTGCAGAAGACATCGAGCCGTCGACCAATAATTTGACACCATACGATGACCAGACGATACCACCTGTGGTCGCCGCCTTTCCTGCCGCCGCGTTATCCGGGGACGGCGAGTCCATCGCCATGGCGGTCACGGACGCGTCTAAGAACGTACGTGGCCTCTTGCTGCTCTGCTCCCCGTTTAAGTGTCTGTGCGGTGGACTCCTTCTTTCCCGTAACGATTACTAAACATGTTCTTAGTTCTTACGATGCACCTTTTTTTTGTTCTCAGGTTCCAGAGTTCCCGGACGTCGCCTCATCAACACAAGCACTAGGGTACGAGTCACAGCGGTCTCATTACACAGGGTTCACATCCAACAACTCTGCACTTGTTCCTGCTCAAGGTTCATTGCCTTCAGACTTCTTTATCACGAGTCAAGGTAAAGGAAGTTTTGCTCAAGTTTCTCGGCCCTGTTGCTGACATCGCCTCGTAACTTGTAATTTGCCGAAGACATCGAGCCGTCGACCAATAATTTGACACCATACGATGACCAGACGATACCACCTGTGGTCGCCGCCTTTCCTGCCGCCGCGTTAACCTGGGACGGCGCGTCCATCGCCAAGGCGGTCACGGACGCGTCTAAGAACGTACGTGGCCTCTTGCTGCTGTGCTCCCCGTTTAAATGTTTGTGCGGTGGACTCCGTCTTTCCCGTAACGATTACGAAACATGTTCTTAGTTCTTACGATGCACCTTTTTTGTTCGCAGGTTCCAGAGTTCCCGGACGTCGCCTCATCATCACAAGCACTAGGGTAGGAGTCACAGCGGTCTCATTACACAGAGTTCACATCCAACAACTCTGCACTTGTTCCTGTTCAAGGTTCATTGCCTTCAGACTTCTTTATCACGAGTCAAAGTAAACAAAGTTTTGCTCAAGTATCTCGGCCCTGGTGTTGACACCGCCTCGTAACTTGTAATTTGCAGAAGACATCGAGCCGTCGACCAATAATTTGACACCATACGATGACCAGGTGATACCACCTGTGGTCGCCGCCTTTCCTGCCGCCGCGTTATCCGGCGACGGCACGTCCATCGCCATGGCGGTCACGGACGCGTCTGAGAACGTAGGTGGCTTCTTGCTCCTGTGCTCCCCGTTTAAGTGTCTGTGCGGTGGACTCCGTCTTTCCCGTAACGATTACGAAACATGTTCTTAGTTCTTACGATGCACCTTTTTTTGTTCTCAGGATCCAGAGTTCCCGGACGTCACCTCATCATCACAAGCTCTAGGGTACGAGTCACAGCAGTGTCATTACACAGGGTTCACATCCAACAACTCTGCACTTCTTCCTGTTCAAGGTTCATTCCTTCAGACTTCTTTATCACGAGTCAAGGTAAACAAAGTTTTGCTCAAGTTTCTCGGTCCTGGTGCTGACAAGGCCTCGTTACTTGTAATTTGCAGAAGCCATCGAGCCGTCGACCAATAATTTAACACCATACGGTGACCAGACGATGCCACCTGTGGTCGCCGACTTTCCTGCCGCCGCGTTATCCGGCGACGCCACGTCCATCGCCATGGCGGTCACGGACGCGTCTGAGAACGTAGGTGGCCTCTTGCTCCTGTGCTCCCCGTTTAAGTGTCTGTGCGGTGGACTCCGTCTTTCCCGTAACGATTACGAAACATGTTCTTAGTTCTTACGATGCACCTTTTTTTTGTTCTCAGGTTCCAGAGTTCCCGGACATCGCCTCATCAACACAAGCACTAGGGTACGAGTCACAGCGGTCTCATTACACAGGGTTCACATCCAACAACTCTGCACTTGTTCCTGCTCAAGGTTCATTGCCTTCAGACTTCTTTATCACGAGTCAAGGTAAACAAAGTTTTGTTCAAGTTTCTCGGCCCTGTTGCTGACACCGCCTCGTAACTTGTAATTTGCAGAAGACATCGAGCCGTCGGCCAATAATTTGATACCATACGATGGCCAGACGATACCACCTGTGGTCGCCGCCTTTCCTGCCGCCGCGTTATCCGGGGACGGCGAGTCCATCGCCATGGCGGTCACGGACGCGTCTGAGAACGTAGGCGGCCTCTAGCACCTTTGTTCCCCGTTTAAGTGTCTGTGCGGTGGACTCCGTCTTTCCCGTAACGATTACGAAACATGTTCTTAGCTCTTACGATGCACCTTTTTTGTTCGCAGGTTCCAGAGTTCCCGGACGTCGCCTAATCATCACAAGCACTAGGGTACGAGTCACAGCGGTCTCATTACACAGGGTTCACATCCAACAACTCGGCACTTGTTCCTGTTCAAGGCTCATTGCCTTCAGACTTCTTTATCACGAGTCAAGGTAAAGGAACTTTTGCTCAAGTTTCTCGGCCCTGTTGCTGACACCGCCTCGTAACTTGTAATTTGTAGAAGACTTCGAGCCGTCGACCAATAATTTGACACCATACGATGACCAGACGATACCACCTGTGGTCGCCGCCTTTCCTGCCGCCGCGTTAGCCTGGGACGGCGCGTCCATCGCCAAGGCGGTCACGGACGCGTCTAAGAACGTAGGTGGCCTCTTGCTGCTGTGCTCCTCTTTTAAGTGTTTGTGCGGTGGACTCCGTCTTTCCCGTAACGATTACGAAACATGTTCTTAGTTCTTACGATGCACCTTTTTTTGTTCGCAGGTTCCAGAGTTCCCGGACGTCGCCTTATCATCACAAGCACTAGGGTACGAGTCACAGCGGTCTCATTACACAGGGTTCACATCCAACAACTCTGCACTTGTTCCTGCCCAAGGTTCATTGCCTTCAGACTTCTTTATCACGAGTCAAGGTAAACAAAGTTTTGCTCAAGTATCTCGGCCCTGGTGGTGACACCACCTCGTAACTTGTAATTTGCAGAAGACATCGAGCCGTCGACCAATAATTTGGCACCATACGATAGCCAGACGATACCACCTGTGGTCGCCGCCTTTCCTGCCGCCGCGTTAACCTGGGACGGCGCGTCCATCGCCAAGGCGGTCACGGACGCGTCTAAGAACGTACGTGGCCTCTTGCTGCTGTGCTCGCCGTTTAAGTGTTTGTGCGGTGGACTCCGTCTTTCCCGTAACGATTACGAAACATGTTCTTAGTTCTTACGATGCACCTTTTTTGTTCGCAGGTTCCAGCGTTCCCGGACGTCGCCTCATCATCACAAGCACTAGGGTACGAGTCACAGCGGTCTCATTACACAGGGTTCACATCCAACAACTCGGCACTTGTTCCTGTTCAAGGTTCATTGCCTTCAGACTTCTTTATCACGAGTCAAGGTAAAGGAACTTTTGCTCAAGTTTCTCGGCCCTGTTGCTGACACCGCCTCGTAACTTGTAATTTGCAGAAGACTTCGAGCCGTCGACCAATAATTTGACACCATACGATGACCAGACGATACCACCTGTGGTCGCCGCCTTTCCTGCCGCCGCGTTAGCCTGGGACGGCGCGTCCATCGCCAAGGCGGTCACGGACGCGTCTAAGAACGTAGGTGGCCTCTTGCTGCTGTGCTCCCCTTTTAAGTGTTTGTGCGGTGGACTCCGTCTTTCCCGTAACGATTACGAAACATGTTCTTAGTTCTTACGATGCACCTTTTTTTGTTCGCAGGTTCCAGAGTTCCCGGACGTCGCCTCATCATCACAAGCACTAGGATACGAGTCACAGCGGTCTCATTACACAGGGTTCACATCCAACAACTCTGCACTTGTTCCTGCCCAAGGTTCATTGCCTTCAGACTTCTTTATCACGAGTCAAGGTAAACAAAGTTTTCCTCAAGTCTCTAGGCCCTGGTGCTGACACCGCCTCGTAACTTGTAATTTGCAGAAGACATCGAGCCGTCGACCAATAATTTGACACCATACGATGACCAGACGATACCACCTGTGGTCGCCGCCTTTCCTGCCGCCGCGTTATCCGGGGACGGCGAGTCCATCGCCATGGCGGTCACGGACGCGTCTAAGAACGTACGTGGCCTCTTGCTGCTCTGCTCCCCGTTTAAGTGTCTGTGCGGTGGACTCCTTCTTTCCCGTAACGATTACGAAACATGTTCTTAGTTCTTACGATGCACCTTTTTTTTGTTCTCAGGTTCCAGAGTTCCCGGACGTCGCCTCATCAACACAAGCACTAGGGTACGAGTCACAGCGGTCTCATTACACAGGGTTCACATCCAACAACTCTGCACTTGTTCCTGCTCAAGGTTCATTGCCTTCAGACTTCTTTATCACGAGTCAAGGTAAAGGAAGTTTTGCTCAAGTTTCTCGGCCCTGTTGCTGACACCGCCTCGTAACTTGTAATTTGCAGAAGACATCGAGCCGTCGACCAATAATTTGACACCATACGATGACCAGACGATACCACCTGTGGTCGCCGCCTTTCCTGCCGCCGCGTTAACCTGCGACGGCGCGTCCATCGCCAAGGCGGTCACGGACGCGTCTAAGAACGTACGTGGCCTCTTGCTGCTGTGCTCCCCGTTTAAGTGTTTGTGCGGTGTACTCCGTCTTTCCCGTAACGATTACGAAACATGTTCTTAGTTCTTACGATGCACCTTTTTTGTTCGCAGGTTCCAGAGTTCCCGGACGTCGCCTAATCATCACAAGCACTAGGGTACGAGTCACAGCGGTCTCATTACACAGGGTTCACATCCAACAACTCGGCACTTGTTCCTGTTCAAGGCTCATTGCCTTCAGACTTCTTTTTCACGAGTCAAGGTAAAGGAACTTTTGCTCAAGTTTCTCGGCCCTGTTGCTGACACCGCCTCGTAACTTGTAATTTGCAGAAGACTTCGAGCCGTCGACCAATAATTTGACACCATACGATGACCAGACGATACCACCTGTGGTCGCCGCCTTTCCTGCCGCCGCGTTAGCCTGGGACGGCGCGTCCATCGCCAAGGCGGTCACGGACGCGTTTAAGAACATAGGTGGCCTCTTGCTGCTGTGCTCCCCTTTTAAGTGTTTGTGCGGTGGACTCCGTCTTTCCCGTAACGATTACGAAACATGTTCTTAGTTCTTACGATGCACCTTTTTTTGTTCGCAGGTTCCAGAGTTCCCGGACGTCGCCTCATCATCACAAGCACTAGGGTACGAGTCACAGCGGTCTCATTACACAGGGTTCACATCCAACAACTCTGCACTTGTTCCTGCCCAAGGTTCATTGCCTTCAGACTTCTTTATCACGAGTCAAGGTAAACAAAGTTTTCCTCAAGTCTCTAGGCCCTGGTGCTGACACCGCCTCGTAACTTGTAATTTGCAGAAGAGATCGAGCCGTCGACCAATAATTTGACACCATACGATGGCCAGACGATACCACCTATGGTCGCCGCCTTTCCTGCCCCCGCGTTATCCGGCGACGGCACGTCCATCACCATGGCGGTCACGGACGCGTCTGAGAACGTAGGTGGCTTCTTGCTCCTGTGCTCCCCGTTTAAGTGTCTGTGCGGTGGACTCCGTCTTTCGCGTAACGATTACGAAACATGTTCTTAGTTCTTACGATGCACCTTTTTTTGTTCTCAGGTTCCAGAGTTCCCGGACGTCGCCTCATCAACACAAGCACTAGGGTACGAGTCACAGCGGTCTCATTACACAGGGTTCACATCCAACAACTCTGCACTTGTTCCTGCTCAAGGTTCATTGCCTTCAGACTTCTTTATCACGAGTCAAGGTAAAGGAAGTTTTGCTCAAGTTTCTCGGCCCTGTTGCTGACACCGCCTCGTAACTTGTAATTTGCAGAAGACATCGAGCCGTCGACCAATAATTTGACACCATACGATGACCAGACGATACCACCTGTGGTCGCCGCCTTTCCTGCCGCCGCGTTAACCTGCGACGGCGCGTCCATCGCCAAGGCGGTCACGGACGCGTCTAAGAACGTACGTGGCCTCTTGCTGCTGTGCTCCCCGTTTAAGTGTTTGTGCGGTGGACTCCGTCTTTCCCGTAACGATTACGAAACATGTTCTTAGTTCTTACGATGCACCTTTTTTGTTCGCAGGTTCCAGAGTTCCCGGACGTCGCCTAATCATCACAAGCACTAGGGTACGAGTCACAGCGGTCTCATTACACAGGGTTCACATCCAACAACTCGGCACTTGTTCCTGTTCAAGGCTCATTGCCTTCAGACTTCTTTATCACGAGTCAAGGTAAAGGAAGTTTTGCTCAAGTTTCTCGGCCCTGTTGCTGACACCGCCTCGTAACTTGTAATTTGCAGAAGACATCGAGCCGTCGACCAATAATTTGACACCATACGATGACCAGACGATACCACCTGTGGTCGCCGCCTTTCCTGCCGCCGCGTTATCCGGGGACGGCGAGTCCATCGCCATGGCGGTCACGGACGCGTCTAAGAACGTACGTGGCCTCTTGCTGCTCTGCTCCCCGTTTAAGTGTCTGTGCGGTGGACTCCTTCTTTCCCGTAACGATTACGAAACATGTTCTTAGTTCTTACGATGCACCTTTTTTTTGTTCTCAGGTTCCAGAGTTCCCGGACGTCGCCTCATCAACACAAGCACTAGGGTACGAGTCACAGCGGTCTCATTACACAGGGTTCACATCCAACAACTCTGCACTTGTTCCTGCTCAAGGTTCATTGCCTTCAGACTTCTTTATCACGAGTCAAGGTAAAGGAAGTTTTGCTCAAGTTTCTCGGCCCTGTTGCTGACATCGCCTCGTAACTTGTAATTTGCCGAAGACATCGAGCCGTCGACCAATAATTTGACACCATACGATGACCAGACGATACCACCTGTGGTCGCCGCCTTTCCTGCCGCCGCGTTAACCTGGGACGGCGCGTCCATCGCCAAGGCGGTCACGGACGCGTCTAAGAACGTACGTGGCCTCTTGCTGCTGTGCTCCCCGTTTAAATGTTTGTGCGGTGGACTCCGTCTTTCCCGTAACGATTACGAAACATGTTCTTAGTTCTTACGATGCACCTTTTTTGTTCGCAGGTTCCAGAGTTCCCGGACGTCGCCTCATCATCACAAGCACTAGGGTAGGAGTCACAGCGGTCTCATTACACAGAGTTCACATCCAACAACTCTGCACTTGTTCCTGTTCAAGGTTCATTGCCTTCAGACTTCTTTATCACGAGTCAAAGTAAACAAAGTTTTGCTCAAGTATCTCGGCCCTGGTGTTGACACCGCCTCGTAACTTGTAATTTGCAGAAGACATCGAGCCGTCGACCAATAATTTGACACCATACGATGACCAGGTGATACCACCTGTGGTCGCCGCCTTTCCTGCCGCCGCGTTATCCGGCGACGGCACGTCCATCGCCATGGCGGTCACGGACGCGTCTGAGAACGTAGGTGGCTTCTTGCTCCTGTGCTCCCCGTTTAAGTGTCTGTGCGGTGGACTCCGTCTTTCCCGTAACGATTACGAAACATGTTCTTAGTTCTTACGATGCACCTTTTTTTGTTCTCAGGATCCAGAGTTCCCGGACGTCGCCTCATCATCACAAGCTCTAGGGTACGAGTCACAGCAGTGTCATTACACAGGGTTCACATCCAACAACTCTGCACTTCTTCCTGTTCAAGGTTCATTCCTTCAGACTTCTTTATCACGAGTCAAGGTAAACAAAGTTTTGCTCAAGTTTCTCGGCCCTGGTGCTGACAAGGCCTCGTTACTTGTAATTTGCAGAAGCCATCGAGCCGTCGACCAATAATTTAACACCATACGGTGACCAGACGATGCCACCTGTGGTCGCCGACTTTCCTGCCGCCGCGTTATCCGGGGACGGCGAGTCCATCGCCATGGCGGTCACGGACGCGTCTGAGAACGTAGGCGGCCTCTAGCACCTTTGTTCCCCGTTTAAGTGTCTGTGCGGTGGACTCCGTCTTTCCCGTAACGATTACGAAACATGTTCTTAGCTCTTACGATGCACCTTTTTTGTTCGCAGGTTCCAGAGTTCCCGGACGTCGCCTAATCATCACAAGCACTAGGGTACGAGTCACAGCGGTCTCATTACACAGGGATCACATCCAACAACTCTGCACTTGTTCCTGCCCAAGGTTCATTGCCTTCAGACTTCTTTATCACGAGTCAAGGTAAACAGTTTTGCTCAAGTATCTCGGCCCTGGTGCTGACACCACCTCGTAACTTGTAATTTGCAGAAGACATCGAGCCGTCGACCAATAATTTGACACCATACGATAGCCAGACGATACCACCTGTGGTCGCCGCCTTTCCTGCCGCCGCGTTAACCTGGGACGGCGCGTCCATCGCCAAGGCGGTCACGGACGCGTCTAAGAACGTACGTGGCCTCTTGCTGCTGTGCTCGCCGTTTAAGTGTTTGTGCGGTGGACTCCGTCTTTCCCGTAACGATTACGAAACATGTTCTTAGTTCTTACGATGCACCTTTTTTGTTCGCAGGTTCCAGCGTTCCCGGACGTCGCCTCATCATCACAAGCACTAGGGTACGAGTCACAGCGGTCTCATTACACAGGGTTCACATCCAACAACTCGGCACTTGTTCCTGTTCAAGGTTCATTGCCTTCAGACTTCTTTATCACGAGTCAAGGTAAAGGAACTTTTGCTCAAGTTTCTCGGCCCTGTTGCTGACACCGCCTCGTAACTTGTAATTTGCAGAAGACTTCGAGCCGTCGACCAATAATTTGACACCATACGATGACCAGACGATACCACCTGTGGCCGCCGCCTTTCCTGCCGCCGCGTTAGCCTGGGACGGCGCGTCCATCGCCAAGGCGGTCACGGACGCGTCTAAGAACGTAGGTGGCCTCTTGCTGCTGTGCTCCCCTTTTAAGTGTTTGTGCGGTGGACTCCGTCTTTCCCGTAACGATTACGAAACATGTTCTTAGTTCTTACGATGCACCTTTTTTTGTTCGCAGGTTCCAGAGTTCCCGGACGTCGCCTCATCATCACAAGCACTAGGGTACGAGTCACAGCGGTCTCATTACACAGGGTTCACATCCAACAACTCTGCACTTGTTCCTGCCCAAGGTTCATTGCCTTCAGACTTCTTTATCACGAGTCAAGGTAAACAAAGTTTTCCTCAAGTCTCTAGGCCCTGGTGCTGACACCGCCTCGTAACTTGTAATTTGCAGAAGACATCGAGCCGTCGACCAATAATTTGACACCATACGATGACCAGACGATACCACCTGTGGTCGCCGCCTTTCCTGCCGCCGCGTTATCCGGGGACGGCGAGTCCATCGCCATGGCGGTCACGGACGCGTCTAAGAACGTACGTGGCCTCTTGCTGCTCTGCTCCCCGTTTAAGTGTCTGTGCGGTGGACTCCTTCTTTCCCGTAACGATTACGAAACATGTTCTTAGTTCTTACGATGCACCTTTTTTTTGTTCTCAGGTTCCAGAGTTCCCGGACGTCGCCTCATCAACACAAGCACTAGGGTACGAGTCACAGCGGTCTCATTACACAGGGTTCACATCCAACAACTCTGCACTTGTTCCTGCTCAAGGTTCATTGCCTTCAGACTTCTTTATCACGAGTCAAGGTAAAGGAAGTTTTGCTCAAGTTTCTCGGCCCTGTTGCTGACACCGCCTCGTAACTTGTAATTTGCAGAAGACATCGAGCCGTCGACCAATAATTTGACACCATACGATGACCAGACGATACCACCTGTGGTCGCCGCCTTTCCTGCCGCCGCGTTAACCTGCGACGGCGCGTCCATCGCCAAGGCGGTCACGGACGCGTCTAAGAACGTACGTGGCCTCTTGCTGCTGTGCTCCCCGTTTAAGTGTTTGTGCGGTGTACTCCGTCTTTCCCGTAACGATTACGAAACATGTTCTTAGTTCTTACGATGCACCTTTTTTGTTCGCAGGTTCCAGAGTTCCCGGACGTCGCCTAATCATCACAAGCACTAGGGTACGAGTCACAGCGGTCTCATTACACAGGGTTCACATCCAACAACTCGGCACTTGTTCCTGTTCAAGGCTCATTGCCTTCAGACTTCTTTTTCACGAGTCAAGGTAAAGGAACTTTTGCTCAAGTTTCTCGGCCCTGTTGCTGACACCGCCTCGTAACTTGTAATTTGCAGAAGACTTCGAGCCGTCGACCAATAATTTGACACCATACGATGACCAGACGATACCACCTGTGGTCGCCGCCTTTCCTGCCGCCGCGTTAGCCTGGGACGGCGCGTCCATCGCCAAGGCGGTCACGGACGCGTTTAAGAACATAGGTGGCCTCTTGCTGCTGTGCTCCCCTTTTAAGTGTTTGTGCGGTGGACTCCGTCTTTCCCGTAACGATTACGAAACATGTTCTTAGTTCTTACAATGCACCTTTTTTTGTTCGCAGGTTCCAGAGTTCCCGGACGTCGCCTCATCATCACAAGCACTAGGGTACGAGTCACAGCGGTCTCATTACACAGGGTTCACATCCAACAACTCTGCACTTGTTCCTGCCCAAGGTTCATTGCCTTCAGACTTCTTTATCACGAGTCAAGGTAAACAAAGTTTTCCTCAAGTCTCTAGGCCCTGGTGCTGACACCGCCTCGTAACTTGTAATTTGCAGAAGAGATCGAGCCGTCGACCAATAATTTGACACCATACGATGGCCAGACGATACCACCTATGGTCGCCGCCTTTCCTGCCCCCGCGTTATCCGGCGACGGCACGTCCATCACCATGGCGGTCACGGACGCATCTGAGAACGTAGGTGGCTTCTTGCTCCTGTGCTCCCCGTTTAAGTGTCTGTGCGGTGGACTCCGTCTTTCGCGTAACGATTACGAAACATGTTCTTAGTTCTTACGATGCACCTTTTTTTGTTCTCAGGTTCCAGAGTTCCCGGACGTCGCCTCATCAACACAAGCACTAGGGTACGAGTCACAGCGGTCTCATTACACAGGGTTCACATCCAACAACTCTGCACTTGTTCCTGCTCAAGGTTCATTGCCTTCAGACTTCTTTATCACGAGTCAAGGTAAAGGAAGTTTTGCTCAAGTTTCTCGGCCCTGTTGCTGACACCGCCTCGTAACTTGTAATTTGCAGAAGACATCGAGCCGTCGACCAATAATTTGACACCATACGATGACCAGACGATACCACCTGTGGTCGCCGCCTTTCCTGCCGCCGCGTTAACCTGCGACGGCGCGTCCATCGCCAAGGCGGTCACGGACGCGTCTAAGAACGTACGTGGCCTCTTGCTGCTGTGCTCCCCGTTTAAGTGTTTGTGCGGTGGACTCCGTCTTTCCCGTAACGATTACGAAACATGTTCTTAGTTCTTACGATGCACCTTTTTTGTTCGCAGGTTCCAGAGTTCCCGGACGTCGCCTAATCATCACAAGCACTAGGGTACGAGTCACAGCGGTCTCATTACACAGGGTTCACATCCAACAACTCGGCACTTGTTCCTGTTCAAGGCTCATTGCCTTCAGACTTCTTTATCACGAGTCAAGGTAAAGGAAGTTTTGCTCAAGTTTCTCGGCCCTGTTGCTGACACCGCCTCGTAACTTGTAATTTGCAGAAGACATCGAGCCGTCGACCAATAATTTGACACCATACGATGACCAGACGATACCACCTGTGGTCGCCGCCTTTCCTGCCGCCGCGTTATCCGGGGACGGCGAGTCCATCGCCATGGCGGTCACGGACGCGTCTAAGAACGTACGTGGCCTCTTGCTGCTCTGCTCCCCGTTTAAGTGTCTGTGCGGTGGACTCGTTCTTTCCCGTAACGATTACGAAACATGTTCTTAGTTCTTACGATGCACCTTTTTTTTGTTCTCAGGTTCCAGAGTTCCCGGACGTCGCCTCATCAACACAAGCACTAGGGTACGAGTCACAGCGGTCTCATTACACAGGGTTCACATCCAACAACTCTGCACTTGTTCCTGCTCAAGGTTCATTGCCTTCAGACTTCTTTATCACGAGTCAAGGTAAAGGAAGTTTTGCTCAAGTTTCTCGGCCCTGTTGCTGACACCGCCTCGTAACTTGTAATTTGCAGAAGACATCGAGCCGTCGACCAATAATTTGACACCATACGATGACCAGACGATACCACCTGTGGTCGCCGCCTTTCCTGCCGCCGCGTTAACCTGCGACGGCGCGTCCATCGCCAAGGCGGTCACGGACGCGTCTAAGAACGTACGTGGCCTCTTGCTGCTGTGCTCCCCGTTTAAGTGTTTGTGCGGTGGACTCCGTCTTTCCCGTAACGATTACGAAACATGTTCTTAGTTCTTACGATGCACCTTTTTTGTTCGCAGGTTCCAGAGTTCCCGGACGTCGCCTAATCATCACAAGCACTAGGGTACGAGTCACAGCGGTCTCATTACACAGGGTTCACATCCAACAACTCGGCACTTGTTCCTGTTCAAGGCTCACTGCCTTCAGACTTCTTTTTCACGAGTCAAGGTAAAGGAACTTTTGCTCAAGTTTCTCGGCCCTGTTGCTGACACCGCCTCGTAACTTGTAATTTGCAGAAGACTTCGAGCCGTCGACCAATAATTTGACACCATACGATGACCAGACGATACCACCTGTGGTCGCCGCCTTTCCTGCCGCCGCGTTAGCCTAGGACGGCGCGTCCATCGCCAAGGCGGTCACGGACGCGTTTAAGAACGTAGGTGGCCTCTTGCTGCTGTGCTCCCCTTTTAAGTGTTTGTGCGGTGGACTCCGTCTTTCCCGTAACGATTACGAAACATGTTCTTAGTTCTTACGATGCACCTTTTTTTGTTCTCAGGATCCAGAGTTCCCGGACGTCGCCTCATCATCACAAGCTCTAGGGTACGAGTCACAGCAGTGTCGTTACACAGGGTTCACATCCAACAACTCTGCACTTGTTCCTGTTCAAGGTTCATTCCTTCAGACTTCTTTATCACGAGTCAAGGTAAACAAAGTTTTGCTCAAGTTTCTCGGCCCTGGTGCTGACAAGGCCTCGTTACTTGTAATTTGCAGAAGCCATCGAGCCGTCGACCAATAATTTAACACCATACGGTGACCAGACGATGCCACCTGTGGTCGCCGACTTTCCTGCCGCCGCGTTATCCGGCGACGCCACGTCCATCGCCATGGCGGTCACGGACGCGTCTGAGAACGTAGGTGGCCTCTTGCTCCTGTGCTCCCCGTTTAAGTGTCTGTGCTGTGGACTCCGTCTTTCCCGTAACGATTACGAAACATGTTCTTAGTTCTTACGATGCACCTTTTTTTTGTTCTCAGGTTCCAGAGTTCCCGGACGTCGCCTCATCAACACAAGCACTAGGGTACGAGTCACAGCGGTCTCATTACACAGGGTTCACATCCAACAACTCTGCACTTGTTCCTGCTCAAGGTTCATTGCCTTCAGACTTCTTTATCACGAGTCAAGGTAAACAAAGTTTTGTTCAAGTTTCTCGGCCCTGTTGCTGACACCGCCTCGTAACTTGTAATTTGCAGAAGACATCGAGCCGTCGGCCAATAATTTGATACCATACGATGGCCAGACGATACCACCTGTGGTCGCCGCCTTTCCTGCCGCCGCGTTATCCGGGGACGGCGAGTCCATCGCCATGGCGGTCACGGACGCGTCTGAGAACGTAGGCGGCCTCTAGCACCTTTGTTCCCCGTTTAAGTGTCTGTGCGGTGGACTCCGTCTTTCCCGTAACGATTACGAAACATGTTCTTAGCTCTTACGATGCACCTTTTTTGTTCGCAGGTTCCAGAGTTCCCGGACGTCGCCTAATCATCACAAGCACTAGGGTACGAGTCACAGCGGTCTCATTACACAGGGTTCACATCCAACAACTCGGCACTTGTTCCTGTTCAAGGCTCATTGCCTTCAGACTTCTTTATCACGAGTCAAGGTAAAGGAACTTTTGCTCAAGTTTCTCGGCCCTGTTGCTGACACCGCCTCGTAACTTGTAATTTGTAGAAGACTTCGAGCCGTCGACCAATAATTTGACACCATACGATGACCAGACGATACCACCTGTGGTCGCCGCCTTTCCTGCCGCCGCGTTAGCCTTGGACGGCGCGTCCATCGCCAAGGCGGTCACGGACGCGTCTAAGAACGTAGGTGGCCTCTTGCTGCTGTGCTCCCCTTTTAAGTGTTTGTGCGGTGGACTCCGTCTTTCCCGTAACGATTACGAAACATGTTCTTAGTTTTTACGATGCACCTTTTTTTGTTCGCATTTTCCAGAGTTCCCGGACGTCGCCTCATCATCACAAGCACTAGGGTACGAGTCACAGCGGTCACATTACACAGGGTTCACATCCAACAACTCTGCACTTGTTCCTGCCCAAGGTTCATTGCCTTCAGACTTCTTTATCACGAGTCAAGGTAAACAAAGTTTTGCTCAAGTATCTCGGCCCTGGTGCTGACACCACCTCGTAACTTGTAATTTGCAGAAGACATCGAGCCGTCGACCAATAATTTGACACCATACGATAGCCAGACGATACCACCTGTGGTCGCCGCCTTTCCTGCCGCCGCGTTAACCTGGGACGGCGCGTCCATCGCCAAGGCGGTCACGGACGCGTCTAAGAACGTACGTGGCCTCTTGCTGCTGTGCTCGCCGTTTAAGTGTTTGTGCGGTGGACTCCGTCTTTCCCGTAACGATTACGAAACATGTTCTTAGTTCTTACGATGCACCTTTTTTGTTCGCAGGTTCCAGCGTTCCCGGACGTCGCCTCATCATCACAAGCACTAGGGTACGAGTCACAGCGGTCTCATTACACAGGGTTCACATCCAACAACTCGGCACTTGTTCCTGTTCAAGGTTCATTGCCTTCAGACTTCTTTATCACGAGTCAAGGTAAAGGAACTTTTGCTCAAGTTTCTCGGTCCTGTTGCTGACACCGCCTCGTAACTTGTAATTTGCAGAAGACTTCGAGCCGTCGACCAATAATTTGACACCATACGATGACCAGACGATACCACCTGTGGTCGCCGCCTTTCCTGCCGCCGCGTTAGCCTGGGACGGCGCGTCCATCGCCAAGGCGGTCACGGACGCGTCTAAGAACGTAGGTGGCCTCTTGCTGCTGTGCTCCCCTTTTAAGTGTTTGTGCGGTGGACTCCGTCTTTCCCGTAACGATTACGAAACATGTTCTTAGTTCTTACGATGCACCTTTTTTTGTTCGCAGGTTCCAGAGTTCCCGGACGTCGCCTCATCATCACAAGCACTAGGGTACGAGTCACAGCGGTCTCATTACACAGGGTTCACATCCAACAACTCTGCACTTGTTCCTGCCCAAGGTTCATTGCCTTCAGGCTTCTTTATCACGAGTCAAGGTAAACAAAGTTTTCCTCAAGTCTCTAGGCCCTGGTGCTGACACCGCCTCGTAACTTGTAATTTGCAGAAGACATCGAGCCGTCGACCAATAATTTGACACCATACGATGACCAGACGATACCACCTGTGGTCGCCGCCTTTCCTGCCGCCGCGTTATCCGGGGACGGCGAGTCCATCGCCATGGCGGTCACGGACGCGTCTAAGAACGTACGTGGCCTCTTGCTGCTCTGCTCCCCGTTTAAGTGTCTGTGCGGTGGACTCCTTCTTTCCCGTAACGATTACGAAACATGTTCTTAGTTCTTACGATGCACCTTTTTTTTTGTTCTCAGGTTCCAGAGTTCCCGGACGTCGCCTCATCAACACAAGCACTAGGGTACGAGTCACAGCGGTCTCATTACACAGGGTTCACATCTAACAACTCTGCACTTGTTCCTGCTCAAGGTTCATTGCCTTCAGACTTCTTTATCACGAGTCAAGGTAAAGGAAGTTTTGCTCAAGTTTCTCGGCCCTGTTGCTGACACCGCCTCGTAACTTGTAATTTGCAGAAGACATCGAGCCGTCGACCAATAATTTGACACCATACGATGACCAGACGATACCACCTGTGGTCGCCGCCTTTCCTGCCGCCGCGTTAACCTGCGACGGCGCGTCCATCGCCAAGGCGGTCACGGACGCGTCTAAGAACGTACGTGGCCTCTTGCTGCTGTGCTCCCCGTTTAAGTGTTTGTGCTGTGGACTCCGTCTTTCCCGTAACGATTACGAAACATGTTCTTAGTTCTTACGATGCACCTTTTTGTTCGCAGGTTCCAGAGTTCCCGGACGTCGCCTAATCATCACAAGCACTAGGGTACGAGTCACAGCGGTCTCATTACACAGGGTTCACATCCAACAACTCGGCACTTGTTCCTGTTCAAGGCTCATTGCCTTCAGACTTCTTTTTCACGAGTCAAGGTAAAGGAACTTTTGCTCAAGTTTCTCGGCCCTGTTGCTGACACCGCCTCGTAACTTGTAATTTGCAGAAGACTTCGAGCCGTCGACCAATAATTTGACACCATACGATGACCAGACGATACCACCTGTGGTCGCCGCCTTTCCTGCCGCCGCGTTAGCCTGGGACGGCGCGTCCATCGCCAAGGCGGTCACGGACGCGTTTAAGAACGTAGGTGGCCTCTTGCTGCTGTGCTCCCCTTTTAAGTGTTTGTGCGGTGGACTCCGTCTTTCCCGTAACGATTACGAAACATGTTCTTAGTTCTTACGATGCACCTTTTTTTGTTCGCAGGTTCCAGAGTTCCCGGACGTCGCCTCATCATCACAAGCACTAGGGTACGAGTCACAGCGGTCTCATTACACAGGGTTCACATCCAACAACTCTGCACTTGTTCCTGCCCAAGGTTCATTGCCTTCAGACTTCTTTATCACGAGTCAAGGTAAACAAAGTTTTCCTCAAGTCTCTAGGCCCTGGTGCTGACACCGCCTCGTGACTTGTAATTTGCAGAAGAGATCGAGCCGTCGACCAATAATTTGACACCATACGATGGCCAGACGATACCACCTATGGTCGCCGCCTTTCCTGCCCCCGCGTTATCCGGCGACGGCACGTCCATCACCATGGCGGTCACGGACGCGTCTGAGAACGTAGGTGGCTTCTTGCTCCTGTGCTCCCCGTTTAAGTGTCTGTGCGGTGGACTCCGTCTTTCGCGTAACGATTACGAAACATGTTCTTAGTTCTTACGATGCACCTTTTTTTGTTCTCAGGTTCCAGAGTTCCCGGACGTCGCCTCATCAACACAAGCACTAGGGTACGAGTCACAGCGGTCTCATTACACAGGGTTCACATCTAACAACTCTGCACTTGTTCCTGCTCAAGGTTCATTGCCTTCAGACTTCTTTATCACGAGTCAAGGTAAAGGAAGTTTTGCTCAAGTTTCTCGGCCCTGTTGCTGACACCGCCTCGTAACTTGTAATTTGCAGAAGACATCGAGCCGTCGACCAATAATTTGACACCATACGATGACCAGACGATACCACCTGTGGTCGCCGCCTTTCCTGCCGCCGCGTTAACCTGCGACGGCGCGTCCATCGCCAAGGCGGTCACGGACGCGTCTAAGAACGTACGTGGCCTCTTGCTGCTGTGCTCCCCGTTTAAGTGTTTGTGCGGTGGACTCCGTCTTTCCCGTAACGATTACGAAACATGTTCTTAGTTCTTACGATGCACCTTTTTGTTCGCAGGTTCCAGAGTTCCCGGACGTCGCCTAATCATCACAAGCACTAGGGTACGAGTCACAGCGGTCTCATTACACAGGGTTCACATCCAACAACTCGGCACTTGTTCCTGTTCAAGGCTCATTGCCTTCAGACTTCTTTTTCACGAGTCAAGGTAAAGGAACTTTTGCTCAAGTTTCTCGGCCCTGTTGCTGACACCGCCTCGTAACTTGTAATTTGCAGAAGACTTCGAGCCGTCGACCAATAATTTGACACCATACGATGACCAGACGATACCACCTGTGGTCGCCGCCTTTCCTGCCGCCGCGTTAGCCTGGGACGGCGCGTCCATCGCCAAGGCGGTCACGGACGCGTTTAAGAACGTAGGTGGCCTCTTGCTGCTGTGCTCCCCTTTTAAGTGTTTGTGCGGTGGACTCCGTCTTTCCCGTAACGATTACGAAACATGTTCTTAGTTCTTACGATGCACCTTTTTTTGTTCGCAGGTTCCAGAGTTCCCGGACGTCGCCTCATCATCACAAGCACTAGGGTACGAGTCACAGCGGTCTCATTACACAGGGTTCACATCCAACAACTCTGCACTTGTTCCTGCCCAAGGTTCATTGCCTTCAGACTTCTTTATCACGAGTCAAGGTAAACAAAGTTTTCCTCAAGTCTCTAGGCCCTGGTGCTGACACCGCCTCGTAACTTGTAATTTGCAGAAGAGATCGAGCCGTCGACCAATAATTTGACACCATACGATGGCCAGACGATACCACCTATGGTCGCCGCCTTTCCTGCCCCCGCGTTATCCGGCGACGGCACGTCCATCACCATGGCGGTCACGGACGCGTCTGAGAACGTAGGTGGCTTCTTGCTCCTGTGCTCCCCGTTTAAGTGTCTGTGCGGTGGACTCCGTCTTTCGCGTAACGATTACGAAACATGTTCTTAGTTCTTACGATGCACCTTTTTTTGTTCTCAGGTTCCAGAGTTCCCGGACGTCGCCTCATCAACACAAGCACTAGGGTACGAGTCACAGTGGTCTCATTACACAGGGTTCACATCCAACAACTCTGCACTTGTTCCTGCTCAAGGTTCATTGCCTTCAGACTTCTTTATCACGAGTCAAGGTAAAGGAAGTTTTGCTCAAGTATCTCGGCCCTGATGCTGACACCACCTCGTAACTTGTAATTTGCAGAAGACATCGAGCCGTCGACCAATAATTTGACACCATACGATAGCCAGACGATACCACCTGTGGTCGCCGCCATTCCTGCCGCCGCGTTAACCTGCGACGGCGCGTCCATCGCCAAGGCGGTCACGGACGCGTCTAAGAACGTACGTGGCCTCTTGCTGCTGTGCTCCCCGTTTAAGTGTTTGTGCGGTGGACTCCGTCTTTCCCGTAACGATTACGAAACATGTTCTTAGTTCTTACGATGCACCTTTTTTGTTCGCAGGTTCCAGAGTTCCCGGACGTCGCCTAATCATCACAAGCACTAGGGTACGAGTCACAGCGGTCTCATTACACAGGGTTCACATCCAACAACTCGGCACTTGTTCCTGTTCAAGGCTCATTGCCTTCAGACTTCTTTATCACGAGTCAAGGTAAAGGAAGTTTTGCTCAAGTTTCTCGGCCCTGTTGCTGACACCGCCTCGTAACTTGTAATTTGCAGAAGACATCGAGCCGTCGACCAATAATTTGACACCATACGATGACCAGACGATACCACCTGTGGTCGCCGCCTTTCCTGCCGCCGCGTTATCCGGGGACGGCGAGTCCATCGCCATGGCGGTCACGGACGCGTCTAAGAACGTACGTGGCCTCTTGCTGCTCTGCTCCCCGTTTAAGTGTCTGTGCGGTGGACTCCTTCTTTCCCGTAACGATTACGAAACATGTTCTTAGTTCTTACGATGCACCTTTTTTTTGTTCTCAGGTTCCAGAGTTCCCGGACGTCGCCTCATCAACACAAGCACTAGGGTACGAGTCACAGCGGTCTCATTACACAGGGTTCACATCCAACAACTCTGCACTTGTTCCTGCTCAAGGTTCATTGCCTTCAGACTTCTTTATCACGAGTCAAGGTAAAGGAAGTTTTGCTCAAGTTTCTCGGCCCTGTTGCTGACACCGCCTCGTAACTTGTAATTTGCAGAAGACATCGAGCCGTCGACCAATAATTTGACACCATACGATGACCAGACGATACCACCTCTGGTCGCCGCCTTTCCTGCCGCCGCGTTAACCTGCGACGGCGCGTCCATCGCCAAGGCGGTCACGGACGCGTCTAAGAACGTACGTGGCCTCTTGCTGCTGTGCTCCCCGTTTAAGTGTTTGTGCGGTGGACTCCGTCTTTCCCGTAACGATTACGAAACATGTTCTTAGTTCTTACGATGCACCTTTTTTGTTCGCAGGTTCCAGAGTTCCCGGACGTCGCCTAATCATCACAAGCACTAGGGTACGAGTCACAGCGGTCTCATTACACAGGGTTCACATCCAACAACTCGGCACTTGTTCCTGTTCAAGGCTCATTGCCTTCGGACTTCTTTTTCACGAGTCAAGGTAAAGGAACTTTTGCTCAAGTTTCTCGGCCCTGTTGCTGACACCGCCTCGTAACTTGTAATTTGCAGAAGACTTCGAGCCGTCGACCAATAATTTGACACCATACGATGACCAGACGATACCACCTGTGGTCGCCGCCTTTCCTGCCGCCGCGTTAGCCTGGGACGGCGCGTCCATCGCCAAGGCGGTCACGGACGCGTTTAAGAACATAGGTGGCCTCTTGCTGCTGTGCTCCCCTTTTAAGTGTTTGTGCGGTGGACTCCGTCTTTCCCGTAACGATTACGAAACATGTTCTTAGTTCTTACGATGCACCTTTTTTTGTTCGCAGGTTCCAGAGTTCCCGGACGTCGCCTCATCATCACAAGCACTAGGGTACGAGTCACAGCGGTCTCATTACACAGGGTTCACATCCAACAACTCTGCACTTGTTCCTGCCCAAGGTTCATTGCCTTCAGACTTCTTTATCACGAGTCAAGGTAAACAAAGTTTTCCTCAAGTCTCTAGGCCCTGGTGCTGACACCGCCTCGTAACTTGTAATTTGCAGAAGAGATCGAGCCGTCGACCAATAATTTGACACCATACGATGGCCAGACGATACCACCTATGGTCGCCGCCTTTCCTGCCCCCGCGTTATCCGGCGACGGCACGTCCATCACCATGGCGGTCACGGACGCGTCTGAGAACGTAGGTGGCTTCTTGCTCCTGTGCTCCCCGTTTAAGTGTCTGTGCGGTGGACTCCGTCTTTCGCGTAACGATTACGAAACCTGTTCTTAGTTCTTACGATGCACCTTTTTTTGTTCTCAGGTTCCAGAGTTCCCGGACGTCGCCTCATCAACACAAGCACTAGGGTACGAGTCACAGCGGTCTCATTACACAGGGTTCACATCCAACAACTCTGCACTTGTTCCTGCTCAAGGTTCATTGCCTTCAGACTTCTTTATCACGAGTCAAGGTAAAGGAAGTTTTGCTCAAGTTTCTCGGCCCTGTTGCTGACACCGCCTCGTAACTTGTAATTTGCAGAAGACATCGAGCCGTCGACCAATAATTTGACACCATACGATGACCAGACGATACCACCTGTGGTCGCCGCCTTTCCTGCCGCCGCGTTAACCTGCGACGGCGCGTCCATCGCCAAGGCGGTCACGGACGCGTCTAAGAACGTACGTGGCCTCTTGCTGCTGTGCTCCCCGTTTAAGTGTTTGTGCGGTGGACTCCGTCTTTCCCGTAACGATTACGAAACATGTTCTTAGTTCTTACGATGCACCTTTTTTGTTCGCAGGTTCCAGAGTTCCCGGACGTCGCCTAATCATCACAAGCACTAGGGTACGAGTCACAGCGGTCTCATTACACAGGGTTCACATCCAACAACTCGGCACTTGTTCCTGTTCAAGGCTCATTGCCTTCAGACTTCTTTATCACGAGTCAAGGTAAAGGAAGTTTTGCTCAAGTTTCTCGGCCCTGTTGCTGACACCGCCTCGTAACTTGTAATTTGCAGAAGACATCGAGCCGTCGACCAATAATTTGACACCATACGATGACCAGACGATACCACCTGTGGTCGCCGCCTTTCCTGCCGCCGCGTTATCCGGGGACGGCGAGTCCATCGCCATGGCGGTCACGGACGCGTCTAAGAACGTACGTGGCCTCTTGCTGCTCTGCTCCCCGTTTAAGTGTCTGTGCGGTGGACTCCTTCTTTCCCGTAACGATTACGAAACATGTTCTTAGTTCTTACGATGCACCTTTTTTTTGTTCTCAGGTTCCAGAGTTCCCGGACGTCGCCTCATCAACACAAGCACTAGGGTACGAGTCACAGCGGTCTCATTACACAGGGTTCACATCCAACAACTCTGCACTTGTTCCTGCTCAAGGTTCATTGCCTTCAGACTTCTTTATCACGAGTCAAGGTAAAGGAAGTTTTGCTCAAGTTTCTCGGCCCTGTTGCTGACATCGCCTCGTAACTTGTAATTTGCCGAAGACATCGAGCCGTCGACCAATAATTTGACACCATACGATGACCAGACGATACCACCTGTGGTCGCCGCCTTTCCTGCCGCCGCGTTAACCTGGGACGGCGCGTCCATCGCCAAGGCGGTCACGGACGCGTCTAAGAACGTACGTGGCCTCTTGCTGCTGTGCTCCCCGTTTAAATGTTTGTGCGGTGGACTCCGTCTTTCCCGTAACGATTACGAAACATGTTCTTAGTTCTTACGATGCACCTTTTTTGTTCGCAGGTTCCAGAGTTCCCGGACGTCGCCTCATCATCACAAGCACTAGGGTAGGAGTCACAGCGGTCTCATTACACAGAGTTCACATCCAACAACTCTGCACTTGTTCCTGTTCAAGGTTCATTGCCTTCAGACTTCTTTATCACGAGTCAAAGTAAACAAAGTTTTGCTAAAGTATCTCGGCCCTGGTGTTGACACCGCCTCGTAACTTGTAATTTGCAGAAGACATCGAGCCGTCGACCAATAATTTGACACCATACGATGACCAGGTGATACCACCTGTGGTCGCCGCCTTTCCTGCCGCCGCGTTATCCGGCGACGGCACGTCCATCGCCATGGCGGTCACGGACGCGTCTGAGAACGTAGGTGGCTTCTTGCTCCTGTGCTCCCCGTTTAAGTGTCTGTGCGGTGGACTCCGTCTTTCCCGTAACGATTACGAAACATGTTCTTAGTTCTTACGATGCACCTTTTTTTGTTCTCAGGATCCAGAGTTCCCGGACGTCGCCTCATCATCACAAGCTCTAGGGTACGAGTCACAGCAGTGTCATTACACAGGGTTCACATCCAACAACTCTGCACTTCTTCCTGTTCAAGGTTCATTCCTTCAGACTTCTTTATCACGAGTCAAGGTAAACAAAGTTTTGCTCAAGTTTCTCGGCCCTGGTGCTGACAAGGCCTCGTTACTTGTAATTTGCAGAAGCCATCGAGCCGTCGACCAATAATTTAACACCATACGGTGACCAGACGATGCCACCTGTGGTCGCCGACTTTCCTGCCGCCGCGTTATCCGGCGACGCCACGTCCATCGCCATGGCGGTCACGGACGCGTCTGAGAACGTAGGTGGCCTCTTGCTCCTGTGCTCCCCGTTTAAGTGTCTGTGCGGTGGACTCCGTCTTTCCCGTAACGATTACGAAACATGTTCTTAGTTCTTACGATGCACCTTTTTTTTGTTCTCAGGTTCCAGAGTTCCCGGACATCGCCTCATCAACACAAGCACTAGGGTACGAGTCACAGCGGTCTCATTACACAGGGTTCACATCCAACAACTCTGCACTTGTTCCTGCTCAAGGTTCATTGCCTTCAGACTTCTTTATCACGAGTCAAGGTAAACAAAGTTTTGTTCAAGTTTCTCGGCCCTGTTGCTGACACCGCCTCGTAACTTGTAATTTGCAGAAGACATCGAGCCGTCGGCCAATAATTTGATACCATACGATGGCCAGACGATACCACCTGTGGTCGCCGCCTTTCCTGCCGCCGCGTTATCCGGGGACGGCGAGTCCATCGCCATGGCGGTCACGGACGCGTCTGAGAACGTAGGCGGCCTCTAGCACCTTTGTTCCCCGTTTAAGTGTCTGTGCGGTGGACTCCGTCTTTCCCGTAACGATTACGAAACATGTTCTTAGCTCTTAGGATGCACCTTTTTTGTTCGCAGGTTCCAGAGTTCCCGGACGTCGCCTAATCATCACAAGCACTAGGGTACGAGTCACAGCGGTCTCATTACACAGGGTTCACATCCAACAACTCGGCACTTGTTCCTGTTCAAGGCTCATTGCCTTCAGACTTCTTTATCACGAGTCAAGGTAAAGGAACTTTTGCTCAAGTTTCTCGGCCCTGTTGCTGACACCGCCTCGTAACTTGTAATTTGTAGAAGACTTCGAGCCGTCGACCAATAATTTGACACCATACGATGACCAGACGATACCACCTGTGGTCGCCGCTTTTCCTGCCGCCGCGTTAGCCTGGGACGGCGCGTCCATCGCCAAGGCGGTCACGGACGCGTCTAAGAACGTAGGTGGCCTCTTGCTGCTGTGCTCCTCTTTTAAGTGTTTGTGCGGTGGACTCCGTCTTTCCCGTAACGATTACGAAACATGTTCTTAGTTCTTACGATGCACCTTTTTTTGTTCGCAGGTTCCAGAGTTCCCGGACGTCGCCTCATCATCACAAGCACTAGGGTACGAGTCACAGCGGTCTCATTACACAGGGTTCACATCCAACAACTCTGCACTTGTTCCTGCCCAAGGTTCATTGCCTTCAGACTTCTTTATCACGAGTCAAGGTAAACAAAGTTTTGCTCAAGTATCTCGGCCCTGGTGCTGACACCACCTCGTAACTTGTAATTTGCAGAAGACATCGAGCCGTCGACCAATAATTTGACACCATACGATAGCCAGACGATACCACCTGTGGTCGCCGCCTTTCCTGCCGCCGCGTTAACCTGGGACGGCGCGTCCATCGCCAAGGCGGTCACGGACGCGTCTAAGAACGTACGTGGCCTCTTGCTGCTGTGCTCGCCGTTTAAGTGTTTGTGCGGTGGACTCCGTCTTTCCCGTAACGATTACGAAACATGTTCTTAGTTCTTACGATGCACCTTTTTTGTTCGCAGGTTCCAGCGTTCCCGGACGTCGCCTCATCATCACAAGCACTAGGGTACGAGTCACAGCGGTCTCATTACACAGGGTTCACATCCAACAACTCGGCACTTGTTCCTGTTCAAGGTTCATTGCCTTCAGACTTCTTTATCACGAGTCAAGGTAAAGGAACTTTTGCTCAAGTTTCTCGGCCCTGTTGCTGACACCGCCTCGTAACTTGTAATTTGCAGAAGACTTCGAGCCGTCGACCAATAATTTGACACCATACGATGACCAGACGATACCACCTGTGGTCGCCGCCTTTCCTGCCGCCGCGTTAGCCTGGGACGGCGCGTCCATCGCCAAGGCGGTCACGGACGCGTCTAAGAACGTAGGTGGCCTCTTGCTGCTGTGCTCCCCTTTTAAGTGTTTGTGCGGTGGACTCCGTCTTTCCCGTAACGATTACGAAACATGTTCTTAGTTCTTACGATGCACCTTTTTTTGTTCGCAGGTTCCAGAGTTCCCGGACGTCGCCTCATCATCACAAGCACTAGGGTACGAGTCACAGCGGTCTCATTACACAGGGTTCACATCCAACAACTCTGCACTTGTTCCTGCCCAAGGTTCATTGCCTTCAGACTTCTTTATCACGAGTCAAGGTAAACAAAGTTTTCCTCAAGTCTCTAGGCCCTGGTGCTGACACCGCCTCGTAACTTGTAATTTGCAGAAGACATCGAGCCGTCGACCAATAATTTGACACCATACGATGACCAGACGATACCACCTGTGGTCGCCGCCTTTCCTGCCGCCGCGTTATCCGGGGACGGCGAGTCCATCGCCATGGCGGTCACGGACGCGTCTAAGAACGTACGTGGCCTCTTGCTGCTCTGCTCCCCGTTTAAGTGTCTGTGCGGTGGACTCCTTCTTTCCCGTAACGATTACGAAACATGTTCTTAGTTCTTACGATGCACCTTTTTTTTGTTCTCAGGTTCCAGAGTTCCCGGACGTCGCCTCATCAACACAAGCACTAGGGTACGAGTCACAGCGGTCTCATTACACAGGGTTCACATCCAACAACTCTGCACTTGTTCCTGCTCAAGGTTCATTGCCTTCAGACTTCTTTATCACGAGTCAAGGTAAAGGAAGTTTTGCTCAAGTTTCTCGGCCCTGTTGCTGACACCGCCTCGTAACTTGTAATTTGCAGAAGACATCGAGCCGTCGACCAATAATTTGACACCATACGATGACCAGACGATACCACCTGTGGTCGCCGCCTTTCCTGCCGCCGCGTTAACCTGCGACGGCGCGTCCATCGCCAAGGCGGTCACGGACGCGTCTAAGAACGTACGTGGCCTCTTGCTGCTGTGCTCCCCGTTTAAGTGTTTGTGCGGTGTACTCCGTCTTTCCCGTAACGATTACGAAACATGTTCTTAGTTCTTACGATGCACCTTTTTTGTTCGCAGGTTCCAGAGTTCCCGGACGTCGCCTAATCATCACAAGCACTAGGGTACGAGTCACAGCGGTCTCATTACACAGGGTTCACATCCAACAACTCGGCACTTGTTCCTGTTCAAGGCTCATTGCCTTCAGACTTCTTTTTCACGAGTCAAGGTAAAGGAACTTTTGCTCAAGTTTCTCGGCCCTGTTGCTGACACCGCCTCGTAACTTGTAATTTGCAGAAGACTTCGAGCCGTCGACCAATAATTTGACACCATACGATGACCAGACGATACCACCTGTGGTCGCCGCCTTTCCTGCCGCCGCGTTAGCCTGGGACGGCGCGTCCATCGCCAAGGCGGTCACGGACGCGTTTAAGAACATAGGTGGCCTCTTGCTGCTGTGCTCCCCTTTTAAGTGTTTGTGCGGTGGACTCCGTCTTTCCCGTAACGATTACGAAACATGTTCTTAGTTCTTACGATGCACCTTTTTTTGTTCGCAGGTTCCAGAGTTCCCGGACGTCGCCTCATCATCACAAGCACTAGGGTACGAGTCACAGCGGTCTCATTACACAGGGTTCACATCCAACAACTCTGCACTTGTTCCTGCCCAAGGTTCATTGCCTTCAGACTTCTTTATCACGAGTCAAGGTAAACAAAGTTTTCCTCAAGTCTCTAGGCCCTGGTGCTGACACCGCCTCGTAACTTGTAATTTGCAGAAGAGATCGAGCCGTCGACCAATAATTTGACACCATACGATGGCCAGACGATACCACCTATGGTCGCCGCCTTTCCTGCCCCCGCGTTATCCGGCGACGGCACGTCCATCACCATGGCGGTCACGGACGCGTCTGAGAACGTAGGTGGCTTCTTGCTCCTGTGCTCCCCGTTTAAGTGTCTGTGCGGTGGACTCCGTCTTTCGCGTAACGATTACGAAACATGTTCTTAGTTCTTACGATGCACCTTTTTTTGTTCTCAGGTTCCAGAGTTCCCGGACGTCGCCTCATCAACACAAGCACTAGGGTACGAGTCACAGCGGTCTCATTACACAGGGTTCACATCCAACAACTCTGCACTTGTTCCTGCTCAAGGTTCATTGCCTTCAGACTTCTTTATCACGAGTCAAGGTAAACGAAGTTTTGCTCAAGTTTCTCGGCCCTGTTGCTGACACCGCCTCGTAACTTGTAATTTGCAGAAGACATCGAGCCGTCGACCAATAATTTGACACCATACGATGACCAGACGATACCACCTGTGGTCGCCGCCTTTCCTGCCGCCGCGTTAACCTGCGACGGCGCGTCCATCGCCAAGGCGGTCACGGACGCGTCTAAGAACGTACGTGGCCTCTTGCTGCTGTGCTCCCCGTTTAAGTGTTTGTGCGGTGGACTCCGTCTTTCCCGTAACGATTACGAAACATGTTCTTAGTTCTTACGATGCACCTTTTTTGTTCGCAGGTTCCAGAGTTCCCGGACGTCGCCTAATCATCACAAGCACTAGGGTACGAGTCACAGCGGTCTCATTACACAGGGTTCACATCCAACAACTCGGCACTTGTTCCTGTTCAAGGCTCATTGCCTTCAGACTTCTTTATCACGAGTCAAGGTAAAGGAAGTTTTGCTCAAGTTTCTCGGCCCTGTTGCTGACACCGCCTCGTAACTTGTAATTTGCAGAAGACATCGAGCCGTCGACCAATAATTTGACACCATACGATGACCAGACGATACCACCTGTGGTCGCCGCCTTTCCTGCCGCCGCGTTATCCGGGGACGGCGAGTCCATCGCCATGGCGGTCACGGACGCGTCTAAGAACGTACGTGGCCTCTTGCTGCTCTGCTCCCCGTTTAAGTGTCTGTGCGGTGGACTCGTTCTTTCCCGTAACGATTACGAAACATGTTCTTAGTTCTTACGATGCACCTTTTTTTTGTTCTCAGGTTCCAGAGTTCCCGGACGTCGCCTCATCAACACAAGCACTAGGGTACGAGTCACAGCGGTCTCATTACACAGGGTTCACATCCAACAACTCTGCACTTGTTCCTGCTCAAGGTTCATTGCCTTCAGACTTCTTTATCACGAGTCAAGGTAAAGGAAGTTTTGCTCAAGTTTCTCGGCCCTGTTGCTGACACCGCCTCGTAACTTGTAATTTGCAGAAGACATCGAGCCGTCGACCAATAATTTGACACCATACGATGACCAGACGATACCACCTGTGGTCGCCGCCTTTCCTGCCGCCGCGTTAACCTGGGACGGCGCGTCCATCGCCAAGGCGGTCACGGACGCGTCTAAGAACGTACGTGGCCTCTTGCTGCTGTGCTCGCCGTTTAAGTGTTTGTGCGGTGGACTCCGTCTTTCCCGTAACGATTACGAAACATGTTCTTAGTTCTTACGATGCACCTTTTTTGTTCGCAGGTTCCAGCGTTCCCGGACGTCGCCTCATCATCACAAGCACTAGGGTACGAGTCACAGCGGTCTCATTACACAGGGTTCACATCCAACAACTCGGCACTTGTTCCTGTTCAAGGTTCATTGCCTTCAGACTTCTTTATCACGAGTCAAGGTAAAGGAACTTTTGCTCAAGTTTCTCGGCCCTGTTGCTGACACCGCCTCGTAACTTGTAATTTGCAGAAGACTTCGAGCCGTCGACCAATAATTTGACACCATACGATGACCAGACGATACCACCTGTGGTCGCCGCCTTTCCTGCCGCCGCGTTAGCCTGGGACGGCGCGTCCATCGCCAAGGCGGTCACGGACGCGTCTAAGAACGTAGGTGGCCTCTTGCTGCTGTGCTCCCCTTTTAAGTGTTTGTGCGGTGGACTCCGTCTTTCCCGTAACGATTACGAAACATGTTCTTAGTTCTTACGATGCACCTTTTTTTGTTCGCAGGTTCCAGAGTTCCCGGACGTCGCCTCATCATCACAAGCACTAGGGTACGAGTCACAGCGGTCTCATTACACAGGGTTCACATCCAACAACTCTGCACTTGTTCCTGCCCAAGGTTCATTGCCTTCAGACTTCTTTATCACGAGTCAAGGTAAACAAAGTTTTCCTCAAGTCTCTAGGCCCTGGTGCTGACACCGCCTCGTAACTTGTAATTTGCAGAAGACATCGAGCCGTCGACCAATAATTTGACACCATACGATGACCAGACGATACCACCTGTGGTCGCCGCCTTTCCTGCCGCCGCGTTATCCGGGGACGGCGAGTCCATCGCCATGGCGGTCACGGACGCGTCTAAGAACGTACGTGGCCTCTTGCTGCTCTGCTCCCCGTTTAAGTGTCTGTGCGGTGGACTCCTTCTTTCCCGTAACGATTACGAAACATGTTCTTAGTTCTTACGATGCACCTTTTTTTTGTTCTCAGGTTCCAGAGTTCCCGGACGTCGCCTCATCAACACAAGCACTAGGGTACGAGTCACAGCGGTCTCATTACACAGGGTTCACATCCAACAACTCTGCACTTGTTCCTGCTCAAGGTTCATTGCCTTCAGACTTCTTTATCACGAGTCAAGGTAAAGGAAGTTTTGCTCAAGTTTCTCGGCCCTGTTGCTGACACCGCCTCGTAACTTGTAATTTGCAGAAGACATCGAGCCGTCGACCAATAATTTGACACCATACGATGACCAGACGATACCACCTGTGGTCGCCGCCTTTCCTGCCGCCGCGTTAACCTGCGACGGCGCGTCCATCGCCAAGGCGGTCACGGACGCGTCTAAGAACGTACGTGGCCTCTTGCTGCTGTGCTCCCCGTTTAAGTGTTTGTGCGGTGTACTCCGTCTTTCCCGTAACGATTACGAAACATGTTCTTAGTTCTTACGATGCACCTTTTTTGTTCGCAGGTTCCAGAGTTCCCGGACGTCGCCTAATCATCACAAGCACTAGGGTACGAGTCACAGCGGTCTCATTACACAGGGTTCACATCCAACAACTCGGCACTTGTTCCTGTTCAAGGCTCATTGCCTTCAGACTTCTTTTTCACGAGTCAAGGTAAAGGAACTTTTGCTCAAGTTTCTCGGCCCTGTTGCTGACACCGCCTCGTAACTTGTAATTTGCAGAAGACTTCGAGCCGTCGACCAATAATTTGACACCATACGATGACCAGACGATACCACCTGTGGTCGCCGCCTTTCCTGCCGCCGCGTTAGCCTGGGACGGCGCGTCCATCGCCAAGGCGGTCACGGACGCGTTTAAGAACATAGGTGGCCTCTTGCTGCTGTGCTCCCCTTTTAAGTGTTTGTGCGGTGGACTCCGTCTTTCCCGTAACGATTACGAAACATGTTCTTAGTTCTTACGATGCACCTTTTTTTGTTCGCAGGTTCCAGAGTTCCCGGACGTCGCCTCATCATCACAAGCACTAGGGTACGAGTCACAGCGGTCTCATTACACAGGGTTCACATCCAACAACTCTGCACTTGTTCCTGCCCAAGGTTCATTGCCTTCAGACTTCTTTATCACGAGTCAAGGTAAACAAAGTTTTCCTCAAGTCTCTAGGCCCTGGTGCTGACACCGCCTCGTAACTTGTAATTTGCAGAAGAGATCGAGCCGTCGACCAATAATTTGACACCATACGATGGCCAGACGATACCACCTATGGTCGCCGCCTTTCCTGCCCCCGCGTTATCCGGCGACGGCACGTCCATCACCATGGCGGTCACGGACGCGTCTGAGAACGTAGGTGGCTTCTTGCTCCTGTGCTCCCCGTTTAAGTGTCTGTGCGGTGGACTCCGTCTTTCGCGTAACGATTACGAAACATGTTCTTAGTTCTTACGATGCACCTTTTTTTGTTCTCAGGTTCCAGAGTTCCCGGACGTCGCCTCATCAACACAAGCACTAGGGTACGAGTCACAGCGGTCTCATTACACAGGGTTCACATCCAACAACTCTGCACTTGTTCCTGCTCAAGGTTCATTGCCTTCAGACTTCTTTATCACGAGTCAAGGTAAACGAAGTTTTGCTCAAGTTTCTCGGCCCTGTTGCTGACACCGCCTCGTAACTTGTAATTTGCAGAAGACATCGAGCCGTCGACCAATAATTTGACACCATACGATGACCAGACGATACCACCTGTGGTCGCCGCCTTTCCTGCCGCCGCGTTAACCTGCGACGGCGCGTCCATCGCCAAGGCGGTCACGGACGCGTCTAAGAACGTACGTGGCCTCTTGCTGCTGTGCTCCCCGTTTAAGTGTTTGTGCGGTGGACTCCGTCTTTCCCGTAACGATTACGAAACATGTTCTTAGTTCTTACGATGCACCTTTTTTGTTCGCAGGTTCCAGAGTTCCCGGACGTCGCCTAATCATCACAAGCACTAGGGTACGAGTCACAGCGGTCTCATTACACAGGGTTCACATCCAACAACTCGGCACTTGTTCCTGTTCAAGGCTCATTGCCTTCAGACTTCTTTATCACGAGTCAAGGTAAAGGAAGTTTTGCTCAAGTTTCTCGGCCCTGTTGCTGACACCGCCTCGTAACTTGTAATTTGCAGAAGACATCGAGCCGTCGACCAATAATTTGACACCATACGATGACCAGACGATACCACCTGTGGTCGCCGCCTTTCCTGCCGCCGCGTTATCCGGGGACGGCGAGTCCATCGCCATGGCGGTCACGGACGCGTCTAAGAACGTACGTGGCCTCTTGCTGCTCTGCTCCCCGTTTAAGTGTCTGTGCGGTGGACTCGTTCTTTCCCGTAACGATTACGAAACATGTTCTTAGTTCTTACGATGCACCTTTTTTTTGTTCTCAGGTTCCAGAGTTCCCGGACGTCGCCTCATCAACACAAGCACTAGGGTACGAGTCACAGCGGTCTCATTACACAGGGTTCACATCCAACAACTCTGCACTTGTTCCTGCTCAAGGTTCATTGCCTTCAGACTTCTTTATCACGAGTCAAGGTAAAGGAAGTTTTGCTCAAGTTTCTCGGCCCTGTTGCTGACACCGCCTCGTAACTTGTAATTTGCAGAAGACATCGAGCCGTCGACCAATAATTTGACACCATACGATGACCAGACGATACCACCTGTGGTCGCCGCCTTTCCTGCCGCCGCGTTAACCTGCGACGGCGCGTCCATCGCCAAGGCGGTCACGGACGCGTCTAAGAACGTACGTGGCCTCTTGCTGCTGTGCTCCCCGTTTAAGTGTTTGTGCGGTGGACTCCGTCTTTCCCGTAACGATTACGAAACATGTTCTTAGTTCTTACGATGCACCTTTTTTGTTCGCAGGTTCCAGAGTTCCCGGACGTCGCCTAATCATCACAAGCACTAGGGTACGAGTCACAGCGGTCTCATTACACAGGGTTCACATCCAACAACTCGGCACTTGTTCCTGTTCAAGGCTCACTGCCTTCAGACTTCTTTTTCACGAGTCAAGGTAAAGGAACTTTTGCTCAAGTTTCTCGGCCCTGTTGCTGACACCGCCTCGTAACTTGTAATTTGCAGAAGACTTCGAGCCGTCGACCAATAATTTGACACCATACGATGACCAGACGATACCACCTGTGGTCGCCGCCTTTCCTGCCGCCGCGTTAGCCTAGGACGGCGCGTCCATCGCCAAGGCGGTCACGGACGCGTTTAAGAACGTAGGTGGCCTCTTGCTGCTGTGCTCCCCTTTTAAGTGTTTGTGCGGTGGACTCCGTCTTTCCCGTAACGATTACGAAACATGTTCTTAGTTCTTACGATGCACCTTTTTTTGTTCTCAGGATCCAGAGTTCCCGGACGTCGCCTCATCATCACAAGCTCTAGGGTACGAGTCACAGCAGTGTCATTACACAGGGTTCACATCCAACAACTCTGCACTTGTTCCTGTTCAAGGTTCATTCCTTCAGACTTCTTTATCACGAGTCAAGGTAAACAAAGTTTTGCTCAAGTTTCTCGGCCCTGGTGCTGACAAGGCCTCGTTACTTGTAATTTGCAGAAGCCATCGAGCCGTCGACCAATAATTTAACACCATACGGTGACCAGACGATGCCACCTGTGGTCGCCGACTTTCCTGCCGCCGCGTTATCCGGCGACGCCACGTCCATCGCCATGGCGGTCACGGACGCGTCTGAGAACGTAGGTGGCCTCTTGCTCCTGTGCTCCCCGTTTAAGTGTCTGTGCGGTGGACTCCGTCTTTCCCGTAACGATTACGAAACATGTTCTTAGTTCTTACGATGCACCTTTTTTTTGTTCTCAGGTTCCAGAGTTCCCGGACGTCGCCTCATCAACACAAGCACTAGGGTACGAGTCACAGCGGTCTCATTACACAGGGTTCACATCCAACAACTCGGCACTTGTTCCTGTTCAAGGCTCATTGCCTTCAGACTTCTTTATCACGAGTCAAGGTAAAGGAACTTTTGCTCAAGTTTCTCGGCCCTGTTGCTGACACCGCCTCGTAACTTGTAATTTGTAGAAGACTTCGAGCCGTCGACCAATAATTTGACACCATACGATGACCAGACGATACCACCTGTGGTCGCCGCCTTTCCTGCCGCCGCGTTAGCCTGGGACGGCGCGTCCATCGCCAAGGCGGTCACGGACGCGTCTAAGAACGTAGGTGGCCTCTTGCTGCTGTGCTCCCCTTTTAAGTGTTTGTGCGGTGGACTCCGTCTTTCCCGTAACGATTACGAAACATGTTCTTAGTTTTTACGATGCACCTTTTTTTGTTCGCATTTTCCAGAGTTCCCGGACGTCGCCTCATCATCACAAGCACTAGGGTACGAGTCACAGCGGTCTCATTACACAGGGTTCACATCCAACAACTCTGCACTTGTTCCTGCCCAAGGTTCATTGCCTTCAGACTTCTTTATCACGAGTCAAGGTAAACAAAGTTTTGCTCAAGTATCTCGGCCCTGGTGCTGACACCACCTCGTAACTTGTAATTTGCAGAAGACATCGAGCCGTCGACCAATAATTTGACACCATACGATAGCCAGACGATACCACCTGTGGTCGCCGCCTTTCCTGCCGCCGCGTTAACCTGGGACGGCGCGTCCATCGCCAAGGCGGTCACGGACGCGTCTAAGAACGTACGTGGCCTCTTGCTGCTGTGCTCGCCGTTTAAGTGTTTGTGCGGTGGACTCCGTCTTTCCCGTAACGATTACGAAACATGTTCTTAGTTCTTACGATGCACCTTTTTTGTTCGCAGGTTCCAGCGTTCCCGGACGTCGCCTCATCATCACAAGCACTAGGGTACGAGTCACAGCGGTCTCATTACACAGGGTTCACATCCAACAACTCGGCACTTGTTCCTGTTCAAGGTTCATTGCCTTCAGACTTCTTTATCACGAGTCAAGGTAAAGGAACTTTTGCTCAAGTTTCTCGGCCCTGTTGCTGACACCGCCTCGTAACTTGTAATTTGCAGAAGACTTCGAGCCGTCGACCAATAATTTGACACCATACGATGACCAGACGATACCACCTGTGGTCGCCGCCTTTCCTGCCGCCGCGTTAGCCTGGGACGGCGCGTCCATCGCCAAGGCGGTCACGGACGCGTCTAAGAACGTAGGTGGCCTCTTGCTGCTGTGCTCCCCTTTTAAGTGTTTGTGCGGTGGACTCCGTCTTTCCCGTAACGATTACGAAACATGTTCTTAGTTCTTACGATGCACCTTTTTTTGTTCGCAGGTTCCAGAGTTCCCGGACGTCGCCTCATCATCACAAGCACTAGGGTACGAGTCACAGCGGTCTCATTACACAGGGTTCACATCCAACAACTCTGCACTTGTTCCTGCCCAAGGTTCATTGCCTTCAGGCTTCTTTATCACGAGTCAAGGTAAACAAAGTTTTCCTCAAGTCTCTAGGCCCTGGTGCTGACACCGCCTCGTAACTTGTAATTTGCAGAAGACATCGAGCCGTCGACCAATAATTTGACACCATACGATGACCAGACGATACCACCTGTGGTCGCCGCCTTTCCTGCCGCCGCGTTATCCGGGGACGGCGAGTCCATCGCCATGGCGGTCACGGACGCGTCTAAGAACGTACGTGGCCTCTTGCTGCTCTGCTCCCCGTTTAAGTGTCTGTGCGGTGGACTCCTTCTTTCCCGTAACGATTACGAAACATGTTCTTAGTTCTTACGATGCACCTTTTTTTTTGTTCTCAGGTTCCAGAGTTCCCGGACGTCGCCTCATCAACACAAGCACTAGGGTACGAGTCACAGCAGTCTCATTACACAGGGTTCACATCTAACAACTCTGCACTTGTTCCTGCTCAAGGTTCATTGCCTTCAGACTTCTTTATCACGAGTCAAGGTAAAGGAAGTTTTGCTCAAGTTTCTCGGCCCTGTTGCTGACACCGCCTCGTAACTTGTAATTTGCAGAAGACATCGAGCCGTCGACCAATAATTTGACACCATACGATGACCAGACGATACCACCTGTGGTCGCCGCCTTTCCTGCCGCCGCGTTAACCTGCGACGGCGCGTCCATCGCCAAGGCGGTCACGGACGCGTCTAAGAACGTACGTGGCCTCTTGCTGCTGTGCTCCCCGTTTAAGTGTTTGTGCGGTGGACTCCGTCTTTCCCGTAACGATTACGAAACATGTTCTTAGTTCTTACGATGCACCTTTTTGTTCGCAGGTTCCAGAGTTCCCGGACGTCGCCTAATCATCACAAGCACTAGGGTACGAGTCACAGCGGTCTCATTACACAGGGTTCACATCCAACAACTCGGCACTTGTTCCTGTTCAAGGCTCATTGCCTTCAGACTTCTTTTTCACGAGTCAAGGTAAAGGAACTTTTGCTCAAGTTTCTCGGCCCTGTTGCTGACACCGCCTCGTAACTTGTAATTTGCAGAAGACTTCGAGCCGTCGACCAATAATTTGACACCATACGATGACCAGACGATACCACCTGTGGTCGCCGCCTTTCCTGCCGCCGCGTTAGCCTGGGACGGTGCGTCCATCGCCAAGGCGGTCACGGACGCGTTTAAGAACGTAGGTGGCCTCTTGCTGCTGTGCTCCCCTTTTAAGTGTTTGTGCGGTGGACTCCGTCTTTCCCGTAACGATTACGAAACATGTTCTTAGTTCTTACGATGCACCTTTTTTTGTTCGCAGGTTCCAGAGTTCCCGGACGTCGCCTCATCATCACAAGCACTAGGGTACGAGTCACAGCGGTCTCATTACACAGGGTTCACATCCAACAACTCTGCACTTGTTCCTGCCCAAGGTTCATTGCCTTCAGACTTCTTTATCACGAGTCAAGGTAAACAAAGTTTTCCTCAAGTCTCTAGGCCCTGGTGCTGACACCGCCTCGTAACTTGTAATTTGCAGAAGAGATCGAGCCGTCGACCAATAATTTGACACCATACGATGGCCAGACGATACCACCTATGGTCGCCGCCTTTCCTGCCCCCGCGTTATCCGGCGACGGCACGTCCATCACCATGGCGGTCACGGACGCGTCTGAGAACGTAGGTGGCTTCTTGCTCCTGTGCTCCCCGTTTAAGTGTCTGTGCGGTGGACTCCGTCTTTCGCGTAACGATTACGAAACATGTTCTTAGTTCTTACGATGCACCTTTTTTTGTTCTCAGGTTCCAGAGTTCCCGGACGTCGCCTCATCAACACAAGCACTAGGGTACGAGTCACAGCGGTCTCATTACACAGGGTTCACATCCTACAACTCTGCACTTGTTCCTGCTCAAGGTTCATTGCCTTCAGACTTCTTTATCACGAGTCAAGGTAAAGGAAGTTTTGCTCAAGTATCTCGGCCCTGGTGCTGACACCACCTCGTAACTTGTAATTTGCAGAAGACATCGAGCCGTCGACCAATAATTTGACACCATACGATAGCCAGACGATACCACCTGTGGTCGCCGCCATTCCTGCCGCCGCGTTAACCTGCGACGGCGCGTCCATCGCCAAGGCGGTCACGGACGCGTCTAAGAACGTACGTGGCCTCTTGCTGCTGTGCTCCCCGTTTAAGTGTTTGTGCGGTGGACTCCGTCTTTCCCGTAACGATTACGAAACATGTTCTTAGTTCTTACGATGCACCTTTTTTGTTCGCAGGTTCCAGAGTTCCCGGACGTCGCCTAATCATCACAAGCACTAGGGTACGAGTCACAGCGGTCTCATTACACAGGGTTCACATCCAACAACTCGGCACTTGTTCCTGTTCAAGGCTCATTGCCTTCAGACTTCTTTATCACGAGTCAAGGTAAAGGAAGTTTTGCTCAAGTTTCTCGGCCCTGTTGCTGACACCGCCTCGTAACTTGTAATTTGCAGAAGACATCGAGCCGTCGACCAATAATTTGACACCATACGATGACCAGACGATACCACCTGTGGTCGCCGCCTTTCCTGCCGCCGCGTTATCCGGGGACGGCGAGTCCATCGCCATGGCGGTCACGGACGCGTCTAAGAACGTACGTGGCCTCTTGCTGCTCTGCTCCCCGTTTAAGTGTCTGTGCGGTGGACTCCTTCTTTCCCGTAACGATTACGAAACATGTTCTTAGTTCTTACGATGCACCTTTTTTTTGTTCTCAGGTTCCAGAGTTCCCGGACGTCGCCTCATCAACACAAGCACTAGGGTACGAGTCACAGCGGTCTCATTACACAGGGTTCACATCCAACAACTCTGCACTTGTTCCTGCTCAAGGTTCATTGCCTTCAGACTTCTTTATCACGAGTCAAGGTAAAGGAAGTTTTGCTCAAGTTTCTCGGCCCTGTTGCTGACACCGCCTCGTAACTTGTAATTTGCAGAAGACATCGAGCCGTCGACCAATAATTTGACACCATACGATGACCAGACGATACCACCTGTGGTCGCCGCCTTTCCTGCCGCCGCGTTAACCTGCGACGGCGCGTCCATCGCCAAGGCGGTCACGGACGCGTCTAAGAACGTACGTGGCCTCTTGCTGCTGTGCTCCCCGTTTAAGTGTTTGTGCGGTGGACTCCGTCTTTCCCGTAACGATTACGAAACATGTTCTTAGTTCTTACGATGCACCTTTTTGTTCGCAGGTTCCAGAGTTCCCGGACGTCGCCTAATCATCACAAGCACTAGGGTACGAGTCACAGCGGTCTCATTACACAGGGTTCACATCCAACAACTCGGCACTTGTTCCTGTTCAAGGCTCATTGCCTTCAGACTTCTTTTTCACGAGTCAAGGTAAAGGAACTTTTGCTCAAGTTTCTCGGCCCTGTTGCTGACACCGCCTCGTAACTTGTAATTTGCAGAAGACTTCGAGCCGTCGACCAATAATTTGACACCATACGATGACCAGACGATACCACCTGTGGTCGCCGCCTTTCCTGCCGCCGCGTTAGCCTGGGACGGCGCGTCCATCGCCAAGGCGGTCACGGACGCGTTTAAGAACGTAGGTGGCCTCTTGCTGCTGTGCTCCCCTTTTAAGTGTTTGTGCGGTGGACTCCGTCTTTCCCGTAACGATTACGAAACATGTTCTTAGTTCTTACGATGCACCTTTTTTTGTTCGCAGGTTCCAGAGTTCCCGGACGTCGCCTCATCATCACAAGCACTAGGGTACGAGTCACAGCGGTCTCATTACACAGGGTTCACATCCAACAACTCTGCACTTGTTCCTGCCCAAGGTTCATTGCCTTCAGACTTCTTTATCACGAGTCAAGGTAAACAAAGTTTTCCTCAAGTCTCTAGGCCCTGGTGCTGACACCGCCTCGTAACTTGTAATTTGCAGAAGAGATCGAGCCGTCGACCAATAATTTGACACCATACGATGGCCAGACGATACCACCTATGGTCGCCGCCTTTCCTGCCCCCGCGTTATCCGGCGACGGCACGTCCATCACCATGGCGGTCACGGACGCGTCTGAGAACGTAGGTGGCTTCTTGCTCCTGTGCTCCCCGTTTAAGTGTCTGTGCGGTGGACTCCGTCTTTCGCGTAACGATTACGAAACATGTTCTTAGTTCTTACGATGCACCTTTTTTTGTTCTCAGGTTCCAGAGTTCCCGGACGTCGCCTCATCAACACAAGCACTAGGGTACGAGTCACAGCGGTCTCATTACACAGGGTTCACATCCTACAACTCTGCACTTGTTCCTGCTCAAGGTTCATTGCCTTCAGACTTCTTTATCACGAGTCAAGGTAAAGGAAGTTTTGCTCAAGTATCTCGGCCCTGGTGCTGACACCACCTCGTAACTTGTAATTTGCAGAAGACATCGAGCCGTCGACCAATAATTTGACACCATACGATAGCCAGACGATACCACCTGTGGTCGCCGCCATTCCTGCCGCCGCGTTAACCTGCGACGGCGCGTCCATCGCCAAGGCGGTCACGGACGCGTCTAAGAACGTACGTGGCCTCTTGCTGCTGTGCTCCCCGTTTAAGTGTTTGTGCGGTGGACTCCGTCTTTCCCGTAACGATTACGAAACATGTTCTTAGTTCTTACGATGCACCTTTTTTGTTCGCAGGTTCCAGAGTTCCCGGACGTCGCCTAATCATCACAAGCACTAGGGTACGAGTCACAGCGGTCTCATTACACAGGGTTCACATCCAACAACTCGGCACTTGTTCCTGTTCAAGGCTCATTGCCTTCAGACTTCTTTATCACGAGTCAAGGTAAAGGAAGTTTTGCTCAAGTTTCTCGGCCCTGTTGCTGACACCGCCTCGTAACTTGTAATTTGCAGAAGACATCGAGCCGTCGACCAATAATTTGACACCATACGATGACCAGACGATACCACCTGTGGTCGCCGCCTTTCCTGCCGCCGCGTTATCCGGGGACGGCGAGTCCATCGCCATGGCGGTCACGGACGCGTCTAAGAACGTACGTGGCCTCTTGCTGCTCTGCTCCTCGTTTAAGTGTCTGTGCGGTGGACTCCTTCTTTCCCGTAACGATTACGAAACATGTTCTTAGTTCTTACGATGCACCTTTTTTTTGTTCTCAGGTTCCAGAGTTCCCGGACGTCGCCTCATCAACACAAGCACTAGGGTACGAGTCACAGCGGTCTCATTACACAGGGTTCACATCCAACAACTCTGCACTTGTTCCTGCTCAAGGTTCATTGCCTTCAGACTTCTTTATCACGAGTCAAGGTAAAGGAAGTTTTGCTCAAGTTTCTCGGCCCTGTTGCTGACACCGCCTCGTAACTTGTAATTTGCAGAAGACATCGAGCCGTCGACCAATAATTTGACACCATACGATGACCAGACGATACCACCTGTGGTCGCCGCCTTTCCTGCCGCCGCGTTAACCTGCGACGGCGCGTCCATCGCCAAGGCGGTCACGGACGCGTCTAAGAACGTACGTGGCCTCTTGCTGCTGTGCTCCCCGTTTAAGTGTTTGTGCGGTGGACTCCGTCTTTCCCGTAACGATTACGAAACATGTTCTTAGTTCTTACGATGCACCTTTTTGTTCGCAGGTTCCAGAGTTCCCGGACGTCGCCTAATCATCACAAGCACTAGGGTACGAGTCACAGCGGTCTCATTACACAGGGTTCACATCCAACAACTCGGCACTTGTTCCTGTTCAAGGCTCATTGCCTTCAGACTTCTTTTTCACGAGTCAAGGTAAAGGAACTTTTGCTCAAGTTTCTCGGCCCTGTTGCTGACACCGCCTCGTAACTTGTAATTTGCAGAAGACTTCGAGCCGTCGACCAATAATTTGACACCATACGATGACCAGACGATACCACCTGTGGTCGCCGCCTTTCCTGCCGCCGCGTTAGCCTGGGACGGCGCGTCCATCGCCAAGGCGGTCACGGACGCGTTTAAGAACGTAGGTGGCCTCTTGCTGCTGTGCTCCCCTTTTAAGTGTTTGTGCGGTGGACTCCGTCTTTCCCGTAACGATTACGAAACATGTTCTTAGTTCTTACGATGCACCTTTTTTTGTTCGCAGGTTCCAGAGTTCCCGGACGTCGCCTCATCATCACAAGCACTAGGGTACGAGTCACAGCGGTCTCATTACACAGGGTTCACATCCAACAACTCTGCACTTGTTCCTGCCCAAGGTTCATTGCCTTCAGACTTCTTTATCACGAGTCAAGGTAAACAAAGTTTTCCTCAAGTCTCTAGGCCCTGGTGCTGACACCGCCTCGTAACTTGTAATTTGCAGAAGAGATCGAGCCGTCGACCAATAATTTGACACCATACGATGGCCAGACGATACCACCTATGGTCGCCGCCTTTCCTGCCCCCGCGTTATCCGGCGACGGCACGTCCATCACCATGGCGGTCACGGACGCGTCTGAGAACGTAGGTGGCTTCTTGCTCCTGTGCTCCCCGTTTAAGTGTCTGTGCGGTGGACTCCGTCTTTCGCGTAACGATTACGAAACATGTTCTTAGTTCTTACGATGCACCTTTTTTTGTTCTCAGGTTCCAGAGTTCCCGGACGTCGCCTCATCAACACAAGCACTAGGGTACGAGTCACAGCGGTCTCATTACACAGGGTTCACATCCTACAACTCTGCACTTGTTCCTGCTCAAGGTTCATTGCCTTCAGACTTCTTTATCACGAGTCAAGGTAAAGGAAGTTTTGCTCAAGTATCTCGGCCCTGGTGCTGACACCACCTCGTAACTTGTAATTTGCAGAAGACATCGAGCCGTCGACCAATAATTTGACACCATACGATGGCCAGACGATACCACCTGTGGTCGCCGCCTTTCCTGCCGCCGCGTTATCCGGGGACGGCGAGTGCATCGCCATGGCGGTCACGGACGCGTCTGAGAACGTAGGCGGCCTCTAGCACCTTTGTTCCCCGTTTAAGTGTCTGTGCGGTGGACTCCTTCTTTCCCGTAACGATTACGAAACATGTTCTTAGTTCTTACGATGCACCTTTTTTTTGTTCTCAGGTTCCAGAGTTCCCGGACGTCGCCTCATCAACACAAGCACTAGGGTAAGAGTCACAGCGGTTTCATTACACAGGGTTCACATCCAACAACTCTGCACTTGTTCCTGCTCAAGGTTCATTGCCTTCAGACTTCTTTATCACGAGTCAAGGTAAAGGAAGTTTTGCTCAAGTTTCTCGGCCCTGTTGCTGACACCGCCTCGTAACTTGTAATTTGCAGAAGACATCGAGCCGTCGACCAATAATTTGACACCATACGATGACCAGACGATACCACCTGTGGTCGCCGCCTTTCCTGCCGCCGCGTTATCCGGGGACGGCGAGTCCATCGCCATGGCGGTCACGGACGCGTCTAAGAACGTACGTGGCCTCTTGCTGCTGTGCTCCCCGTTTAAGTGTCTGTGCGGTGGACTCCTTCTTTCCCGTAACGATTACGAAACATGTTCTTAGTTCTTACGATGCACATTTTTTTTGGTCTCAGGTTCCAGAGTTCCCGGACGTCGCCTCATCAACACGAGCACTAGGGTACGAGTCACAGCGGTCTCATTACACAGGGTTCACATCCAACAACTCTGCACTTGTTCCTGCTCAAGGTTCATTGCCTTCAGACTTCTTTATCACGAGTCAAGGTAAAGGAAGTTTTGCTCAAGTTTCTCGGCCCTGTTGCTGACACCGCCTCGTAACTTGTAATTTGCAGAAGACATCGAGCCGTCGACCAATAATTTGACACCATACGATGACCAGACGATACCACCTGTGGTCGCCGCCTTTCCTGCCGCCGCGTTAACCTGCGACGGCGCGTCCATCGCCAAGGCGGTCACGGACGCGTCTAAGAACGTACGTGGCCTCTTGCTGCTGTGCTCCCCGTTTAAGTGTTTGTGCGGTGGACTCCGTCTTTCCCGTAACGATTACGAAACATGTTCTTAGTTCTTACGATGCACCTTTTTTGTTCGCAGGTTCCAGAGTTCCCGGACGTCGCCTCATCATCACAAGCACTAGGGTACGAGTCACAGCGGTCTCATTACACAGGGTTCACATCCAACAACTAGGCACTTGTTCCTGTTCAAGGTTCATTGCCTTCAGAATTCTTTATCACGAGTCAAGGTAAAGGAACTTTTGCGCAAGTTTCTCGGCCCTGTTGCTGACACCGCCTCGTAACTTGTACTTTGCAGAAGACTTCGAGCCGTCGACCAATAATTTGACACCATACGATGACCAGACGATACCACCTGTGGTCGCCGCCTTTCCTGCCGCCGCGTTAGCCTGGGACGGCGCGTCCATCGCCAAGGCGGTCACGGACGCGTCTAAGAACGTAGGTGGCCTCTTGCTGCTGTGCTCCCCTTTTAAGTGTTTGCGCGGTGGACTCCGTCTTTCCCGTAACGATTACGAAACATGTTCTTAGTTCTTACGATGCACCTTTTTTTGTTCGCAGGTTCCAGAGTTCCCGGACGTCGCCTCATCATCACAAGCACTAGGGTACGAGTCACAGCGGTCTCATTACACAGGGTTCACATCCAACAACTCTGCACTTGTTCCTGCCCAAGGTTCATTGCCTTCAGACTTCTTTATCACGAGTCAAGGTAAACAAAGTTTTCCTCAAGTCTCTATGCCCTGGTGCTGACACCGCCTCGTAACTTGTAATTTGCAGAAGAGATCGAGCCGTCGACCAATAATTTGACACCATACGATGGCCAGACGATACCACCTATGGTCGCCGCCTTTCCTGCCCCCGCGTTATCCGGCGACGGCACGTCCATCGCCATGGCGGTCACGGACGCGTCTGAGAACGTAGGTGGCTTCTTGCTCCTGTGCTCCCCGTTTAAGTGTCTGTGCGGTGGACTCCGTCTTTCGCGTAACGATTACGAAACATGTTCTTAGTTCTTACGATGCACCTTTTTTCGTTCGCAGGTTCCAGAGTTCCCGGACGTCGCCTCATCAACACAAGCACTAGGGTACGAGTCACAGCGGTCTCATTACACAGGGTTCACATCCAACAACTCTGCACTTGTTCCTGCTCAAGGTTCATTGCCTTCAGACTTCTTTATCACGAGTCAAGGTAAAGGAAGTTTTGCTCAAGTATCTCGGCCCTGGTGCTGACACCACCTCGTAACTTGTAATTTGCAGAAGACATCGAGCCGTCGACCAATAATTTGACACCATACGATAGCCAGACGATACCACCTGTGGTCGCCGCCTTTCCTGCCGCCGCGTTAACCTGCGACGGCGCGTCCATCGCCAAGGCGGTCACGGACGCGTCTAAGAACGTACGTGGCCTCTTGCTGCTGTGCTCCCCGTTTAAGTGTTTGTGCGGTGGACTCCGTCTTTCCCGTAACGATTACGAAACATGTTCTTAGTTCTTACGATGCACCTTTTTTGTTCGCAGGTTCCAGAGTTCCCGGACGTCGCCTAATCATCACAAGCACTAGGGTACGAGTCACAGCGGTCTCATTACACAGGGTTCACATCCAACAACTCGGCACTTGTTCCTGTTCAAGGCTCATTGCCTTCAGACTTCTTTTTCACGAGTCAAGGTAAAGGAACTTTTGCTCAAGTTTCTCGGCCCTGTTGCTGACACCGCCTCGTAACTTGTAATTTGCAGAAGACTTCGAGCCGTCGACCAATAATTTGACACCATACGATGACCAGACGATACCACCTGTGGTCGCCGCCTTTCCTGCCGCCGCGTTAGCCTGGGACGGCGCGTCCATCGCCAAGGCGGTCACGGACGCGTTTAAGAACGTAGGTGGCCTCTTGCTGCTGTGCTCCCCTTTTAAGTGTTTGTGCGGTGGACTCCGTCTTTCCCGTAACGATTACGAAACATGTTCTTAGTTCTTACGATGCACCTTTTTTTGTTCGCAGGTTCCAGAGTTCCCGGACGTCGCCTCATCATCACAAGCACTAGGGTACGAGTCACAGCGGTCTCATTACACAGGGTTCACATCCAACAACTCTGCACTTGTTCCTGCCCAAGGTTCATTGCCTTCAGACTTCTTTATCACGAGTCAAGGTAAACAAAGTTTTCCTCAAGTCTCTATGCCCTGGTGCTGACACCGCCTCGTAACTTGTAATTTGCAGAAGAGATCGAGCCGTCGACCAATAATTTGACATCATACGATGGCCAGACGATACCACCTATGGTCGCCGCCTTTCCTGCCCCCGCGTTATCCGGCGACGGCACGTCCATCGCCATGGCGGTCACGGACGCGTCTGAGAACGTAGGTGGCTTCTTGCTCCTGTGCTCCCCGTTTAAGTGTCTGTGCGGTGGACTCCGTCTTTCGCGTAACGATTACGAAACATGTTCTTAGTTCTTACGATGCACCTTTTTTTGTTCTCGGGATCCAGAGTTCCCGGACGTCGCCTCATCATCACAAGCACTAGGGTAGGAGTCACAGCGGTCTCATTACACAGAGTTCACATCCAACAACTCTGCACTTGTTCCTGTTCAAGGTTCATTGCCTTCAGACTTCTTTATCACGAGTGAAGGTAAAGGAACTTTTGCTCAAGTTTCTCGGCCCTGTTGCTGACACCGCCTCGTAACTTGTAATTTGCAGAAGACATCGAGCCGTCGACCAATAATTTGATACCATACGATGGCCAGACGATACCACCTGTGGTCGCCGCCTTTCCTGCCGCCGCGTTATCCGGGGACGGCGAGTGCATCGCCATGGCGGTCACGGACGCGTCTGAGAACGTAGGCGGCCTCTAGCACCTTTGTTCCCCGTTTAAGTGTCTGTGCGGTGGACTCCTTCTTTCCCGTAACGATTACGAAACATGTTCTTAGTTCTTACGATGCACCTTTTTTTTGTTCTCAGGTTCCAGAGTTCCCGGACGTCGCCTCATCAACACAAGCACTAGGGTACGAGTCACAGCGGTTTCATTACACAGGGTTCACATCCAACAACTCTGCACTTGTTCCTGCTCAAGGTTCATTGCCTTCAGACTTCTTAATCACGAGTCAAGGTAAAGGAAGTTTTGCTCAAGTTTCTCGGCCCTGTTGCTGACACCGCCTCGTAACTTGTAATTTGCAGAAGACATCGAGCCGTCGACCAATAATTTGACACCATACGATGACCAGACGATACCACCTGTGGTCGCCGCCTTTCCTGCCGCCGCGTTATCCGGGGACGGCGAGTCCATCGCCATGGCGGTCACGGACGCGTCTAAGAACGTACGTGGCCTCTTGCTGCTGTGCTCCCCGTTTAAGTGTCTGTGCGGTGGACTCCTTCTTTCCCGTAACGATTACGAAACATGTTCTTAGTTCTTACGATCCACCTTTTTTTGTTCTCAGGTTCCAGAGTTCCCGGACGTCGCCTCATCAACACAAGCACTAGGGTACGAGTCACAGCGGTCTCATTACACAGGGTTCACATCCAACAACTCTGCACTTGTTCCTGCTCAAGGTTCATTGCCTTCAGACTTCTTTATCACGAGTCAAGGTAAAGGAAGTTTTGCTCAAGTTTCTCGGCCCTGTTGCTGACACCGCCTCGTAACTTGTAATTTGCAGAAGACATCGAGCCGTCGACCAATAATTTGACACCATACGATGACCAGACGATACCACCTGTGGTCGCCGCCTTTCCTGCCGCCGCGTTAACCTGCGACGGCGCGTCCATCGCCAAGGCGGTCACGGACGCGTCTAAGAACGTACGTGGCCTCTTGCTGCTGTGCTCCCCGTTTAAGTGTTTGTGCGGTGGACTCCGTCTTTCCCGTAACGATTACGAAACATGTTCTTAGTTCTTACGATGCACCTTTTTTGTTCGCAGGTTCCAGAGTTCCCGGACGTCGCCTAATCATCACAAGCACTAGGGTACGAGTCACAGCGGTCTCATTACACCGGGTTTCACATCCAACAACTCGGCACTTGTTCCTGTTCAAGGCTCATTGCCTTCAGACTTTATCACGAGTCAAGGTAAAGGAACTTTTGCTCAAGTTTCTCGGCCCTGTTGCTGACACCGCCTCGTAACTTGTAATTTGCAGAAGACTTCGAGCCGTCGACCAATAATTTGACACCATACGATGACCAGACGATACCACCTGTGGTCGCCGCCTTTCCTGCCGCCGCGTTAGCCTGGGACGGCGCGTCCATCGCCAAGGCGGTCACGGACGCGTCTAAGAACGTAGGTGGCCTCTTGCTGCTGTGCTCCCCTTTTAAGTGTTTGTGCGGTGGACTCCGTCTTTCCCGTAACGATTACGAAACATGTTCTTAGTTCTTACGATGCACCTTTTTTTGTTCGCAGGTTCCAGAGTTCCCGGACGTCGCCTCATCATCACAAGCACTAGGGTACGAGTCACAGCGGTCTCATTACACAGGGTTCACATCCAACAACTCTGCACTTGTTCCTGCCCAAGGTTCATTGCCTTCAGACTTCTTTATCACGAGTCAAGGTAAACAAAGTTTTGCTCAAGTATCTCGGCCCTGGTGCTGACACCACCTCGTAACTTGTAATTTGCAGAAGACATCGAGCCGTCGACCAATAATTTGACACCATACGATAGCCAGACGATACCACCTGTGGTCGCCGCCTTTCCTGCCGCCGCGTTAACCTGGGACGGCGCGTCCATCGCCAAGGCGGTCACGGACGCGTCTAAGAACGTACGTGGCCTCTTGCTGCTGTGCTCGCCGTTTAAGTGTTTGTGCGGTGGACTCCGTCTTTCCCGTAACGATTACGAAACATGTTCTTAGTTCTTACGATGCACCTTTTTTGTTCGCAGGTTCCAGAGTTCCCGGACGTCGCCTCATCATCACAAGCACTAGGGTACGAGTCACAGCGGTCTCATTACACAGGGTTCACATCCAACAACTAGGCACTTGTTCCTGTTCAAGGTTCATTGCCTTCAGAATTCTTTATCACGAGTCAAGGTAAAGGAACTTTTGCGCAAGTTTCTCGGCCCTGTTGCTGACACCGCCTCGTAACTTGTACTTTGCAGAAGACTTCGAGCCGTCGACCAATAATTTGACACCATACGATGACCAGACGATACCACCTGTGGTCGCCGCCTTTCCTGCCGCCGCGTTAGCCTGGGACGGCGCGTCCATCGCCAAGGCGGTCACGGACGCGTCTAAGAACGTAGGTGGCCTCTTGCTGCTGTGCTCCCCTTTTAAGTGTTTGCGCGGTGGACTCCGTCTTTCCCGTAACGATTACGAAACATGTTCTTAGTTCTTACGATGCACCTTTTTTTGTTCGCAGGTTCCAGAGTGCCCGGACGTCGCCTCATCATCACAAGCACTAGGGTACGAGTCACAGCGGTCTCATTACACAGGGTTCACATCCAACAACTCTGCACTTGTTCCTGCTCAAGGTTCATTGCCTTCAGACTTCTTTATCACGAGTCAAGGTAAAGGAAGTTTTGCTCAAGTTTCTCGGCCCTGTTGCTGACACCGCCTCGTAACTTGTAATTTGCAGAAGACATCGAGCCGTCGACCAATAATTTGACACCATACGATGACCAGACGATACCACCTGTGGTCGCCGCCTTTCCTGCCGCCGCGTTAACCTGCGACGGCGCGTCCATCGCCAAGGCGGTCACGGACGCGTCTAAGAACGTACGTGGCCTCTTGCTGCTGTGCTCCCCGTTTAAGTGTTTGTGCGGTGGACTCCGTCTTTCCCGTAACGATTACGAAACATGTTCTTAGTTCTTACGATGCACCTTTTTTGTTCGCAGGTTCCAGAGTTCCCGGACGTCGCCTAATCATCACAAGCACTAGGGTACGAGTCACAGCGGTCTCATTACACAGGGTTTCACATCCAACAACTCGGCACTTGTTCCTGTTCAAGGCTCATTGCCTTCAGACTTCTTTATCACGAGTCAAGGTAAAGGAACTTTTGCTCAAGTTTCTCGGCCCTGTTGCTGACACCGCCTCGTAACTTGTAATTTGCAGAAGACATCGAGCCGTCGACCAATAATTTGACACCATACGATGACCAGACGATACCACCTGTGGTCGCCGCCTTTCCTGCCGCCGCGTTAACCTGCGACGGCGCGTCCATCGCCAAGGCGGTCACGGACGCGTCTAAGAACGTACGTGGCCTCTTGCTGCTGTGCTCCCCGTTTAAGTGTTTGTGCGGTGGACTCCGTCTTTCCCGTAACGATTACGAAACATGTTCTTAGTTCTTACGATGCACCTTTTTTGTTCGCAGGTTCCAGAGTTCCCGGACGTCGCCTAATCATCACAAGCACTAGGGTACGAGTCACAGCGGTCTCATTACACCGGGTTTCACATCCAACAACTCGGCACTTGTTCCTGTTCAAGGCTCATTGCCTTCAGACTTTATCACGAGTCAAGGTAAAGGAACTTTTGCTCAAGTTTCTCGGCCCTGTTGCTGACACCGCCTCGTAACTTGTAATTTGCAGAAGACTTCGAGCCGTCGACCAATAATTTGACACCATACGATGACCAGACGATACCACCTGTGGTCGCCGCCTTTCCTGCCGCCGCGTTAGCCTGGGACGGCGCGTCCATCGCCAAGGCGGTCACGGACGCGTCTAAGAACGTAGGTGGCCTCTTGCTGCTGTGCTCCCCTTTTAAGTGTTTGTGCGGTGGACTCCGTCTTTCCCGTAACGATTACGAAACATGTTCTTAGTTCTTACGATGCACCTTTTTTGTTCGCAGGTTCCAGAGTTCCCGGACGTCGCCTCATCATCACAAGCACTAGGGTACGAGTCACAGCGGTCTCATTACACAGGGTTCACATCCAACAACTCTGCACTTGTTCCTGCCCAAGGTTCATTGCCTTCAGACTTCTTTATCACGAGTCAAGGTAAACAAAGTTTTGCTCAAGTATCTCGGCCCTGGTGCTGACACCACCTCGTAACTTGTAATTTGCAGAAGACATCGAGCCGTCGACCAATAATTTGACACCATACGATAGCCAGACGATACCACCTGTGGTCGCCGCCTTTCCTGCCGCCGCGTTAACCTGGGACGGCGCGTCCATCGCCAAGGCGGTCACGGACGCGTCTAAGAACGTACGTGGCCTCTTGCTGCTGTGCTCGCCGTTTAAGTGTTTGTGCGGTGGACTCCGTCTTTCCCGTAACGATTACGAAACATGTTCTTAGTTCTTACGATGCACCTTTTTTGTTCGCAGGTTCCAGAGTTCCCGGACGTCGCCTCATCATCACAAGCACTAGGGTACGAGTCACAGCGGTCTCATTACACAGGGTTCACATCCAACAACTAGGCACTTGTTCCTGTTCAAGGTTCATTGCCTTCAGAAATCTTTATCACGAGTCAAGGTAAAGGAACTTTTGCGCAAGTTTCTCGGCCCTGTTGCTGACACCGCCTCGTAACTTGTACTTTGCAGAAGACTTCGAGCCGTCGACCAATAATTTGACACCATACGATGACCAGACGATACCACCTGTGGTCGCCGCCTTTCCTGCCGCCGCGTTAGCCTGGGACGGCGCGTCCATCGCCAAGGCGGTCACGGACGCGTCTAAGAACGTAGGTGGCCTCTTGCTGCTGTGCTCCCCTTTTAAGTGTTTGCGCGGTGGACTCCGTCTTTCCCGTAACGATTACGAAACATGTTCTTAGTTCTTACGATGCACCTTTTTTTGTTCGCAGGTTCCAGAGTGCCCGGACGTCGCCTCATCATCACAAGCACTAGGGTACGAGTCACAGCGGTCTCATTACACAGGGTTCACATCCAACAACTCTGCACTTGTTCCTGCTCAAGGTTCATTGCCTTCAGACTTCTTTATCACGAGTCAAGGTAAAGGAAGTTTTGCTCAAGTTTCTCGGCCCTGTTGCTGACACCGCCTCGTAACTTGTAATTTGCAGAAGACATCGAGCCGTCGACCAATAATTTGACACCATACGATGACCAGACGATACCACCTGTGGTCGCCGCCTTTCCTGCCGCCGCGTTAACCTGCGACGGCGCGTCCATCGCCAAGGCGGTCACGGACGCGTCTAAGAACGTACGTGGCCTCTTGCTGCTGTGCTCCCCGTTTAAGTGTTTGTGCGGTGGACTCCGTCTTTCCCGTAACGATTACGAAACATGTTCTTAGTTCTTACGATGCACCTTTTTTGTTCGCAGGTTCCAGAGTTCCCGGACGTCGCCTAATCATCACAAGCACTAGGGTACGAGTCACAGCGGTCTCATTACACAGGGTTTCACATCCAACAACTCGGCACTTGTTCCTGTTCAAGGCTCATTGCCTTCAGACTTCTTTATCACGAGTCAAGGTAAAGGAACTTTTGCTCAAGTTTCTCGGCCCTGTTGCTGACACCGCCTCGTAACTTGTAATTTGCAGAAGACTTCGAGCCGTCGACCAATAATTTGACACCATACGATGACCAGACGATACCACCTGTGGTCGCCGCCTTTCCTGCCGCCGCGTTAGCCTGGGACGGCGCGTCCATCGCCAAGGCGGTCACGGACGCGTCTAAGAACGTAGGTGGCCTCTTGCTGCTGTGCTCCCCTTTTAAGTGTTTGTGCGGTGGACTCCGTCTTTCCCGTAACGATTACGAAACATGTTCTTAGTTCTTACGATGCACCTTTTTTTGTTCGCAGGTTCCAGAGTTCCCGGACGTCGCCTCATCATCACAAGCACTAGGGTACGAGTCACAGCGGTCTCATTACGCAGGGTTCACATCCAACAACTCTGCACTTGTTCCTGCCCAAGGTTCATTGCCTTCAGACTTCTTTATCACGAGTCAAGGTAAACAAAGTTTTGCTCAAGTATCTCGGCCCTGGTGCTGACACCACCTCGTAACTTGTAATTTGCAGAAGACATCGAGCCGTCGACCAATAATTTGACACCATACGATAGCCAGACGATACCACCTGTGGTCGCCGCGTTTCCTGCCGCCGCGTTAACCTGGTACGGCGCGTCCATCGCCAAGGCGGTCACGGACGCGTCTAAGAACGTACGTGGCCTCTTGCTGCTGTGCTCGCCGTTTAAGTGTTTGTGCGGTGGACTCCGTCTTTCCCGTAACGATTACGAAACATGTTCTTAGTTCTTACGATGCACCTTTTTTGTCCGCAGGTTCCAGAGTTCCCGGACGTCGCCTCATCATCACAAGCACTAGGGTACGAGTCACAGCGGTCTCATTACACAGGGTTCACATCCAACAACTAGGCACTTGTTCCTGTTCAAGGTTCATTGCCTTCAGACTTCTTTATCACGAGTCAATGTAAACAAAGTTTTGCTCAAGTTTCTCGGCCCTCGTGCTGACAAGGCCTCGTTACTTGTAATTTGCAGAAGCCATCGAGCCGTCGACCAATAATTTAACACCATACGGTGACCAGACGATGCCACCTGTGGTCGCCGACTTTCCTGCCGCCGCGTTATCCGGCGACGGCACGTCCATCGCCATGGCGGTCACGGACGCGTCTGAGAACGTAGGTGGCCTCTTGCTCCTGTGCTCCCCGTTTAAGTGTCTGTGCGGTGGACTCCGTCTTTCCCGTAACGATTACGAAACATGTTCTTAGTTCTTACGATGCACCTTTTTGTTCTCAGGATCCAGAGTTCCCGGACGTCGCCTCATCATCACAAGCACTAGGGTAGGAGTCACAGCGGTCTCATTACACAGAGTTCACATCCAACAACTCTGCACTTGTTCCTGCTCAAGGTTCATTGCCTTCAGACTTCTTTATCACGAGTCAAGGTAAACAACGTTTTGCTCAAGTATCTCGGCCCTGGTGTTGACACCGCCTCGTAACTTGTAATTTGCAGAAGACATCGAGCCGTCGACCAATAATTTGACACCATACGATGACCAGGTGATACCACCTGTGGTCGCCGCCTTTCCTGCCGCCGCGTTAGCCTGGGACGGCGCGTCCATCGCCAAGGCGGTCACGGACGCGTCTAAGAACGTAGGTGGCCTCTTGCTGCTGTGCTCCCCGTTTAAGTGTTTGTGCGGTGGACTCCGTCTTTCCCGTAACGATTACGAAACATGTTCTTAGTTCTTACGATGCACCTTTTTTCGTTCGCAGGTTCCAGAGTTCCCGGACGTCGCCTCATCATCACAAGCACTAGGGTACGAGTCACAGCAGTCTCATTACACAGGGTTCACATCCAACAACTCTGCACTTGTTCCTGTTCAAGGTTCATTGCCTTCAGACTTCTTTATCACGAGTGAAGGTAAAGGAACTTTTGCTCAAGTTTCTCGGCCCTGTTGCTGACACCGCCTCGTAACTTGTAATTTGCAGAAGACATCGAGCCGTCGACCAATAATTTGATACCATACGATGGCCAGACGATACCACCTGTGGTCGCCGCCTTTCCTGCCGCCGCGTTATCCGGGGACGGCGAGTCCATCGCCATGGCGGTCACGGACGCGTCTGAGAACGTAGGCGGCCTCTAGCACCTTTGTTCCCCGTTTAAGTGTCTGTGCGGTGGACTCCTTCTTTCCCGTAACGATTACGAAACATGTTCTTAGTTCTTACGATGCACCTTTTTTTTGTTCTCAGGTTCCAGAGTTCCCGGACGTCGCCTCATCAACACAAGCACTAGGGTACGAGTCACAGCGGTCTCATTACACAGGGTTCACATCCAACAACTCTGCACTTGTTCCTGTTCAAGGTTCATTGCCTTCAGACTTCTTTATCACGAGTGAATGTAAAGGAACTTTTGCTCAAGTTTCTCGGCCCTGTTGCTGACACCGCCTCGTAACTTGTAATTTGCAGAAGACATCGAGCCGTCAACCAATAATTTGATACCATACGATGGCCAGACGATACCACCTGTGGTCGCCGCCTTTCCTGCCGCCGCGTTATCCGGGGACGGCGAGTGCATCGCCATGGCGGTCACGGACGCGTCTGAGAACGTAGGCGGCCTCTAGCACCTTTGTTCCCCGTTTAAGTGTCTGTGCGGTGGACTCCTTCTTTCCCGTAACGATTACGAAACATGTTCTTAGTTCTTACGATGCACCTTTTTTTTTGTTCTCAGGTTCCAGAGTTCCCGGACGTCGCCTCATCAACACAAGCACTAGGGTACGAGTCACAGCGGTCTCATTACACAGGGTTCACATCCAACAACTCTGCACTTGTTCCTGCCCAAGGTTCATTGCCTTCAGACTTCTTTATCACGAGTCAAGGTAAACAAAGTTTTGCTCAAGTATCTCGGCCCTGGTGCTGACACCACCTCGTAACTTGTAATTTGCAGAAGACATCGAGCCGTCGACCAATAATTTGACACCATACGATAGCCAGACGATACCACCTGTGGTCGCCGCCTTTCCTGCCGCCGCGTTAACCTGGGACGGCGCGTCCATCGCCAAGGCGGTCACGGACGCGTCTAAGAACGTACGTGGCCTCTTGCTGCTGTGCTCGCCGTTTAAGTGTTTGTGCGGTGGACTCCGTCTTTCCCGTAACGATTACGAAACATGTTCTTAGTTCTTACGATGCACCTTTTTTGTTCGCAGGTTCCAGAGTTCCCGGACGTCGCCTCATCTTCACAAGCACTAGGGTACGAGTCACAGCGGTCTCATTACACAGGGTTCACATCCAACAACTAGGCACTTGTTCCTGTTCAAGGTTCATTGCCTTCAGAATTCTTTATCACGAGTGAAGGTAAAGGAACTTTTGCGCAAGTTTCTCGGCCCTGTTGCTGACACCGCCTCGTAACTTGTACTTTGCAGAAGACTTCGAGCCGTCGACCAATAATTTGACACCATACGATGACCAGACGATACCACCTGTGGTCGCCGCCTTTCCTGCCGCCGCGTTAGCCTGGGACGGCGCGTCCATCGCCAAGGCGTTCACGGACGCGGCTGAGAACGTAGGTGGCTTCTTGCTCCTGTGCTCCCCGTTTAAGTGTCTGTGCGGTGGACTCCGTCTTTCGCGTAACGATTACGAAACATGTTTTTAGTTCTTACGATGCACCTTTTTTTGTTCTCAGGATCCAGAGTTCCCGGACGTCGCCTCATCGTCACAAGCTCTAGGGTACGAGTTACAGCAGTGTCATTACACAGGGTTCACATCCAACAACTCTGCACTTGTTCCTGTTCAAGGTTCATTGCCTTCAGACTTCTTTATCACGAGTCAAGGTAAGCAAAGTTTTGCTCAAGTTTCTCGGCCCTGGTGCTGACAAGGCCTCGTTACTTGTAATTTGCAGAAGCCATCGAGCCGTCGACCAATAATTTAACACCATACGGTGACCAGACGATGCCACCTGTGGTCGCCGACTTTCCTGCCGCCGCGTTATCCGGCGACGGCACGTCCATCGCCATGGCGGTCACGGACGCGTCTGAGAACGTAGGTGGCCTCTTGCTCCTGTGCTCCCCGTTTAAGTGTCTGTGCGGTGGACTCCGTCTTTCCCGTAACGATTACGAAACATGTTCTTAGTTCTTACGATGCACCTTTTTGTTCTCAGGATCCAGAGTTCCCGGACGTCGCCTCATCATCACAAGCACTAGGGTAGGAGTCACAGCGGTCTCATTACACAGAGTTCACATCCAACAACTCTGCACTTGTTCCTGCTCAAGGTTCATTGCCTTCAGACTTCTTTATCACGAGTCAAGGTAAACAAAGTTTTGCTCAAGTATCTCGGCCCTGGTGTTGACACCGCCTCGTAACTTGTAATTTGCAGAAGACATCGAGCCGTCGACCAATAATTTGACACCATACGATGACCAGGTGATACCACCTATGGTCGCCGCCTTTCCTGCCGCCGCGTTATCCGGCGACGGCACGTCCATCGCCATGGCGGTCACGGACGCGTCTGAGAACGTAGGTGGCTTCTTGCTCCTGTGCTCCCCGTTTAAGTGTCTGTGCGGTGGACTCCGTCTTTCGCGTAACGATTACGAAACATGTTCTTAGTTCTTACGATGCACCTTTTTTTGTTCTCAGGATCCAGAGTTCCCGGACGTCGCCTCATCATCACAAGCTCTAGGGTACGAGTTACAGCAGTGTCATTACACAGGGTTCACATCCAACAACTCTGCACTTGTTCCTGTTCAAGGTTCATTGCCTTCAGACTTCTTTATCACGAGTCAAGGTAAACAAAGTTTTGCTCAAGTTTCTCGGCCCTGGTGCTGACAAGGCCTCGTTACTTGTAATTTGCAGAAGCCATCGAGCCGTCGACCAATAATTTAACACCATACGGTGACCAGACGATGCCACCTGTGGTCGCCGACTTTCCTGCCGCCGCGTTATCCGACGACGGCACGTCCATCGCCATGGCGGTCACGGACGCGTCTGAGAACGTAGGTGGCCTCTTGCTCCTGTGCTCCCCGTTTAAGTGTCTGTGCGGTGGACTCCGTCTTTCCCGTAACGATTACGAAACATGTTCTTAGTTCTTACGATGCACCTTTTTGTTCTCAGGATCCAGAGTTCCCGGACGTCGCCTCATCATCACAAGCACTAGGGTACGAGTCACAGCGGTCTCATTACACAGGGTTCACATCCAACAACTCTGCACTTGTTCCTGCCCAAGGTTCATTGCCTTCAGACTTCTTTATCACGAGTCAAGGTAAACAAAGTTTTCCTCAAGTCTCTAGGCCCTGGTGCTGACACCGCCTCGTAACTTGTAATTTGCAGAAGAGATCGAGCCGTCGACCAATAATTTGACACCATACGATGGCCAGACGATACCACCTATGGTCGCCGCCTTTCCTGCCGCCGCGTTATCCGGCGACGGCACGTCCATCGCCACGGCGGTCACGGACGCGTCTGAGAACGTAGGTGGCTTCTTGCTCCTGTGCTCCCCGTTTAAGTGTCTGTGCGGTGGACTCCGTCTTTCGCGTAACGATTACGAAACATGTTCTTAGTTCTTACGATGCACCTTTTTTTGTTCTCAGGATCCAGAGTTCCCGGACGTCGCCTCATCATCACAAGCTCTAGGGTACGAGTTACAGCAGTGTCATTACACAGGGTTCACATCCAACAACTCTGCACTTGTTCCTGTTCAAGGTTCATTACCTTCAGACTTCTTTATCACGAGTCAAGGTAAACAAAGTTTTGCTCAAGTTTCTCGGCCCTGGTGCTGACAAGGCCTCGTTACTTGTAATTTGCAGAAGCCATCGAGCCGTCGACCAATAATTTAACACCATACGGTGACCAGACGATGCCACCTGTGGTCGCCGACTTTCCTGCCGCCGCGTTATCCGGCGACGGCACGTCCATCGCCATGGCGGTCACGGACGCGTCTGAGAACGTAGGTGGCCTCTTGCTCCTGTGCTCCCCGTTTAAGTGTCTGTGCGGTGGACTCCGTCTTTCCCGTAACGATTACGAAATATGTTCTTAGTTCTTACGATGCACCTTTTTGTTCTCAGGATCCAGAGTTCCCGGACGTCGCCTCATCATCACAAGCACTAGGGTACGAGTCACAGCGGTCTCATTACACAGAGTTCACATCCAACAACTCTGCACTTGTTCCTGCTCAAGGTTCATTGCCTTCAGACTTCTTTATCACGAGTCAAGGTAAACAAAGTTTTGCTCAAGTATCTCGGCCCTGGTGTTGACACCGCCTCGTAACTTGTAATTTGCAGAAGACATCGAGCCGTCGACCAATAATTTGACACCATACGATGACCAGGTGATACCACCTGTGGTCGCCGCCTTTCCTGCCGCCGCGTTAGCCTGGGACGGCGCGTCCATCGCCAAGGCGGTCACGGACGCGTCTAAGAACGTAGGTGGCCTCTTGCTGCTGTGCTCCCCGTTTAAGTGTTTGTGCGGTGGACTCCGTCTTTCCCGTAACGATTACGAAACATGTTCTTAGTTCTTACGATGCACCTTTTTTCGTTCGCAGGTTCCAGAGTTCCCGGACGTCGCCTCATCATCACAAGCACTAGGGTACGAGTCACAGCAGTCTCATTACACAGGGTTCACATCCAACAACTCTGCACTTGTTCCTGTTCAAGGTTCATTGCCTTCAGACTTCTTTATCACGAGTGAAGGTAAAGGAACTTTTGCTCAAGTTTCTCGGCCCTGTTGCTGACACCGCCTCGTAACTTGTAATTTGCAGAAGACATCGAGCCGTCGACCAATAATTTGATACCATACGATGGCCAGACGATACCACCTGTGGTCGCCGCCTTTCCTGCCGCCGCGTTATCCGGGGACGGCGAGTCCATCGCCATGGCGGTCACGGACGCGTCTGAGAACGTAGGCGGCCTCTAGCACCTTTGTTCCCCGTTTAAGTGTCTGTGCGGTGGACTCCTTCTTTCCCGTAACGATTACGAAACATGTTCTTAGTTCTTACGATGCACCTTTTTTTTGTTCTCAGGTTCCAGAGTTCCCGGACGTCGCCTCATCAACACAAGCACTAGGGTACGAGTCACAGCGGTCTCATTACACAGGGTTCACATCCAACAACTCTGCACTTGTTCCTGTTCAAGGTTCATTGCCTTCAGACTTCTTTATCACGAGTGAATGTAAAGGAACTTTTGCTCAAGTTTCTCGGCCCTGTTGCTGACACCGCCTCGTAACTTGTAATTTGCAGAAGACATCGAGCCGTCAACCAATAATTTGATACCATACGATGGCCAGACGATACCACCTGTGGTCGCCGCCTTTCCTGCCGCCGCGTTATCCGGGGACGGCGAGTGCATCGCCATGGCGGTCACGGACGCGTCTGAGAACGTAGGCGGCCTCTAGCACCTTTGTTCCCCGTTTAAGTGTCTGTGCGGTGGACTCCTTCTTTCCCGTAACGATTACGAAACATGTTCTTAGTTCTTACGATGCACCTTTTTTTTTGTTCTCAGGTTCCAGAGTTCCCGGACGTCGCCTCATCAACACAAGCACTAGGGTACGAGTCACAGCGGTCTCATTACACAGGGTTCACATCCAACAACTCTGCACTTGTTCCTGCCCAAGGTTCATTGCCTTCAGACTTCTTTATCACGAGTCAAGGTAAACAAAGTTTTGCTCAAGTATCTCGGCCCTGGTGCTGACACCACCTCGTAACTTGTAATTTGCAGAAGACATCGAGCCGTCGACCAATAATTTGACACCATACGATAGCCAGACGATACCACCTGTGGTCGCCGCCTTTCCTGCCGCCGCGTTAACCTGGGACGGCGCGTCCATCGCCAAGGCGGTCACGGACGCGTCTAAGAACGTACGTGGCCTCTTGCTGCTGTGCTCGCCGTTTAAGTGTTTGTGCGGTGGACTCCGTCTTTCCCGTAACGATTACGAAACATGTTCTTAGTTCTTACGATGCACCTTTTTTGTTCGCAGGTTCCAGAGTTCCCGGACGTCGCCTCATCTTCACAAGCACTAGGGTACGAGTCACAGCGGTCTCATTACACAGGGTTCACATCCAACAACTAGGCACTTGTTCCTGTTCAAGGTTCATTGCCTTCAGAATTCTTTATCACGAGTGAAGGTAAAGGAACTTTTGCGCAAGTTTCTCGGCCCTGTTGCTGACACCGCCTCGTAACTTGTACTTTGCAGAAGACTTCGAGCCGTCGACCAATAATTTGACACCATACGATGACCAGACGATACCACCTGTGGTCGCCGCCTTTCCTGCCGCCGCGTTAGCCTGGGACGGCGCGTCCATCGCCAAGGCGTTCACGGACGCGGCTGAGAACGTAGGTGGCTTCTTGCTCCTGTGCTCCCCGTTTAAGTGTCTGTGCGGTGGACTCCGTCTTTCGCGTAACGATTACGAAACATGTTTTTAGTTCTTACGATGCACCTTTTTTTGTTCTCAGGATCCAGAGTTCCCGGACGTCGCCTCATCGTCACAAGCTCTAGGGTACGAGTTACAGCAGTGTCATTACACAGGGTTCACATCCAACAACTCTGCACTTGTTCCTGTTCAAGGTTCATTGCCTTCAGACTTCTTTATCACGAGTCAAGGTAAGCAAAGTTTTGCTCAAGTTTCTCGGCCCTGGTGCTGACAAGGCCTCGTTACTTGTAATTTGCAGAAGCCATCGAGCCGTCGACCAATAATTTAACACCATACGGTGACCAGACGATGCCACCTGTGGTCGCCGACTTTCCTGCCGCCGCGTTATCCGGCGACGGCACGTCCATCGCCATGGCGGTCACGGACGCGTCTGAGAACGTAGGTGGCCTCTTGCTCCTGTGCTCCCCGTTTAAGTGTCTGTGCGGTGGACTCCGTCTTTCCCGTAACGATTACGAAACATGTTCTTAGTTCTTACGATGCACCTTTTTGTTCTCAGGATCCAGAGTTCCCGGACGTCGCCTCATCATCACAAGCACTAGGGTAGGAGTCACAGCGGTCTCATTACACAGAGTTCACATCCAACAACTCTGCACTTGTTCCTGCTCAAGGTTCATTGCCTTCAGACTTCTTTATCACGAGTCAAGGTAAACAAAGTTTTGCTCAAGTATCTCGGCCCTGGTGTTGACACCGCCTCGTAACTTGTAATTTGCAGAAGACATCGAGCCGTCGACCAATAATTTGACACCATACGATGACCAGGTGATACCACCTATGGTCGCCGCCTTTCCTGCCGCCGCGTTATCCGGCGACGGCACGTCCATCGCCATGGCGGTCACGGACGCGTCTGAGAACGTAGGTGGCTTCTTGCTCCTGTGCTCCCCGTTTAAGTGTCTGTGCGGTGGACTCCGTCTTTCGCGTAACGATTACGAAACATGTTCTTAGTTCTTACGATGCACCTTTTTTTGTTCTCAGGATCCAGAGTTCCCGGACGTCGCCTCATCATCACAAGCTCTAGGGTACGAGTTACAGCAGTGTCATTACACAGGGTTCACATCCAACAACTCTGCACTTGTTCCTGTTCAAGGTTCATTGCCTTCAGACTTCTTTATCACGAGTCAAGGTAAACAAAGTTTTGCTCAAGTTTCTCGGCCCTGGTGCTGACAAGGCCTCGTTACTTGTAATTTGCAGAAGCCATCGAGCCGTCGACCAATAATTTAACACCATACGGTGACCAGACGATGCCACCTGTGGTCGCCGACTTTCCTGCCGCCGCGTTATCCGACGACGGCACGTCCATCGCCATGGCGGTCACGGACGCGTCTGAGAACGTAGGTGGCCTCTTGCTCCTGTGCTCCCCGTTTAAGTGTCTGTGCGGTGGACTCCGTCTTTCCCGTAACGATTACGAAACATGTTCTTAGTTCTTACGATGCACCTTTTTGTTCTCAGGATCCAGAGTTCCCGGACGTCGCCTCATCATCACAAGCACTAGGGTACGAGTCACAGCGGTCTCATTACACAGGGTTCACATCCAACAACTCTGCACTTGTTCCTGCCCAAGGTTCATTGCCTTCAGACTTCTTTATCACGAGTCAAGGTAAACAAAGTTTTCCTCAAGTCTCTAGGCCCTGGTGCTGACACCGCCTCGTAACTTGTAATTTGCAGAAGAGATCGAGCCGTCGACCAATAATTTGACACCATACGATGGCCAGACGATACCACCTATGGTCGCCGCCTTTCCTGCCGCCGCGTTATCCGGCGACGGCACGTCCATCGCCACGGCGGTCACGGACGCGTCTGAGAACGTAGGTGGCTTCTTGCTCCTGTGCTCCCCGTTTAAGTGTCTGTGCGGTGGACTCCGTCTTTCGCGTAACGATTACGAAACATGTTCTTAGTTCTTACGATGCACCTTTTTTTGTTCTCAGGATCCAGAGTTCCCGGACGTCGCCTCATCATCACAAGCTCTAGGGTACGAGTTACAGCAGTGTCATTACACAGGGTTCACATCCAACAACTCTGCACTTGTTCCTGTTCAAGGTTCATTACCTTCAGACTTCTTTATCACGAGTCAAGGTAAACAAAGTTTTGCTCAAGTTTCTCGGCCCTGGTGCTGACAAGGCCTCGTTACTTGTAATTTGCAGAAGCCATCGAGCCGTCGACCAATAATTTAACACCATACGGTGACCAGACGATGCCACCTGTGGTCGCCGACTTTCCTGCCGCCGCGTTATCCGGCGACGGCACGTCCATCGCCATGGCGGTCACGGACGCGTCTGAGAACGTAGGTGGCCTCTTGCTCCTGTGCTCCCCGTTTAAGTGTCTGTGCGGTGGACTCCGTCTTTCCCGTAACGATTACGAAATATGTTCTTAGTTCTTACGATGCACCTTTTTGTTCTCAGGATCCAGAGTTCCCGGACGTCGCCTCATCATCACAAGCACTAGGGTACGAGTCACAGCGGTCTCATTACACAGAGTTCACATCCAACAACTCTGCACTTGTTCCTGCTCAAGGTTCATTGCCTTCAGACTTCTTTATCACGAGTCAAGGTAAACAAAGTTTTGCTCAAGTATCTCGGCCCTGGTGTTGACACCGCCTCGTAACTTGTAATTTGCAGAAGACATCGAGCCGTCGACCAATAATTTGACACCATACGATGACCAGGTGATACCACCTGTGGTCGCCGCCTTTCCTGCCGCCGCGTTAGCCTGGGACGGCGCGTCCATCGCCAAGGCGGTCACGGACGCGTCTAAGAACGTAGGTGGCCTCTTGCTGCTGTGCTCCCCGTTTAAGTGTTTGTGCGGTGGACTCCGTCTTTCCCGTAACAATTACGAAACATGTTCTTAGTTCTTACGATGCACCTTTTTTCGTTCGCAGGTTCCAGAGTTCCCGGACGTCGCCTCATCATCACAAGCACTAGGGTACGAGTCACAGCAGTCTCATTACACAGGGTTCACATCCAACAACTCTGCACTTGTTCCTGTTCAAGGTTCATTGCCTTCAGACTTCTTTATCACGAGTGAAGGTAAAGGAACTTTTGCTCAAGTTTCTCGGCCCTGTTGCTGACACCGCCTCGTAACTTGTAATTTGCAGAAGACATCGAGCTGTCGACCAATAATTTGATACCATACGATGGCCAGACGATACCACCTGTGGTCGCCGCCTTTCCTGCCGCCGCGTTATCCGGGGACGGCGAGTCCATCGCCATGGCGGTCACGGACGCGTCTGAGAACGTAGGCGGCCTCTAGCACCTTTGTTCCCCGTTTAAGTGTCTGTGCGGTGGACTCCTTCTTTCCCGTAACGATTACGAAACATGTTCTTAGTTCTTACGATGCACCTTTTTTTTGTTCTCAGGTTCCAGAGTTCCCGGACGTCGCCTCATCAACACAAGCACTAGGGTACGAGTCACAGCGGTCTCATTACACAGGGTTCACATCCAACAACTCTGCACTTGTTCCTGCTCAAGGTTCATTGCCTTCAGACTTCTTTATCACGAGTCAAGGTAAAGGAAGTTTTGCTCAAGTTTCTCGGCCCTGTTGCTGACACCGCCTCGTAACTTGTAATTTGCAGAAGACATCGAGCCGTCGACCAATAATTTGACACCATACGATGACCAGACGATACCACCTGTGGTCGCCGCCTTTCCTGCCGCCGCGTTAACCTGGGACGGCGCGTCCATCGCCAAGGCGGTCACGGACGCGTCTAAGAACGTACGTGGCCTCTTGCTCCTGTGCTCCCCATTTAAGTGTCTGTGCGGTGGACTCCGTCTTTCCCGTAACGATTACGAAACATGTTCTTAGTTCTTACGATGCACCTTTTTGTTCTCAGGATACAGAGTTCCCGGACGTCGCCTCATGATCACAAGCACTAGGGTACCAGTCACAGCAGTGTCATTACACAGGGTTCACATCCAACAACTCTGCACTTGTTCCTGCTCAAGGTTCATTGCCTTCAGACTTCTTTATCACGAGTCAAGGTAAACAAAGTTTTGCTCAAGTCTCTCGGCCCTGGTGCTGACACCACCTCGTAACTTGTAATTTGCAGAAGACATCGAGGCGTCGACCAATAATTTGACACCATACGATAGCCAGACGATACCACCTGTGGTCGCCGCCTTTCCTGCCGCCGCGTTAACCTGGGACGGCGCGTCCATCGCCAAGGCGGTCACGGACGCGTCTAAGAACGTACGTGGCCTCTTGCTGCTGTGCTCCCCGTTTAAGTGTTTGTGCGGTGGACTCCGTCTTTCCCGTAACGATTACGAAACATGTTCTTAGTTCTTACGATGCACCTTTTTTGTTCGCAGGTTCCAGAGTTCCCGGACGTCGCCTCATCATCACAAGCACTAGGGTACGAGTCACAGCGGTCTCATTACACAGGGTTCACATCCAACAACTCGGCACTTGTTCCTGTTCAAGGTTCATTGCCTTCAGACTTCTTTATCACGAGTCAAGGTAAAGGAACTTTTGCTCAAGTTTCTCGGCCCTGTTGCTGACGCCGCCTCGTAACTTGTAATTTGCAGAAGACTTCGAGCCGTCGACCAATAATTTGACACCATACGATGACCAGACGATACCACTTGTGGTCGCCGCCTTTCCTGCCGCCGCGTTAGCCTGGGACGGTGCGTCCATCGCCAAGGCGGTCACGGACGCGTCTAAGAACGTAGGTGGCCTCTTGCTGCTGTGCTCCCCTTTTAAGTGTCTGTGCGGTGGACTCCGTCTTTCCCGTAACGATTACGAAACATGTTCTTAGTTCTTACGATGCACCTTTTTGTTCTCAGGATCCAGAGTTCCCGGACGTCGCCTCATGATCACAAGCACTAGGGTACCAGTCACAGCAGTGTTATTACACAGGGTTCACATCCAACAACTCTGCACTTGTTCCTGCTCAAGGTTCACTGCCTTCAGACTTCTTTATCACGAGTCAAGGTAAACAAAGTTTTGCTCAAGTCTCTCGGCCCTGGTGCTGACACCACCTCGTAACTTGTAATTTGCAGAAGACATCGAGGCGTCGACCAATAATTTGACACCATACGATAGCCAGACGATACCACCTGTGGTCGCCGCCTTTCCTGCCGCCGCGTTAACCTGGGACGGCGCGTCCATCGCCAAGGCGGTCACGGACGCGTCTAAGAACGTACGTGGCCTCTTGCTGCTGTGCTCCCCGTTTAAGTGTTTGTGCGGTGGACTCCGTCTTTCCCGTAACGATTACGAAACATGTTCTTAGTTCTTACGATGCACCTTTTTTGTTCGCAGGTTCCAGAGTTCCCGGACGTCGCCTCATCATCACAAGCACTAGGGTACGAGTCACAGCGGTCTCATTACACAGGGTTCACATCCAACAACTCGGCACTTGTTCCTGTTCAAGGTTCATTGCCTTCAGACTTCTTGATCACGAGTCAAGGTAAAGGAACTTTTGCTCAAGTTTCTCGGCCCTGTTGCTGACACCGCCTCGTAACTTGTAATTTGCAGAAGACTTCGAGCCGTCGACCAATAATTTGACACCATACGATGACCAGACGTTACCACCTGTGGTCGCCGCCTTTCCTGCCGCCGCGTTAGCCTGGGACGGCGCGTCCATCGCCAAGGCGGTCACGGACGCGTCTAAGAACGTAGGTGGCCTCTTGCTGCTGTGCTCCCCTTTTAAGTGTTTGTGCGGTGGACTCCGTCTTTCCCGTAACGATTACGAAACATGTTCTTAGTTCTTACGATGCACCTTTTTTTGTTCGCAGGTTCCAGAGTTCCCGGACGTCGCCTCATCATCACAAGCACTAGGGTACGAGTCACAGCGGTCTCATTACACAGGGTTCACATCCAACAACTCTGCACTTGTTCCTGCCCAAGGTTCATTGCCTTCAGACTTCTTTATCACGAGTCAAGGTAAACAAAGTTTTCCTCAAGTCTCTAGACCCTGGTGCTGACACCGCCTCGTAACTTGTAATTTGCAGAAGAGATCGAGCCGTCGACCAATAATTTGACACCATACGATGGCCAGACGATACCACCTATGGTCGCCGCCTTTCCTGCCGCCGCGTTATCCGGCGACGGCACGTCCATCGCCATGGCGGTCACGGACGCGTCTGAGAACGTAGGTGGCTTCTTGCTCCTGTGCTCCCCGTTTAAGTGTCTGTGCGGTGGACTCCGTCTTTCCCGTAACGATTACGAAACATGTTCTTAGTTCTTACGATGCACCTTTTTTGTTCTCAGGATCCAGAGTTCCCGGACGCCGCCTCATCATCACAAGCTCTAGGGTACGAGTCACAGCAGTGTCATTACACAGGGTTCACATCCAACAACTCTGCACTTGTTCCTGTTCAAGGTTCATTGCCTTCAGACGTCTTTATCACGAGTCAAGGTAAACAAAGTTTTCCTCAAGTCTCTAGACCCTGGTGCTGACACCGCCTCGTAACTTGTAATTTGCAGAAGCCATCGAGCCGTCGACCAATAATTTAACACCATACGGTGACCAGACGATGCCACCTGTGGTCGCCGACTTTCCTGCCGCCGCGTTATCCGGCGACGGCACGTCCATCGCCATGGCGGTCACGGACGCGTCTGAGAACGTAGGTGGCCTCTTGCTCCTGTGCTCCCCGTTTAAGTGTCTGTGCGGTGGACTCCGTCTTTCCCGTAACGATTACGAAACATGTTCTTAGTTCTTACGATGCACCTTTTTGTTCTCAGGATCCAGAGTTCCCGGACGTCGCCTCATCATCACAAGCACTAGGGTAGGAGTCACAGCGGTCTCATTACACAGAGTTCACATCCAACAACTCTGCACTTGTTCCTGCTCAAGGTTCATTGCCTTCAGACTTCTTTATCACGAGTCAAGGTAAACAAAGTTTTGCTCAAGTATCTCGGCCCTGGTGTTGACACCGCCTCGTAACTTGTAATTTGCAGAAGACATCGAGCCGTCGACCAATAATTTGACACCATACGATGACCAGGTGATACCACCTGTGGTCGCCGCCTTTCCTGCCGCCGCGTTAGCCTGGGACGGCGCGTCCATCGCCAAGGCGGTCACGGACGCGTCTAAGAACGTAGGTGGCCTCTTGCTGCTGTGCTCCCCGTTTAAGTGTTTGTGCGGTGGACTCCGTCTTTCCCGTAACGATTAAGAAACATGTTCTTAGTTCTTACGATGCACCTTTTTTCGTTCGCAGGTTCCAGAGTTCCCGGACGTCGCCTCATCATCACAAGCACTAGAGTACGAGTCACAGCAGTCTCATTACACAGGGTTCACATCCAACAACTCTGCACTTGTTCCTGTTCAAGGTTCATTGCCTTCAGACTTCTTTATCACGAGTGAAGGTAAAGGAACTTTTGCTCAAGTTTCTCGGCCCTGTTGCTGACACCGCCTCGTAACTTGTAATTTGCAGAAGACATCGAGCCGTCGACCAATAATTTGATACCATACGATGGCCAGACGATACCACCTGTGGTCGCCGCCTTTCCTGCCGCCGCGTTATCCGGGGACGGCGAGTCCATCGCCATGGCGGTCACGGACGCGTCTGAGAACGTAGGCGGCCTCTAGCACCTTTGTTCCCCGTTTAAGTGTCTGTGCGGTGGACTCCTTCTTTCCCGTAACGATTACGAAACATGTTCTTAGTTCTTACGATGCACCTTTTTTTTGTTCTCAGGTTCCAGAGTTCCCGGACGTCGCCTCATCAACACAAGCACTAGGGTACGAGTCACAGCGGTCTCATTACACAGGGTTCACATCCAACAACTCTGCACTTGTTCCTGCTCAAGGTACATTGCCTTCAGACTTCTTTATCACGAGTCAAGGTAAAGGAAGTTTTGCTCAAGTTTCTCGGCCCTGTTGCTGACACCGCCTCGTAACTTGTAATTTGCAGAAGACATCGATCCGTCGACCAATAATTTGACACCATACGATGACCAGACGATACCACCTGTGGTCGCCGCCTTTCCTGCCGCCGCGTTAACCTGGGACGGCGCGTCCATCGCCAAGGCGGTCACGGACGCGTCTAAGAACGTACGTGGCCTCTTGCTGCTGTGCTCCCCATTTAAGTGTTTGTGCGGTGGACTCCGTCTTTCCCGTAACGATTACGAAACATGTTCTTAGTTCTTACGATGCACCTTTTTTGTTCGCAGGTTCCAGAGTTCCCGGACGTCGCCTCATCATCACAAGCACTAGGGTACGAGTCACAGCGGTCTCATTACACAGGGTTCACATCCAACAACTCGGCACTTGTTCCTGTTCAAGGTTCATTGCCTTCAGACTTCTTTATCACGAGGAAAGGTAAAGGAACTTTTGCTCAAGTTTCTCGGCCCTGTTGCTGACACCGCCTCGTAACTTGTAATTTGCAGAAGACTTCGAGCCGTCGACCAATAATTTGACACCATACGATGACCAGACGATACCACCTGTGGTCGCCGCCTTTCCTGCCGCCGCGTTAGCCTGGGATGGCGCGTATATCGCCAAGGCGGTCACGGACGCGTCTAAGAACGTAGGTGGCCTCTTGCTGCTGTGCTCCCCTTTTAAGTGTTTGTGCGGTGGACTCCGTCTTTCCCGTAACGATTACAAAACATGTTCTTAGATCTTACGATGCACCTTTTTTTGTTCGCAGGTTCCAGAGTTCCCGGACGTCGCCTCATCATCACAAGCACTAGGGTACGAGTCACAGCGGTCTCATTACACAGGGTTCACATCCAACAACTCTGCACTTGTTCCTGCCCAAGGTTCATTGCCTTCAGACTTCTTTATCACGAGTCAAGGTAAACAAAGTTTTCCTCAAGTCTCTAGACCCTGGTGCTGACACCGCCTCGTAACTTGTAATTTGCAGAAGAGATCGAGCCGTCGACCAATAATTTGACACCATACGATGGCCAGACGATACCACCTATGGTCGCCGCCTTTCCTGCCGCCGCGTTATCCGGCGACGGCACGTCCATCGCCATGGCGGTCACGGACGCCTCTGAGAACGTAGGTGGCTTCTTGCTCCTGTGCTCCCCGTTTAAGTGTCTGTGCGGTGGACTCCGTCTTTCCCGTAACGATTACGAAACATGTTCTTAGTTCTTACGATGCACCTTTTTTTGTTCTCAGGATCCAGAGTTCCCGGACGTCGCCTCATCATCACAAGCTCTAGGGTACGAGTCACAGCAGTGTCATTACACAGGGTTCACATCCAACAACTCTGCACTTGTTCCTGTTCAAGGTTCATTGCCTTCAGACTTCTTTATCACGAGTCAAGGTAAACAAAGTTTTGCTCAAGTTTCTCGGCCCTGGTGCTGACAAGGCCTCGTTACTTGTAATTTGCAGAAGCCATCGAGCCGTCGACCAATAATTTAACACCATACGGTGACCAGACGATGCCACCTGTGGTCGCCGACTTTCCTGCCGCCGCGTTATCCGGCGACGGCACGTCCATCGCCATGGCGGTCACGGACGCGTCTGAGAACGTAGGTGGCCTCTTGCTCCTGTGCTCCCCGTTTAAGTGTCTGTGCGGTGGACTCCGTCTTTCCCGTAACGATTACGAAACATGTTCTTAGTTCTTACGATGCACCTTTTTGTTCTCAGGATCCAGAGTTCCCGGACGTCGCCTCATCATCACAAGCACTAGGGGAGGAGTCACAGCGGTCTCATTACACAGAGTTCACATCCAACAACTCTGCACTTGTTCCTGCTCAAGGTTCATTGCCTTCAGACTTCTTTATCAGGAGTCAAGGTAAACAAAGTTTTGCTCAAGTATCTCGGCCCTGGTGTTGACACCGCCTCGTAACTTGTAATTTGCAGAAGACATCGAGCCGTCGACCAATAATTTGACACCATACGATGACCAGGTGATACCACCTGTGGTCGCCGCCTTTCCTGCCGCCGCGTTAGCCTGGGACGGCGCGTCCATCGCCAAGGCGGTCACGGACGCGTCTAAGAACGTAGGTGGCCTCTTGCTGCTGTGCTCCCCGTTTAAGTGTTTGTGCGGTGGACTCCGTCTTTCCCGTAACGATTACGAAACATGTTCTTAGTTCTTACGATGCACCTTTTTTCGTTCGCAGGTTCCAGAGTTCCCGGACGTCGCCTCATCATCACAAGCACTAGGGTACGAGTCACAGCAGTCTCATTACACAGGGTTCACATCCAACAACTCTGCACTTGTTCCTGTTCAAGGTTCATTGCCTTCAGACTTCTTTATCACGAGTGAAGGTAAAGGAACTTTTGCTCAAGTTTCTCGGCCCTGTTGCTGACACCGCCTCGTAACTTGTAATTTGCAGAAAACATCGAGCCGTCGACCAATAATTTGATACCATACGATGGCCAGACGATACCACCTGTGGTCGCCGCCTTTCCTGCCGCCGCGTTATACGGGGACGGCGAGTCCATCGCCATGGCGGTCACGGACGCGTCTGAGAATGTAGGCGGCCTCTAGCACCTTTGTTCCCCGTATAAGTGTCTGTGCGGTGGACTCCTTCTTTCCCGTAACGATTACGAAACATGTTCTTAGTTCTTACGATGCACCTTTTTTTTGTTCTCAGGTTCCAGAGTTCCCGGACGTCGCCTCATCAACACAAGCACTAGGGTACGAGACACAGCGGTCTCATTACACAGGGTTCACATCCAACAACTCTGCACTTGTTCCTGCTCAAGGTTCATTGCCTTCAGACTTCTTTATCACGAGTCAAGGTAAAGGAAGTTTTGCTCAAGTTTCTCGGCCCTGTTGCTGACACCGCCTCGTAACTTGTAATTTGCAGAAGACATCGAGCCGTCGACCAATAATTTGACACCATACGATGACCAGACGATACCACCTGTGGTCGCCGCCTTTCCTGCCGCCGCGTTAACCTGGGACGGCGCGTCCATCGCCAAGGCGGTCACGGACGCGTCTAAGAACGTACGTGGCCTCTTGCTGCTGTGCTCCCCGTTTAAGTGTTTGTGCGGTGGACTCCGTCTTTCCCGTAACGATTACGAAACATGTTCTTAGTTCTTACGATGTGCCTTTTTTGTTCGCAGGTTCCAGAGTTCCCGGACGTCGCCTCATCATCACAAGCACTAGGGTACGAGTCACAGCGGTCTCATTACACAGGGTTCACATCCAACAACTCGGCACTTGTTCCTGTTCAAGGTTCATTGCCTTCAGACTTCTTTATCACGAGTAAAGGTAAAGGAACTTTTGCTCAAGTTTCTCGGCCCTGTTGCTGACACCGCCTCGTAACTTGTAATTTGCAGAAGAGATCGAGCCGTCGACCAATAATTTGACACCATACGATGGCCAGACGATACCACCTATGGTCGCCGCCTTTCCTGCCGCCGCGTTATCCGGCGACGGCACGTCCATCGCCATGGCGGTCACGGACGCGTCTGAGAACGTAGGTGGCTTCTTGCTCCTGTGCTCCCCGTTTAAGTGTCTGTGCGGTGGACTCCGTCTTTCCCGTAACGATTACGAAACATGTTCTTAGTTCTTACGATGCACCTTTTTTTGTTCTCAGGATCCAGAGTTCCCGGACGTCGCCTCATCATCACAAGCTCTAGGGTACGAGTCACAGCAGTGTCATTACACAGGGTTCACATCCAACAACTCTGCACTTGTTCCTGTTCAAGGTTCATTGCCTTCAGACTTCTTTATCACGAGTCAAGGTAAACAAAGTTTTGCTCAAGTTTCTCGGCCCTGGTGCTGACAAGGCCTCGTTACTTGTAATTTGCAGAAGCCATCGAGCCGTCGACCAATAATTTAACACCATACGGTGACCAGACGATGCCACCTGTGGTCGCCGACTTTCCTGCCGCCGCGTTATCCGGCGACGGCACGTCCATCGCCATGGCGGTCACGGACGCGTCTGAGAACGTAGGTGGCCTCTTGCTCCTGTGCTCCCCGTTTAAGTGTCTGTGCGGTGGACTCCGTCTTTCCCGTAACGATTACGAAACATGTTCTTAGTTCTTACGATGCACCTTTTTGTTCTCAGAATCCAGAGTTCCCGGACGTCGCCTCATCATCACAAGCAATAGGGTAGGAGTCACAGCGGTCTCATTACACAGAGTTCACATCCAACAACTCTGCACTTGTTCCTGCTCAAGGTTCATTGCCTTCAGACTTCTTTATCACGAGTCAAGGTAAACAAAGTTTTGCTCAAGTGTCTCGGCCCTGGTGTTGACACCGCCTCGTAACTTGTAATTTGCAGAAGACATCGAGCCGTCGACCAATAATTTGACACCATACGATGACCAGGTGATACCACCTGTGGTCGCCGCCTTTCCTGCCGCCGCGTTAGCCTGGGACGGCGCGTCCATCGCCAAGGCGGTCACGGACGCGTCTAAGAACGTAGGTGGCCTCTTGCTGCTGTGCTCCCCATTTAAGTGTTTGTGCGGTGGACTCCGTCTTTCCCGTAACGATTACGAAACATGTTCTTAGTTCTTACGATGCACCTTTTTTCGTTCGCAGGTTCCAGAGTTGCCGGACGTCGCCTCATCATCACAAGCACTAGGGTACGAGTCACAGCAGTCTCATTACACAAGGTTCACATCCAACAACTCTGCACTTGTTCCTGTTCAAGGTTCATTGCCTTCAGACTTCTTTATCACGAGTGAAGGTAAAGGAACTTTTGCTCAAGTTTCTCGGCCCTGTTGCTGACACCGCCTCGTAACTTGTAATTTGCAGAAGACATCGAGCCGTCGACCAATAATTTGATACCATACGATGGCCAGACGATACCACCTGTGGTCGCCGCCTTTCCTGCCGCCGCGTTATCCGGGGACGGCGAGTCCATCGCCATGGCGGTCACGGACGCGTCTGAGAACGTAGGCGGCCTCTAGCACCTTTGTTCCCCGTTTAAGTGTCTGTGCGGTGGAGTCCTTCTTTCCCGTAACGATTACGAAACATGTTCTTAGCTCTTACGATGCACCTTTTTTTTGTTCTCAGGTTCCAGAGTTCCCGGACGTCGCCTCATCAACACAAGCACTAGGGTACGAGTCACAGCGGTCTCATTACACAGGGTTCACATCCAACAACTCTGCACTTGTTCCTGCTCAAGGTTGATTGCCTTCAGACTTCTTTATCACGAGTCAAGGTAAAGGAAGTTTTGCTCAAGTTTCTCGGCCCTGTTGCTGACACCGCCTCGTAACTTGTAATTTGCAGAAGACATCGAGCCGTCGACCAATAATTTGACACCATACGATGACCAGACGATACCACCTGTGGTCGCCGCCTTTCCTGCCGCCGCGTTAACCTGGGACGGCGCGTCCATCGCCAAGGCGGTCACGGACGCGTCTAAGAACGTACGTGGCCTCTTGCTGCTGTGCTCCTCGTTTAAGTGTTTGTGCGGTGGACTCCGTCTTTCCCGTAACGATTACGAAACATGTTCTTAGTTCTTACGATGCACCTTTTTTGTTCGCAGGTTCCAGAGTTCCCGGACGTCGCCTCATCATCACAAGCACTAGGGTACGAGTCACAGCGGTCTCATTACACAGGGTTCACATCCAACAACTCGGCACTTGTTCCAGTTCAAGGTTCATTGCCTTCAGACTTCTTTATCACGAGTAAAGGTAAAGGAACTTTTGCTCAAGTTTCTCGGCCCTGTTGCTGACACCGCCTCGTAACTTGTAAATTGCAGAAGACTTCGAGCCGTCGACCAATAATTTGACACCATACGATGACCAGACGATACCACCTGTGGTCGCCGCTTTTCCTGCCGCCGCGTTAGCCTGGGATGGCGCGTCCATCGCCAAGGCGGTCACGGACGCGTCTAAGAACGTAGGTGGCCTCTTGCTGCTGTGCTCCCCTTTTAAGTGTTTGTGCGGTGGACTCCGTCTTTCCCGTAACGATTACGAAACATGTTCTTAGATCTTACGATGCACCTTTTTTTGTTCGCAGGTTCCAGAGTTCCCGGACGTCGCCTCATCATCACAAGCACTAGGGTACGAGTCACAGCGGTCTCATTACACAGGGTTCACATCCAACAACTCTGCACTTGTTCCTGCCCAAGGTTCATTGCCTTCAGACTTCTTTATCACGAGTCAAGGTAAACAAAGTTTTGCTCAAGTTTCTCGGCCCTGGTGCTGACAAAGCCTCGTTACTTGTAATTTGCAGAAGCCATCGAGCCGTCGACCAATAATTTAACACCATACGGTGACCAGACGATGCCACCTGTGGTCGCCGACTTTCCTGCCGCCGCGTTATCCGGCGACGGCACGTCCATCGCCATGGCGGTCACGGACGCGTCTGAGAACGTAGGTGGCCTCTTGCTCCTGTGCTCCCCGTTTAAGTGTCTGTGCGGTGGACTCCGTCTTTCCCGTAACGATTACGAAACATGTTCTTAGTTCTTACGATGCACCTTTTTGTTCTCAGGATCCAGAGTTCCCGGACGTCGCCTCATCATCACAAGCACTAGGGTAGGAGTCACAGCGGTCTCCTTACACAGTGTTCACATCCAACAACTCTGCACTTGTTCGTGCTCAAGGTTCATTGCCTTCAGACTTCTTTATCACGAGTCAAGGTAAACAAAGTTTTGCTCAAGTATCTCGGCCCTGGTGTTGACACCGCCTCGTAACTTGTAATTTGCAGAAGACATCGAGCCGTCGACCAATAATTTGACACCATACGATGACCAGGTGATACCACCTGTGGTCGCCGCCTTTCCTGCCGCCGCGTTAGCCTGGGACGGCGCATCCATCGCCAAGGCGGTCACGGACGCGTCTAAGAACGTAGGTGGCCTCTTGCTGCTGTGCTCCCCGTTTAAGTGTTTGTGCGGTGGACTCCGTCTTTCCAGTAACGATTACGAAACATGTTCTTAGTTCTTACGATGTACCTTTTTTCGTTCGCAGGTTCCAGAGTTCCCGGACGTCGCCTTATCATCACAAGCACTAGGGTACGAGTCACAGCAGTTTCATTACACAGGGTTCACATCCAACAACTCTGCACTTGTTCCTGTTCAAGGTTCATTGCCTTCAGACTTCTTTATCACGAGTGAAGGTAAAGGAACTTTTGCTCAAGTTTCTCGGCCCTGGTGCTGACACCGCCTCGTAACTTGTAATTTGCAGAAGACATCGAGCTGTCGACCAATAATTTGATACCATACGATGGCCAGACGATACCACCTGTGGTCGCCGCCTTTCCTGCCGCCGCGTTATCCGGGGACGGCGAGTCCATCGCCATGGCGGTCACGGACGCGTCTGAGAACGTAGGCGGCCTCTAGCACCTTTGTTCCCCGTTTAAGTGTCTGTGCGGTGGACTCCTTCTTTCCCGTAACGATTACGAAACATGTTCTTAGTTCTTACGATGCACCTTTTTTTTTGTTCTCAGGTTCCAGAGTTCCCGGACGTCGCCTCATCAACACAAGCACTAGGGTACGAGTCACAGCGGTCTCATTACACAGGGTTCACATCCAACAACTCTGCACTTGTTCCTGCTCAAGGTTCATTGCCTTCAGACTTCTTTATCACGAGTCAAGGTAAAGGAAGTTTTGCTCAAGTTTCTCGGCCCTGTTGCTGACACCGCCTCGTAACTTGTAATTTGCAGAAGACATCGAGCCGTCGACCAATAATTTGACACCATACGATGACCAGACGATACCACCTGTGGTCGCCGCCTTTCCTGCCGCCGCGTTAACCTGGGACGGCGCGTCCATCTCCAAGGCGGTCACGGACGCGTCTAAGAACGTACGTGGCCTCTTGCTGCTGTGCTCCCCGTTTAAGTGTTGGTGCGGTGGACTCCGTCTTTCCCGTAACGATTATGAAACATGTTCTTAGTTCTTACGATGCACCTTTTTTGTTCGCAGGTTCCAGAGTTCCCGGACGTCGCCTCATCATCACAAGCACTAGGGTACGACTCGCAGCGGTCTCATTACACAGGGTTCACATCCAACAACTCGGCACTTGTTCCTGTTCAAGGTTCATTGCCTTCAGACTTCTTTATCACGAGTAAAGGTAAAGGAACTTTTGCTCAAGTTTCTCGGCCCTGTTGCTGACACCGCCTCGTAACTTGTAATTTGCAGAAGACTTCGAGCTGTCGACCAATAATTTGACACCATACGATGACCAGACGATACCACCTGTGGTCGCCGCCTTTCCTGCCGCCGCGTTAGCCTGGGATGGCGCGTCCATCGCCAAGGCGGTCACGGACGCGTCTAAGAACGTAGGTGGCCTCTTGCTGCTGTGCTCCCCTTTTAAGTGTTTGTGCGGTGGACTCCGTCTTTCCCGTAACGATTACGAAACATGTTCTTAGATCTTACGATGCACCTTTTTTGTTCGCAGGTTCCAGAGTTCCCGGACGTCGCCTCATCATCACAAGCACTAGGGTACGAGTCACAGCGGTCTCATTACACAGGGTTCACATCCAACAACTCTGCACTTGTTCCTGCCCAAGGTTCATTGCCTTCAGACTTCTTTATCACGAGTCAAGGTAAACAAAGTTTACCTCAAGTCTCTAGACCCTGGTGCTGACACCGCCTCGTAACTTGTAATTTGCAGAAGAGATCGAGCCGTCGACCAATAATTTGACACCATACGATGGCCAGACGATACCACCTATGGTCGCCGCCTTTCCTGCCGCCGCGTTATCCGGCGACGGCACGTCCATCGCCATGGCGGTCACGGACGCGTCTGAGAACGTAGGTGGCTTCTTGCTCCTGTGCTCCCCGTTTAAGTGTCTGTGCGGTGGACTCCGTCTTTCCCGTAACGATTACGAAACATGTTCTTAGTTCTTACGATGCACCTTTTTTTGTTCTCAGGATCCAGAGTTCCCGGACGTCGCCTCATCATCACAAGCTCTAGGGTACGAGTCACAGCAGTGTCATTACACAGGGTTCACATCCAACAACTCTGCACTTGTTCCTGTTCAAGGTTCATTGCCTTCAGACTTCTTTATCACGAGTCAAGGTAAACAAAGTTTTGCTCAAGTTTCTCGGCCCTGGTGCTGACAAGGCCTCGTTACTTGTAATTTGCAGAAGCCATCGAGCCGTCGACCAATAATTTAACACCATACGGTGACCAGACGATGCCACCTGTGGTCGCCGACTTTCCTGCCGCCGCGTTATCCGGCGACGGCACGTCCATCGCCATGGCGGTCACGGACGCGTCTGAGAACGTAGGTGGCCTCTTGCTCCTGTGCTCCCCGTTTAAGTGTCTGTGCGGTGGACTCCGTCTTTCCCGTAACGATTACGAAACATGTTCTTAGTTCTTACGATGCACCTTTTTGTTCTCAGGATCCAGAGTTCCCGGACGTCGCCTCATCATCACAAGCACTAGGGTAGGAGTCACAGCAGTCTCATTACACAGGGTTCACATCCAACAACTCTGCACTTGTTCCTGTTCAAGGTTCATTGCCTTCAGACTTCTTTATCACGAGTGAAGGTAAAGGAACTTTTGCTCAAGTTTCTCGGCCCTGTTGCTGACACCGCCTCGTAACTTGTAATTTGCAGAAGACATCGAGCCGTCGACCAATAATTTGATACCATACGATGGCCAGACGATACCACCTGTGGTCGCCGCCTTTCCTGCCGCCGCGTTATCCGGGGACGGCGAGTCCATCGCCATGGCGGTCACGGACGCGTCTGAGAACGTAGGCGGCCTCTAGCACCTTTGTTCCCCGTTTAAGTGTTTGTGCGGTGGACTCCGTCTTTCCCGTAACGATTACGAAACATGTTCTTAGTTCTTACGATGCACCTTTTTTGTTCGCAGGTTCCAGAGTTCCCGGACGTCGCCTCATCATCACAAGCACTAGGGTACGAGTCACAGCAGTCTCATTACACAGGGTTCAAATCCAACAACTCTGCACTTGTTCCTGTTCAAGGTTCATTGCCTTCAGACTTCTTTATCACGAGTGAAGGTAAAGGAACTTTTGCTCAAGTTTCTCGGCCCTGTTGCTGACACCGCCTCGTAACTTGTAATTTGCAGAAGACATCGAGCCGTCGACCAATAATTTGATACCATACGATGGCCAGACGATACCACCTGTGGTCGCCGCCTTTCCTGCCGCCGCATTATCCGGAGACGGCGAGTCCATCGCCATGGCGGTCACGGACGCGTCTGAGAACGTAGGCGGCCTCTAGCACCTTTGTTCCCCGTTTAAGTGTTTGTGCGGTGGACTCCGTCTTTCCCGTAACGATTACGAAACATGTTCTTAGTTCTTACGATGCACCTTTTTTGTTCGCAGGTTCCAGAGTTCCCGGACGTCGCCTCATCAACACAAGCACTAGGGTACGAGTCACAGCGGTCTCATTACACAGGGTTCACATCCAACAAATCTGCACTTGTTCCTGCTCAAGGTTCATTGCCTTCAGACTTCTTTATCACGAGTCAAGGTAAAGGAAGTTTTGCTCAAGTTTCTCGGCCCTGTTGCTGACACCGCCTCGTAACTTGTAATTTGCAGAAGACATCGAGCCGTCGACCAATAATTTGACACCATACGATGACCAGACGATACCACCTGTGGTCGCCGCCTTTCCTGCCGCCGCGTTAACCTGGGACGGTGCGTCCATCGCCAAGGCGGTCACGGACGCGTCTAAGAACGTACGTGGCCTCTTGCTGCTGTGCTCCCCGTTTAAGTGTTTGTGCGGTGGACTCCGTCTTTCCCGTAACGATTACGAAACATGTTCTTAGTTCTTACGATGCACCTTTTTTGTTCGCAGGTTCCAGAGTTCCCGGACGTCGCCTCATCATCACAAGCACTAGGGTACGAGTCACAGCGGTCTCATTACACAGGGTTCACATCCAACAACTCGGCACTTGTTCCTGTTCAAGGTTCATTGCCTTCAGACTTCTTTATCACGAGTAAAGGTAAAGGAACTTTTGCTCAAGTTTCTCGGCCCTGTTGCTGACACCGCCTCGTAACTTGTAATTTGCAGAAGACTTCGAGCTGTCGACCAATAATTTGACACCATACGATGACCAGACGATACCACCTGTGGTCGCCGCCTTTCCTGCCGCCGCGTTAGCCTGGGATGGCGCGTCCATCGCCAAGGCGGTCACGGACGCGTCTAAGAACGTAGGTGGCCTCTTGCTGCTGTGCTCCCCTTTTAAGTGTTTGTGCGGTGGACTCCGTCTTTCCCGTAACGATTACGAAACATGTTCTTAGATCTTACGATGCACCTTTTTTTGTTCGCAGGTTCCAGAGTTCCCGGACGTCGCCTCATCATCACAAGCACTAGGGTACGAGTCACAGCGGTCTCATTACACAGGGTTCACATCCAACAACTCTGCACTTGTTCCTGCCCAAGGTTCATTGCCTTCAGACTTCTTTATCACGAGTCAAGGTAAACAAAGTTTTCCTCAAGTCTCTAGACCCTGGTGCTGACACCGCCTCGTAACTTGTAATTTGCAGAAGAGATCGAGCCGTCGACCAATAATTTGACACCATACGATGGCCAGACGATACCACCTATGGTCGCCGCCTTTCCTGCCGCCGCGTTATCCGGCGACGGCACGTCCATCGCCACGGCGGTCACGGACGCGTCTGAGAACGTAGGTGGCTTCTTGCTCCTGTGCTCCCCGTTTAAGTGTCTGTGCGGTGGACTCCGTCTTTCCCGTAACGATTACGAAACATGTTCTTAGTTCTTACGATGCACCTTTTTTTGTTCTCAGGATCCAGAGTTCCCGGACGTCGCCTCATCATCACAAGCTCTAGGGTACGAGTCACAGCAGTGTCATTACACAGGGTTCACATCCAACAACTCTGCACTTGTTCCTGTTCAAGGTTCATTGCCTTCAGACTTCTTTATCACGAGTCAAGGTAAACAAAGTTTTGCTCAAGTTTCTCGGCCCTGGTGCTGACAAGGCCTCGTTACTTGTAATTTGCAGAAGCCATCGAGCCGTCGACCAATAATTTAACACCATACGGTGACCAGACGATGCCACCTGTGGTCGCCGACTTTCCTGCCGCCGCGTTATCCGGCGACGGCACGTCCATCGCCATGGCGGTCACGGACGCGTCTGAGAACGTAGGTGGCCTCTTGCTCCTGTGCTCCCCGTTTAAGTGTCTGTGCGGTGGACTCCGTCTTTCCCGTAACGATTACGAAACATGTTCTTAGTTCTTACGATGCACCTTTTTGTTCTCAGGATCCAGAGTTCCCGGACGTCGCCTCATCATCACAAGCACTAGGGTAGGAGTCACAGCGGTCTCATTACACAGAGTTCACATCCAACAACTCTGCACTTGTTCCTGCTCAAGGTTCATTGCCTTCAGACTTCTTTATCACGAGTAAAGGTAAAGGAACTTTTGCTCAAGTTTCTCGGCCCTGTTGCTGACACCGCCTCGTAACTTGTAATTTGCAGAAGACTTCGAGCCGTCGACCAATAATTTGACACCATACGATGACCAGACGATACCACCTGTGGTCGCCGCTTTTCCTGCCGCCGCGTTAGCCTGGGATGGCGCGTCCATCGCCAAGGCGGTCACGGACGCGTCTAAGAACGTAGGTGGCCTCTTGCTGCTGTGCTCCCCTTTTAAGTGTTTGTGCGGTGGACTCCGTCTTTCCCGTAACGATTACGAAACATGTTCTTAGATCTTACGATGCACCTTTTTTTGTTCGCAGGTTCCAGAGTTCCCGGACGTCGCCTCATCATCACAAGCACTAGGGTACGAGTCACAGCGGTCTCATTACACAGGGTTCACATCCAACAACTCTGCACTTGTTCCTGCCCAAGGTTCATTGCCTTCAGACTTCTTTATCACGAGTCAAGGTAAACAAAGTTTTGCTCAAGTTTCTCGGCCCTGGTGCTGACAAAGCCTCGTTACTTGTAATTTGCAGAAGCCATCGAGCCGTCGACCAATACTTTAACACCATACGGTGACCAGACGATGCCACCTGTGGTCGCCGACTTTCCTGCCGCCGCGTTATCCGGCGACGGCACGTCCATCGCCATGGCGGTCACGGACGCGTCTGAGAACGTAGGTGGCCTCTTGCTCCTGTGCTCCCCGTTTAAGTGTCTGTGCGGTGGACTCCGTCTTTCTCGTAACGATTACGAAACATGTTCTTAGTTCTTACGATGCACCTTTTTGTTCTCAGGATCCAGAGTTCCCGGACGTCGCCTTATCATCACAAGCACTAGGGTACGAGTCACAGCAGTTTCATTACACAGGGTTCACATCCAACAACTCTGCACTTGTTCCTGTTCAAGGTTCATTGCCTTCAGACTTCTTTATCACGAGTGAAGGTAAAGGAACTTTTGCTCAAGTTTCTCGGCCCTGGTGCTGACACCGCCTCGTAACTTGTAATTTGCAGAAGACATCGAGCTGTCGACCAATAATTTGATACCATACGATGGCCAGACGATACCACCTGTGGTCGCCGCCTTTCCTGCCGCCGCGTTATCCGGGGACGGCGAGTCCATCGCCATGGCGGTCACGGACGCGTCTGAGAACGTAGGCGGCCTCTAGCACCTTTGTTCCCCGTTTAAGTGTCTGTGCGGTGGACTCCTTCTTTCCCGTAACGATTACGAAACATGTTCTTAGTTCTTACGATGCACCTTTTTTTTTGTTCTCAGGTTCCAGAGTTCCCGGACGTCGCCTCATCAACACAAGCACTAGGGTACGAGTCACAGCGGTCTCATTACACAGGGTTCACATCCAACAACTCTGCACTTGTTCCTGCTCAAGGTTCATTGCCTTCAGACTTCTTTATCACGAGTCAAGGTAAAGGAAGTTTTGCTCAAGTTTCTCGGCCCTGTTGCTGACACCGCCTCGTAACTTGTAATTTGCAGAAGACATCGAGCCGTCGACCAATAATTTGACACCATACGATGACCAGACGATACCACCTGTGGTCGCCGCCTTTCCTGCCGCCGCGTTAACCTGGGACGGCGCGTCCATCTCCAAGGCGGTCACGGACGCGTCTAAGAACGTACGTGGCCTCTTGCTGCTGTGCTCCCCGTTTAAGTGTTGGTGCGGTGGACTCCGTCTTTCCCGTAACGATTATGAAACATGTTCTTAGTTCTTACGATGCACCTTTTTTGTTCGCAGGTTCCAGAGTTCCCGGACGTCGCCTCATCATCACAAGCACTAGGGTACGACTCGCAGCGGTCTCATTACACAGGGTTCACATCCAACAACTCGGCACTTGTTCCTGTTCAAGGTTCATTGCCTTCAGACTTCTTTATCACGAGTAAAGGTAAAGGAACTTTTGCTCAAGTTTCTCGGCCCTGTTGCTGACACCGCCTCGTAACTTGTAATTTGCAGAAGACTTCGAGCTGTCGACCAATAATTTGACACCATACGATGACCAGACGATACCACCTGTGGTCGCCGCCTTTCCTGCCGCCGCGTTAGCCTGGGATGGCGCGTCCATCGCCAAGGCGGTCACGGACGCGTCTAAGAACGTAGGTGGCCTCTTGCTGCTGTGCTCCCCTTTTAAGTGTTTGTGCGGTGGACTCCGTCTTTCCCGTAACGATTACGAAACATGTTCTTAGATCTTACGATGCACCTTTTTTGTTCGCAGGTTCCAGAGTTCCCGGACGTCGCCTCATCATCACAAGCACTAGGGTACGAGTCACAGCGGTCTCATTACACAGGGTTCACATCCAACAACTCTGCACTTGTTCCTGCCCAAGGTTCATTGCCTTCAGACTTCTTTATCACGAGTCAAGGTAAACAAAGTTTACCTCAAGTCTCTAGACCCTGGTGCTGACACCGCCTCGTAACTTGTAATTTGCAGAAGAGATCGAGCCGTCGACCAATAATTTGACACCATACGATGGCCAGACGATACCACCTATGGTCGCCGCCTTTCCTGCCGCCGCGTTATCCGGCGACGGCACGTCCATCGCCATGGCGGTCACGGACGCGTCTGAGAACGTAGGTGGCTTCTTGCTCCTGTGCTCCCCGTTTAAGTGTCTGTGCGGTGGACTCCGTCTTTCCCGTAACGATTACGAAACATGTTCTTAGTTCTTACGATGCACCTTTTTTTGTTCTCAGGATCCAGAGTTCCCGGACGTCGCCTCATCATCACAAGCTCTAGGGTACGAGTCACAGCAGTGTCATTACACAGGGTTCACATCCAACAACTCTGCACTTGTTCCTGTTCAAGGTTCATTGCCTTCAGACTTCTTTATCACGAGTCAAGGTAAACAAAGTTTTGCTCAAGTTTCTCGGCCCTGGTGCTGACAAGGCCTCGTTACTTGTAATTTGCAGAAGCCATCGAGCCGTCGACCAATAATTTAACACCATACGGTGACCAGACGATGCCACCTGTGGTCGCCGACTTTCCTGCCGCCGCGTTATCCGGCGACGGCACGTCCATCGCCATGGCGGTCACGGACGCGTCTGAGAACGTAGGTGGCCTCTTGCTCCTGTGCTCCCCGTTTAAGTGTCTGTGCGGTGGACTCCGTCTTTCCCGTAACGATTACGAAACATGTTCTTAGTTCTTACGATGCACCTTTTTGTTCTCAGGATCCAGAGTTCCCGGACGTCGCCTCATCATCACAAGCACTAGGGTAGGAGTCACAGCAGTCTCATTACACAGGGTTCACATCCAACAACTCTGCACTTGTTCCTGTTCAAGGTTCATTGCCTTCAGACTTCTTTATCACGAGTGAAGGTAAAGGAACTTTTGCTCAAGTTTCTCGGCCCTGTTGCTGACACCGCCTCGTAACTTGTAATTTGCAGAAGACATCGAGCCGTCGACCAATAATTTGATACCATACGATGGCCAGACGATACCACCTGTGGTCGCCGCCTTTCCTGCCGCCGCGTTATCCGGGGACGGCGAGTCCATCGCCATGGCGGTCACGGACGCGTCTGAGAACGTAGGCGGCCTCTAGCACCTTTGTTCCCCGTTTAAGTGTTTGTGCGGTGGACTCCGTCTTTCCCGTAACGATTACGAAACATGTTCTTAGTTCTTACGATGCACCTTTTTTGTTCGCAGGTTCCAGAGTTCCCGGACGTCGCCTCATCATCACAAGCACTAGGGTACGAGTCACAGCAGTCTCATTACACAGGGTTCAAATCCAACAACTCTGCACTTGTTCCTGTTCAAGGTTCATTGCCTTCAGACTTCTTTATCACGAGTGAAGGTAAAGGAACTTTTGCTCAAGTTTCTCGGCCCTGTTGCTGACACCGCCTCGTAACTTGTAATTTGCAGAAGACATCGAGCCGTCGACCAATAATTTGATACCATACGATGGCCAGACGATACCACCTGTGGTCGCCGCCTTTCCTGCCGCCGCATTATCCGGAGACGGCGAGTCCATCGCCATGGCGGTCACGGACGCGTCTGAGAACGTAGGCGGCCTCTAGCACCTTTGTTCCCCGTTTAAGTGTTTGTGCGGTGGACTCCGTCTTTCCCGTAACGATTACGAAACATGTTCTTAGTTCTTACGATGCACCTTTTTTGTTCGCAGGTTCCAGAGTTCCCGGACGTCGCCTCATCAACACAAGCACTAGGGTACGAGTCACAGCGGTCTCATTACACAGGGTTCACATCCAACAAATCTGCACTTGTTCCTGCTCAAGGTTCATTGCCTTCAGACTTCTTTATCACGAGTCAAGGTAAAGGAAGTTTTGCTCAAGTTTCTCGGCCCTGTTGCTGACACCGCCTCGTAACTTGTAATTTGCAGAAGACATCGAGCCGTCGACCAATAATTTGACACCATACGATGACCAGACGATACCACCTGTGGTCGCCGCCTTTCCTGCCGCCGCGTTAACCTGGGACGGTGCGTCCATCGCCAAGGCGGTCACGGACGCGTCTAAGAACGTACGTGGCCTCTTGCTGCTGTGCTCCCCGTTTAAGTGTTTGTGCGGTGGACTCCGTCTTTCCCGTAACGATTACGAAACATGTTCTTAGTTCTTACGATGCACCTTTTTTGTTCGCAGGTTCCAGAGTTCCCGGACGTCGCCTCATCATCACAAGCACTAGGGTACGAGTCACAGCGGTCTCATTACACAGGGTTCACATCCAACAACTCGGCACTTGTTCCTGTTCAAGGTTCATTGCCTTCAGACTTCTTTATCACGAGTAAAGGTAAAGGAACTTTTGCTCAAGTTTCTCGGCCCTGTTGCTGACACCGCCTCGTAACTTGTAATTTGCAGAAGACTTCGAGCTGTCGACCAATAATTTGACACCATACGATGACCAGACGATACCACCTGTGGTCGCCGCCTTTCCTGCCGCCGCGTTAGCCTGGGATGGCGCGTCCATCGCCAAGGCGGTCACGGACGCGTCTAAGAACGTAGGTGGCCTCTTGCTGCTGTGCTCCCCTTTTAAGTGTTTGTGCGGTGGACTCCGTCTTTCCCGTAACGATTACGAAACATGTTCTTAGATCTTACGATGCACCTTTTTTTGTTCGCAGGTTCCAGAGTTCCCGGACGTCGCCTCATCATCACAAGCACTAGGGTACGAGTCACAGCGGTCTCATTACACAGGGTTCACATCCAACAACTCTGCACTTGTTCCTGCCCAAGGTTCATTGCCTTCAGACTTCTTTATCACGAGTCAAGGTAAACAAAGTTTTCCTCAAGTCTCTAGACCCTGGTGCTGACACCGCCTCGTAACTTGTAATTTGCAGAAGAGATCGAGCCGTCGACCAATAATTTGACACCATACGATGGCCAGACGATACCACCTATGGTCGCCGCCTTTCCTGCCGCCGCGTTATCCGGCGACGGCACGTCCATCGCCACGGCGGTCACGGACGCGTCTGAGAACGTAGGTGGCTTCTTGCTCCTGTGCTCCCCGTTTAAGTGTCTGTGCGGTGGACTCCGTCTTTCCCGTAACGATTACGAAACATGTTCTTAGTTCTTACGATGCACCTTTTTTTGTTCTCAGGATCCAGAGTTCCCGGACGTCGCCTCATCATCACAAGCTCTAGGGTACGAGTCACAGCAGTGTCATTACACAGGGTTCACATCCAACAACTCTGCACTTGTTCCTGTTCAAGGTTCATTGCCTTCAGACTTCTTTATCACGAGTCAAGGTAAACAAAGTTTTGCTCAAGTTTCTCGGCCCTGGTGCTGACAAGGCCTCGTTACTTGTAATTTGCAGAAGCCATCGAGCCGTCGACCAATAATTTAACACCATACGGTGACCAGACGATGCCACCTGTGGTCGCCGACTTTCCTGCCGCCGCGTTATCCGGCGACGGCACGTCCATCGCCATGGCGGTCACGGACGCGTCTGAGAACGTAGGTGGCCTCTTGCTCCTGTGCTCCCCGTTTAAGTGTCTGTGCGGTGGACTCCGTCTTTCCCGTAACGATTACGAAACATGTTCTTAGTTCTTACGATGCACCTTTTTGTTCTCAGGATCCAGAGTTCCCGGACGTCGCCTCATCATCACAAGCACTAGGGTAGGAGTCACAGCGGTCTCATTACACAGAGTTCACATCCAACAACTCTGCACTTGTTCCTGCTCAAGGTTCATTGCCTTCAGACTTCTTTATCACGAGTAAAGGTAAAGGAACTTTTGCTCAAGTTTCTCGGCCCTGTTGCTGACACCGCCTCGTAACTTGTAATTTGCAGAAGACTTCGAGCCGTCGACCAATAATTTGACACCATACGATGACCAGACGATACCACCTGTGGTCGCCGCTTTTCCTGCCGCCGCGTTAGCCTGGGATGGCGCGTCCATCGCCAAGGCGGTCACGGACGCGTCTAAGAACGTAGGTGGCCTCTTGCTGCTGTGCTCCCCTTTTAAGTGTTTGTGCGGTGGACTCCGTCTTTCCCGTAACGATTACGAAACATGTTCTTAGATCTTACGATGCACCTTTTTTTGTTCGCAGGTTCCAGAGTTCCCGGACGTCGCCTCATCATCACAAGCACTAGGGTACGAGTCACAGCGGTCTCATTACACAGGGTTCACATCCAACAACTCTGCACTTGTTCCTGCCCAAGGTTCATTGCCTTCAGACTTCTTTATCACGAGTCAAGGTAAACAAAGTTTTGCTCAAGTTTCTCGGCCCTGGTGCTGACAAAGCCTCGTTACTTGTAATTTGCAGAAGCCATCGAGCCGTCGACCAATACTTTAACACCATACGGTGACCAGACGATGCCACCTGTGGTCGCCGACTTTCCTGCCGCCGCGTTATCCGGCGACGGCACGTCCATCGCCATGGCGGTCACGGACGCGTCTGAGAACGTAGGTGGCCTCTTGCTCCTGTGCTCCCCGTTTAAGTGTCTGTGCGGTGGACTCCGTCTTTCTCGTAACGATTACGAAACATGTTCTTAGTTCTTACGATGCACCTTTTTGTTCTCAGGATCCAGAGTTCCCGGACGTCGCCTCATCATCACAAGCACTAGGGTAGGAGTCACAGCGGTCTCCTTACACAGAGTTCACATCCAACAACTCTGCACTTGTTCCTGCTCAAGGTTCATTGCCTTCAGACTTCTTTATCACGAGTCAAGGTAAAGGAACTTTTGCTCAAGTTTCTCGGCCCTGGTGCTGACACCGCCTCGTAACTTGTAATTTGCAGAAGACATCGAGCTGTCGACCAATAATTTGATACCATACGATGGCCAGACGATACCACCTGTGGTCGCCGCCTTTCCTGCCGCCGCGTTATCCGGGGACGGCGAGTCCATCGCCATGGCGGTCACGGACGCGTCTGAGAACGTAGGCGGCCTCTAGCACCTTTGTTCCCCGTTTAAGTGTCTGTGCGGTGGACTCCTTCTTTCCCGTAACGATTACGAAACATGTTCTTAGTTCTTACGATGCACCTTTTTTTTGTTCTCAGGTTCCAGAGTTCCCGGACGTCGCCTCATCAACACAAGCACTAGGGTACGAGTCACAGCGGTCTCATTACACAGGGTTCACATCCAACAACTCTGCACTTGTTCCTGCTCAAGGTTCATTGCCTTCAGACTTCTTTATCACGAGTCAAGGTAAAGGAAGTTTTGCTCAAGTTTCTCGGCCCTGTTGCTGACACCGCCTCGTAACTTGTAATTTGCAGAAGACATCGAGCCGTCGACCAATAATTTGACACCATACGATGACCAGACGATACCACCTGTGGTCGCCGCCTTTCCTGCCGCCGCATTAACCTGGGACGGCGCGTCCATCGCCAAGGCGGTCACGGACGCGTCTAAGAACGTACGTGGCCTCTTGCTGCTGTGCTCCCCGTTTAAGTGTTTGTGCGGTGGACTCCGTCTTTCCCGTAACGATAACGAAACATGTTCTTAGTTCTTACAATGCACCTTTTTTGTTCGCAGGTTCCAGAGTTCCCGGACGTCGCCTCATCATCACAAGCACTAGGGTACGAGTCACAGCGGTCTCATTACACAGGGTTCACATCCAACAACTCGGCACTTGTTCCTGTTCAAGGTTCGTTGCATTCAGACTTCTTTATCACGAGTCAAGGTAAAGGAACTTTTGCTCAAGTTTCTCGGCCCTGTTGCTGACACTGCCTCGTAACTTGTAATTTGCAGAAGACATCGAGCCGTCGACCAATAATTTGACACCTTACGATGACCTGACGATACCACCTCTGGTCGCCGCCTTTCCTGCCGCCGCGTTAACCTGGGACGGCGCGTCCATCGCCATGGCGGTCACGGACGCGTCTAATAACGTAGGTGGCCTCTTGCTGCTGTGCTTCCCGTTTAAGTGTCGGTGCGGTGGACTCCGTCTTTCCCGTAACGATTACGAAACATGTTCTTAGTTCTTACGATGCACCTTTTTTGTTCTCAGGTTTCAGAGTTCCCGGACGTCGCCTCATCATCACAAGCACTAGGGTACCAGTCACAGCAGTGTCATTACACAGGGTTCACATCCAACAACTCTGCACTTGTTCCTGCTCAAGGTTCATTGCCTTCAGACTTCTTTATCACGAGTCAAGGTAAACAAAGTTTTGCTCAAGTCTCTCGGCCCTGGTGCTGACACCACCTCGTAACTTGTAATTTGCAGAAGACATCGAGCCGTCGACCAATAATTTGACACCATACGATAGCCAGACGATACCACCTGTGGTCGCCGCCTTTCCTGCCGCCGCGTTATCCGGCGACGGCACGTCCATCACCATGGCGGTCACGGAAGTGTCTGAGAACGTAGGCGGCCTCTTGCTCCTGTGCTCCCCGTTTAAGTGTCTGTGCGGTGGACTCCGTCTTTCCCGTAACGATTACGAAACATGTTCTTAGTTCTTACGATGCACCTTTTTTGTTCTCAGGATCCAGAGTTCCCGGACGTCGCCTCATCATCACAAGCACTAGGGTACGAGTCACAGCAGTCTCATTACACAGAGTTTACATCCAACAACTCTGCACTTGTTCCTGCTCAAGGTTCATTGCCTTCAGACTTCTTTATCACGAGTCAAGGTAAAGGAACTTTTGCTCAAGTTTCTCGGCCCTGTTGCTGACACTGCCTCGTACCTTGTAATTTGCAGAAGACATCGAGCCGTCGACCAATAATTTGACACCATACGATGACCAGACGATACCACCTGTGGTCGCCGCCTTTCCTGCAGCCGCGTTAACCTGGGACGGCGCGTCCATCGCCATGGCGGTCACGGATGCGTCTAAGAACGTAGGTGGCCTCTTGCTGCTGTGCTCCCCGTTTAAGTGTCTGTGCGGTGGACTCCGTCTTTCCCGTAACGATTACGAAACATGTTCTTAGTTCTTACGATGCACCTTTTTTGTTCTCAGGTTTCAGAGTTCCCGGACGTCGCCTCATCATCACAAGCACTAGGGTACCAGTCACAGCAGTGTCATTACACAGGGTTCACACCCAACAACTCTGCACTTGTTCCTGCTCATGGTTCATTGCCTTCAGACTTCTTTATCACGAGTCAAGGTAAACAAAGTTTTGCTCAAGCCTCTCGGCCCTGGTGCTGACACCGACTCGTAACTTGTAATTTGCAGAAGACATCGAGCCGTCGACCAATAATTTGACACCATACGATGGCCAGATAATACCACCTGTGGTCGCCGCCTTTCCTGCCGCCGCGTTATCCGGCGACGGCACGTCCATCGCCATGGCGGTCACGGACGCGTCTGAGAACCTAGGCGGCCTCTTGCTCCTTTGTTCCCCGTTTAAGTGTCTGTGCGGTGGACTCCTTTCCCGTAACGATTACGAAACACGTTCTTAGTTCTTACGATGCACCTTTTTTGTTCTCAGGTTCCAGAGTTCCCGGACGTCGCCTCATCATCACAATCACTAGGATACGAGTCACAGCGGTCTCATTACACAGGGTTCACATCCAACAACTCTGCACTTGTTCCTGTTCAAGGTTCATTGCCTTCAGATTTCTTTATCACGAGTCAAGGTAAACAAAGTTTTGCTCAAGTTTCTCTGCCCTGTTGCAGACACCGCCTCGTAACTTGTAATTTGCAGAAGACATCGAGCCGTCGACAAATAAATTGACACCATACGATGGCCAGACGATACCACCTGTGGTCGCCGCCTTTCCTGCCGCCGCGTTAGCCTGGGATGGCGCGTCCATCGCCAAGGCGGTCACGGACGCGTCTAAGAACGTAGGTGGCCTCTTGCTGCTGTGCTCCCCTTTTAAGTGTTTGTGCGGTGGACTCCGTCTTTCCCGTAACGATTACGAAACATGTTCTTAGATCTTACGATGCACCTTTTTTTGTTCGCAGGTTCCAGAGTTCCCGGACGTCGCCTCATCATCAAAAGCACTAGGGTACGAGTCACAGCGGTCTCATTACACAGGGTTCACATCCAACAACTCTGCACTTGTTCCTGCCCAAGGTTCATTGCCTTCAGACTTCTTTATCACGAGTCAAGGTAAACAAAGTTTTGCTCAAGTTTCTCGGCCCTGGTGCTGACAAAGCCTCGTTACTTGTAATTTGCAGAAGCCATCGAGCCGTCGACCAATAATTTAACACCATACGGTGACCAGACGATGCCACCTGTGGTCGCCGACTTTCCTGCCGCCGCGTTATCCGGCGACGGCACGTCCATCGCCATGGCGGTCACGGACGCGTCTGAGAACGTAGGTGGCCTCTTGCTCCTGTGCTCCCCGTTTAAGTGTCTGTGCGGTGGACTCCGTCTTTCCCGTAACGATTACGAAACATGTTCTTAGTTCTTACGATGCACCTTTTTGTTCTCAGGATCCAGAGTTCCCGGACGTCGCCTCATCATCACAAGCACTAGGGTACGAGTCACAGCAGTCTCATTACACAGGGTTCACATCCAACAACTCTGCACTTGTTCCTGTTCAAGGTTCATTGCCTTCAGACTTCTTTATCACGAGTGAAGGTAAAGGAACTTTTGCTCAAGTTTCTCGGCCCTGGTGCTGACACCGCCTCGTAACTTGTAATTTGCAGAAGACATCGAGCTGTCGACCAATAATTTGATACCATACGATGGCCAGACGATACCACCTGTGGTCGCCGCCTTTCCTGCCGCCGCATTAACCTGGGACGGCGCGTCCATCGCCATGGCGGTCACGGACGCGTCTAAGAACGTACGTGGCCTCTTGCTGCTGTGCTCCCCGTTTAAGTGTTTGTGCGGTGGACTCCGTCTTTCCCGTAACGATAACGAAACATGTTCTTAGTTCTTGCAATGCACCTCTTTTGTTCGCAGGTTCCAGAGTTCCCGGACGTCGCCTCATCATCACAAGCACTAGGGTACGAGTCACAGCGGTCTCATTACACAGGGTTCACATCCAACAACTCGGCACTTGTTCCTGTTCAAGGTTCATTGCCTTCAGACTTCTTTATCACGAGTCAAGGTAAAGGAACTTTTGCTCAAGTTTCTCGGCCCTGTTGCTGACACTGCCTCGTAACTTGTAATTTGCAGAAGACATCGAGCCGTCGACCAATAATTTGACACCTTACGATGACCAGACGATACCACCTCTGGTCGCCGCCTTTCCTGCCGCCGCGTTATCCGGCGACGGCACGTCCATCACCATGGCGGTTACGGACGTGTCTGAGAACGTAGGCGGCCTCTTGCTCCTGTGCTCCCCGTTTAAGTGTCTGTGCGGTGGACTCCGTCTTTCCCGTAACGATTACGAAACATGTTCTTAGTTCTTACGATGCACCTTTTTTGTTCTCAGGATCCAGAGTTCCCGGACGTCGCCTCATCATCACAAGCACTAGGGTACGAGTCACAGCAGTCTCATTACACAGAGTTTACATCCAACAACTCTGCACTTGTTCCTGCTCAAGGTTCATTGTCTTCAGACTTCTTTATCACGAGTCAAGGTAAAGGAACTTTTGCTCAAGTTTCTCGGCCCTGTTGCTGACACTGCCTCGTAACTTGTAATTTGCAGAAGACATCGAGCCGTCGACCAATAATTTGACACCATACGATGACCAGACGATACCACCTGTGGTCGCCGCCTTTCCTGCCGCCGCGTTAACCTGGGACGGCGCGTCCATCGCCATGGCGGTCACGGATGCGTCTAAGAACGTAGGTGGCCTCTTGCTGCTGTGCTCCCCGTTTAAGTGTCTGTGCGGTGGACTCCGTCTTTCCCGTAACGATTACGAAACATGTTCTTAGTTCTTACGATGCACCTTTTTTGTTCTCAGGTTTCAGAGTTCCCGGACGTCGCCTCATCATCACAAGCACTAGGGTACCAGTCACAGCAGTGTCATTACACAGGGTTCACATCCAACAACTCTGCACTTGTTCCTGCTCATGGTTCATTGCCTTCAGACTTCTTTATCACGAGTCAAGGTAAACAAAGTTTTGCTCAAGCCTCTCGGCCCTGGTGCTGACACCGACTCGTAACTTGTAATTTGCAGAAGACATCGAGCCGTCGACCAATAATTTGACACCATACGATGGCCAGATAATACCACCTGTGGTCGCCGCCTTTCCTGCCGCCGCGTTATCCGGCGACGGCACGTCCATCGCCATGGCGGTCACGGACGCGTCTGAGAACGTAGGCGGCCTCTTGCTCCTTTGTTCCCCGTTTAAGTGTCTGTGCGGTGGACTCCTTTCCCGTAACGATTACGAAACACGTTCTTAGTTCTTACGATGCACCTTTTTTGTTCTCAGGTTCCAGAGTTCCCGGACGTCGCCTCATCATCAGAATCACTAGGATACGATTCACAGCAGTCTCATTACAGAGTTCACATCCAACAACTCTGCACTTGTTCCTGCTCAAGGTTCATTGCCTTCAGACTTCTTTATCACGAGTCAAGGTAAAGGAACTTTTGCTCAAGTCTCTCGGCCCAGGTGCTGACACCGCCTCGTAACTTGTAATTTGCAGAAGACATCGAGCCGTCGACCAATAATTTGACACCATACGATGGCCAGACGATACCACCTGTGGTCGCCGCCTTTCCTGCCGTCGCGTTATCCGGCGACGGCACGACCATCGCCATGGCGGTCACGGACGCGTCTGAGAACGTAGGCGGCCTCTTGCTCCTGTGCTCCCCGTTTTAGTGTCTGTGCGGTGGACTCCGTCTTTCCCGTAACGATTACGAAACATGTTCTTAGTTCTTACGATGCACCTTTTTTGTTCTCAGGATCCAGAGTTCCCGGACGTCGCCTCATCATCACAAGCACTAGGGTACGAGTCACAGCAGTCTCATTACACAGAGTTCACATCCAACAACTCTGCACTTGTTCCTGCTCAAGGTTCATTGCCTTCAGACTTCTTTATCACGAGTCAAGGTAAACAAAGTTTTGCTCAAGTTTCTCGGCCCTGTTGCTGACACTGCCTCGTAACTTGTAATTTGCAGAAGACATCGAGCCGTCGACCAATAATTTGACACCATACGATGACCAGACGATACCACCTGTGGTCGCCGCCTTTCCTGCCGCCGCGTTAACCTGGGACGGCGCGTCCATCGCCATGGCGGTCACGGACGCGTCTAAGAACGTAGGTGGCCTCTTGCTGGTGTGCTCCCCGTTTAAGTGTCTGTGCGGTGGACTCCGTGTTTCCCGTAACGATTACGAAACATGTTCTTAGTTCGTACGACGCACCTTTTTTGTTCTCAGGTTCCAGAGTTCCCGGATGCCGCCACATCATCACAAGCACTAGGGTACGAGTTACAGCAGTGTCATTACACAGGGTTCACATCCAACAACTCTGCACTTGTTCCTGCTCAAGGTTCATTGCCTTCAGACTTCTTTATCACGAGTCAAGGCAAACACAGTTTTGCTCAAGTTTCTCGGCCCTGGTGTTGACAGCGCCCCGTAACTTGTAATCTGCAGAAGACATCGAGCCCTCGACCAATAATTTGACACCATACGATGACCAGACGATACCACCTGTGGTCGCCGCCTTTCCTGCCGCCGCGTTAACCGGGGACGGCGCGGCCATCGCCAAGGCGGTCACGGACGCGTCTAAGAACGTAGGTGGCCTCTTGCTACTGTGCTCCCCGTTTAAGTGTTTGTGCGGTGGATTCCGTCTTTCCCGTAACGATTACGAAACATGTTCTTAGTTCTTACGATGCACCTTTTTTGTTCGCAGGTTCCAGAGTTCCCGGACATCGCCTCATCATCACAAGCACTAGGGTACGAGTCACAGCGGTCTCATTACACAGGGTTCACATCCAACAACTCTGCACTTGTTCCTGTTCAAGGTTCATTGCCTTCAGACTTCTTTATCACGAGTCAAGGTGAAGGAACTTTTGCTCAAGTTTCTCGGCCCTCTTGCTGACACTGCCTCGTAACTTGTAATTTGCAGAATACTTCGAGCCGTCGACCAATAACTTGACACCAGACGATACCACCTGTGGTCGCCGCCTTTCCTGCCGCCGCGTTAACCTGGGACGGCGCGTCCTTCGCCATGGCGGTCACGGACGCGTCTAAGAACGTAGGTGGCCTCTTGCTGCTGTGCTCCCCGTTTAAGTGTCTGTGCGGTGGACTCCGTCTTTCCCGTAACGATTACGAAACATGTTCTTAGTTCTTACGATGCACCTTTTTTTGTTCGCAGGTTCCAGAGTTCCCGGACGTCGCCTCATCATCACAAGCACTAGGGTACGAGTCACAGCGGTCTCATTACACAGGGTTCACATCCAACAACTCTGCACTTGTTCCTGTTCAAGGTTCATTGCCTTCAGACTTCTTTATTACGAGTCAAGGTAAACAAAGTTTTGCTCAAGTTTCTCGGACCTGTTGCTGACACCGCCTCGTAACTTGTAATTTGCAGAAGACATCGAGCCGTCGACAAATAATTTGACACCATACGATGGCCAGACGATACCACCTGTGGTCGCCGCCTTTCCTGCCGCCGCGTTATCCGGCGACGGCACGTCCATCGCCATGGCGGTCACGGACGCGTCTGAGAACGTAGGCGGCCTCTTGCTCCTTTGTTCCCCGTTTAAGTGTCTGTGCGGTGGACTCCTTCTTTCCGGTAACGATTACGAAACATGTTCTTAATTCTTACAATGCACCTTTTTTGTTCTCAGGTTCCAGAGTTCCCGGACGTCGCCTCATCATCACAAGCACTAGGGTACGAGTCACAGCGGTCTCATTACACAGGGTTCACATCCAACAACTCTGCACTTGTTCCTGCTCAAGGTTCATTGCCTTCAGACTTCTTTATCACGAGTCAAGGTAAAGGAAGTTTTGCTCAAGTTTCTCAGCCCTGTTGCTGACACCTCCTCGTAACTTGTAATTTGCAGAAGACATCGAGCCGTCGACCAATAATTTGACACCATACGATGACCAGACGATACCACCTCTGGTCGCCGCCTTTCCTGCCGCCGCGTTAACCTGGGACGGCGCGTCCATCGCCATGGCGGTCACGGACGCGTCTGAGAACGTAGGTGGCCTCTTGCTGCTGTGCTCCCCGTTTAAGTGCCTGTGCGGTGGACTCCGTCTTTCCCGTTACGATTACGAAACATGTTCTTAGTTCTTACGATGCACCTTTTTTGTTCGCAGGTTGCAGAGTTCCCGGACGTCGCCTCATCATCACAAGCACTAGGGTACGAGTCACAGCGGTCTCATTACAAAGGGTTCACATCCAACAACTCTGCAATTGTTCCTGCCCAAGGTTCATTGCCTTCAGACTTCTTTATCACGAGTCAAGGTAAACAAAGTTTTCCTCAAGTCTCTAGACCCTGGTGCTGACACCGCCTCGTAACTTGAAATTTGCAGAAGAGATCGAGCCGTCGACCAATAATTTGACACCATACGATGGCCAGACGATACCACCTATGGTCGCCGCCTTTCCTGCCGCCGCGTTATCCGGCGACGGCACGTCCATCGCCATGGCGGTCACGGACGCGTCTGAGAACGTAGGTGGCTTCTTGCTCCTGTGCTCCCCGTTTAAGTGTCTGTGCGGTGGACTCCGTCTTTCCCGTAACGATTACGAAACATGTTCTTAGTTCTTACGATGCACCTTTTTTTGTTCTCAGTATCCAGAGTTCCCGGACGTCGCCTCATCATCACAAGCTCTAGGGTACGAGTCACAGCAGTGTCATTACACAGGGTTCACATCCAACAACTCTGCACTTGTTCCTGTTCAAGGTTCATTGCCTTCACTTTATCACGAGTCAAGGTAAACAAAGTTTTGCTCAAGTTTCTCGGCCCGGGTGCTGACAAGGCCTCGTTACTTGTAATTTGCAGAAGCCATCGAGCCGTCGACCAATAATTTAACACCATACGGTGACCAGACGATGCCACCTGTGGTCGCCGACTTTCCTGCCGCCGCGTTATCCGGCGACGGCACGTCCATCGCCATGGCGGTCACGGACGCGTCTGAGAACGTAGGTGGCCTCTTGCTCCTGTGCTCCCCGTTTAAGTGTCTGTGCGGTGGACTCCGTCTTTCCCGTAACGATTACGAAACATGTTCTTAGTTCTTACGATGCGCCTTTTTGTTCTCAGGATCCAGAGTTCCCGGACGTCGCCTCATCATCACAAGCACTAGGGTAGGAGTCACAGCGGTCTCATTACACAGAGTTCACATCCAACAATTCTGCACTTGTTCCTGCTCAAGGTTCATTGCCTTCAGACTTCTTTATCACGAGTCAAGCTAAACAAAGTTTTGCTCAAGTATCTCGGCCCTGGTGTTGACACCGCCTCGTAACTTGTAATTTGCAGAAGACATCGAGCCGTCGACCAATAATTTGACACCATACGATGACCAGGTGATACCACCTGTGGTCGCCGCCTTTCCTGCCGCCGCGTTAGCCTGGGACGGCGCGTCCATCGCCAAGGCGGTCACGGACGCGTCTAAGAACGTAGGTGGCCTCTTGCTGCTGTGCTCCCCGTTTAAGTGCTTGTGCGGTGGACTCCGTCTTTCCCGTAACGATTACGAAACATGTTCTTAGTTCTTACGATGCACCTTTTTTCGTTCGCAGGTTCCAGAGTTCCCGGACGTCGCCTCATCATCACAAGCACTAGGGTACGAGTCACAGCAGTCTCATTACACAGGGTTCACATCCAACAACTCTGCACTTGTTCCTGTTCAAGGTTCATTGCCTTCAGACTTCTTTATCACGAGTGAAGGTAAAGGAACTTTTGCTCAAGTTTCTCGGCCCTGGTGCTGACACCGCCTCGAAACTTGTAATTTGCAGAAGACATCGAGCTGTCGACCAATAATTTGATACCATACGATGACCAGACGATACCACCTGTGGTCGCCGCCTTTCCTGCCGCCGCATTAACCTGGGACGGCGCGTCCATCGCCATGGCGGTCACGGACGCGTCTAATAACGTAGGTGGCCTCTTGCTGCTGTGCTTCCCGTTTAAGTGTCGGTGCGGTGGACTCCGTCTTTCCCGTAACGATTACGAAACATGTTCTTAGTTCTTACGATGCACCTTTTTTGTTCTCAGGTTTCAGAGTTCCCGGACGTCGCCTCATCATCACAAGCACTAGGGTACCAGTCACAGCAGTGTCATTTCACAGGGTTCACATCCAACAACTCTGCACTTGTTCCTGCTCAAGGTTCATTGCCTTCAGACTTCTTTATCACGAGTCAAGGTAAACAAAGTTTTGCTCAAGTCTCTCGGCCCTGGTGCTGACACCACCTCGTAACTTGTAATTTGCAGAAGACATCGAGCCGTCGACCAATAATTTGACACCATACGATAGCCAGACGATACCACCTGTGGTCGCCGCCTTTCCTGCCGCCGCGTTATCCGGCGACGGCACGTCCATCACCATGGCGGTCACGGACGTGTCTGAGAAAGTAGGCGGCCTCTTGCTCCTGTGCTCCCCGTTTAAGTGTCTGTGCGGTGGACTCCGTCTTTCCCGTAACGATTACGAAACATGTTCTTAGTTCTTACGATGCACCTTTTTTGTTCTCAGGATCCAGAGTTCCCGGACGTCGCCTCATCATCACAAGCACTAGGGTACGAGTCACAGCAGTCTCATTACACAGAGTTTACATCCAACAACTCTGCACTTGTTCCTGCTCAAGGTTCATTGCCTTCAGACTTCTTTATCACGAGTCAAAGTAAAGGAACTTTTGCTCAAGTTTCTCGGCCCTGTTGCTGACACTGCCTCGTAACTTGTAATTTGCAGAAGACATCGAGCCGTCGACCAATAATTTGACACCATACGATGACCAGACGATACCACCTGTGGTCGCCGCCTTTCCTGCCGCCGCGTTAACCTGGGACGGCGCGTCCATCGCCATGGCGGTCACGGATGCGTCTAAGAACGTAGGTGGCCTCTTGCTGCTGTGCTCCCCGTTTAAGTGTCTGTGCGGTGGACTCCGTCTTTCCCGTAACGATTACGAAACATGTTCTTAGTTCTTACGATGCACCTTTTTTGTTCTCAGGTTTCAGAGTTCCCGGACGTCGCCTCATCATCACAAGCACTAGGGTACCAGTCACAGCAGTGTCATTACACAGGGTTCACATCCAACAACTCTGCACTTGTTCCTGTTCAAGGTTCATTGCCTTCAGACTTCTTTATCACGAGTGAAGGTAAAGGAACTTTTGCTCAAGTTTCTCGGCCCTGGTGCTGACACCGCCTCGTAACTTGTAATTTGCAGAAGACATCGAGCTGTCGACCAATAATTTGATACCATACGATGGCCAGACGATACCACCTGTGGTCGCCGCCTTTCCTGCCGCCGCATTAACCTGGGACGGCGCGTCCATCGCCATGGCGGTCACGGACGCGTCTAAGAACGTACGTGGCCTCTTGCTGCTGTGCTCCCCGTTTAAGTGTTTGTGCGGTGGACTCCGTCTTTCCCGTAACGATAACGAAACATGTTCTTAGTTCTTGCAATGCACCTCTTTTGTTCGCAGGTTCCAGAGTTCCCGGACGTCGCCTCATCATCACAAGCACTAGGGTACGAGTCACAGCGGTCTCATTACACAGGGTTCACATCCAACAACTCGGCACTTGTTCCTGTTCAAGGTTCATTGCCTTCAGACTTCTTTATCACGAGTCAAGGTAAAGGAACTTTTGCTCAAGTTTCTCGGCCCTGTTGCTGACACTGCCTCGTAACTTGTAATTTGCAGAAGACATCGAGCCGTCGACCAATAATTTGACACCTTACGATGACCAGACGATACCACCTCTGGTCGCCGCCTTTCCTGCCGCCGCGTTATCCGGCGACGGCACGTCCATCACCATGGCGGTTACGGACGTGTCTGAGAACGTAGGCGGCCTCTTGCTCCTGTGCTCCCCGTTTAAGTGTCTGTGCGGTGGACTCCGTCTTTCCCGTAACGATTACGAAACATGTTCTTAGTTCTTACGATGCACCTTTTTTGTTCTCAGGATCCAGAGTTCCCGGACGTCGCCTCATCATCACAAGCACTAGGGTACGAGTCACAGCAGTCTCATTACACAGAGTTTACATCCAACAACTCTGCACTTGTTCCTGCTCAAGGTTCATTGTCTTCAGACTTCTTTATCACGAGTCAAGGTAAAGGAACTTTTGCTCAAGTTTCTCGGCCCTGTTGCTGACACTGCCTCGTAACTTGTAATTTGCAGAAGACATCGAGCCGTCGACCAATAATTTGACACCATACGATGACCAGACGATACCACCTGTGGTCGCCGCCTTTCCTGCCGCCGCGTTAACCTGGGACGGCGCGTCCATCGCCATGGCGGTCACGGATGCGTCTAAGAACGTAGGTGGCCTCTTGCTGCTGTGCTCCCCGTTTAAGTGTCTGTGCGGTGGACTCCGTCTTTCCCGTAACGATTACGAAACATGTTCTTAGTTCTTACGATGCACCTTTTTTGTTCTCAGGTTTCAGAGTTCCCGGACGTCGCCTCATCATCACAAGCACTAGGGTACCAGTCACAGCAGTGTCATTACACAGGGTTCACATCCAACAACTCTGCACTTGTTCCTGCTCATGGTTCATTGCCTTCAGACTTCTTTATCACGAGTCAAGGTAAACAAAGTTTTCCTCAAGTCTCTAGACCCTGGTGCTGACACCGCCTCGTAACTTGAAATTTGCAGAAGAGATCGAGCCGTCGACCAATAATTTGACACCATACGATGGCCAGACGATACCACCTATGGTCGCCGCCTTTCCTGCCGCCGCGTTATCCGGCGACGGCACGTCCATCGCCATGGCGGTCACGGACGCGTCTGAGAACGTAGGTGGCTTCTTGCTCCTGTGCTCCCCGTTTAAGTGTCTGTGCGGTGGACTCCGTCTTTCCCGTAACGATTACGAAACATGTTCTTAGTTCTTACGATGCACCTTTTTTTGTTCTCAGGATCCAGAGTTCCCGGACGTCGCCTCATCATCACAAGCTCTAGGGTACGAGTCACAGCAGTGTCATTACACAGGGTTCACATCCAACAACTCTGCACTTCTTCCTGTTCAAGGTTCATTGCCTTCACTTTATCACGAGTCAAGGTAAACAAAGTTTTGCTCAAGTTTCTCGGCCCGGGTGCTGACAAGGCCTCGTTACTTGTAATTTGCAGAAGCCATCGAGCCGTCGACCAATAATTTAACACCATACGGTGACCAGACGATGCCACCTGTGGTCGCCGACTTTCCTGCCGCCGCGTTATCCGGCGACGGCACGTCCATCGCCATGGCGGTCACGGACGCGTCTGAGAACGTAGGTGGCCTCTTGCTCCTGTGCTCCCCGTTTAAGTGTCTGTGCGGTGGACTCCGTCTTTCCCGTAACGATTACGAAACATGTTCTTAGTTCTTACGATGCGCCTTTTTGTTCTCAGGATCCAGAGTTCCCGGACGTCGCCTCATCATCACAAGCACTAGGGTAGGAGTCACAGCGGTCTCATTACACAGAGTTCACATCCAACAATTCTGCACTTGTTCCTGCTCAAGGTTCATTGCCTTCAGACTTCTTTATCACGAGTCAAGCTAAACAAAGTTTTGCTCAAGTATCTCGGCCCTGGTGTTGACACCGCCTCGTAACTTGTAATTTGCAGAAGACATCGAGCCGTCGACCAATAATTTGACACCATACGATGACCAGGTGATACCACCTGTGGTCGCCGCCTTTCCTGCCGCCGCGTTAGCCTGGGACGGCGCGTCCATCGCCAAGGCGGTCACGGACGCGTCTAAGAACGTAGGTGGCCTCTTGCTGCTGTGCTCCCCGTTTAAGTGCTTGTGCGGTGGACTCCGTCTTTCCCGTAACGATTACGAAACATGTTCTTAGTTCTTACGATGCACCTTTTTTCGTTCGCAGGTTCCAGAGTTCCCGGACGTCGCCTCATCATCACAAGCACTAGGGTACGAGTCACAGCAGTCTCATTACACAGGGTTCACATCCAACAACTCTGCACTTGTTCCTGTTCAAGGTTCATTGCCTTCAGACTTCTTTATCACGAGTGAAGGTAAAGGAACTTTTGCTCAAGTTTCTCGGCCCTGGTGCTGACACCGCCTCGAAACTTGTAATTTGCAGAAGACATCGAGCTGTCGACCAATAATTTGATACCATACGATGACCAGACGATACCACCTGTGGTCGCCGCCTTTCCTGCCGCCGCATTAACCTGGGACGGCGCGTCCATCGCCATGGCGGTCACGGACGCGTCTAATAACGTAGGTGGCCTCTTGCTGCTGTGCTTCCCGTTTAAGTGTCGGTGCGGTGGACTCCGTCTTTCCCGTAACGATTACGAAACATGTTCTTAGTTCTTACGATGCACCTTTTTTGTTCTCAGGTTTCAGAGTTCCCGGACGTCGCCTCATCATCACAAGCACTAGGGTACCAGTCACAGCAGTGTCATTTCACAGGGTTCACATCCAACAACTCTGCACTTGTTCCTGCTCAAGGTTCATTGCCTTCAGACTTCTTTATCACGAGTCAAGGTAAACAAAGTTTTGCTCAAGTCTCTCGGCCCTGGTGCTGACACCACCTCGTAACTTGTAATTTGCAGAAGACATCGAGCCGTCGACCAATAATTTGACACCATACGATAGCCAGACGATACCACCTGTGGTCGCCGCCTTTCCTGCCGCCGCGTTATCCGGCGACGGCACGTCCATCACCATGGCGGTCACGGACGTGTCTGAGAAAGTAGGCGGCCTCTTGCTCCTGTGCTCCCCGTTTAAGTGTCTGTGCGGTGGACTCCGTCTTTCCCGTAACGATTACGAAACATGTTCTTAGTTCTTACGATGCACCTTTTTTGTTCTCAGGATCCAGAGTTCCCGGACGTCGCCTCATCATCACAAGCACTAGGGTACGAGTCACAGCAGTCTCATTACACAGAGTTTACATCCAACAACTCTGCACTTGTTCCTGCTCAAGGTTCATTGCCTTCAGACTTCTTTATCACGAGTCAAAGTAAAGGAACTTTTGCTCAAGTTTCTCGGCCCTGTTGCTGACACTGCCTCGTAACTTGTAATTTGCAGAAGACATCGAGCCGTCGACCAATAATTTGACACCATACGATGACCAGACGATACCACCTGTGGTCGCCGCCTTTCCTGCCGCCGCGTTAACCTGGGACGGCGCGTCCATCGCCATGGCGGTCACGGATGCGTCTAAGAACGTAGGTGGCCTCTTGCTGCTGTGCTCCCCGTTTAAGTGTCTGTGCGGTGGACTCCGTCTTTCCCGTAACGATTACGAAACATGTTCTTAGTTCTTACGATGCACCTTTTTTGTTCTCAGGTTTCAGAGTTCCCGGACGTCGCCTCATCATCACAAGCACTAGGGTACCAGTCACAGCAGTGTCATTACACAGGGTTCACATCCAACAACTCTGCACTTGTTCCTGTTCAAGGTTCATTGCCTTCAGACTTCTTTATCACGAGTGAAGGTAAAGGAACTTTTGCTCAAGTTTCTCGGCCCTGGTGCTGACACCGCCTCGTAACTTGTAATTTGCAGAAGACATCGAGCTGTCGACCAATAATTTGATACCATACGATGGCCAGACGATACCACCTGTGGTCGCCGCCTTTCCTGCCGCCGCATTAACCTGGGACGGCGCGTCCATCGCCATGGCGGTCACGGACGCGTCTAAGAACGTACGTGGCCTCTTGCTGCTGTGCTCCCCGTTTAAGTGTTTGTGCGGTGGACTCCGTCTTTCCCGTAACGATAACGAAACATGTTCTTAGTTCTTGCAATGCACCTCTTTTGTTCGCAGGTTCCAGAGTTCCCGGACGTCGCCTCATCATCACAAGCACTAGGGTACGAGTCACAGCGGTCTCATTACACAGGGTTCACATCCAACAACTCGGCACTTGTTCCTGTTCAAGGTTCATTGCCTTCAGACTTCTTTATCACGAGTCAAGGTAAAGGAACTTTTGCTCAAGTTTCTCGGCCCTGTTGCTGACACTGCCTCGTAACTTGTAATTTGCAGAAGACATCGAGCCGTCGACCAATAATTTGACACCTTACGATGACCAGACGATACCACCTCTGGTCGCCGCCTTTCCTGCCGCCGCGTTATCCGGCGACGGCACGTCCATCACCATGGCGGTTACGGACGTGTCTGAGAACGTAGGCGGCCTCTTGCTCCTGTGCTCCCCGTTTAAGTGTCTGTGCGGTGGACTCCGTCTTTCCCGTAACGATTACGAAACATGTTCTTAGTTCTTACGATGCACCTTTTTTGTTCTCAGGATCCAGAGTTCCCGGACGTCGCCTCATCATCACAAGCACTAGGGTACGAGTCACAGCAGTCTCATTACACAGAGTTTACATCCAACAACTCTGCACTTGTTCCTGCTCAAGGTTCATTGTCTTCAGACTTCTTTATCACGAGTCAAGGTAAAGGAACTTTTGCTCAAGTTTCTCGGCCCTGTTGCTGACACTGCCTCGTAACTTGTAATTTGCAGAAGACATCGAGCCGTCGACCAATAATTTGACACCATACGATGACCAGACGATACCACCTGTGGTCGCCGCCTTTCCTGCCGCCGCGTTAACCTGGGACGGCGCGTCCATCGCCATGGCGGTCACGGATGCGTCTAAGAACGTAGGTGGCCTCTTGCTGCTGTGCTCCCCGTTTAAGTGTCTGTGCGGTGGACTCCGTCTTTCCCGTAACGATTACGAAACATGTTCTTAGTTCTTACGATGCACCTTTTTTGTTCTCAGGTTTCAGAGTTCCCGGACGTCGCCTCATCATCACAAGCACTAGGGTACCAGTCACAGCAGTGTCATTACACAGGGTTCACATCCAACAACTCTGCACTTGTTCCTGCTCATGGTTCATTGCCTTCAGACTTCTTTATCACGAGTCAAGGTAAACAAAGTTTTGCTCAAGCCTCTCGGCCCTGGTGCTGACACCGACTCGTAACTTGTAATTTGCAGAAGACATCGAGCCGTCGACCAATAATTTGACACCATACGATGGCCAGATAATACCACCTGTGGTCGCCGCCTTTCCTGCCGCCGCGTTATCCGGCGACGGCACGTCCATCGCCATGGCGGTCACGGACGCGTCTGAGAACGTAGGCGGCCTCTTGCTCCTTTGTTCCCCGTTTAAGTGTCTGTGCGGTGGACTCCTTTCCCGTAACGATTACGAAACACGTTCTTAGTTCTTACGATGCACCTTTTTTGTTCTCAGGTTCCAGAGTTCCCGGACGTCGCCTCATCATCAGAATCACTAGGATACGAGTCACAGCGGTCTCATTACACAGGGTTCACATCCAACAACTCTGCACTTGTTCCTGCTCAAGGTTCATTGCCTTCAGACTTCTTTATCACGAGTCAAGGTAAAGGAAGTTTTGCTCAAGTTTCTCAGCCCTGTTGCTGACACCTCCTCGTAACTTGTAATTTGCAGAAGACATCGAGCCGTCGACCAATAATTTGACACCATACGATGACCAGACGATACCACCTCTGGTCGCCGCCTTTCCTGCCGCCGCGTTAACCTGGGACGGCGCGTCCATCGCCATGGCGGTCACGGACGCGTCTGAGAACGTAGGTGGCCTCTTGCTGCTGTGCTCCCCGTTTAAGTGCCTGTGCGGTGGACTCCGTCTTTCCCGTTACGATTACGAAACATGTTCTTAGTTCTTACGATGCACCTTTTTTGTTCGCAGGTTGCAGAGTTCCCGGACGTCGCCTCATCATCACAAGCACTAGGGTACGAGTCACAGCGGTCTCATTACAAAGGGTTCACATCCAACAACTCTACAATTGTTCCTGCCCAAGGTTCATTGCCTTCAGACTTCTTTATCACGAGTCAAGGTAAACAAAGTTTTCCTCAAGTCTCTAGACCCTGGTGCTGACACCGCCTCGTAACTTGAAATTTGCAGAAGAGATCGAGCCGTCGACCAATAATTTGACACCATACGATGGCCAGACGATACCACCTATGGTCGCCGCCTTTCCTGCCGCCGCGTTATCCGGCGACGGCACGTCCATCGCCATGGCGGTCACGGACGCGTCTGAGAACGTAGGTGGCTTCTTGCTCCTGTGCTCCCCGTTTAAGTGTCTGTGCGGTGGACTCCGTCTTTCCCGTAACGATTACGAAACATGTTCTTAGTTCTTACGATGCACCTTTTTTTGTTCTCAGGATCCAGAGTTCCCGGACGTCGCCTCATCATCACAAGCTCTAGGGTACGAGTCACAGCAGTGTCATTACACAGGGTTCACATCCAACAACTCTGCACTTGTTCCTGTTCAAGGTTCATTGCCTTCACTTTATCACGAGTCAAGGTAAACAAAGTTTTGCTCAAGTTTCTCGGCCCGGGTGCTGACAAGGCCTCGTTACTTGTAATTTGCAGAAGCCATCGAGCCGTCGACCAATAATTTAACACCATACGGTGACCAGACGATGCCACCTGTGGTCGCCGACTTTCCTGCCGCCGCGTTATCCGGCGACGGCACGTCCATCGCCATGGCGGTCACGGACGCGTCTGAGAACGTAGGTGGCCTCTTGCTCCTGTGCTCCCCGTTTAAGTGTCTGTGCGGTGGACTCCGTCTTTCCCGTAACGATTACGAAACATGTTCTTAGTTCTTACGATGCACCTTTTTGTTCTCAGGATCCAGAGTTCCCGGACGTCGCCTCATCATCACAAGCACTAGGGTAGGAGTCACAGCGGTCTCATTACACAGAGTTCACATCCAACAATTCTGCACTTGTTCCTGCTCAAGGTTCATTGCCTTCAGACTTCTTTATCACGAGTCAAGCTAAACAAAGTTTTGCTCAAGTATCTCGGCCCTGGTGTTGACACCGCCTCGTAACTTGTAATTTGCAGAAGACATCGAGCCGTCGACCAATAATTTGGCACCATACGATGACCAGGTGATACCACCTGTGGTCGCCGCCTTTCCTGCCGCCGCGTTAGCCTGGGACGGCGCGTCCATCGCCAAGGCGGTCACGGACGCGTCTAAGAACGTAGGTGGCCTCTTGCTGCTGTGCTCCCCGTTTAAGTGCTTGTGCGGTGGACTCCGTCTTTCCCGTAACGATTACGAAACATGTTCTTAGTTCTTACGATGCACCTTTTTTCGTTCGCAGGTTCCAGAGTTCCCGGACGTCGCCTCATCATCACAAGCACTAGGGTACGAGTCACAGCAGTCTCATTACACAGGGTTCACATCCAATAACTCTGCACTTGTTCCTGTTCAAGGTTCATTGCCTTCAGACTTCTTTATCACGAGTGAAGGTAAAGGAACTTTTGCTCAAGTTTCTCGGCCCTGGTGCTGACACCGCCTCGTAACTTGTAATTTGCAGAAGACATCGAGCTGTCGACCAATAATTTGATACCATACGATGACCAGACGATACCACCTGTGGTCGCCGCCTTTCCTGCCGCCGCATTAACCTGGGACGGCGCGTCCATCGCCATGGCGGTCACGGACGCGTCTAATAACGTAGGTGGCCTCTTGCTGCTGTGCTTCCCGTTTAAGTGTCGGTGCGGTGGACTCCGTCTTTCCCGTAACGATTACGAAACATGTTCTTAGTTCTTACGATGCACCTTTTTTGTTCTCAGGTTTCAGAGTTCCCGGACGTCGCCTCATCATCACAAGCACTAGGGTACCAGTCACAGCAGTGTCATTACACAGGGTTCACATCCAACAACTCTGCACTTGTTCCTGCTCAAGGTTCATTGCCTTCAGACTTCTTTATCACGAGTCAAGGTAAACAAAGTTTTGCTCAAGTCTCTCGGCCCTGGTGCTGACACCACCTCGTAACTTGTAATTTGCAGAAGACATCGAGCCGTCGACCAATAATTTGACACCATACGATAGCCAGACGATACCACCTGTGGTCGCCGCCTTTCCTGCCGCCGCGTTATCCGGCGACGGCACGTCCATCACCATGGCGGTCACGGACGTGTCTGAGAAAGTAGGCGGCCTCTTGCTCCTGTGCTCCCCGTTTAAGTGTCTGTGCGGTGGACTCCGTCTTTCCCGTAACGATTACGAAACATGTTCTTAGTTCTTACGATGCACCTTTTTTGTTCTCAGGATCCAGAGTTCCCGGACGTCGCCTCATCATCACAAGCACTAGGGTACGAGTCACAGCAGTCTCATTACACAGAGTTTACATCCAACAACTCTGCACTTGTTCCTGCTCAAGGTTCATTGCCTTCAGACTTCTTTATCACGAGTCAAAGTAAAGGAACTTTTGCTCAAGTTTCTCGGCCCTGTTGCTGACACTGCCTCGTAACTTGTAATTTGCAGAAGACATCGAGCCGTCGACCAATAATTTGACACCATACGATGACCAGACGATACCACCTGTGGTCGCCGCCTTTCCTGCCGCCGCGTTAACCTGGGACGGCGCGTCCATCGCCATGGCGGTCACGGATGCGTCTAAGAACGTAGGTGGCCTCTTGCTGCTGTGCTCCCCGTTTAAGTGTCTGTGCGGTGGACTCCGTCTTTCCCGTAACGATTACGAAACATGTTCTTAGTTCTTACGATGCACCTTTTTTGTTCTCAGGTTTCAGAGTTCCCGGACGTCGCCTCATCATCACAAGCACTAGGGTACCAGTCACAGCAGTGTCATTACACAGGGTTCACATCCAACAACTCTGCACTTGTTCCTGTTCAAGGTTCATTGCCTTCAGACTTCTTTATCACGAGTGAAGGTAAAGGAACTTTTGCTCAAGTTTCTCGGCCCTGGTGCTGACACCGCCTCGTAACTTGTAATTTGCAGAAGACATCGAGCTGTCGACCAATAATTTGATACCATACGATGGCCAGACGATACCACCTGTGGTCGCCGCCTTTCCTGCCGCCGCATTAACCTGGGACGGCGCGTCCATCGCCATGGCGGTCACGGACGCGTCTAAGAACGTACGTGGCCTCTTGCTGCTGTGCTCCCTGTTTAAGTGTTTGTGCGGTGGACTCCGTCTTTCCCGTAACGATAACGAAACATGTTCTTAGTTCTTGCAATGCACCTCTTTTGTTCGCAGGTTCCAGAGTTCCCGGACGTCGCCTCATCATCACAAGCACTAGGGTACGAGTCACAGCGGTCTCATTACACAGGGTTCACATCCAACAACTCGGCACTTGTTCCTGTTCAAGGTTCATTGCCTTCAGACTTCTTTATCACGAGTCAAGGTAAAGGAACTTTTGCTCAAGTTTCTCGGCCCTGTTGCTGACACTGCCTCGTAACTTGTAATTTGCAGAAGACATCGAGCCGTCGACCAATAATTTGACACCTTACGATGACCAGACGATACCACCTCTGGTCGCCGCCTTTCCTGCCGCCGCGTTATCCGGCGACGGCACGTCCATCACCATGGCGGTTACGGACGTGTCTGAGAACGTAGGCGGCCTCTTGCTCCTGTGCTCCCCTTTTAAGTGTCTGTGCGGTGGACTCCGTCTTTCCCGTAACGATTACGAAACATGTTCTTAGTTCTTACGATGCACCTTTTTTGTTCTCAGGATCCAGAGTTCCCGGACGTCGCCTCATCATCACAAGCACTAGGGTACGAGTCACAGCAGTCTCATTACACAGAGTTTACATCCAACAACTCTGCACTTGTTCCTGCTCAAGGTTCATTGTCTTCAGACTTCTTTATCACGAGTCAAGGTAAAGGAACTTTTGCTCAAGTTTCTCGGCCCTGTTGCTGACACTGCCTCGTAACTTGTAATTTGCAGAAGACATCGAGCCGTCGACCAATAATTTGACACCATACGATGACCAGGTGATACCACCTGTGGTCGCCGCCTTTCCTGCCGCCGCGTTAGCCTGGGACGGCGCGTCCATCGCCAAGGCGGTCACGGACGCGTCTAAGAACGTAGGTGGCCTCTTGCTGCTGTGCTCCCCGTTTAAGTGCTTGTGCGGTGGACTCCGTCTTTCCCGTAACGATTACGAAACATGTTCTTAGTTCTTACGATGCACCTTTTTTCGTTCGCAGGTTCCAGAGTTCCCGGACGTCGCCTCATCATCACAAGCACTAGGGTACGAGTCACAGCAGTCTCATTACACAGGGTTCACATCCAACAACTCTGCACTTGTTCCTGTTCAAGGTTCATTGCCTTCAGACTTCTTTATCACGAGTGAAGGTAAAGGAACTTTTGCTCAAGTTTCTCGGCCCTGGTGCTGACACCGCCTCGTAACTTGTAATTTGCAGAAGACATCGAGCCGTCGACCAATAATTTGATACCATACGATGACCAGACGATACCACCTGTGGTCGCCGCCTTTCCTGCCGCCGCATTAACCTGGGACGGCGCGTCCATCGCCATGGCGGTCACGGACGCGTCTGAGAACGTAGGCGGCCTCTTGCTCCTTTGTTCCCCGTTTAAGTGTCTGTGCGGTGGACTCCTTTCCCGTAACGATTACGAAACACGTTCTTAGTTCTTACGATGCACCTTTTTTGTTCTCAGGTTCCAGAGTTCCCGGACGTCGCCTCATCATCAGAATCACTAGGATACGAGTCACAGCGGTCTCATTACACAGGGTTCACATCCAACAACTCTGCACTTGTTCCTGCTCAAGGTTCATTGCCTTCAGACTTCTTTATCACGAGTCAAGGTAAAGGAAGTTTTGCTCAAGTTTCTCGGCCCTGTTGCTGACACCGCCTCGTAACATGTAATTTGCAGAAGACATCGAGCCGTCTACCAATAATTTGACACCATACGATGACCAGACGATACCACCTGTGGTCGCGGCCTTTCCTGCCGCCGCGTTAACCTGGGACGGCGCGTCCATCGCCATGGCGGTCACGGACGCGTCTAAGAACGTGGGTGGCCTCTTGCTGCAGTGCTCGCCGTTTAAGTGTTTGTGCGGTGGCCTCCGTCTTTCCTGTAACGATTACGAAACATGTTCTTAGTTCTTACGATGCACCTTTTTTGTTCTCAGGTTCCAGAGTTCCCGGACGTCGCCTCATCATCACAAGCACTAGGGTACGATTCACAGCAGTCTCATTACAGAGTTCACATCCAACAACTCTGCACTTGTTCCTGCTCAAGGTTCATTGCCTTCAGACTTCTTTATCACGAGTCAAGGTAAAGGAACTTTTGCTCAAGTCTCTCGGCCCAGGTGCTGACACCGCCTCGTAACTTGTAATTTGCAGAAGACATCGAGCCGTCGACCAATAATTTGACACCATACGATGGCCAGACGATACCACCTGTGGTCGCCGCCTTTCCTGCCGTCGCGTTATCCGGCGACGGCACGACCATCGCCATGGCGGTCACGGACGCGTCTGAGAACGTAGGCGGCCTCTTGCTCCTGTGCTCCCCGTTTTAGTGTCTGTGCGGTGGACTCCGTCTTTCCCGTAACGATTACGAAACATGTTCTTAGTTCTTACGATGCACCTTTTTTGTTCTCAGGATCCAGAGTTCCCGGACGTCGCCTCATCATCACAAGCACTAGGGTACGAGTCACAGCAGTCTCATTACACAGAGTTCACATCCAACAACTCTGCACTTGTTCCTGCTCAAGGTTCATTGCCTTCAGACTTCTTTATCACGAGTCAAGGTAAACAAAGTTTTGCTCAAGTTTCTCGGCCCTGTTGCTGACACTGCCTCGTAACTTGTAATTTGCAGAAGACATCGAGCCGTCGACCAATAATTTGACACCATACGATGACCAGACGATACCACCTGTGGTCGCCGCCTTTCCTGCCGCCGCGTTAACCTGGGACGGCGCGTCCATCGCCATGGCGGTCACGGACGCGTCTAAGAACGTAGGTGGCCTCTTGCTGGTGTGCTCCCCGTTTAAGTGTCTGTGCGGTGGACTCCGTGTTTCCCGTAACGATTACGAAACATGTTCTTAGTTCGTACGACGCACCTTTTTTGTTCTCAGGTTCCAGAGTTCCCGGATGCCGCCACATCATCACAAGCACTAGGGTACGAGTTACAGCAGTGTCATTACACAGGGTTCACATCCAACAACTCTGCACTTGTTCCTGCTCAAGGTTCATTGCCTTCAGACTTCTTTATCACGAGTCAAGGCAAACACAGTTTTGCTCAAGTTTCTCGGCCCTGGTGTTGACAGCGCCCCGTAACTTGTAATCTGCAGAAGACATCGAGCCCTCGACCAATAATTTGACACCATACGATGACCAGACGATACCACCTGTGGTCGCCGCCTTTCCTGCCGCCGCGTTAACCGGGGACGGCGCGGCCATCGCCAAGGCGGTCACGGACGCGTCTAAGAACGTAGGTGGCCTCTTGCTACTGTGCTCCCCGTTTAAGTGTTTGTGCGGTGGATTCCGTCTTTCCCGTAACGATTACGAAACATGTTCTTAGTTCTTACGATGCACCTTTTTTGTTCGCAGGTTCCAGAGTTCCCGGACATCGCCTCATCATCACAAGCACTAGGGTACGAGTCACAGCGGTCTCATTACACAGGGTTCACATCCAACAACTCTGCACTTGTTCCTGTTCAAGGTTCATTGCCTTCAGACTTCTTTATCACGAGTCAAGGTGAAGGAACTTTTGCTCAAGTTTCTCGGCCCTCTTGCTGACACTGCCTCGTAACTTGTAATTTGCAGAATACTTCGAGCCGTCGACCAATAACTTGACACCAGACGATACCACCTGTGGTCGCCGCCTTTCCTGCCGCCGCGTTAACCTGGGACGGCGCGTCCTTCGCCATGGCGGTCACGGACGCGTCTAAGAACGTAGGTGGCCTCTTGCTGCTGTGCTCCCCGTTTAAGTGTCTGTGCGGTGGACTCCGTCTTTCCCGTAACGATTACGAAACATGTTCTTAGTTCTTACGATGCACCTTTTTTTGTTCGCAGGTTCCAGAGTTCCCGGACGTCGCCTCATCATCACAAGCACTAGGGTACGAGTCACAGCGGTCTCATTACACAGGGTTCACATCCAACAACTCTGCACTTGTTCCTGTTCAAGGTTCATTGCCTTCAGACTTCTTTATTACGAGTCAAGGTAAACAAAGTTTTGCTCAAGTTTCTCGGACCTGTTGCTGACACCGCCTCGTAACTTGTAATTTGCAGAAGACATCGAGCCGTCGACAAATAATTTGACACCATACGATGGCCAGACGATACCACCTGTGGTCGCCGCCTTTCCTGCCGCCGCGTTATCCGGCGACGGCACGTCCATCGCCATGGCGGTCACGGACGCGTCTGAGAACGTAGGCGGCCTCTTGCTCCTTTGTTCCCCGTTTAAGTGTCTGTGCGGTGGACTCCTTCTTTCCGGTAACGATTACGAAACATGTTCTTAATTCTTACAATGCACCTTTTTTGTTCTCAGGTTCCAGAGTTCCCGGACGTCGCCTCATCATCACAAGCACTAGGGTACGAGTCACAGCGGTCTCATTACACAGGGTTCACATCCAACAACTCTGCACTTGTTCCTGCTCAAGGTTCATTGCCTTCAGACTTCTTTATCACGAGTCAAGGTAAAGGAAGTTTTGCTCAAGTTTCTCAGCCCTGTTGCTGACACCTCCTCGTAACTTGTAATTTGCAGAAGACATCGAGCCGTCGACCAATAATTTGACACCATACGATGACCAGACGATACCACCTCTGGTCGCCGCCTTTCCTGCCGCCGCGTTAACCTGGGACGGCGCGTCCATCGCCATGGCGGTCACGGACGCGTCTGAGAACGTAGGTGGCCTCTTGCTGCTGTGCTCCCCGTTTAAGTGCCTGTGCGGTGGACTCCGTCTTTCCCGTTACGATTACGAAACATGTTCTTAGTTCTTACGATGCACCTTTTTTGTTCGCAGGTTGCAGAGTTCCCGGACGTCGCCTCATCATCACAAGCACTAGGGTACGAGTCACAGCGGTCTCATTACAAAGGGTTCACATCCAACAACTCTGCAATTGTTCCTGCCCAAGGTTCATTGCCTTCAGACTTCTTTATCACGAGTCAAGGTAAACAAAGTTTTCCTCAAGTCTCTAGACCCTGGTGCTGACACCGCCTCGTAACTTGAAATTTGCAGAAGAGATCGAGCCGTCGACCAATAATTTGACACCATACGATGGCCAGACGATACCACCTATGGTCGCCGCCTTTCCTGCCGCCGCGTTATCCGGCGACGGCACGTCCATCGCCATGGCGGTCACGGACGCGTCTGAGAACGTAGGTGGCTTCTTGCTCCTGTGCTCCCCGTTTAAGTGTCTGTGCGGTGGACTCCGTCTTTCCCGTAACGATTACGAAACATGTTCTTAGTTCTTACGATGCACCTTTTTTTGTTCTCAGGATCCAGAGTTCCCGGACGTCGCCTCATCATCACAAGCTCTAGGGTACGAGTCACAGCAGTGTCATTACACAGGGTTCACATCCAACAACTCTGCACTTGTTCCTGTTCAAGGTTCATTGCCTTCAGACTTCTTTATCACGAGTCAAGGTAAACAAAGTTTTGCTCAAGTTTCTCGGCCCTGGTGCTGACAAGGCCTCGTTACTTGTAATTTGCAGAAGCCATCGAGCCGTCGACCAATAATTTAACACCATACGGTGACCAGACGATGCCACCTGTGGTCGCCGACTTTCCTGCCGCCGCGTTATCCGGCGACGGCACGTCCATCGCCATGGCGGTCACGGACGCGTCTGAGAACGTAGGTGGCCTCTTGCTCCTGTGCTCCCCGTTTAAGTGTCTGTGCGGTGGACTCCGTCTTTCCCGTAACGATTACGAAACATGTTCTTAGTTCTTACGATGCACCTTTTTGTTCTCAGGATCCAGAGTTCCCGGACGTCGCCTCATCATCACAAGCACTAGGGTAGGAGTCACAGCGGTCTCATTACACAGAGTTCACATCCAACAATTCTGCACTTGTTCCTGCTCAAGGTTCATTGCCTTCAGACTTCTTTATCACGAGTCAAGCTAAACAAAGTTTTGCTCAAGTATCTCGGCCCTGGTGTTGACACCGCCTCGTAACTTGTAATTTGCAGAAGACATCGAGCCGTCGACCAATAATTTGACACCATACGATGACCAGGTGATACCACCTGTGGTCGCCGCCTTTCCTGCCGCCGCGTTAGCCTGGGACGGCGCGTCCATCGCCAAGGCGGTCACGGACGCGTCTAAGAACGTAGGTGGCCTCTTGCTGCTGTGCTCCCCGTTTAAGTGCTTGTGCGGTGGACTCCGTCTTTCCCGTAACGATTACGAAACATGTTCTTAGTTCTTACGATGCACCTTTTTTCGTTCGCAGGTTCCAGAGTTCCCGGACGTCGCCTCATCATCACAAGCACTAGGGTACGAGTCACAGCAGTCTCATTACACAGGGTTCACATCCAACAACTCTGCACTTGTTCCTGTTCAAGGTTCATTGCCTTCAGACTTCTTTATCACGAGTGAAGGTAAAGGAACTTTTGCTCAAGTTTCTCGGCCCTGGTGCTGACACCGCCTCGTAACTTGTAATTTGCAGAAGACATCGAGCTGTCGACCAATAATTTGATACCATACGATGACCAGACGATACCACCTGTGGTCGCCGCCTTTCCTGCCGCCGCATTAACCTGGGACGGCGCGTCCATCGCCATGGCGGTCACGGACGCGTCTAATAACGTAGGTGGCCTCTTGCTGCTGTGCTTTCCGTTTAAGTGTCGGTGCGGTGGACTCCGTCTTTCCCGTAACGATTACGAAACATGTTCTTAGTTCTTACGATGCACCTTTTTTGTTCTCAGGTTTCAGAGTTCCCGGACGTCGCCTCATCATCACAAGCACTAGGGTACCAGTCACAGCAGTGTCATTACACAGGGTTCACATCCAACAACTCTGCACTTGTTCCTGCTCAAGGTTCATTGCCTTCAGACTTCTTTATCACGAGTCAAGGTAAACAAAGTTTTGCTCAAGTCTCTCGGCCCTGGTGCTGACACCACCTCGTAACTTGTAATTTGCAGAAGACATCGAGCCGTCGACCAATAATTTGACACCATACGATAGCCAGACGATACCACCTGTGGTCGCCGCCTTTCCTGCCGCCGCGTTATCCGGCGACGGCACGTCCATCACCATGGCGGTCACGGACGTGTCTGAGAAAGTAGGCGGCCTCTTGCTCCTGTGCTCCCCGTTTAAGTGTCTGTGCGGTGGACTCCGTCTTTCCCGTAACGATTACGAAACATGTTCTTAGTTCTTACGATGCACCTTTTTTGTTCTCAGGATCCAGAGTTCCCGGACGTCGCCTCATCATAACAAGCACTAGGGTACGAGTCACAGCAGTCTCACTACACAGGGTTCATATCCAACAATTTTGCACATGTTCCTGCTCAAGGCTCATTGCCTTCAGACTTCTTTATTACGAGTCAAGGTAAACAAAGTTTTGCTCAAGTTTCTCGGCCCTGGTGCTGACACCGCCTCGTAACTTGTAATTTGCAGAAGACATCGAGCCGTCGACCAATAATTTGACACCATACGATGACCAGACGATACCACCTGTGGTCGCCGCCTTTTCTGCCGCCGCGTTAACCAGGGACGGGGCGTCCATCGCCATGGCGGTCACGGACGCGTCTAAGAACGTCGGTGGCCTCTTGCTGCTGTGGTCCCCGTTTAGGTGTCTGTGCGGTGGACTCCGTCTTTCCCGTAACGATTACGAAACATGTTCTTAGTTCTTACGATGCACCTTTTTTGTTCTCAGGTTTCAGAGTTCCCGGACGTCGCCTCATCATCACAAGCACTAGGGTACCAGTCACAGCAGTGTCATTACACAGGGTTCACATCCAACAACTCTGCACTTGTTCCTGCTCATGGTTCATTGCCTTCAGACTTCTTTATCACGAGTCAAGGTAAACAAAGTTTTGCTCAAGCCTCTCGGCCCTGGTGCTGACACCGACTCGTAACTTGTAATTTGCAGAAGACATCGAGCCGTCGACCAATAATTTGACACCATACGATGGCCAGATAATACCACCTGTGGTCGCCGCCTTTCCTGCCGCCGCGTTATCCGGCGACGGCACGTCCATCGCCATGGCGGTCACGGACGCGTCTGAGAACGTAGGCGGCCTCTTGCTCCTTTGTTCCCCGTTTAAGTGTCTGTGCGGTGGACTCCTTTCCCGTAACGATTACGAAACACGTTCTTAGTTCTTACGATGCACCTTTTTTGTTCTCAGGTTCCAGAGTTCCCGGACGTCGCCTCATCATCACAATCACTAGGATACGAGTCACAGCGGTCTCATTACACAGGGTTCACATCCAACAACTCTGCACTTGTTCCTGTTCAAGGTTCATTGCCTTCAGACTTCTTTATCACGAGTCAAGGTAAACAAAGTTTTGCTCAAGTTTCTCGGCCCTGTTGCAGACACCGCCTCGTAACTTGTAATTTGCAGAAGACATCGAGCCGTCGACAAATATATTGACACCATACGATGGCCAGACGATACCACCTGTGGTCGCCGCCTTTCCTGCCGCCGCGTTAGCCTGGGATGGCGCGTCCATCGCCAAGGCGGTCACGGACGCGTCTAAGAACGTAGGTGGCCTCTTGCTGCTGTGCTCCCCTTTTAAGTGTTTGTGCGGTGGACTCCGTCTTTCCCGTAACGATTACGAAACATGTTCTTAGATCTTACGATGCACCTTTTTTTGTTCGCAGGTTCCAGAGTTCCCGGACGTCGCCTCATCATCACAAGCACTAGGGTACGAGTCACAGCGGTCTCATTACACAGGGTTCACATCCAACAACTCTGCACTTGTTCCTGCCCAAGGTTCATTGCCTTCAGACTTCTTTATCACGAGTCAAGGTAAACAAAGTTTTGCTCAAGTTTCTCGGCCCTGGTGCTGACAAAGCCTCGTTACTTGTAATTTGCAGAAGCCATCGAGCCGTCGACCAATAATTTAACACCATACGGTGACCAGACGATGGCACCTGTGGTCGCCGACTTTCCTGCCGCCGCGTTATCCGGCGACGGCACGTCCATCGCCATGGCGGTCACGGACGCGTCTGAGAACGTAGGTGGCCTCTTGCTCCTGTGCTCCCCGTTTAAGTGTCTGTGCGGTGGACTCCGTCTTTCCCGTAACGATTACGAAACATGTTCTTAGTTCTTACGATGCACCTTTTTGTTCTCAGGATCCAGAGTTCCCGGACGTCGCCTCATCATCACAAGCACTAGGGTAGGAGTCACAGCGGTCTCCTTACACAGAGTTCACATCCAACAACTCTGCACTTATTCCTGCTCAAGGTTCATTGCCTTCAGACTTCTTTATCACGAGTCAAGGTAAACAAAGTTTTGCTCAAGTATCTCGGCCCTGGTGTTGACACCGCCTCGTAACTTGTAATTTGCAGAAGACATCGAGCCGTCGACCAATAATTTGACACCATACGATGACCAGGTGATACCACCTGTGGTCGCCGCCTCTCCTGCCGCCGCGTTAGCCTGGGACGGCGCGTCCATCGCCAAGGCGGTCACGGACGCGTCTAAGAACGTAGGTGGCCTCTTGCTGCTGTGCTCCCCGTTTAAGTGTTTGTGCGGTGGACTCCGTCTTTCCCGTAACGATTACGAAACATGTTCTTAGTTCTTACGATGCACCTTTTTTCGTTCGCAGGTTCCAGAGTTCCCGGACGTCGCCTCATCATCACAAGCACTAGGGTACGAGTCACAGCAGTCTCATTACACAGGGTTCACATCCAACAACTCTGCACTTGTTCCTGTTCAAGGTTCATTGCCTTCAGACTTCTTTATCACGAGTCAAGGTAAACAAAGTTTTGCTCAAGCCTCTCGGCCCTGGTGCTGACACCGACTCGTAACTTGTAATTTGCAGAAGACATCGAGCCGTCGACCAATAATTTGACACCATACGATGGCCAGATAATACCACCTGTGGTCGCCGCCTTTCCTGCCGCCGCGTTATCCGGCGACGGCACGTCCATCGCCATGGCGGTCACGGACGCGTCTGAGAACGTAGGCGGCCTCTTGCTCCTTTGTTCCCCGTTTAAGTGTCTGTGCGGTGGACTCCTTTCCCGTAACGATTACGAAACACGTTCTTAGTTCTTACGATGCACCTTTTTTGTTCTCAGGTTCCAGAGTTCCCGGACGTCGCCTCATCATCAGAATCACTAGGATACGAGTCACAGCGGTCTCATTACACAGGGTTCACATCCAACAACTCTGCACTTGTTCCTGCTCAAGGTTCATTGCCTTCAGACTTCTTTATCACGAGTCAAGGTAAAGGAAGTTTTGCTCAAGTTTCTCGGCCCTGTTGCTGACACCGCCTCGTAACATGTAATTTGCAGAAGACATCGAGCCGTCTACCAATAATTTGACACCATACGATGACCAGACGATACCACCTGTGGTCGCGGCCTTTCCTGCCGCCGCGTTAACCTGGGACGGCGCGTCCATCGCCATGGCGGTCACGGACGCGTCTAAGAACGTGGGTGGCCTCTTGCTGCAGTGCTCGCCGTTTAAGTGTTTGTGCGGTGGCCTCCGTCTTTCCTGTAACGATTACGAAACATGTTCTTAGTTCTTACGATGCACCTTTTTTGTTCTCAGGTTCCAGAGTTCCCGGACGTCGCCTCATCATCACAAGCACTAGGGTACGATTCACAGCAGTCTCATTACAGAGTTCACATCCAACAACTCTGCACTTGTTCCTGCTCAAGGTTCATTGCCTTCAGACTTCTTTATCACGAGTCAAGGTAAAGGAACTTTTGCTCAAGTCTCTCGGCCCAGGTGCTGACACCGCCTCGTAACTTGTAATTTGCAGAAGACATCGAGCCGTCGACCAATAATTTGACACCATACGATGGCCAGACGATACCACCTGTGGTCGCCGCCTTTCCTGCCGTCGCGTTATCCGGCGACGGCACGACCATCGCCATGGCGGTCACGGACGCGTCTGAGAACGTAGGCGGCCTCTTGCTCCTGTGCTCCCCGTTTTAGTGTCTGTGCGGTGGACTCCGTCTTTCCCGTAACGATTACGAAACATGTTCTTAGTTCTTACGATGCACCTTTTTTGTTCTCAGGATCCAGAGTTCCCGGACGTCGCCTCATCATCACAAGCACTAGGGTACGAGTCACAGCAGTCTCATTACACAGAGTTCACATCCAACAACTCTGCACTTGTTCCTGCTCAAGGTTCATTGCCTTCAGACTTCTTTATCACGAGTCAAGGTAAACAAAGTTTTGCTCAAGTTTCTCGGCCCTGTTGCTGACACTGCCTCGTAACTTGTAATTTGCAGAAGACATCGAGCCGTCGACCAATAATTTGACACCATACGATGACCAGACGATACCACCTGTGGTCGCCGCCTTTCCTGCCGCCGCGTTAACCTGGGACGGCGCGTCCATCGCCATGGCGGTCACGGACGCGTCTAAGAACGTAGGTGGCCTCTTGCTGGTGTGCTCCCCGTTTAAGTGTCTGTGCGGTGGACTCCGTGTTTCCCGTAACGATTACGAAACATGTTCTTAGTTCGTACGACGCACCTTTTTTGTTCTCAGGTTCCAGAGTTCCCGGATGCCGCCACATCATCACAAGCACTAGGGTACGAGTTACAGCAGTGTCATTACACAGGGTTCACATCCAACAACTCTGCACTTGTTCCTGCTCAAGGTTCATTGCCTTCAGACTTCTTTATCACGAGTCAAGGCAAACACAGTTTTGCTCAAGTTTCTCGGCCCTGGTGTTGACAGCGCCCCGTAACTTGTAATCTGCAGAAGACATCGAGCCCTCGACCAATAATTTGACACCATACGATGACCAGACGATACCACCTGTGGTCGCCGCCTTTCCTGCCGCCGCGTTAACCGGGGACGGCGCGGCCATCGCCAAGGCGGTCACGGACGCGTCTAAGAACGTAGGTGGCCTCTTGCTACTGTGCTCCCCGTTTAAGTGTTTGTGCGGTGGATTCCGTCTTTCCCGTAACGATTACGAAACATGTTCTTAGTTCTTACGATGCACCTTTTTTGTTCGCAGGTTCCAGAGTTCCCGGACATCGCCTCATCATCACAAGCACTAGGGTACGAGTCACAGCGGTCTCATTACACAGGGTTCACATCCAACAACTCTGCACTTGTTCCTGTTCAAGGTTCATTGCCTTCAGACTTCTTTATCACGAGTCAAGGTGAAGGAACTTTTGCTCAAGTTTCTCGGCCCTCTTGCTGACACTGCCTCGTAACTTGTAATTTGCAGAATACTTCGAGCCGTCGACCAATAACTTGACACCAGACGATACCACCTGTGGTCGCCGCCTTTCCTGCCGCCGCGTTAACCTGGGACGGCGCGTCCTTCGCCATGGCGGTCACGGACGCGTCTAAGAACGTAGGTGGCCTCTTGCTGCTGTGCTCCCCGTTTAAGTGTCTGTGCGGTGGACTCCGTCTTTCCCGTAACGATTACGAAACATGTTCTTAGTTCTTACGATGCACCTTTTTTTGTTCGCAGGTTCCAGAGTTCCCGGACGTCGCCTCATCATCACAAGCACTAGGGTACGAGTCACAGCGGTCTCATTACACAGGGTTCACATCCAACAACTCTGCACTTGTTCCTGTTCAAGGTTCATTGCCTTCAGACTTCTTTATTACGAGTCAAGGTAAACAAAGTTTTGCTCAAGTTTCTCGGACCTGTTGCTGACACCGCCTCGTAACTTGTAATTTGCAGAAGACATCGAGCCGTCGACAAATAATTTGACACCATACGATGGCCAGACGATACCACCTGTGGTCGCCGCCTTTCCTGCCGCCGCGTTATCCGGCGACGGCACGTCCATCGCCATGGCGGTCACGGACGCGTCTGAGAACGTAGGCGGCCTCTTGCTCCTTTGTTCCCCGTTTAAGTGTCTGTGCGGTGGACTCCTTCTTTCCGGTAACGATTACGAAACATGTTCTTAATTCTTACAATGCACCTTTTTTGTTCTCAGGTTCCAGAGTTCCCGGACGTCGCCTCATCATCACAAGCACTAGGGTACGAGTCACAGCGGTCTCATTACACAGGGTTCACATCCAACAACTCTGCACTTGTTCCTGCTCAAGGTTCATTGCCTTCAGACTTCTTTATCACGAGTCAAGGTAAAGGAAGTTTTGCTCAAGTTTCTCAGCCCTGTTGCTGACACCTCCTCGTAACTTGTAATTTGCAGAAGACATCGAGCCGTCGACCAATAATTTGACACCATACGATGACCAGACGATACCACCTCTGGTCGCCGCCTTTCCTGCCGCCGCGTTAACCTGGGACGGCGCGTCCATCGCCATGGCGGTCACGGACGCGTCTGAGAACGTAGGTGGCCTCTTGCTGCTGTGCTCCCCGTTTAAGTGCCTGTGCGGTGGACTCCGTCTTTCCCGTTACGATTACGAAACATGTTCTTAGTTCTTACGATGCACCTTTTTTGTTCGCAGGTTGCAGAGTTCCCGGACGTCGCCTCATCATCACAAGCACTAGGGTACGAGTCACAGCGGTCTCATTACAAAGGGTTCACATCCAACAACTCTGCAATTGTTCCTGCCCAAGGTTCATTGCCTTCAGACTTCTTTATCACGAGTCAAGGTAAACAAAGTTTTCCTCAAGTCTCTAGACCCTGGTGCTGACACCGCCTCGTAACTTGAAATTTGCAGAAGAGATCGAGCCGTCGACCAATAATTTGACACCATACGATGGCCAGACGATACCACCTATGGTCGCCGCCTTTCCTGCCGCCGCGATATCCGGCGACGGCACGTCCATCGCCATGGCGGTCACGGACGCGTCTGAGAACGTAGGTGGCTTCTTGCTCCTGTGCTCCCCGTTTAAGTGTCTGTGCGGTGGACTCCGTCTTTCCCGTAACGATTACGAAACATGTTCTTAGTTCTTACGATGCACCTTTTTTTGTTCTCAGGATCCAGAGTTCCCGGACGTCGCCTCATCATCACAAGCTCTAGGGTACGAGTCACAGCAGTGTCATTACACAGGGTTCACATCCAACAACTCTGCACTTGTTCCTGTTCAAGGTTCATTGCCTTCAGACTTCTTTATCACGAGTCAAGGTAAACAAAGTTTTGCTCAAGTTTCTCGGCCCTGGTGCTGACAAGGCCTCGTTACTTGTAATTTGCAGAAGCCATCGAGCCGTCGACCAATAATTTAACACCATACGGTGACCAGACGATGCCACCTGTGGTCGCCGACTTTCCTGCCGCCGCGTTATCCGGCGACGGCACGTCCATCGCCATGGCGGTCACGGACGCGTCTGAGAACGTAGGTGGCCTCTTGCTCCTGTGCTCCCCGTTTAAGTGTCTGTGCGGTGGACTCCGTCTTTCCCGTAACGATTACGAAACATGTTCTTAGTTCTTACGATGCACCTTTTTGTTCTCAGGATCCAGAGTTCCCGGACGTCGCCTCATCATCACAAGCACTAGGGTAGGAGTCACAGCGGTCTCATTACACAGAGTTCACATCCAACAATTCTGCACTTGTTCCTGCTCAAGGTTCATTGCCTTCAGACTTCTTTATCACGAGTCAAGCTAAACAAAGTTTTGCTCAAGTATCTCGGCCCTGGTGTTGACACCGCCTCGTAACTTGTAATTTGCAGAAGACATCGAGCCGTCGACCAATAATTTGACACCATACGATGACCAGGTGATACCACCTGTGGTCGCCGCCTTTCCTGCCGCCGCGTTAGCCTGGGACGGCGCGTCCATCGCCAAGGCGGTCACGGACGCGTCTAAGAACGTAGGTGGCCTCTTGCTGCTGTGCTCCCCGTTTAAGTGCTTGTGCGGTGGACTCCGTCTTTCCCGTAACGATTACGAAACATGTTCTTAGTTCTTACGATGCACCTTTTTTCGTTCGCAGGTTCCAGAGTTCCCGGACGTCGCCTCATCATCACAAGCACTAGGGTACGAGTCACAGCAGTCTCATTACACAGGGTTCACATCCAACAACTCTGCACTTGTTCCTGTTCAAGGTTCATTGCCTTCAGACTTCTTTATCACGAGTGAAGGTAAAGGAACTTTTGCTCAAGTTTCTCGGCCCTGGTGCTGACACCGCCTCGTAACTTGTAATTTGCAGAAGACATCGAGCTGTCGACCAATAATTTGATACCATACGATGACCAGACGATACCACCTGTGGTCGCCGCCTTTCCTGCCGCCGCATTAACCTGGGACGGCGCGTCCATCGCCATGGCGGTCATGGACGCGTCTAATAACGTAGGTGGCCTCTTGCTGCTGTGCTTCCCGTTTAAGTGTCGGTGCGGTGGACTCCGTCTTTCCCGTAACGATTACGAAACATGTTCTTAGTTCTTACGATGCACCTTTTTTGTTCTCAGGTTTCAGAGTTCCCGGACGTCGCCTCATCATCACAAGCACTAAGGTACCAGTCACAGCAGTGTCATTACACAGGGTTCACATCCAACAACTCTGCACTTGTTCCTGCTCAAGGTTCATTGCCTTCAGACTTCTTTATCACGAGTCAAGGTAAACAAAGTTTTGCTCAAGTCTCTCGGCCCTGGTGCTGACACCACCTCGTAACTTGTAATTTGCAGAAGACATCGAGCCGTCGACCAATAATTTGACACCATACGATAGCCAGACGATACCACCTGTGGTCGCCGCCTTTCCTGCCGCCGCGTTATCCGGCGACGGCACGTCCATCACCATGGCGGTCACGGACGTGTCTGAGAAAGTAGGCGGCCTCTTGCTCCTGTGCTCCCCGTTTAAGTGTCTGTGCGGTGGACTCCGTCTTTCCCGTAACGATTACGAAACATGTTCTTAGTTCTTACGATGCACCTTTTTTGTTCTCAGGATCCAGAGATCCCGGACGTCGCCTCATCATCACAAGCACTAGGGTACGAGTCACAGCAGTCTCATTACACAGAGTTTACATCCAACAACTCTGCACTTGTTCCTGCTCAAGGTTCATTGCCTTCAGACTTCTTTATCACGAGTCAAAGTAAAGGAACTTTTGCTCAAGTTTCTCGGCCCTGTTGCTGACACTGCCTCGTAACTTGTAATTTGCAGAAGACATCGAGCCGTCGACCAATAATTTGACACCACACGATGACCAGACGATACCACCTGTGGTCGCCGCCTTTCCTGCCGCCGCGTTAACCTGGGACGGCGCGTCCATCGCCATGGCGGTCACGGATGCGTCTAAGAACGTAGGTGGCCTCTTGCTGCTGTGCTCCCCGTTTAAGTGTCTGTGCGGTGGACTCCGTCTTTCCCGTAACGATTACGAAACATGTTCTTAGTTCTTACGATGCACCTTTTTTGTTCTCAGGTTTCAGAGTTCCCGGACGTCGCCTCATCATCACAAGCACTAGGGTACCAGTCACAGCAGTGTCATTACACAGGGTTCACATCCAACAACTCTGCACTTGTTCCTGCTCATGGTTCATTGCCTTCAGACTTCTTTATCACGAGTCAAGGTAAACAAAGTTTTGCTCAAGCCTCTCGGCCCTGGTGCTGACACCGACTCGTAACTTGTAATTTGCAGAAGACATCGAGCCGTCGACCAATAATTTGACACCATACGATGGCCAGATAATACCACCTGTGGTCGCCGCCTTTCCTGCCGCCGCGTTATCCGGCGACGGCACGTCCATCGCCATGGCGGTCACGGACGCGTCTGAGAACGTAGGCGGCCTCTTGCTCCTTTGTTCCCCGTTTAAGTGTCTGTGCGGTGGACTCCTTTCCCGTAACGATTACGAAACACGTTCTTAGTTCTTACGATGCACCTTTTTTGTTCTCAGGTTCCAGAGTTCCCGGACGTCGCCTCATCATCACAATCACTAGGATACGAGTCACAGCGGTCTCATTACACAGGGTTCACATCCAACAACTCTGCACTTGTTCCTGTTCAAGGTTCATTGCCTTCAGACTTCTTTATCACGAGTCAAGGTAAACAAAGTTTTGCTCAAGTTTCTCGGCCCTGTTGCAGACACCGCCTCGTAACTTGTAATTTGCAGAAGACATCGAGCCGTCGACAAATATATTGACACCATACGATGGCCAGACGATACCACCTGTGGTCGCCGCCTTTCCTGCCGCCGCGTTAGCCTGGGATGGCGCGTCCATCGCCAAGGCGGTCACGGACGCGTCTAAGAACGTAGGTGGCCTCTTGCTGCTGTGCTCCCCTTTTAAGTGTTTGTGCGGTGGACTCCGTCTTTCCCGTAACGATTACGAAACATGTTCTTAGATCTTACGATGCACCTTTTTTTGTTCGCAGGTTCCAGAGTTCCCGGACGTCGCCTCATCATCACAAGCACTAGGGTACGAGTCACAGCGGTCTCATTACACAGGGTTCACATCCAACAACTCTGCACTTGTTCCTGCCCAAGGTTCATTGCCTTCAGACTTCTTTATCACGAGTCAAGGTAAACAAAGTTTTGCTCAAGTTTCTCGGCCCTGGTGCTGACAAAGCCTCGTTACTTGTAATTTGCAGAAGCCATCGAGCCGTCGACCAATAATTTAACACCATACGGTGACCAGACGATGGCACCTGTGGTCGCCGACTTTCCTGCCGCCGCGTTATCCGGCGACGGCACGTCCATCGCCATGGCGGTCACGGACGCGTCTGAGAACGTAGGTGGCCTCTTGCTCCTGTGCTCCCCGTTTAAGTGTCTGTGCGGTGGACTCCGTCTTTCCCGTAACGATTACGAAACATGTTCTTAGTTCTTACGATGCACCTTTTTGTTCTCAGGATCCAGAGTTCCCGGACGTCGCCTCATCATCACAAGCACTAGGGTAGGAGTCACAGCGGTCTCCTTACACAGAGTTCACATCCAACAACTCTGCACTTGTTCCTGCTCAAGGTTCATTGCCTTCAGACTTCTTTATCACGAGTCAAGGTAAACAAAGTTTTGCTCAAGTATCTCGGCCCTGGTGTTGACACCGCCTCGTAACTTGTAATTTGCAGAAGACATCGAGCCGTCGACCAATAATTTGACACCATACGATGACCAGGTGATACCACCTGTGGTCGCCGCCTCTCCTGCCGCCGCGTTAGCCTGGGACGGCGCGTCCATCGCCAAGGCGGTCACGGACGCGTCTAAGAACGTAGGTGGCCTCTTGCTGCTGTGCTCCCCGTTTAAGTGTTTGTGTGGTGGACTCCGTCTTTCCCGTAACGATTACGAAACATGTTCTTAGTTCTTACGATGCACCTTTTTTCGTTCGCAGGTTCCAGAGTTCCCGGACGTCGCCTCATCATCACAAGCACTAGGGTACGAGTCACAGCAGTCTCATTACACAGGGTTCACATCCAACAACTCTGCACTTGTTCCTGTTCAAGGTTCATTGCCTTCAGACTTCTTTATCACGAGTGAAGGTAAAGGAACTTTTGCTCAAGTTTCTCGGCCCTGGTGCTGACACCGCCTCGTAACTTGTAATTTGCAGAAGACATCGAGCTGTCGACCAATAATTTGACACCATACGATGACCAGACGATACCACCTGTGGTCGCCGCCTTTCCTGCCGCCGCGTTAACCTGGGACGGCGCGTCCATCGCCATGGCGGTCACGGATGCGTCTAAGAACGTAGGTGGCCTCTTGCTGCTGTGCTCCCCGTTTAAGTGTCTGTGCGGTGGACTCCGTCTTTCCCGTAACGATTACGAAACATGTTCTTAGTTCTTACGATGCACCTTTTTTGTTCTCAGGTTTCAGAGTTCCCGGACGTCGCCTCATCATCACAAGCACTAGGGTACCAGTCACAGCAGTGTCATTACACAGGGTTCACATCCAACAACTCTGCACTTGTTCCTGCTCATGGTTCATTGCCTTCAGACTTCTTTATCACGAGTCAAGGTAAACAAAGTTTTGCTCAAGCCTCTCGGCCCTGGTGCTGACACCGACTCGTAACTTGTAATTTGCAGAAGACATCGAGCCGTCGACCAATAATTTGACACCATACGATGGCCAGATAATACCACCTGTGGTCGCCGCCTTTCCTGCCGCCGCGTTATCCGGCGACGGCACGTCCATCGCCATGGCGGTCACGGACGCGTCTGAGAACGTAGGCGGCCTCTTGCTCCTTTGTTCCCCGTTTAAGTGTCTGTGCGGTGGACTCCTTTCCCGTAACGATTACGAAACACGTTCTTAGTTCTTACGATGCACCTTTTTTGTTCTCAGGTTCCAGAGTTCCCGGACGTCGCCTCATCATCACAATCACTAGGATACGAGTCACAGCGGTCTCATTACACAGGGTTCACATCCAACAACTCTGCACTTGTTCCTGTTCAAGGTTCATTGCCTTCAGACTTCTTTATCACGAGTCAAGGTAAACAAAGTTTTGCTCAAGTTTCTCGGCCCTGTTGCAGACACCGCCTCGTAACTTGTAATTTGCAGAAGACATCGAGCCGTCGACAAATATATTGACACCATACGATGGCCAGACGATACCACCTGTGGTCGCCGCCTTTCCTGCCGCCGCGTTAGCCTGGGATGGCGCGTCCATCGCCAAGGCGGTCACGGACGCGTCTAAGAACGTAGGTGGCCTCTTGTTGCTGTGCTCCCCTTTTAAGTGTTTGTGCGGTGGACTCCGTCTTTCCCGTAACGATTACGAAACATGTTCTTAGTTCTTACGATGCACCTTTTTTTTTGTTCTCAGGTTCAAGAGTTCCCGGACGTCGCCTCATCAACACAAGCACTAGGGTACGAGTCACAGCGGTCTCATTACACAGGGTTCACATCCAACAACTCTGCACTTGTTCCTGCTCAAGGTTCATTGCCTTCAGACTTCTTTATCACGAGTCAAGGTAAAGGAAGTTTTGCTCAAGTTTCTCAGCCCTGTTGCTGACACCGCCTCGTAACTTGTAATTTGCAGAAGACATCGAGCCGTCGACCAATAATTTGACACCATACGATGACCAGACGATACCACCTGTGGTCGCCGCCTTTCCTGCCGCCGCATTAACCTGGGACGGCGCGTCCATCGCCAAGGCGGTCACGGACGCGTCTAAGAACGTACGTGGCCTCTTGCTGCTGTGCTCCCCGTTTAAATGTTTGTGCGGTGGACTCCGTCTTTCCCGTAACGATAACGAAACATGTTCTTAGTTCTTACAATGCACCTTTTTTGTTCGCAGGTTCCAGAGTTCCCGGACGTCGCCTCATCATCACAAGCACTAGGGTACGAGTCACAGCGGTCTCATTACACAGGGTTCACATCCAACAACTCGGCACTTGTTCCTGTTCAAGGTTCATTGCCTTCAGACTTCTTTATCACGAGTCAAGGTAAAGGAACTTTTGCTCAAGTTTCTCGGCCCTGTTGCTGACACTGCCTCGTAACTTGTAATTTGCAGAAGACATCGAGCCGTCGACCAATAATTTGACACCTTACGATGACCAGACGATACCACCTCTGGTCGCCGCCTTTCCTGCCGCCGCGTTAACCTGGGACGGCGCGTCCATCGCCATGGCGGTCACGGACGCGTCTAATAACGTAGGTGGCCTCTTGCTGCTGTGCTTCCCGTTTAAGTGTCGGTGCGGTGGACTCCGTCTTTCCCGTAACGATTACTAAACATGTTCTTAGTTCTTACGATGCACCTTTTTTGTTCTCAGGTTTCAGAGTTCCCGGACGTCGCCTCATCATCACAAGCACTAGGGTACCAGTCACAGCAGTGTCATTACACAGGGTTCACATCCAACAACTCTGCACTTGTTCCTGCTCAAGGTTCATTGCCTTCAGACTTCTTTATCACGAGTCAAGGTAAACAAAGTTTTGCTCAAGTCTCTCGGCCCTGGTGCTGACACCACCTCGTAACTTGTAATTTGCAGAAGACATCGAGCCGTCGACCAATAATTTGACACCATACGATAGCCAGACGATACCACCTGTGGTCGCCGCCTTTCCTGCCGCCGCGTTATCCGGCGACGGCACGTCCATCACCATGGCGGTCACGGACGTGTCTGAGAACGTAGGCGGCCTCTTGCTCCTGTGCTCCCCGTTTAAGTGTCTGTGCGGTGGACTCCGTCTTTCCCGTAACGATTACGAAACATGTTCTTAGTTCTTACGATGCACCTTTTTTGTTCTCAGGATCCAGAGTTCCCGGACGTCGCCTCATCATCACAAGCACTAGAGTACGAGTCACAGCAGTCTCATTACAGAGTTTACATCCAACAACTCTGCACTTGTTCCTGCCAAGGTTCATTGCCTTCAGACTTCTTTATCAGGAGTCAAGGTAAAGGAACTTTTGCTCAAGCCTCTCGGCCCTGGTGCTGACACCAACTCGTAACTTGTAATTTGCAGAAGACATCGAGCCGTCGACCAATAATTTGACACCATACGATGGCCAGATATTACCACCTGTGGTCGCCGCCTTTCCTGCCGCCGCGTTATCCGGCGACGGCACGTCCATCGCCATGGCGGTCACGGACGCGTCTGAGAACGTAGGCGGCCTCTTGCTCCTTTGTTCCCCGTTTAAGTGTCTGTGCGGTGGACTCCTTTCCCGTAACGATTACGAAACACGTTCTTAGTTCTTACGATGCACCTTTTTTGTTCTCAGGTTCCAGAGTTCCCGGACGTCGCCTCATCATCAGAATCACTAGGATACGAGTCACAGCGGTCTCATTACACAGGGTTCACATCCAACAACTCTGCACTTGTTCCTGCTCAAGGTTCATTGCCTTCAGACTTCTTTATCACGAGTCAAGGTAAAGGAAGTTTTGCTCAAGTTTCTCGGCCCTGTTGCTGACACCGCCTCGTAACTTGTAATTTGCAGAAGACATCGAGCCGTCTACCAATAATTTGACACCATACGATGACCAGACGATACCACCTGTGGTCGCGGCCTTTCCTGCCGCCGCGTTAACCTGGGACGGCGCGTCCATCGCCATGGCGGTCACGGACGCGTCTCAGAACGTGGGTTGCCTCTTGCTGCAGTGCTCGCCGTTTAAGTGTTTGTGCGGTGGACTCCGTCTTTCCTGTAACGATTACGAAACATGTTCTTAGTTCTTACGATGCACCTTTTTTGTTCTCAGGTTCCAGAGTTCCCGGACGTCGCCTCATCATCACAAGCACTAGGGTACGAGTCACAGCAGTCTCATTACACAGAGTTCACATCCAACAACTCTGCACTTCTTCCTGCTCAAGGTTCATTGCCTTCAGACTTCTTTATCACGAGTCAAGGTAAACAAAGTTTTGCTCAAGTTTCTCGGCCCTGTTGCTGACACTGCCTCGTAACTTGTAATTTGCAGAAGACATCGAGCCGTCGACCAATAATTTGACACCATTCGATGACCAGACGATACCACCTGTGGTCGCCGCCTTTCCTGCCGCCGCGTTAACCGGGGACGGCGCGGCCATCGCCAAGGCGGTCACGGACGCGTCTAAGAACGTAGGTGGCCTCTTGCTACTGTGCTCCCCGTTTAAGTGTCTGTGCGGTGGACTCCGTCTTTCCCGTAACGATTACGAAACATGTTCTTAGTTCTTACGATGCACCTTTTTTTGTTCGCAGGTTCCAGAGTTCCCGGACGTCGCCTCATCATCACAAGCACTAGGGTACGAGTCACAGCGGTCTCATTACACAGGGTTCACATCCAACAACTCTGCACTTGTTCCTGTTCAAGGTTCATTGCCTTCAGACTTCTTTATTACGAGTCAAGGTAAACAAAGTTTTGCTCAAGTTTCTCGGACCTGTTGCTGACACCGCCTCGTAACTTGTAATTTGCAGAAGACATCGAGCCGTCGACCAATAATTTGACACCATACGATGACCAGACGATACCACCTGTGGTCGCCGCCTTTCCTGCCGCCGCATTAACCTGGGACGGCGCGTCCATCGCCAAGGCGGTCACGGACGCGTCTAAGAACGTACGTGGCCTCTTGCTGCTGTGCTCCCCGTTTAAATGTTTGTGCGGTGGACTCCGTCTTTCCCGTAACGATAACGAAACATGTTCTTAGTTCTTACAATGCACCTTTTTTGTTCGCAGGTTCCAGAGTTCCCGGACGTCGCCTCATCATCACAAGCACTAGGGTACGAGTCACAGCGGTCTCATTACACAGGGTTCACATCCAACAACTCGGCACTTGTTCCTGTTCAAGGTTCATTGCCTTCAGACTTCTTTATCACGAGTCAAGGTAAAGGAACTTTTGCTCAAGTTTCTCGGCCCTGTTGCTGACACTGCCTCGTAACTTGTAATTTGCAGAAGACATCGAGCCGTCGACCAATAATTTGACACCTTACAATGACCAGACGATACCACCTCTGGTCGCCGCCTTTCCTGCCGCCGCGTTAACCTGGGACGGCGCGTCCATCGCCATGGCGGTCACGGACGCGTCTAATAACGTAGGTGGCCTCTTGCTGCTGTGCTTCCCGTTTAAGTGTCGGTGCGGTGGACTCCGTCTTTCCCGTAACGATTACGAAACATGTTCTTAGTTCTTACGATGCACCTTTTTTGTTCTCAGGTTTCAGAGTTCCCGGACGTCGCCTCATCATCACAAGCACTAGGGTACCAGTCACAGCAGTGTCATTACACAGGGTTCACATCCAACAACTCTGCACTTGTTCCTGCTCAAGGTTCATTGCCTTCAGACTTCTTTATCACGAGTCAAGGTAAACAAAGTTTTGCTCAAGTCTCTCGGCCCTGGTGCTGACACCACCTCGTAACTTGTAATTTGCAGAAGACATCGAGCCGTCGACCAATAATTTGACACCATACGATAGCCAGACGATACCACCTGTGGTCGCCGCCTTTCCTGCCGCCGCGTTATCCGGCGACGGCACGTCCATCGCCATGGCGGTCACGGACGCGTCTAAGAACGTAGGTGGCCTCTTGCTACTGTGCTCCCCGTTTAAGTGTCTGTGCGGTGGACTCCGTCTTTCCCGTAACGATTACGAAACATGTTCTTAGTTCTTACGATGCACCTTTTTTTGTTCGCAGGTTCCAGAGTTCCCGGACGTCGCCTCATCATCACAAGCACTAGGGTACGAGTCACAGCGGTCTCATTACACAGGGTTCACATCCAACAACTCTGCACTTGTTCCTGTTCAAGGTTCATTGCCTTCAGACTTCTTTATTACGAGTCAAGGTAAACAAAGTTTTGCTCAAGTTTCTCGGACCTGTTGCTGACACCGCCTCGTAACTTGTAATTTGCAGAAGACATCGAGCCGTCGACAAATAATTTGACACCATACGATGACCAGACGATACCACCTGTGGTCGCCGCCTTTCCTGCCGCCGCGTTATCCGGCGACGGCACGTCCATCGCCATGGCGGTCACGGACGCGTCTGAGAACGTAGGCGGCCTCTTGCTCCTTTGTTCCCCGTTTAAGTGTCTGTGCGGTGGACTCCTTCTTTCCCGTAACGATTACGAAACATGTTCTTAGTTCTTACAATGCACCTTTTTGTTCTCAGGTTCCAGAGTTCCCGGACGTCGCCTCATCATCACAAGCACTAGGGTACGAGTCACAGCGGTCTCATTACACAGGGTTCACATCCAACAACTCTGCACTTGTTCCTGCTCAAGGTTCATTGCCTTCAGACTTCTTTATCACGAGTCAAGGTAAAGGAAGTTTTGCTCAAGTTTCTCAGCCCTGTTGCTGACACCTCCTCGTAACTTGTAATTTGCAGAAGACATCGAGCCGTCGACCAATAATTTGACACCATACGATGACCAGACGATACCACCTCTGGTCGCCGCCTTTCCTGCCGCCGCGTTAACCTGGGACGGCGCGTCCATCGCCATGGCGGTCACGGACGCGTCTGAGAACGTAGGTGGCCTCTTGCTGCTGTGCTCCCCGTTTAAGTGCCTGTGCGGTGGACTCCGTCTTTCCCGTTACGATTACGAAACATGTTCTTAGTTCTTACGATGCACCTTTTTTTGTTCGCAGGTTGCAGAGTTCCCGGACGTCGCCTCATCATCACAAGCACTAGGGTACGAGTCACAGCGGTCTCATTACACAGGGTTCACATCCAACAACTCTGCAATTGTTCCTGCCCAAGGTTCATTGCCTTCAGACTTCTTTATCACGAGTCAAGGTAAACAAAGTTTTCCTCAAGTCTCTAGACCCTGGTGCTGACACCGCCTCGTAACTTGTAATTTGCAGAAGAGATCGAGCCGTCGGCCAATAATTTGACACCATACGATGGCCAGACGATACCACCTATGGTCGCCGCCTTTCCTGCCGCCGCGTTATCCGGCGACGGCACGTCCATCGCCATGGCGGTCACGGACGCGTCTGAGAACGTAGGTGGCTTCTTGCTCCTGTGCTCCCGTTTAAGTGTCTGTGCGGTGGACTCCGTCTTTCCCGTAACGATTACGAAACATGTTCTTAGTTCTTACGATGCACCTTTTTTGTTCTCAGGATCCAGAGTTCCCGGACGTCGCCTCATCATCACAAGCTCTAGGGTACGAGTCACAGCAGTGTCATTACACAGGGTTCACATCCAACAACTCTGCACTTGTTCCTGTTCAAGGTTCATTGCCTTCAGACTTCTTTATCACGAGTCAAGGTAAACAAAGTTTTGCTCAAGTTTCTCGGCCCTGGTGCTGACAAGGCCTCGTTACTTGTAATTTGCAGAAGCCATCGAACCGTCGACCAATAATTTAACACCATACGGTGACCAGACGATGCCACCTGTGGTCGCCGACTTTCCTGCCGCCGCGTTATCCGGCGACGGCACGTCCATCGCCATGGCGGTCACGGACGCGTCTGAGAACGTAGGTGGCCTCTTGCTCCTGTGCTCCCGGTTTAAGTGTCTGTGCGGTGGACTCCGTCTTTCCCGTAACGATTACGAAACATGTTCTTAGTTCTTACGATGCACCTTTTTGTTCTCAGGATCAAGAGTTCACGGACGTCGCCTCATCATCACAAGCACTAGGGTAGGAGTCACAGCGGTCTCATTACACAGAGTTCACATCCAACAACTCTGCACTTGTTCCTGCTCAAGGTTCATTGCCTTCAGACTTCTTTATCACGAGTCAAGGTAAACAAAGTTTTGCTCAAGTATCTCGGCCCTGGTGTTGACACCGCCTCGTAACTTGTAATTTGCAGAAGACATCGAGCCGTCGACCAATAATTTGACACCATACGATGACCAGGTGATACCACCTGTGGTCGCCGCCTTTCCTGCCGCCGCGTTAGCCTGGGACGGCGCGTCCATCGCCAAGGCGGTCACGGACGCGTCTAAGAACGTAGGTGGCCTCTTGCTGCTGTGCTCCCCGTTTAAGTGTTTGTGCGGTGGACTCCGTCTTTCCCGTAACGATTACGAAACATGTTCTTAGTTCTTACGATGCACCTTTTTTCGTTCGCAGGTTCCAGAGTTCCCGGACGTCGCCTCATCATCACAAGCACTAGGGTACGAGTCACAGCAGTCTCATTACACAGGGTTCACATCCACCAACTCTGCACTTGTTCCTGTTCAAGGTTCATTGCCTTCAGACTTCTTTATCACGAGTGAAGGTAAAGGAACTTTTGCTCAAGTTTCTCGGCCCTGTTGATGACACCGCCTCGTAACTTGTAATTTGCAGAAGACATCGAGCCGTCGACCAATAATTTGATACCATACGATGGCCAGACGATACCACCTGTGGTCGCCGCCTTTCCCGCCGCCGCGTTATCCGGGGACGGCGAGTCCATCGCCATGGCGGTCACGGACGCGTCTGAGAACGTAGGCGGCCTCTAGCACCTTTGTTCCCCGTTTAAGTGTCTGTGCGGTGGACTCCTTCTTTCCCGTAACGATTACGAAACATGTTTTTAGTTCTTACGATGCACCTTTTTTTTTGTTCTCAGGTTCCAGAGTTCCTGGACGTCGCCTCATCAACACAAGCACTAGGGTACGAGTCACAGCGGTCTCATTACACAGGGTTCACATCCAACAACTCTGCACTTGTTCCTGCTCAAGGTTCATTGCCTTCAGACTTCTTTATCACGAGTCAAGGTAAAGGAAGTTTTGCTCAAGTTTCTCGGCCCTGTTGCTGACACCGCCTCGTAACTTGTAATTTGCAGAAGACATCGAGCCGTCGACCAATAATTTGACACCATACGATGACCAGACGATACCACCTGTGGTCGCCGCCTTTCCTGCCGCCGCGTTAGCCTGGGATGGCGCGTCCATCACCATGGCGGTCACGGACGCGTCTAAGAACGTAGGTGGCCTCTTGCTGCTGTGCTCCCCTTTTAAGTGTTTGTGCGGTGGACTCCGTCTTTCCCGTAACGATTAGGAAACATGTTCTTAGATCTTAAGATGCACCTTTTTTTGTTCGCAGGTTCCAGAGTTCCCGGACGTCGCCTCATCATCACAAGCACTAGGGTACGAGTCACAGCGGTCTCATTACACAGGGTTCACATCCAACAACTCTGCACTTGTTCCTGCCCAAGGTTCATTGCCTTCAGACTTCTTTATCACGAGTCAAGGTAAACAAAGTTTTGCTCAAGTTTCTCGGCCCTGGTGCTGACAAAGCCTCGTTACTTGTAATTTGCAGAAGCCATCGAGCCGTCGACCAATAATTTGACACCATACGATGACCAGGTGATACCACCTGTGGTCGCCGCCTTTCCTGCCGCCGCGTTAACCTGGGACGGCGCGTCTATCGCCAAGGCGGTCACGGACGCGTCTAATAACGTAGGTGGCCTCTTGCTGCTGTGCTTCCCGTTTAAGTGTCGGTGCGGTGGACTCCGTCTTTCCCGTAACGATTACGAAACATGTTCTTAGTTCTTACGATGCACCTTTTTTGTTCTCAGGTTTCAGAGTTCCCGGACGTCGCCTCATCATCACAATCACTAGGATACGAGTCACAGCGGTCTCATTACACAGGGTTCACATCCAACAACTCTGCACTTGTTCCTGTTCAAGGTTCATTGCCTTCAGACTTCTTTATCACGAGTCAAGGTAAACAAAGTTTTGCTCAAGTTTCTCGGCCCTGTTGCAGACACCGCCTCGTAACTTGTAATTTGCAGAAGACATCGAGCCGTCGACAAATATATTGACACCATACGATGGCCAGACGATACCACCTGTGGTCGCCGCCTTTCCTGCCGCCGCGTTAGCCTGGGATGGCGCGTCCATCGCCAAGGCGGTCACGGACGCGTCTAAGAACGTAGGTGGCCTCTTGCTGCTGTGCTCCCCTTTTAAGTGTTTGTGCGGTGGACTCCGTCTTTCCCGTAACGATTACGAAACATGTTCTTAGATCTTACGATGCACCTTTTTTTGTTCTCAGGTTTCAGAGTTCCCGGACGTCGCCTCATCATCACAAGCACTAGGGTACCAGTCACAGCAGTGTCATTACACAGGGTTCACATCCAACAACTCTGCACTTGTTCCTGCTCAAGGTTCATTGCCTTCAGACTTCTTTATCACGAGTCAAGGTAAACAAAGTTTTGCTCAAGTCTCTCGGCCCTGGTGCTGACACCACCTCGTAACTTGTAATTTGCAGAAGACATCGAGCCGTCGACCAATAATTTGACACCATACGATGACCAGGTGATACCACCTGTGGTCGCCGCCTTTCCTGCCGCCGCGTTAGCCTGGGACGGCGCGTCCATCGCCAAGGCGGTCACGGACGCGTCTGAGAACGTAGGCGGCCTCTAGCACCTTTGTTCCCCGTTTAAGTGTCTGTGCGGTGGACTCCTTCTTTCCCGTAACGATTACGAAACATGTTCTTAGTTCTTACGATGCACCTTTTTTTTGTTCTCAGGTTCCAGAGTTCCCGGACGTCGCCTCATCAACACAAGCACTAGGGTACGAGTCACAGCGGTCTCATTACACAGGGTTCACATCCAACAACTCTGCACTTGTTCCTGCTCAAGGTTCATTGCCTTCAGACTTCTTTATCACGAGTCAAGGTAAAGGAAGTTTTGCTCAAGTTTCTCGGCCCTGTTGCTGACACCGCCTCGTAACTTGTAATTTGCAGAAGACATCGAGCCGTCGACCAATAATTTGACACCATACGATGACCAGACGATACCACCTGTGGTCGCCGCCTTTCCTGCCGCCGCGTTAGCCTGGGATGGCGCGTCCATCGCCAAGGCGGTCACGGACGCGTCTAAGAACGTAGGTGGCCTCTTGCTGCTGTGCTCCCCCTTTTAAGTGTTTGTGCGGTGGACTCCGTCTTTCCCGTAACGATTACGAAACATGTTCTTAGATCTTACGATGCACCTTTTTTTGTTCGCAGGTTCCAGAGTTCCCGGACGTCGCCTCATCATCACAAGCACTAGGGTACGAGTCACAGCGGTCTCATTACACAGGGTTCACATCCAACAACTCTGCACTTGTTCCTGCCCAAGGTTCATTGCCTTCAGACTTCTTTATCACGAGTCAAGGTAAACAAAGTTTTGCTCAAGTTTCTCGGCCCTGGTGCTGACAAAGCCTCGTTACTTGTAATTTGCAGAAGCCATCGAGCCGTCGACCAATAATTTGACACCATACGATGACCAGGTGATACCACCTGTGGTCGCCGCCTTTCCTGCCGCCGCGTTAGCCTGGGACGGCGCGTCCATCGCCAAGGCGGTCACGGACGCGTCTAAGAACGTAGGTGGCCTCTTGCTGCTGTGCTCCCCGTTTAAGTGTTTGTGCGGTGGACTCCGTCTTTCCCGTAACGATTACGAAACATGTTCTTAGTTCTTACGATGCACCTTTTTTCGTTCGCAGGTTCCAGAGTTCCCGGACGTCGCCTCATCATCACAAGCACTAGGGTACGAGTCACAGCAGTCTCATTACACAGGGTTCACATCCAACAACTCTGCACTTGTTCCTGTTCAAGGTTCATTGCCTTCAGACTTCTTTATCACGAGTGAAGGTAAGGAACTTTTGCTCAAGTTTCTTGGCCCTGGTGCTGACACCGCCTCGTAACTTGTAATTTGCAGAAGACATCGAGCCGTCGACCAATAATTTGACACCATACGATGATCAGACGATACCACCTGTGGTCGCCGCCTTTCCTGCCGCCGCATTAACCTGGGACGGCGCGTCCATCGCCAAGGCGGTCACGGACGCGTCTAAGAACGTAGGTGGCCTCTTGCTGCTGTGCTCCCCGTTTAAGTGTTTGTGCGGTGGACTCCGTCTTTCCGTAACGATTACGAAACATGTTCTTAGTTCTTACGATGCACCTTTTTTCGTTCGCAGGTTCCAGAGTTCCCGGACGTCGCCTCATCATCACAAGCACTAGGGTACGAGTCACAGCAGTCTCATTACACAGGGTTCACATCCACCAACTCTGCACTTGTTCCTGTTCAAGGTTCATTGCCTTCAGACTTCTTTATCACGAGTGAAGGTAAAGGAACTTATACTCAAGTTTCTCGGCCCTGTTGATGACACCGCCTCGTAACTTGTAATTTGCAGAAGACATCGAGCCGTCGACCAATAATTTGATACCATACGATGGCCAGACGATACCACCTGTGGTCGCCGCCTTTCCTGCCGCCGCGTTATCCGGGGACGGCGAGTCCATCGCCATGGCGGTCACGGACGCGTCTGAGAACGTAGGCGGCCTCTAGAACCTTTGTTCCCCGTTTAAGTGTCTGTGCGGTGGACTCCTTCTTTCCCGTAACGATTACGAAACATGTTCTTAGTTCTTACGATGCACCTTTTTTTTGTTCTCAGGTTCCAGAGTTCCCGGACGTCGCCTCATCAACACAAGCATTAGGGTACGAGTCACAGCGGTCTCATTACACAGGGTTCACATCCAACAACTCTGCACTTGTTCCTGCTCAAGGTTCATTGCCTTCAGACTTCTTTATCACGAGTCAAGGTAAAGGAAGTTTTGCTCAAGTTTCTCGGCCCTGTTGCTGACACCGCCTCGTAACTTGTAATTTGCAGAAGACATCGAGCCGTCGACCAATAATTTGACACCATACGATGACCAGACGATACCACCTGTGGTCGCCGCCTTTCCTGCCGCCGCGTTAGCCTGGGATGGCGCGTCCATCGCCAAGGCGGTCACGGACGCGTCTAAGAACGTAGGTGGCCTCTTGCTGCTGTGCTCCCCTTTTAAGTGTTTGTGCGGTGGACTCCGTCTTTCCCGTAACGATTACGAAACATGTTCTTAGATCTTACGATGCACCTTTTTTTGTTCGCAGGTTCCAGAGTTCCCGGACGTCGCCTCATCATCACAAGCACTAGGGTACGAGTCACAGCGGTCTCATTACACAGGGTTCACATCCAACAACTCTGCACTTGTTCCTGCCCAAGGTTCATTGCCTTCAGACTTCTTTATCACGAGTCAAGGTAAACAAAGTTTTGCTCAAGTTTCTCGGCCCTGGTGCTGACAAAGCCTCGTTACTTGTAATTTGCAGAAGCCATCGAGCCGTCGACCAATAATTTGACACCATACGATGACCAGGTGATACCACCTGTGGTCGCCGCCTTTCCTGCCGCCGCGTTAGCCTGGGACGGCGCGTCCATCGCCAAGGCGGTCACGGACGCGTCTAAGAACGTAGGTGGCCTCTTGCTGCTGTGCTCCCCGTTTAAGTGTTTGTGCGGTGGACTCCGTCTTTCCCGTAACGATTACGAAACATGTTCTTAGTTCTTACGATGCACCTTTTTTCGTTCGCAGGTTCCAGAGTTCCCGGACGTCGCCTCATCATCACAAGCACTAGGGTACGAGTCACAGCAGTCTCATTACACAGGGTTCACATCCAACAACTCTGCACTTGTTCCTGTTCAAGGTTCATTGCCTTCAGACTTCTTTATCACGAGTGAAGGTAAGGAACTTTTGCTCAAGTTTCTCGGCCCTGGTGCTGACACCGCCTCGTAACTTGTAATTTGCAGAAGACATCGAGCTGTCGACCAATATTTGATACCATACGATGGCCAGACGATACCACCTGTGGTCGGCGCCTTTCCTGCCGCCGCGTTATCCGGGGACGGCGAGTCCATCGCCATGGCGGTCACGGACGCGTCTGAGAACGTAGGCGGCCTCTAGCACCTTTGTTCCCCGTTTAAGTGTCTGTGCGGTGGACTCCTTCTTACCCGTAACGATTACGAAACATGTTCTTAGTTCTTACGATGCACCTTTTTTTTGTTCTCAGGTTCCAGAGTTCCCGGACGTCGCCTCATCAACACAAGCACTAGGGTACGAGTCACAGCGGTCTCATTACACAGGGTTCACATCCAACAACTCTGCACTTGTTCCTGCTCAAGGTTCATTGCCTTCAGACTTCTTTATCACGAGTCAAGGTAAAGGAAGTTTTGCTCAAGTTTCTCGGCCCTGTTGCTGACACCGCCTCGTAACTTGTAATTTGCAGAAGACATCGAGCCGTCGACCAATAATTTGACACCATACGATGATCAGACGATACCACCTGTGGTCGCCGCCTTTCCTGCCGCCGCATTAACCTGGGACGGCGCGTCCATCGCCAAGGCGGTCACGGACGCGTCTAAGAACGTAGGTGGCCTCTTGCTGCTGTGCTCCCCGTTTAAGTGTTTGTGCGGTGGACTCCGTCTTTCCCGTAACGATTACGAAACATGTTCTTAGTTCTTACGATGCACCTTTTTTCGTTCGCAGGTTCCAGAGTTCCCGGACGTCGCCTCATCATCACAAGCACTAGGGTACGAGTCACAGCAGTCTCATTACACAGGGTTCACATCCACCAACTCTGCACTTGTTCCTGTTCAAGGTTCATTGCCTTCAGACTTCTTTATCACGAGTGAAGGTAAAGGAACTTTTGCTCAAGTTTCTCGGCCCTGTTGATGACACCGCCTCGTAACTTGTAATTTGCAGAAGACATCGAGCCGTCGACCAATAATTTGATACCATACGATGGCCAGACGATACCACCTGTGGTCGCCGCCTTTCCTGCCGCCGCGTTATCCGGGGACGGCGAGTCCATCGCCATGGCGGTCACGGACGCGTCTGAGAACGTAGGCGGCCTCTAGAACCTTTGTTCCCCGTTTAAGTGTCTGTGCGGTGGACTCCTTCTTTCCCGTAACGATTACGAAACATGTTCTTAGTTCTTACGATGCACCTTTTTTTTGTTCTCAGGTTCCAGAGTTCCCGGACGTCGCCTCATCAACACAAGCACTAGGGTACGAGTCACAGCGGTCTCATTACACAGGGTTCACATCCAACAACTCTGCACTTGTTCCTGCTCAAGGTTCATTGCCTTCAGACTTCTTTATCACGAGTCAAGGTAAAGGAAGTTTTGCTCAAGTTTCTCGGCCCTGTTGCTGACACCGCCTCGTAACTTGTAATTTGCAGAAGACATCGAGCCGTCGACCAATAATTTGACACCATACGATGACCAGACGATACCACCTGTGGTCGCCGCCTTTCCTGCCGCCGCGTTAGCCTGGGATGGCGCGTCCATCGCCAAGGCGGTCACGGACGCGTCTAAGAACGTAGGTGGCCTCTTGCTGCTGTGCTCCCCTTTTAAGTGTTTGTCCGGTGGACTCCGTCTTTCCCGTAACGATTACGAAACATGTTCTTAGATCTTACGATGCACCTTTTTTTGTTCGCAGGTTCCAGAGTTCCCGGACGTCGCCTCATCATCACAAGCACTAGGGTACGAGTCACAGCGGTCTCATTACACAGGGTTCACATCCAACAACTCTGCACTTGTTCCTGCCCAAGGTTCATTGCCTTCAGACTTCTTTATCACGAGTCAAGGTAAACAAAGTTTTGCTCAAGTTTCTCGGCCCTGGTGCTGACAAAGCCTCGTTACTTGTAATTTGCAGAAGCCATCGAGCCGTCGACCAATAATTTGATACCATACGATGGCCAGACGATACCACCTGTGGTCGCCGCCTTTCCTGCCGCCGCGTTATCCGGGGACGGCGAGTCCATCGCCATGGCGGTCACGGACGCGTCTGAGAACGTAGGCGGCCTCTAGCACCTTTGTTCCCCGTTTAAGTGTCTGTGCGGTGGACTCCTTCTTTCCCGTAACGATTACGAAACATGTTCTTAGTTCTTACGATGCACCTTTTTTTTTGTTCTCAGGTTCCAGAGTTCCCGGACGTCGCCTCATCAACACAAGCACTAGGGTACGAGTCACAGCGGTCTCATTACACAGGGTTCACATCCAACAACTCTGCACTTGTTCCTGCTCAAGGTTCATTGCCTTCAGACTTCTTTGTCACGAGTCAAGGTAAAGGAAGTTTTGCTCAAGTTTCTCGGCCCTGTTGCTGACACCGCCTCGTAAATTGTAATTTGCAGAAGACATCGAGCCGTCGACCAATAATTTGACACCATACGATGATCAGACGATACCACCTGTGGTCGCCGCCTTTCCTGCCGCCGCATTAACCTGGGACGGCGCGTCCATCGCCAAGGCGGTCACGGACGCGTCTAAGAACGTACGTGGCCTCTTGCTGCTGTGCACCCCGTTTAAGTGTTTGTGCGGTGGACTCCGTCTTTCCCGTAACGATAACGAAACATGTTCTTAGTTCTTACAATGCACCTTTTTTGTTCGCAGGTTCCAGAGTTCCCGGACGTCGCCTCATCACAAGCACTAGGGTACGAGTCACAGCGGTCTCATTACACAGGGTTCACATCCAACAACTCGGCACTTGTTCCTGTTCAAGGTTCATTGCCTTCAGACTTCTTTATCACGAGTCAAGGTAAAGGAACTTTTGCTCAAGTTTCTCGGCCCTGTTGCTGACACTGCCTCGTAACTTGTAATTTGCAGAAGACATTGAGCCGTCGACCAATAATTTGACACCTTACGATGACAAGACAATACCACCTCTGGTCGCCGCCTTTCCTGCCGCCGCGTTAACCTGGGACGGCGCGTCCATCGCCATGGCGGTCACGGACGCGTCTAATAACGTAGGTGGCCTCTTGCTGCTGTGCTCCCCGTTTAAGTGTCGGTGCGGTGGACTCCGTCTTTCCCGTAACGATTACGAAACATGTTCTTAGTTCTTACGATGCACCTTTTTTGTTCTCAGGTTTCAGAGATCCCGGACGTCGCCTCATCATCACAAGCACTAGGGTACCAGTCACAGCAGTGTCATTGCACAGGGTTCACAACCAACAACTCTGCACTTGTTCCTGCTCAAGGTTCATTGCCTTCAGACTTCTTTATCACGAGACAAGGTAAACAAAGTTTTGCTCAAGTGTCTCGGCCCTGGTGCTGACACCACCTCGTAACTTGTAATTTGCAGAAGACATCGAGCCGTCGACCAATAATTTGACGCCATACGATGATCAGACGATACCACCTGTGGTCGCCGCCTTTCCTGCCGCCGCATTAACCTGGGACGGCGCGTCCATCGCCAAGGCGGTCACGGACGCGTCTAAGAACGTAGGTGGCCTCTTGCTGCTGTGCTCCCCGTTTAAGTGTTTGTGCGGTGGACTCCGTCTTTCCCGTAACGATTACGAAACATGTTCTTAGTTCTTACGATGCACCTTTTTTCGTTCGCAGGTTCCAGAGTTCCCGGACGTCGCCTCATCATCACAAGCACTAGGGTACGAGTCACAGCAGTCTCATTACACAGGGTTCACATCCACCAACTCTGCACTTGTTCCTGTTCAAGGTTCATTGCCTTCAGACTTCTTTATCACGAGTGAAGGTAAAGGAACTTTTGCTCAAGTTTCTCGGCCCTGTTGATGACACCGCCTCGTAACTTGTAATTTGCAGAAGACATCGAGCCGTCGACCAATAATTTGATACCATACGATGGCCAGACGATACCACCTGTGGTCGCCGCCTTTCCTGCCGCCGCGTTATCCGGGGACGGCGAGTCCATCGCCATGGCGGTCACGGACGCGTCTGAGAACGTAGGCGGCCTCTAGAACCTTTGTTCCCCGTTTAAGTGTCTGTGCGGTGGACTCCTTCTTTCCCGTAACGATTACGAAACATGTTCTTAGTTCTTACGATGCACCTTTTTTTTGTTCTCAGGTTCCAGAGTTCCCGGACGTCGCCTCATCAACACAAGCACTAGGGTACGAGTCACAGCGGTCTCATTACACAGGGTTCACATCCAACAACTCTGCACTTGTTCCTGCTCAAGGTTCATTGCCTTCAGACTTCTTTATCACGAGTCAAGGTAAACAAAGTTTTGCTCAAGTTTCTCGGCCCTGTTGCTGACACCGCCTCGTAACTTGTAATTTGCAGAAGACATCGAGCCGTCGACCAATAATTTGACACCATACGATGACCAGACGATACCACCTGTGGTCGCCGCCTTTCCTGCCGCCGCGTTAGCCTGGGATGGCGCGTCCATCGCCAAGGCGGTCACGGACGCGTCTAAGAACGTAGGTGGCCTCTTGCTGCTGTGCTCCCCTTTTAAGTGTTTGTGCGGTGGACTCCGTCTTTCCCGTAACGATTACGAAACATGTTCTTAGATCTTACGATGCACCTTTTTTTGTTCGCAGGTTCCAGAGTTCCCGGACGTCGCCTCATCATCACAAGCACTAGGGTACGAGTCACAGCGGTCTCATTACACAGGGTTCACATCCAACAACTCTGCACTTGTTCCTGCCCAAGGTTCATTGCCTTCAGACTTCTTTATCACGAGTCAAGGTAAACAAAGTTTTGCTCAAGTTTCTCGGCCCTGGTGCTGACACCGCCTCGTAACTTGTAATTTGCAGAAGACATCGAGCTGTCGACCAATAATTTGATACCATACGATGGCCAGACGATACCACCTGTGGTCGCCGCCTTTCCTGCCGCCGCGTTATCCGGGGACGGCGAGTCCATCGCCATGGCGGTCACGGACGCGTCTGAGAACGTAGGCGGCCTCTAGCACCTTTGTTCCCCGTTTAAGTGTCTGTGCGGTGGACTCCTTCTTTCCCGTAACGATTACGAAACATGTTCTTAGTTCTTACGATGCACCTTTTTTTTGTTCTCAGGTTCCAGAGTTCCCGGACGTCGCCTCATCAACACAAGCACTAGGGTACGAGTCACAGCGGTCTCATTACACAGGGTTCACATCCAACAACTCTGCACTTGTTCCTGCTCAAGGTTCATTGCCTTCAGACTTCTTTATCACGAGTCAAGGTAAAGGAAGTTTTGCTCAAGTTTCTCGGCCCTGTTGCTGACACCGCCTCGTAAATTGTAATTTGCAGAAGACATCGAGCCGTCGACAAATAATTTGACACCATACGATGATCAGACGATACCACCTGTGGTCGCCGCCTTTCCTGCCGCCGCATTAACCTGGGACGGCGCGTCCATCGCCAAGGCGGTCACGGACGCGTCTAAGAACGTACGTGGCCTCTTGCTGCTGTGCACCCCGTTTAAGTGTTTGTGCGGTGGACTCCGTCTTTCCCGTAACGATAACGAAACATGTTCTTAGTTCTTACAATGCACCTTTTTTGTTCGCAGGTTCCAGAGTTCCCGGACGTCGCCTCATCACAAGCACTAGGGTACGAGTCACAGCGGTCTCATTACATAGGGTTCACATCCAACAACTCGGCACTTGTTCCTGTTCAAGGTTCATTGCCTTCAGACTTCTTTATCACGAGTCAAGGTAAAGGAACTTTTGCTCAAGTTTCTCGGCCCTGTTGCTGACACTGCCTCGTAACTTGTAATTTGCAGAAGACATTGAGCCGTCGACCAATAATTTGACACCTTACGATGACCAGACGATACCACCTCTGGTCGCCGCCTTTCCTGCCGCCGCGTTAACCTGGGACGGCGCGTCCATCGCCATGGCGGTCACGGACGCGTCTAATAACGTAGGTGGCCTCTTGCTGCTGTGCTCCCCGTTTAAGTGTCGGTGCGGTGGACTCCGTCTTTCCCGTAACGATTACGAAACATGTTCTTAGTTCTTACGATGCACCTTTTTTGTTCTCAGGTTTCAGAGTTCCCGGACGTCGCCTCATCATCACAAGCACTAGGGTACCAGTCACAGCAGTGTCATTGCACAGGGTTCACAACCAACAACTCTGCACTTGTTCCTGCTCAAGGTTCATTGCCTTCAGACTTCTTTATCACGAGACAAGGTAAACAAAGTTTTGCTCAAGTCTCTCGGCCCTGGTGCTGACACCACCTCGTAACTTGTAATTTGCAGAAGACATCGAGCCGTCGACCAATAATTTGACACCATACGATAGCCAGACGATACCACCTGTGGTCGCCGCCTTTCCTGCCGCCGCGTTATCCGGCGACGGCACGTCCATCACCATGGCGGTCACGGACGTGTCTGAGAACGTAGGCGGCCTCTTGCTCCTGTGCTCCCCGTTTAAGTGTCTGTGCGGTGGACTCCTTCTTTCCCGTAACGATTACGAAACATGTTCTTAGTTCTTACGATGCACCTTTTTTTTGTTCTCAGGTTCCAGAGTTCCCGGACGTCGCCTCATCAACACAAGCACTAGGGTACGAGTCACAGCGGTCTCATTACACAGGGTTCACATCCTACAACTCTGCACTTGTTCCTGCTCAAGGTTCATTGCCTTCAGACTTCTTTATCACGAGTCAAGGTAAAGGAAGTTTTGCTCAAGTTTCTCGGCCCTGTTGCTGACACCGCCTCGTAACTTGTAATTTGCAGAAGACATCGAGCCGTCGACCAATAATTTGACACCATACGGTGATCAGACGATACCACCTGTGGTCGCCGCCTTTCCTGCCGCCGCATTAACCTGGGACGGCGCGTCCATCGCCAAGGCGGTCACGGACGCGTCTAAGAACGTACGTGGCCTCTTGCTGCTGTGCACCCCGTTTAAGTGTTTGTGCGGTGGACTCCGTCTTTCCCGTAACGATAACGAAACATGTTCTTAGTTCTTACAATGCACCTTTTTTGTTCGCAGGTTCCAGAGTTCCCGGACGTCGCCTCATCATCACAAGCACTAGGGTACGAGTCACAGCGGTCTCATTACACAGGGTTCACATCCAACAACTCGGCACTTGTTCCTGTTCAAGGTTCATTGCCTTCAGACTTCTTTATCACGAGTCAAGGTAAAGGAACTTTTGCTCAAGTTTCTCGGCCCTGTTGCTGACACTGCCTCGTAACTTGTAATTTGCAGAAGACATTCAGCCGTCGACCAATAATTTGACACCTTACGATGACCAGACGATACCACCTCTGGTCGCCGCCTTTCCTGCCGCCGCGTTAACCTGGGACGGCGCGTCCATCGCCATGGCGGTCACGGACGCGTCTAATAACGTAGGTGGCCTCTTGCTGCTGTGCTCCCCGTTTAAGTGTCGGTGCGGTGGACTCCGTCTTTCCCGTAACGATTACGAAACATGTTCTTAGTTCTTACGATGCACCTTTTTTGTTCTCAGGTTTCAGAGTTCCCGGGCGTCGCCTCATCATCACAAGCACTAGGGTACCAGTCACAGCAGTGTCATTACACAGGGTTCACAACCAACAACTCTGCACTTGTTCCTGCTAAAGGTTCATTGCCTTCAGACTTCTTTATCACGAGACAAGGTAAACAAAGTTTTGCTCAAGTCTCTCGGCCCTGGTGCTGACACCACCTCGTAACTTGTAATTTGCAGAAGACATCGAGCCGTCGACCAATAATTTGACACCATACGATAGCCAGACGATACCACCTGTGGTCGCCGCCTTTCCTGCCGCCGCGTTATCCGGCGACGGCACGTCCATCACCATGGCGGTCACGGACGTGTCTGAGAACGTAGGCGGCCTCTTGCTCCTGTGCTCCCCGTTTAAGTGTCTGTGCGGTGGACTCCGTCTTTCCCGTAACGATAACGAAACATGTTCTTAGTTCTTACAATGCACCTTTTTTGTTCGCAGGTTCCAGAGTTCCCGGACGTCGCCTCATCATCACAAGCACTAGGGTACGAGTCACAGCGGTCTCATTACACAGGGTTCACATCCAACAACTCGGCACTTGTTCCTGTTCAAGGTTCATTGCCTTCAGACTTCTTTATCACGAGTCAAGGTAAAGGAACTTTTGCTCAAGTTTCTCGGCCCTGTTGCTGACACTGCCTCGTAACTTGTAATTTGCAGAAGACATCGAGCCGTCGACCAATAATTTGACACCATACGGTGATCAGACGATACCACCTGTGGTCGCCGCCTTTCCTGCCGCCGCATTAACCTGGGACGGCGCGTCCATCGCCAAGGCGGTCACGGACGCGTCTAAGAACATACGTGGCCTCTTGCTGCTGTGCACCCCGTTTAAGTGTTTGTGCGGTGGACTCCGTCTTTCCCGTAACGATAACGAAACATGTTCTTAGTTCTTACGATGCACCTTTTTTGTTCTCAGGATCCAGAGTTCCCGGACGTCGCCTCATCATCACAAGCACTAGGGTACGAGTCACAGCAGTCTCATTACACAGATTTTACATCCAACAACTCTGCACTTGTTCCTGCTCAAGGTTCATTGCCTTCAGACTTCTTTATCACGAGTCAAGGTAAAGGAACTTTTGCTCAAGTTTCTCGGCCCTGTTGCTGACACTGCCTCGTAACTTGTAATTTGCAGAAGACATCGAGCCGTGGACCAATAATTTGACACCATACGATGACCAGACGATACCACCTGTGGTCGCCGCCTTTCCTGCCGCCGCGTTAACCTGGGACGGCGAGTCCATCGCCATGGCGGTCACGGACGCGTCTGAGAACGTAGGCGGCCTCTAGCACCTTTGTCCCCCGTTTAAGTGTTTGTGCGGTGGACTCCTTCTTTCCCGTAACGATTACGAAACATGTTCTTAGTTCTTACGATGCACCTTTTTTTTGTTCTCAGGTTCCAGAGTTCCCGGACGTCGCCTCATCAACACAAGCACTAGGGTACGAGTCACAGCGGTCTCATTACACAGGGTTCACATCCAACAACTCTGCACTTGTTCCTGCTCAAGGTTCATTGCCTTCAGACTTCTTTATCACGAGTCAAGGTAAAGGAAGTTTTGCTCAAGTTTCTCGGCCCTGTTGCTGACACCGCCTCGTAACTTGTAATTTGCAGAAGACATCGAGCCGTCGACCAATAATTTGACACCATACGATGACCAGACGATACCACCTGTGGTCGCCGCCTTTCCTGCCGCCGCATTAACCTGGGACGGCGCGTCCATCGCCAAGGCGGTCACGGACGCGTCTAAGAACGTACGTGGCCTCTTGCTGCTGTGCTCCCCGTTTAAGTGTTTGTGCGGTGGACTCCGTCTTTCCCGTAACGATAACGAAACATGTTCTTAGTTCTTACAATGCACCTTTTTTGTTCGCAGGTTCCAGAGTTCCCGGACGTCGCCTCATCATCACAAGCACTAGGGTACGAGTCACAGCGGTCTCATTACACAGGGTTCACATCCAACAACTCGGCACTTGTTCCTGTTCAAGGTTCATTGCCTTCAGACTTCTTTATCACGAGTCAAGGTAAAGGAACTTTTGCTCAAGTTTCTCGGCCCTGTTGCTGACACTGCCTCGTAACTTGTAATTTGCAGAAGACATCGAGCCGTCGACCAATAATTTGACACCTTACGATGACCAGACGATACCACCTCTGGTCGCCGCCTTTCCTGCCGCCGCGTTAACCTGGGACGGCGCGTCCATCGCCATGGCGGTCACGGACGCGTCTAATAACGTAGGTGGCCTCTTGCTGCTGTGCTTCCCGTTTAAGTGTCGGTGCGGTGGACTCCGTCTTTCCCGTAACGATTACGAAACATGTTCTTAGTTCTTACGATGCACCTTTTTTGTTCTCAGGTTTCAGAGTTCCCGGACGTCGCCTCATCATCACAAGCACTAGGGTACCAGTCACAGCAGTGTCATTACACAGGGTTCACATCCAACAACTCTGCACTTGTTCCTGCTCAAGGTTCATTGCCTTCAGACTTCTTTATCACGAGTCAAGGTAAACAAAGTTTTGCTCAAGTCTCTCGGCCCTGGTGCTGACACCACCTCGTAACTTGTAATTTGCAGAAGACATCGAGCCGTCGACCAATAATTTGACACCATACGATAGCCAGACGATACCACCTGTGGTCGCCGCCTTTCCTGCCGCCGCGTTATCCGGCGACGGCACGTCTATCACCATGGCGGTCACGGACGTGTCTGAGAACGTAGGCGGCCTCTTGCTCCTGTGCTCCCCGTTTAAGTGTCTGTGCGGTGGACTCCGTCTTTCCCGTAACGATTACGAAACATGTTCTTAGTTCTTACGATGCACCTTTTTTTGTTCTCAGGATCCAGAGTTCCCGGACGTCGCCTCATCATCACAAGCACTAGGGTACGAGTCACAGCAGTCTCATTACACAGAGTTTACATCCAACAACTCTGCACTTGTTCCTGCTCAAGGTTCATTGCCTTCAGACTTCTTTATCACGAGTCAAGGTAAAGGAACTTTTGCTCAAGTTTCTCGGCCCTGTTGCTGACACTGCCTCGTAACTTGTAATTTGCAGAAGACATCGAGCCGTCGACCAATAATTTGACACCATACGATGACCAGACGATACCACCTGTGGTCGCCGCCTTTCCTGCCGCCGCGTTAACCTGGGACGGCGCGTCCATCGCCATGGCGGTCACGGATGCGTCTAAGAACGTAGGTGGCCTCTTGCTGCTGTGCTCCCCGTTTAAGTGTCTGTGCGGTGGACTCCGTCTTTCCCGTAACGATTACGAAACATGTTCTTAGTTCTTACGATGCACCTTTTTTGTTCTCAGGTTTGAGAGTTCCCGGACGTCGCCTCATCATCACAAGCACTAGGGTACGAGTCACAGCGGTCTCATTACACAGGGTTCACATCCAACAACTCTGCACTTGTTCCTGCCCAAGGTTCATTGCCTTCAGACTTCTTTATCACGAGTCAAGGTAAACAAAGTTTTGCTCAAGTTTCTCGGCCCTGGTGCTGACAAAGCCTCGTTACTTGTAATTTGCAGAAGCCATCGAGCCGTCGACCAATAATTTAACACCATACGGTGACCAGACGATGCCACCTGTGGTCGCCGACTTTCCTGCCGCCGCGTTATCCGGCGACGGCACGTCAATCGCCATGGCGGTCACGGACGCGTCTGAGAACGTAGGTGGCCTCTTGCTCCTGTGCTCCCCGTTTAAGTGTCTGTGCGGTGGACTCCGTCTTTCCCGTAACGATTACGAAACATGTTCTTAGTTCTTACGATGCACCTTTTTGTTCTCAGGATCCAGAGTTCCCGGACGTCGCCTCATCATCACAAGCACTAGGGTAGGAGTCACAGCGGTCTCCTTACACAGAGTTCACATCCAACAACTCTGCACTTGTTCCTGCTCAAGGTTCATTGCCTTCAGACTTCTTTATCACGAGTCAGGGTAAACAAAGTTTTGCTCAAGTATCTCGGCCCTGGTGTTGACACCGCCTCGTAACTTGTAATTTGCAGAAGACATCGAGCCGTCGACCAATAATTTGACACCATACGATGACCAGGTGATACCACCTGTGGTCGCCGCCTTTCCTGCCGCCGCGTTAGCCTGGGACGGCGCGTCCATCGCCAAGGCGGTCACGGACGCGTCTAAGAACGTAGGTGGCCTCTTGCTGCTGTGCTCCCCGTTTAAGTGTTTGTGCGGTGGACTCCGTCTTTCCCGTAACGATTACGAAACATGTTCTTAGTTCTTACGATGCACCTTTTTTCGTTCGCAGGTTCCAGAGTTCCCGGACGTCGCCTCATCATCACAAGCACTAGGGTACGAGTCACAGCAGTCTCATTACACAGGGTTCACATCCAACAACTCTGCACGTGTTCCTGTTCAAGGTTCATTGCCTTCAGACTTCTTTATCACGAGTGAAGGTAAAGGAACTTTTGCTCAAGTTTCTCGGCCCTGGTGCTGACACCGCCTCGTAACTTGTAATTTGCAGAAGACATCGAGCTGTCGACCAATAATTTGACACCATACGATGGCCAGATAATACCACCTGTGGTCGCCGCCTTTCCTGCCGCCGCGTTATCCGGCGACGGCACGTCCATCGCCATGGCGGTCACGGACGCGTCTGAGAACGTAGGCGGCCTCTTGCTCCTTTGTTCCCCGTTTAAGTGTCTGTGCGGTGGACTCCTTTCCCGTAACGATTACGAAACACGTTCTTAGTTCTTACGATGCACCTTTTTTGTTCTCAGGTTCCAGAGTTCCCGGACGTCGCCTCATCATCACAATCACTAGGATACGAGTCACAGCGGTCTCATTACACAGGGTTCACATCCAACAACTCTGCACTTGTTCCTGTTCAAGGTTCATTGCCTTCAGACTTCTTTATCACGAGTCAAGGTAAACAAAGTTTTGCTCAAGTTTCTCGGCCCTGGTGCTGACAAAGCCTCGTTACTTGTAATTTGCAGAAGCCATCGAGCCGTCGACCAATAATTTAACACCATACGGTGACCAGACGATGCCACCTGTGGTCGCCGACTTTCCTGCCGCCGCGTTATCCGGCGACGGCACGTCCATCGCCATGGCGGTCACGGACGCGTCTGAGAACGTAGGTGGCCTCTTGCTCCTGTGCTCCCCGTTTAAGTGTCTGTGCGGTGGACTCCGTCTTTCCCGTAACGATTACGAAACATGTTCTTAGTTCTTACGATGCACCTTTTTGTTCTCAGGATCCAGAGTTCCCGGACGTCGCCTCATCATCACAAGCACTAGGGTAGGAGTCACAGCTGTCTCCTTACACAGAGTTCACATCCAACAACTCTGCACTTGTTCCTGCTCAAGGTTCATTGCCTTCAGACTTCTTTATCACGAGTCAAGGTAAACAAAGTTTTGCTCAAGTATCTCGGCCCTGGTGTTGACACCGCCTCGTAACTTGTAATTTGCAGAAGACATCGAGCCGTCGACCAATAATTTGACACCATACGATGACCAGGTGATACCACCTGTGGTCGCCGCCTTTCCTGCCGCCGCGTTAGCCTGGGACGGCGCGTCCATCGCCAAGGCGGTCACGGACGCGTCTAAGAACGTAGGTGGCCTCTTGCTGCTGTGCTCCCCGTTTAAGTGTTTGTGCGGTGGACTCCGTCTTTCCCGTAACGATTACGAAACATGTTCTTAGTTCTTACGATGCACCTTTTTTCGTTCGCAGGTTCCACAGTTCCCGGACGTCGCCTCATCATCACAAGCACTAGGGTACGAGTCACAGCAGTCTCATTACACAGGTTCACATCCAACAACTCTGCCCTTGTTCCTGTTCAAGGTTCATTGCCTTCAGACTTCTTTATCACGAGTGAAGGTAAAGGAACTTTTGCTCAAGTTTCTCGGCCCTGGTGCTGACACCGCCTCGTAACTTGTAATTTGCAGAAGACATCGAGCTGTCGACCAATAATTTGATACCATACGATGGCCAGACGATACCACCTGTGGTCGCCGCCTTTCCTGCCGCCGCGTTATCCGGGGACGGCGAGTCCATCGCCATGGCGGTCACGGACGCGTCTGAGAACGTAGGCGGCCTCTAGCACCTTTGTTCCCCGTTTAAGTGTCTGTGCGGTGGACTCCTTCTTTCCCGTAACGATTACGAAACATGTTCTTAGTTCTTACGATGCACCTTTTTTTTTGTTCTCAGGTTCCAGAGTTCCCGGACGTCGCCTCATCAACACAAGCACTAGGGTACGAGTCACAGCGGTCTCATTACACAGGGTTCACATCCAACAACTCTGCACTTGTTCCTGCTCAAGGTTCATTGCCTTCAGACTTCTTTATCACGAGTCAAGGTAAAGGAAGTTTTGCTCAAGTTTCTCGGCCCTGTTGCTGACACCGCCTCGTAACTTGTAATTTGGAGAAGACATCGAGCCGTCGACCAATAATTTGACACCATACGATGACCAGACGATACCACCTGTGGTCGCCCGCCTTTCCTGCCGCCGCATTAACCTGGGACGGCGCGTCCATCGCCAAGGCGGTCACGGACGCGTCTAAGAACGTACGTGGCCTCTTGCTCCTGTGCTCCCCGTTTAAGTGTCTGTGCGGTGGACTCCTTCTTTCCCGTAACGATTACGAAACATGTTCTTAGTTCTTACGATGCACCTTTTTTTTTGTTCTCAGGTTCCAGAGTTCCCGGACGTCGCCTCATCAACACAAGCACTAGGGTACGAGTCACAGCGGTCTCATTACACAGGGTTCACATCCTACAACTCTGCACTTGTTCCTGCTCAAGGTTCATTGCCTTCAGACTTCTTTATCACGAGTCAAGGTAAAGGAAGTTTTGCTCAAGTTTCTCGGCCCTGTTGCTGACACCGCCTCGTAACTTGTAATTTGCAGAAGACATCGAGCCGTCGACCAATAATTTGACACCATACGATGATCAGACGATACCACCTGTGGTCGCCGCCTTTCCTGCCGCCGCGTTAACCTGGGACGGCGCGTCCATCGCCAAGGCGGTCACGGACGCGTCTAAGAACGTACGTGGCCTCTTGCTGCTGTGCACCCCGTTTAAGTGTTTGTGCGGTGGACTCCGTCTTTCCCGTAACGATAACAAAACATGTTCTTAGTTCTTACAATGCACCTTTTTTGTTCGCAGGTTCCAGAGTTCCCGGACGTCGCCTCATCATCACAAGCACTAGGGTACGAGTCACAGCGGTCTCATTACACAGGGTTCACATCCAACAACTCGGCACTTGTTCCTGTTCAAGGTTCATTGCCTTCAGACTTCTTTATCACGAGTCAAGGTAAAGGAACTTTTGCTCAAGTTTCTCGGCCCTGTTGCTGACACTGCCTCGTAACTTGTAATTTGCATAAGACATTCAGCCGTCGACCAATAATTTGACACCTTACGATGACCAGACGATACCACCTCTGGTCGCCGCCTTTCCTGCCGCCGCGTTAACCTGGGACGGCGCGTCCATCGCCATGGCGGTCACGGACGCGTCTAATAACGTAGGTGGCCTCTTGCTGCTGTGCTCCCCGTTTAAGTGTCGGTGCGGTGGACTCCGTCTTTCCCGTAACGATTACGAAACATGTTCTTAGTTCTTACGATGCACCTTTTTTGTTCTCAGGTTTCAGAGTTCCCGGGCGTCGCCTCATCATCACAAGCACTAGGGTACCAGTCACAGCAGTGTCATTACACAGGGTTCACAACCAACAACTCTGCACTTGTTCCTGCTAAAGGTTCATTGCCTTCAGACTTCTTTATCACGAGTCAAGGTAAAGGAACTTTTGCTCAAGTTTCTCGGCCCTGTTGCTGACACTGCCTCGTAACTTGTAATTTGCAGAAGACATCGAGCCGTGGACCAATAATTTGACACCATACGATGACCAGACGATACCACCTGTGGTCGCCGCCTTTCCTGCCGCCGCGTTAACCTGGGACGGCGAGTCCATCGCCATGGCGGTCACGGACGCGTCTGAGAACGTAGGCGGCCTCTAGCACCTTTGTCCCCCGTTTAAGTGTTTGTGCGGTGGACTCCTTCTTTCCCGTAACGATTACGAAACATGTTCTTAGTTCTTACGATGCACCTTTTTTTTGTTCTCAGGTTCCAGAGTTCCCGGACGTCGCCTCATCAACACAAGCACTAGGGTACGAGTCACAGCGGTCTCATTACACAGGGTTCACATCCAACAACTCTGCACTTGTTCCTGCTCAAGGTTCATTGCCTTCAGACTTCTTTATCACGAGTCAAGGTAAAGGAAGTTTTGCTCAAGTTTCTCGGCCCTGTTGCTGACACCGCCTCGTAACTTGTAATTTGCAGAAGACATCGAGCCGTCGACCAATAATTTGACACCATACGATGACCAGACGATACCACCTGTGGTCGCCGCCTTTCCTGCCGCCGCATTAACCTGGGACGGCGCGTCCATCGCCAAGGCGGTCACGGACGCGTCTAAGAACGTACGTGGCCTCTTGCTGCTGTGCTCCCCGTTTAAGTGTTTGTGCGGTGGACTCCGTCTTTCCCGTAACGATAACGAAACATGTTCTTAGTTCTTACAATGCACCTTTTTTGTTCGCAGGTTCCAGAGTTCCCGGACGTCGCCTCATCATCACAAGCACTAGGGTACGAGTCACAGCGGTCTCATTACACAGGGTTCACATCCAACAACTCGGCACTTGTTCCTGTTCAAGGTTCATTGCCTTCAGACTTCTTTATCACGAGTCAAGGTAAAGGAACTTTTGCTCAAGTTTCTCGGCCCTGTTGCTGACACTGCCTCGTAACTTGTAATTTGCAGAAGACATCGAGCCGTCGACCAATAATTTGACACCTTACGATGACCAGACGATACCACCTCTGGTCGCCGCCTTTCCTGCCGCCGCGTTAACCTGGGACGGCGCGTCCATCGCCATGGCGGTCACGGACGCGTCTAATAACGTAGGTGGCCTCTTGCTGCTGTGCTTCCCGTTTAAGTGTCGGTGCGGTGGACTCCGTCTTTCCCGTAACGATTACGAAACATGTTCTTAGTTCTTACGATGTACCTTTTTTGTTCTCAGGTTTCAGAGTTCCCGGACGTCGCCTCATCATCACAAGCACTAGGGTACCAGTCACAGCAGTGTCATTACACAGGGTTCACATCCAACAACTCTGCACTTGTTCCTGCTCAAGGTTCATTGCCTTCAGACTTCTTTATCACGAGTCAAGGTAAACAAAGTTTTGCTCAAGTCTCTCGGCCCTGGTGCTGACACCACCTCGTAACTTGTAATTTGCAGAAGACATCGAGCCGTCGACCAATAATTTGACACCATACGATAGCCAGACGATACCACCTGTGGTCGCCGCCTTTCCTGCCGCCGCGTTATCCGGCGACGGCACGTCTATCACCATGGCGGTCACGGACGTGTCTGAGAACGTAGGCGGCCTCTTGCTCCTGTGCTCCCCGTTTAAGTGTCTGTGCGGTGGACTCCGTCTTTCCCGTAACGATTACGAAACATGTTCTTAGTTCTTACGATGCACCTTTTTTTGTTCTCAGGATCCAGAGTTCCCGGACGTCGCCTCATCATCACAAGCACTAGGGTACGAGTCACAGCAGTCTCATTACACAGAGTTTACATCCAACAACTCTGCACTTGTTCCTGCTCAAGGTTCATTGCCTTCAGACTTCTTTATCACGAGTCAAGGTAAAGGAACTTTTGCTCAAGTTTCTCGGCCCTGTTGCTGACACTGCCTCGTAACTTGTAATTTGCAGAAGACATCGAGCCGTCGACCAATAATTTGACACCATACGATGACCAGACGATACCACCTGTGGTCGCCGCCTTTCCTGCCGCCGCGTTAACCTGGGACGGCGCGTCCATCGCCATGGCGGTCACGGATGCGTCTAAGAACGTAGGTGGCCTCTTGCTGCTGTGCTCCCCGTTTAAGTGTCTGTGCGGTGGACTCCGTCTTTCCCGTAACGATTACGAAACATGTTCTTAGTTCTTACGATGCACCTTTTTTGTTCTCAGGTTTGAGAGTTCCCGGACGTCGCCTCATCATCACAAGCACTAGGGTACCAGTCACAGCAGTGTCATTACACAGGGTTCACATCCAACAACTCTGCACTTGTTCCTGCTCATGGTTCATTGCCTTCAGACTTCTTTATCACGAGTCAAGGTAAACAAAGTTTTGCTCAAGCCTCTCGGCCCTGGTGCTGACACCGACTCGTAACTTGTAATTTGCAGAAGACATCGAGCCGTCGACCAATAATTTGACACCATACGATGGCCAGATAATACCACCTGTGGTCGCCGCCTTTCCTGCCGCCGCGTTATCCGGCGACGGCACGTCCATCGCCATGGCGGTCACGGACGCGTCTGAGAACGTAGGCGGCCTCTTGCTCCTTTGTTCCCCGTATAAGTGTCTGTGCGGTGGACTCCTTTCCCGTAACGATTACGAAACACGTTCTTAGTTCTTACGATGCACCTTTTTTGTTCTCAGGTTCCAGAGTTCCCGGACGTCGCCTCATCATCACAATCACTAGGATACGAGTCACAGCGGTCTCATTACACAGGGTTCACATCCAACAACTCTGCACTTGTTCCTGTTCAAGGTTCATTGCCTTCAGACTTCTTTATCACGAGTCAAGGTAAACAAAGTTTTGCTCAAGTTTCTCGGCCCTGTTGCAGACACCGCCTCGTAACTTGTAATTTGCAGAAGACATCGAGCCGTCGACAAATAAATTGACACCATACGACGGCCAGGCGATACCACCTGTGGTCGCCGCCTTTCCTGCCGCCGCGTTAGCCTGGGATGGCGCGTCCATCGCCAAGGCGGTCACGGACGCGTCTAAGAACGTAGGTGGCCTCTTGCTGCTGTGCTCCCCTTTTAAGTGTTTGTGCGGTGGACTCCGTCTTTAACGTAACGATTACGAAACATGTTCTTAGATCTTACGATGCACCTTTTTTTGTTCGCAGGTTCCAGAGTTCCCGGACGTCGCCTCATCATCACAAGCACTAGGGTACGAGTCACAGCGGTCTCATTACACAGGGTTCACATCCAACAACTCTGCACTTGTTCCTGCCCAAGCTTCATTGCCTTCAGACTTCTTTATCACGAGTCAAGGTAAACAAAGTTTTGCTCAAGTTTCTCGGCCCTGGTGCTGACAAAGCCTCGTTACTTGTAATTTGCAGAAGCCATCGAGCCGTCGACCAATAATTTAACACCATACGGTGACCAGACGATGCCACCTGTGGTCGCCGACTTTCCTGCCGCCGCGTTATCCGGCGACGGCACGTCCATCGCCATGGCGGTCACGGACGCGTCTGAGAACGTAGGTGGCCTCTTGCTCCTGTGCTCCCCGTTTAAGTGTCTGTGCGGTGGACTCCGTCTTTCCCGTAACGATTACGAAACATGTTCTTAGTTCTTACGATGCACCTTTTTGTTCTCAGGATCCAGAGTTCCCGGACGTCGCCTCATCATCACAAGCACTAGGGTAGGAGTCACAGCTGTCTCCTTACACAGAGTTCACATCCAACAACTCTGCACTTGTTCCTGCTCAAGGTTCATTGCCTTCAGACTTCTTTATCACGAGTCAAGGTAAACAAAGTTTTGCTCAAGTATCTCGGCCCTGGTGTTGACACCGCCTCGTAACTTGTAATTTGCAGAAGACATCGAGCCGTCGACCAATAATTTGACACCATACGATGACCAGGTGATACCACCTGTGGTCGCCGCCTTTCCTGCCGCCGCGTTAGCCTGGGACGGCGCGTCCATCGCCAAGGCGGTCACGGACGCGTCTAAGAACGTAGGTGGCCTCTTGCTGCTGTGCTCCCCGTTTAAGTGTTTGTGCGGTGGACTCCGTCTTTCCCGTAACGATTACGAAACATGTTCTTAGTTCTTACGATGCACCTTTTTTCGTTCGCAGGTTCCAGAGTTCCCGGACGTCGCCTCATCATCACAAGCACTAGGGTACGAGTCACAGCAGTCTCATTACACAGGTTCACATCCAACAACTCTGCCCTTGTTCCTGCTCAAGGTTCATTGCCTTCAGACTTCTTTATCACGAGTCAAGGTAAAGGAAGTTTTGCTCAAGTTTCTCGGCCCTGTTGCTGACACCGCCTCGTAACTTGTAATTTGGAGAAGACATCGAGCCGTCGACCAATAATTTGACACCATACGATGACCAGACGATACCACCTGTGGTCGCCCGCCTTTCCTGCCGCCGCATTAACCTGGGACGGCGCGTCCATCGCCAAGGCGGTCACGGACGCGTCTAAGAACGTACGTGGCCTCTTGCTCCTGTGCTCCCCGTTTAAGTGTCTGTGCGGTGGACTCCTTCTTTCCCGTAACGATTACGAAACATGTTCTTAGTTCTTACGATGCACCTTTTTTTTTGTTCTCAGGTTCCAGAGTTCCCGGACGTCGCCTCATCAACACAAGCACTAGGGTACGAGTCACAGCGGTCTCATTACACAGGGTTCACATCCTACAACTCTGCACTTGTTCCTGCTCAAGGTTCATTGCCTTCAGACTTCTTTATCACGAGTCAAGGTAAAGGAAGTTTTGCTCAAGTTTCTCGGCCCTGTTGCTGACACCGCCTCGTAACTTGTAATTTGCAGAAGACATCGAGCCGTCGACCAATAATTTGACACCATACGATGATCAGACGATACCACCTGTGGTCGCCGCCTTTCCTGCCGCCGCGTTAACCTGGGACGGCGCGTCCATCGCCAAGGCGGTCACGGACGCGTCTAAGAACGTACGTGGCCTCTTGCTGCTGTGCACCCCGTTTAAGTGTTTGTGCGGTGGACTCCGTCTTTCCCGTAACGATAACGAAACATGTTCTTAGTTCTTACAATGCACCTTTTTTGTTCGCAGGTTCCAGAGTTCCCGGACGTCGCCTCATCATCACAAGCACTAGGGTACGAGTCACAGCGGTCTCATTACACAGGGTTCACATCCAACAACTCGGCACTTGTTCCTGTTCAAGGTTCATTGCCTTCAGACTTCTTTATCACGAGTCAAGGTAAAGGAACTTTTGCTCAAGTTTCTCGGCCCTGTTGCTGACACTGCCTCGTAACTTGTAATTTGCAGAAGACATTCAGCCGTCGACCAATAATTTGACACCTTACGATGACCAGACGATACCACCTCTGGTCGCCGCCTTTCCTGCCGCCGCGTTAACCTGGGACGTCGCGTCCATCGCCATGGCGGTCACGGACGCGTCTAATAACGTAGGTGGCCTCTTGCTGCTGTGCTCCCCGTTTAAGTGTCGGTGCGGTGGACTCCGTCTTTCCCGTAACGATTACGAAACATGTTCTTAGTTCTTACGATGCACCTTTTTTGTTCTCAGGTTTCAGAGTTCCCGGGCGTCGCCTCATCATCACAAGCACTAGGGTACCAGTCACAGCAGTGTCATTACACAGGGTTCACAACCAACAACTCTGCACTTGTTCCTGCTAAAGGTTCATTGCCTTCAGACTTCTTTATCACGAGACAAGGTAAACAAAGTTTTGCTCAAGTCTCTCGGCCCTGGTGCTGACACCACCTCGTAACTTGTAATTTGCAGAAGACATCGAGCCGTCGACCAATAATTTGACACCATACGATAGCCAGACGATACCACCTGTGGTCGCCGCCTTTCCTGCCGCCGCGTTATCCGGCGACGGCACGTCCATCACCATGGCGGTCACGGACGTGTCTGAGAACGTAGGCGGCCTCTTGCTCCTGTGCTCCCCGTTTAAGTGTCTGTGCGGTGGACTCCGTCTTTCCCGTAACGATTACGAAACATGTTCTTAGTTCTTACGATGCACCTTTTTTGTTCTCAGGATCCAGAGTTCCCGGACGTCGCCTCATCATCACAAGCACTAGGGTACGAGTCACAGCAGTCTCATTACACAGATTTTACATCCAACAACTCTGCACTTGTTCCTGCTCAAGGTTCATTGCCTTCAGACTTCTTTATCACGAGTCAAGGTAAAGGAACTTTTGCTCAAGTTTCTCGGCCCTGTTGCTGACACTGCCTCGTAACTTGTAATTTGCAGAAGACATCGAGCCGTGGACCAATAATTTGACACCATACGATGACCAGACGATACCACCTGTGGTCGCCGCCTTTCCTGCCGCCGCGTTAACCTGGGACGGCGAGTCCATCGCCATGGCGGTCACGGACGCGTCTGAGAACGTAGGCGGCCTCTAGCACCTTTGTCCCCCGTTTAAGTGTTTGTGCGGTGGACTCCTTCTTTCCCGTAACGATTACGAAACATGTTCTTAGTTCTTACGATGCACCTTTTTTTGTTCTCAGGTTCCAGAGTTCCCGGACGTCGCCTCATCAACACAAGCACTAGGGTACGAGTCACAGCGGTCTCATTACACAGGGTTCACATCCAACAACTCTGCACTTGTTCCTGCTCAAGCTTCATTGCCTTCAGACTTCTTTATCACGAGTCAAGGTAAAGGAAGTTTTGCTCAAGTTTCTCGGCCCTGTTGCTGACACCGCCTCGTAACTTGTAATTTGCAGAAGACATCGAGCCGTCGACCAATAATTTGACACCATACGATGACCAGACGATACCACCTGTGGTCGCCGCCTTTCCTGCCGCCGCATTAACCTGGGACGGCGCGTCCATCGCCAAGGCGGTCACGGACGCGTCTAAGAACGTACGTGGCCTCTTGCTGCTGTGCTCCCCGTTTAAGTGTTTGTGCGGTGGACTCCGTCTTTCCCGTAACGATAACGAAACATGTTCTTAGTTCTTACAATGCACCTTTTTTGTTCGCAGGTTCCAGAGTTCCCGGACGTCGCCTCATCATCACAAGCACTAGGGTACGAGTCACAGCGGTCTCATTACACAGGGTTCACATCCAACAACTCGGCACTTGTTCCTGTTCAAGGTTCATTGCCTTCAGACTTCTTTATCACGAGTCAAGGTAAAGGAACTTTTGCTCAAGTTTCTCAGCCCTGTTGCTGACACTGCCTCGTAACTTGTAATTTGCAGAAGACATCGAGCCGTCGACCAATAATTTGACACCTTACGATGACCAGACGATACCACCTCTGGTCGCCGCCTTTCCTGCCGCCGCGTTAACCTGGGACGGCGCGTCCATCGCCATGGCGGTCACGGACGCGTCTAATAACGTAGGTGGCCTCTTGCTGCTGTGCTTCCCGTTTAAGTGTCGGTGCGGTGGACTCCGTCTTTCCCGTAACGATTACGAAACATGTTCTTAGTTCTTACGATGCACCTTTTTTGTTCTCAGGTTTCAGAGTTCCCGGACGTCGCCTCATCATCACAAGCACTAGGGTACCAGTCACAGCAGTGTCATTACACAGGGTTCACATCCAACAACTCTGCACTTGTTCCTGCTCAAGGTTCATTGCCTTCAGACTTCTTTATCACGAGTCAAGGTAAACAAAGTTTTGCTCAAGTCTCTCGGCCCTGGTGCTGACACCACCTCGTAACTTGTAATTTGCAGAAGACATCGAGCCGTCGACCAATAATTTGACACCATACGATAGCCAGACGATACCACCTGTGGTCGCCGCCTTTCCTGCCGCCGCGTTATCCGGCGACGGCACGTCTATCACCATGGCGGTCACGGACGTGTCTGAGAACGTAGGCGGCCTCTTGCTCCTGTGCTCCCCGTTTAAGTGTCTGTGCGGTGGACTCCGTCTTTCCCGTAACGATTACGAAACATGTTCTTAGTTCTTACGATGCACCTTTTTTTGTTCTCAGGATCCAGAGTTCCCGGACGTCGCCTCATCATCACAAGCACTAGGGTACGAGTCACAGCAGTCTCATTACACAGAGTTTACATCCAACAACTCTGCACTTGTTCCTGCTCAAGGTTCATTGCCTTCAGACTTCTTTATCACGAGTCAAGGTAAAGGAACTTTTGCTCAAGTTTCTCGGCCCTGTTGCTGACACTGCCTCGTAACTTGTAATTTGCAGAAGACATCGAGCCGTCGACCAATAATTTGACACCATACGATGACCAGACGATACCACCTGTGGTCGCCGCCTTTCCTGCCGCCGCGTTAACCTGGGACGGCGAGTCCATCGCCATGGCGGTCACGGATGCGTCTAAGAACGTAGGTGGCCTCTTGCTGCTGTGCTCCCCGTTTAAGTGTCTGTGCGGTGGACTCCGTCTTTCCCGTAACGATTACGAAACATGTTCTTAGTTCTTACGATGCACCTTTTTTGTTCTCAGGTTTGAGAGTTCCCGGACGTCGCCTCATCATCACAAGCACTAGGGTACCAGTCACAGCAGTGTCATTACACAGGGTTCACATCCAACAACTCTGCACTTGTTCCTGCTCATGGTTCATTGCCTTCAGACTTCTTTATCACGAGTCAAGGTAAACAAAGTTTTGCTCAAGCCTCTCGGCCCTGGTGCTGACACCGACTCGTAACTTGTAATTTGCAGAAGACATCGAGCCGTCGACCAATAATTTGACACCATACGATGGCCAGATAATACCACCTGTGGTCGCCGCCTTTCCTGCCGCCGCGTTATCCGGCGACGGCACGTCCATCGCCATGGCGGTCACGGACGCGTCTGAGAACGTAGGCGGCCTCTTGCTCCTTTGTTCCCCGTATAAGTGTCTGTGCGGTGGACTCCTTTCCCGTAACGATTACGAAACACGTTCTTAGTTCTTACGATGCACCTTTTTTGTTCTCAGGTTCCAGAGTTCCCGGACGTCGCCTCATCATCACAATCACTAGGATACGAGTCACAGCGGTCTCATTACACAGGGTTCACATCCAACAACTCTGCACTTGTTCCTGTTCAAGGTTCATTGCCTTCAGACTTCTTTATCACGAGTCAAGGTAAACAAAGTTTTGCTCAAGTTTCTCGGCCCTGTTGCAGACACCGCCTCGTAACTTGTAATTTGCAGAAGACATCGAGCCGTCGACAAATAAATTGACACCATACGACGGCCAGGCGATACCACCTGTGGTCGCCGCCTTTCCTGCCGCCGCGTTAGCCTGGGATGGCGCGTCCATCGCCAAGGCGGTCACGGACGCGTCTAAGAACGTAGGTGGCCTCTTGCTGCTGTGCTCCCCTTTTAAGTGTTTGTGCGGTGGACTCCGTCTTTAACGTAACGATTACGAAACATGTTCTTAGATCTTACGATGCACCTTTTTTTGTTCGCAGGTTCCAGAGTTCCCGGACGTCGCCTCATCATCACAAGCACTAGGGTACGAGTCACAGCGGTCTCATTACACAGGGTTCACATCCAACAACTCTGCACTTGTTCCTGCCCAAGCTTCATTGCCTTCAGACTTCTTTATCACGAGTCAAGGTAAACAAAGTTTTGCTCAAGTTTCTCGGCCCTGGTGCTGACAAAGCCTCGTTACTTGTAATTTGCAGAAGCCATCGAGCCGTCGACCAATAATTTAACACCATACGGTGACCAGACGATGCCACCTGTGGTCGCCGACTTTCCTGCCGCCGCGTTATCCGGCGACGGCACGTCCATCGCCATGGCGGTCACGGACGCGTCTGAGAACGTAGGTGGCCTCTTGCTCCTGTGCTCCCCGTTTAAGTGTCTGTGCGGTGGACTCCGTCTTTCCCGTAACGATTACGAAACATGTTCTTAGTTCTTACGATGCACCTTTTTGTTCTCAGGATCCAGAGTTCCCGGACGTCGCCTCATCATCACAAGCACTAGGGTAGGAGTCACAGCTGTCTCCTTACACAGAGTTCACATCCAACAACTCTGCACTTGTTCCTGCTCAAGGTTCATTGCCTTCAGACTTCTTTATCACGAGTCAAGGTAAACAAAGTTTTGCTCAAGTATCTCGGCCCTGGTGTTGACACCGCCTCGTAACTTGTAATTTGCAGAAGACATCGAGCCGTCGACCAATAATTTGACACCATACGATGACCAGGTGATACCACCTGTGGTCGCCGCCTTTCCTGCCGCCGCGTTAGCCTGGGACGGCGCGTCCATCGCCAAGGCGGTCACGGACGCGTCTAAGAACGTAGGTGGCCTCTTGCTGCTGTGCTCCCCGTTTAAGTGTTTGTGCGGTGGACTCCGTCTTTCCCGTAACGATTACGAAACATGTTCTTAGTTCTTACGATGCACCTTTTTTCGTTCGCAGGTTCCAGAGTTCCCGGACGTCGCCTCATCATCACAAGCACTAGGGTACGAGTCACAGCAGTCTCATTACACAGGTTCACATCCAACAACTCTGCCCTTGTTCCTGTTCAAGGTTCATTGCCTTCAGACTTCTTTATCACGAGTGAAGGTAAATGAACTTTTGCTCAAGTTTCTCGGCCCTGGTGCTGACACCGCCTCGTAACTTGTAATTTGCAGAAGACATCGAGCTGTCGACCAATAATTTGATACCATACGATGGCCAGACGATACCACCTGTGGTCGCCGCCTTTCCTGCCGCCGCGTTATCCGGGGACGGCGAGTCCATCGCCATGGCGGTCACGGACGCGTCTGAGAACGTAGGCGGCCTCTAGCACCTTTGTTCCCCGTTTAAGTGTCTGTGCGGTGGACTCCTTCTTTCCCGTAACGATTACGAAACATGTTCTTAGTTCTTACGATGCACCTTTTTTTTTGTTCTCAGGTTCCAGAGTTCCCGGACGTCGCCTCATCAACACAAGCACTAGGGTACGAGTCACAGCGGTCTCATTACACAGGGTTCACATCCAACAACTCTGCACTTGTTCCTGCTCAAGGTTCATTGCCTTCAGACTTCTTTATCACGAGTCAAGGTAAAGGAAGTTTTGCTCAAGTTTCTCGGCCCTGTTGCTGACACCGCCTCGTAACTTGTAATTTGCAGAAGACATCGAGCCGTCGACCAATAATTTGACACCATACGATGACCAGACGATACCACCTGTGGTCGCCCGCCTTTCCTGCCGCCGCATTAACCTGGGACGGCGCGTCCATCGCCAAGGCGGTCACGGACGCGTCTAAGAACGTACGTGGCCTCTTGCTGCTGTGCTCCCCGTTTAAGTGTTTGTGCGGTGGACTCCGTCTTTCCCGTAACGATTACGAAACATGTTCTTAGTTCTTACAATGCACCTTTTTTGTTCGCAGGTTCCAGAGTTCCCGGACGTCGCCTCATCATCACAAGCACTAGGGTACGAGTCACAGCGGTCTCATTACACAGGGTTCACATCCAACAACTCGGCACTTGTACCTGTTCAAGGTTCATTGCCTTCAGACTTCTTTATCACGAGTCAAGGTAAAGGAACTTTTGCTCAAGTTTCTCGGCCCTGTTGCTGACACTGCCTCGTAACTTGTAATTTGCAGAAGACATCGAGCCGTCGACCAATAATTTGACACCTTACGATGACCAGACGATACCACCTCTGGTCGCCGCCTTTCCTGCCGCCGCGTTAACCTGGGACGGCGCGTCCATCGCCATGGCGGTCACGGACGCGTCTAATAACGTAGGTGGCCTCTTGCTGCTGTGCTTCCCGTTTAAGTGTCGGTGCGGTGGACTCCGTCTTTCCCGTAACGATTACGAAACATGTTCTTAGTTCTTACGATGCACCTTTTTTGTTCTCAGGTTTCAGAGTTCCCGGACGTCGCCTCATCATCACAAGCACTAGGGTACCAGTCACAGCAGTGTCATTACACAGGGTTCACATCCAACAACTCTGCACTTGTTCCTGCTCAAGGTTCATTGCCTTCAGACTTCTTTATCACGAGTCAAGGTAAACAAAGTTTTGCTCAAGTCTCTCGGCCCTGGTGCTGACACCACCTCGTAACTTGTAATTTGCAGAAGACATCGAGCCGTCGACCAATAATTTGACACCATACGATAGCCAGACTATACCACCTGTGGTCGCCGCCTTTCCTGCCGCCGCGTTATCCGGCGACGGCACGTCCATCACCATGGCGGTCACGGACGTGTCTGAGAACGTAGGCGGCCTCTTGCTCCTGTGCTCCCCGTTTAAGTGTCTGTGCGGTGGACTCCGTCTTTCCCGTAACGATTACGAATCATGTTCTTAGTTCTTACGATGCACCTTTTTTGTTCTCAGGATCCAGAGTTCCCGGACGTCGCCTCATCATCACAAGCACTAGGGTACGAGTCACAGCAGTCTCATTACACAGAGTTTACATCCAACAACTCTGCACTTGTTCCTGCTCAAGGTTCATTGCCTTCAGACTTCTTTATCACGAGTCAAGGTAAAGGAACTTTTGCTCAAGTTTCTCGGCCCTGTTGCTGACACTGCCTTGTAACTTGTAATTTGCAGAAGACATCGAGCCGTCGACCAATAATTTGACACCATACGATGACCAGACGATACCACCTGTGGTCGCCGCCTTTCCTGCCGCCGCGTTAACCTGGGACGGCGCGTCCATCGCCATGGCGGTCACGGATGCGTCTAAGAACGTAGGTGGCCTCTTGCTGCTGTGCTCCCCGTTTAAGTGTCTGTGCGGTGGACTCCGTCTTTCCCGTAACGATTACGAAACATGTTCTTAGTTCTTACGATGCACCTTTTTTGTTCTCAGGTTTCAGAGTTCCCGGACGTCGCCTCATCATCACAAGCACTAGGGTACCAGTCACAGCAGTGTCATTACACAGGGTTCACATCCAACAACTCTGCACTTGTTCCTGCTCATGGTTCATTGCCTTCAGACTTCTTTATCACGAGTCAAGGTAAACAAAGTTTTGCTCAAGCCTCTCGGCCCTGGTGCTGACACCGACTCGTAACTTGTAACTTGCAGAAGACATCGAGCCGTCGACCAATAATTTGACACCATACGATGGCCAGATAATACCACCTGTGGTCGCCGCCTTTCCTGCCGCCGCGTTATCCGGCGACGGCACGTCCATCGCCATGGCGGTCACGGACGCGTCTGAGAACGTAGGCGGCCTCTTGCTCCTTTGTTCCCCGTTTAAGTGTCTGTGCGGTGGACTCCTTTCCCGTAACGATTACGAAACACGTTCTTAGTTCTTACGATGCACCTTTTTTGTTCTCAGGTTCCAGAGTTCCCGGACGTCGCCTCATCATCACAATCACTAGGATACGAGTCACAGCGGTCTCATTACACAGGGTTCACATCCAACAACTCTGCACTTGTTCCTGTTCAAGGTTCATTGCCTTCAGACTTCTTTATCACGAGTCAAGGTAAACAAAGTTTTGCTCAAGTTTCTCGGCCCTGTTGCAGACACCGCCTCGTAACTTGTAATTTGCAGAAGACATCGAGCCGTCGACAAATAAATTGACACCATACGATGGCCAGGCGATACCACCTGTGGTCGCCGCCTTTCCTGCCGCCGCGTTAGCCTGGGATGGCGCGTCCATCGCCAAGGCGGTCACGGACGCGTCTAAGAACGTAGGTGGCCTCTTGCTGCTGTGCTCCCCTTTTAAGTGTTTGTGCGGTGGACTCCGTCTTTCCCGTAACGATTACGAAACATGTTCTTAGATCTTACGATGCACCTTTTTTTGTTCGCAGGTTCCAGAGTTCCCGGACGTCGCCTCATCATCACAAGCACTAGGGTACGAGTCACAGCGGTCTCATTACACAGGGTTCACATCCAACAACTCTGCACTTGTTCCTGCCCAAGGTTCATTGCCTTCAGACTTCTTTATCACGAGTCAAGGTAAACAAAGTTTTGCTCAAGTTTCTCGGCCCTGGTGCTGACAAAGCCTCGTTACTTGTAATTTGCAGAAGCCATCGAGCCGTCGACCAATAATTTAACACCATACGGTGACCAGACGATGCCACCTGTGGTCGCCGACTTTCCTGCCGCCGCGTTATCCGGCGACGGCACGTCCATCGCCATGGCGGTCACGGACGCGTATGAGAACGTAGGTGGCCTCTTGCTCCTGTGCTCCCCGTTTAAGTGTCTGTGCGGTGGACTCCGTCTTTCCCGTAACGATTACGAAACATGTTCTTAGTTCTTACGATGCACCTTTTTGTTCTCAGGATCCAGAGTTCCCGGACGTCGCCTCATCATCACAAGCACTAGGGTAGGAGTCACAGCGGTCTCCTTACACAGAGTTCACATCCAACAACTCTGCACTTGTTCCTGCTCAAGGTTCATTGCCTTCAGACTTCTTTATCACGAGTCAAGGTAAACAAAGTTTTGCTCAAGTATCTCGGCCCTGGTGTTGACACCGCCTCGTAACTTGTAATTTGCAGAAGACATCGAGCCGTCGACCAATAATTTGACACCATACGATGACCAGGTGATACCACCTGTGGTCGCCGCCTTTCCTGCCGCCGCGTTAGCCTGGGACGGCGCGTCCATCGCCAAGGCGGTCACGGACGCGTCTAAGAACGTAGGTGGCCTCTTGCTGCTGTGCTCCCCGTTTAAGTGTTTGTGCGGTGGACTCCGTCTTTCCCGTAACGATTACGAAACATGTTCTTAGTTCTTACGATGCACCTTTTTTCGTTCGCAGGTTCCAGAGTTCCCGGACGTCGCCTCATCATCACAAGCACTAGGGTACGAGTCACAGCAGTCTCATTACACAGGTTCACATCCAACAACTCTGCCCTTGTTCCTGTTCAAGGTTCATTGCCTTCAGACTTCTTTATCACGAGTGAAGGTAAAGGAACTTTTGCTCAAGTTTCTCGGCCCTGGTGCTGACACCGCCTCGTAACTTGTAATTTGCAGAAGACATCGAGCTGTCGACCAATAATTTGATACCATACGATGGCCAGACGATACCACCTGTGGTCGCCGCCTTTCCTGCCGCCGCGTTATCCGGGGACGGCGAGTCCATCGCCATGGCGGTCACGGATGCGTCTGAGAACGTAGGCGGCCCCTAGCACCTTTGTTCCCCGTTTAAGTGTCTGTGCGGTGGACTCCTTCTTTCCCGTAATGATTACGAAACATGTTCTTAGTTCTTACGATGCACCTTTTTTTTTGTTCTCAGGTTCCAGAGTTCCCGGACGTCGCCTCATCAACACAACCACAAGGGTACGAGTCACAGCGGTCTCATTACACAGGGTTCACATCCAACAACTCTGCACTTGTTCCTGCTCAAGGTTCATTGCCTTCAGACTTCTTTATCACGAGTCAAGGTAAAGGAAGTTTTGCTCAAGTTTCTCGGCCCTGTTGCTGACACCGCCTCGTAACTTGTAATTTGCAGAAGACATCGAGCCGTCGACCAATAATTTGACACCATACGATGACCAGACGATACCACCTGTGGTCGCCCGCCTTTCCTGCCGCCGCATTAACCTGGGACGGCGCGTCCATCGCCAAGGCGGTCACGGACGCGTCTAAGAACGTACGTGGCCTCTTGCTGCTGTGCTCCCCGTTTAAGTGTTTGTGCGGTGGACTCCGTCTTTCCCGTAACGATAACGAAACATGTTCTTAGTTCTTACAATGCACCATTTTTGTTCGCAGGTTCCAGAGTTCCCGGACGTCGCCTCATCATCACAAGCACTAGGGTACGAGTTACAGCGGTCTCATTACACAGGGTTCACATCCAACAACTCGGCACTTGTTCCTGTTCAAGGTTCATTGCCTTCAGACTTCTTTATCACGAGTCAAGGTAAAGGAACTTTTGCTCAAGTTTCTCGGCCCTGTTGCTGACACTGCCTCGTAACTTGTAATTTGCAGAAGACATCGAGCCGTCGACCAATAATTTGACACCTTACGATGACCAGACGATACCACATCTGGTCGCCGCCTTTCCTGCCGCCGCGTTAACCTGGGACGGCGCGTCCATCGCCATGGCTGTCACGGACGCGTCTAATAACGTAGGTGGCCTCTTGCTGCTGTGCTTCCCGTTTAAGTGTCGGTGCGGTGGACTCCGTCTTTCCCGTAACGATTACGAAACATGTTCTTAGTTCTTACGATGCACCTTTTTTGTTCTCAGGTTTCAGAGTTCCCGGACGTCGCCTCATCATCACAAGCACTAGGGTACCAGTCACAGCTGTGTCATTACACAGGGTTCACATCCAACAACTCTGCACTTGTTCCTGCTCAAGGTTCATTGCCTTCAGACTTCTTTATCACGAGTCAAGGTAAACAAAGTTTTGCTCAAGTCTCTCGGCCCTGGTGCTGACACCACCTCGTAACTTGTAATTTGCAGAAGACATCGAGCCGTCGACCAATAATTTGACACCATACGATAGCCAGACGATACCACCTGTGGTCGCCGCCTTTCCTGCCGCCGCGTTATCCGGCGACGGCACGTCCATCACCATGGCGGTCACGGACGTGTCTGAGAACGTAGGCGGCCTCTTGCTCCTGTGCTCCCCGTTTAAGTGTCTGTGCGGTGGACTCCGTCTTTCCCGTAACGATTACGAAACATGTTCTTAGTTCTTACGATGCACCTTTTTTGTTCTCAGGATCCAGAGTTCCCGGACGTCGCCTCATCATCACAAGCACTAGGGTACGAGTCACAGCAGTCTCATTACACAGAGTTTACATCCAACAACTCTGCACTTGTTCCTGCTCAAGGTTCATTGCCTTCAGACTTCTTTATCACGAGTCAAGGTAAAGGAACTTTTGCTCAAGTTTCTCGGCCCTGTTGCTGACACTGCCTCGTAACTTGTAATTTGCAGAAGACATCGAGACGTCGACCAATAATTTGACACCATACCATGACCAGATAATACCACCTGTGGTCGCCGCCTTTCCTGCCGCCGCGTTAACCTGGGACGGCGCGTCCATCGCCATGGCGGTCACGGATGCGTCTAAGAACGTAGGTGGCCTCTTGCTGCTGTGCTCCCCGTTTAAGTGTCTGTGCGGTGGACTCCGTCTTTCCCGTAACGATTACGAAACATGTTCTTAGTTCTTACGATGCACCTTTTTTGTTCTCAGGTTTCAGAGTTCCCGGACGTCGCCTCATCATCACAAGCACTAGGGTACCAGTCACAGCAGTGTCATTACACAGGGTTCACATCCAACAACTCTGCACTTGTTCCTGCTCAAGGTTCATTGCCTTCAGACTTTTTATCACGAGTGAAGGTAAAGGAACCTTTGCTCAAGTTTCTCGGCCCTGGTGCTGACACCGCCTCGTAACTTGTAATTTGCAGAAGACATCGAGCTGTCGACCAATAATTTGATACCATACGATGGCCAGACGATACCACCTGTGGTCGCCGCCTTTCCTGCCGCCGCGTTATCCGGGGACGGCGAGTCCATCGCCATGGCGGTCACGGATGCGTCTGAGAACGTAGGCGGCCCCTAGCACCTTTGTTCCCCGTTTAAGTGTCTGTGCGGTGGACTCCTTCTTTCCCGTAATGATTACGAAACATGTTCTTAGTTCTTACGATGCACCTTTTTTTTGTTCTCAGGTTCCAGAGTTCCCGGACGTCGCCTCATCATCACAATCACTAGGATACGAGTCACAGCGGTCTCATTACACAGGGTTCACATCCAACAACTCTGCACTTGTTCCTGTTCAAGGTTCATTGCCTTCAGACTTCTTTATCACGAGTCAAGGTAAAGGAAGTTTTGCTCAAGTTTCTCGGCCCTGTTGCTGACACCGCCTCGTAACTTGTAATTTGCAGAAGACATCGAGCCGTCTACCAATAATTTGACACCATACGATGACCAGACGATACCACCTGTGGTCGCGGCCTTTCCTGCCGCCGCGTTAACCTGGGACGGCGCGTCCATCGCCATGGCGGTCACGGACGCGTCTAAGAACGTGGGTGGCCTCTTGCTGCAGTGCTCGCCGTTTAAGTGTTTGTGCGGTGGACTCCGTCTTTCCTGTAACGATTACGAAACATGTTCTTAGTTCTTACGATGCACCTTTTTTGTTCTCAGGTTCCAGAGTTCCCGGACGTCGCCTCATCATCACAAGCACTAGGGTACGAGTCACAGCAGTCTCATTACAGAGTTCACATCCAACAACTCTGCACTTGTTCCTGCTCAAGGTTCATTGCCTTCAGACTTCTTTATCACGAGTCAAGGTAAAGGAACTTTTGCTCAAGTCTCTCGGCCCTGGTGCTGACACCGCCTCGTAACTTGTAATTTGCAGAAGACATCGAGCCGTCGACCAATAATTTGACACCATACGATGGCCAGACGATACCACCTGTGGTCGCCGCCTTTCCTGCCGCCGCGTTATCCGGCGACGGCACGTCCATCGCCATGGCGGTCACGGACGCGTCTGAGAACGTAGGCGGCCTCTTGCTCCTGTGCTCCCCGTTTTAGTGTCTGTGCGGTGGACTCCGTCTTTCCCGCAACGATTACGAAACATGTTCTTAGTTCTTACGATGCACCTTTTTTGTTCTCAGGATCCAGAGTTCCCGGACGTCGCCTCATCATCACAAGCACTAGGGTACGAGTCACAGCAGTCTCATTACACAGAGTTCACATCCAACAACTCTGCACTTGTTCCTGCTCAAGGTTCATTGCCTTCAGACTTCTTTATCACGAGTCAAGGTAAACAAAGTTTTGCTCAAGTTTCTCGGCCCTGTTGCTGACACTGCCTCGTAACTTGTAATTTGCAGAAGACATCGAGCCGTCGACCAATAATTTGACACCATACGATGACCAGACGATACCACCTGTGGTCGCCGCCTTTCCTGCCGCCGCGTTAACCTGGGACGGCGCGTCCATCGCCATGGCGGTCACGGACGCGTCTAAGAACGTAGGTGGCCTCTTGCTGGTGTGCTCCCCGTTTAAGTGTCTGTGCGGTGGACTCCGTGTTTCCCGTAACGATTACGAAACATGTTCTTAGTTCGTACGACGCACCTTTTTTGTTCTCAGGTTCCAGAGTTCCCGGATGCCGCCACATCATCACAAGCACTAGGGTACGAGTTACAGCAGTGTCATTACACAGGGTTCACATCCAACAACTCTGCACTTGTTCCTGCTCAAGGTTCATTGCCTTCAGACTTCTTTATCACGAGTCAAGGTAAACACAGTTTTGCTCAAGTTTCTCGGCCCTGGTGTTGACAGCGCCTCGTAACTTGTAATCTGCAGAAGACATCGAGCCCTCGACCAATAATTTGACACCATACGATGACCAGACGATACCACCTGTGGTCGCCGCCTTTCCTGCCGCCGCGTTAACCGGGGACGGCGCGGCCATCGCCAAGGCGGTCACGGACGCGTCTAAGAACGTAGGTGGCCTCTTGCTACTGTGCTCCCCGTTTAAGTGTTTGTGCATTGGATTCCGTCTTTCCCGTAACGATTACGAAACATGTTCTTAGTTCTTACGATGCACCTTTTTGTTCGCAGGTTCCAGAGTTCCCGGACATCGCCTCATCATCACAAGCACTAGGGTACGAGTCACAGCGGTCTCATTACACAGGGTTCACATCCAACAACTCTGCACTTGTTCCTGTTCAAGGTTCATTGCCTTCAGACTTCTTTATCACGAGTCAAGGTGAAGGAACTTTTGCTCAAGTTTCTCGGCCCTCTTGCTGACACTGCCTCGTAACTTGTAATTTGCAGAATACTTCGAGCCGTCGACCAATAATTTGACACCAGACGATACCACCTGTGGTCGCCGCCTTTCCTGCCGCCGCGTTAACCTGGGACGGCGCGTCCTTCGCCATGGCGGTCACGGACGCGTCTAAGAACGTAGGTGGCCTCTTGCTGCTGTGCTCCCCGTTTAAGTGTCTGTGCGGTGGACTCCGTCTTTCCCGTAACGATTACGAAACATGTTCTTAGTTCTTACGATGCACCTTTTTTTGTTCGCAGGTTCCAGAGTTCCCGGACGTCGCCTCATCATCACAAGCACTAGGGTACGAGTCAAAGCGGTCTCATTACACAGGGTTCACATCCAACAACTCTGCACTTGTTCCTGTTCAAGGTTCATTGCCTTCAGACTTCTTTATCACGAGTCAAGGTAAACAAAGTTTTGCTCAAGTTTCTCGGACCTGTTGCTGACACCGCCTCGTAACTTGTAATTTGCAGAAGACATCGAGCCGTCGACAAATAATTTGACACCATACGATGGCCAGACGATACCACCTGTGGTCGCCGCCTTTCCTGCCGCCGCGTTATCCGGCGACGGCACGTCCATCGCCATGGCGGTCACGGACGCGTCTGAGAACGTAGGCGGCCTCTTGCTCTTTGTTCCCCATTTAGGTGTCTGGGCGGTGGACTCCTTAATTCCCGTAACGATTACGAAACATGTTCTTAGTTCTTACAATGCACCTTTTTTGTTCTCAGGTTCCAGAGTTCCCGGACGTCGCCTCATCATCACAAGCACTAGGGTACGAGTCACAGCGGTCTCATTACACAGGGTTCACATCCAACAGCTCTGCAATTGTTCCTGCCCAAGGTTCATTGCCTTCAGACTTCTTTATCACGAGTCAAGGTAAACAAAGTTTTCCTCAAGTCTCTAGACCCTGGTGCTGACACCGCCTCGTAACTTGTAATTTGCAGACGAGATCGAGCCGTCGACCAATAATTTGACACCATACGATGGCCAGACGATACCACCTATGGTCGCCGCCTTTCCTGCCGCCGCGTTATCCGGCGACGGCACGTCCATCGCCATGGCGGTCACGGACGCGTCTGAGAACGTAGGTGGCTTCTTGCTCCTGTGCTCCCCGTTTAAGTGTCTGTGCGGTGGACTCCGTCTTTCCCGTAACGATTACGAAACATGTTCTTAGTTCTTACGATGCACCTTTTTTTGTTCTCAGGATCCAGAGTTCCCAGACGTCGCCTCATCATCACAAGCTCTAGGGTACGAGTCACAGCAGTGTCATTACACAGGGTTCACATCCAACAACTGCGCACTTGTTCCTGTTCAAGGTTCATTGCCTTCAGACTTCTTTATCACGAGTCAAGGTAAACAAAGTTTTGCTCAAGTTTCTCGGCCCTGGTGCTGACAAGGCCTCGTTACTTGTAATTTGCAGAAGCCATCGAGCCGTCGACCAATAATTTAACACCATACGGTGACCAGACGATGCCACCTGTGGTCGCCGACTTTCCTGCCGCCGCGTTATCCGGCGACGGCACGTCCATCGCCATGGCGGTCACGGACGCGTCTGAGAACGTAGGTGGCCTCTTGCTCCTGTGCTCCCCGTTTAAGTGTCTGTGCGGTGGACTCCGTCTTTCCCGTAACGATTACGAAACATGTTCATAGTTCTTACGATGCACCTTTTTTTTTTCTCAGGTTCCAGAGTTCCCGGACGTCGCCTCATCAACACAAGCACTAGGGTACGAGTCACAGCGGTCTCATTACACAGGGTTCACATCCAACAACTCTGCACTTGTTCCTGCTCAAGGTTCATAGCCTTCAGACTTCTTTATCACGAGTCAAGGTAAAGGAAGTTTTGCTCAAGTTTCTCGGCCCTGTTGCTGACACCGCCTCGTAACTTGTAATTTGCAGAAGACATCGAGCCGTCGACCAATAATTTGACACCATACGATGACCAGACGATACCACCTGTGGTCGCCGCCTTTCCTGCCGCCGCGTTAGCCTGGGATGGCGCGTCCATCGCCAAGGCGGTCACGGACGCGTCTAAGAACGTAGGTGGCCTCTTGCTGCTGTGCTCCCCTTTTAAGTGTTTGTGCGGTGGACTCCGTCTTTCCCGTAACGATTACGAAACATGTTCTTAGATCTTACGATGCACCTTTTTTTGTTCGCAGGTTCCAGAGTTCCCGGACGTCGCCTCATCATCACAAGCACTAGGGTACGAGTCACAGCGGTCTCATTACACAGGGTTCACATCCAACAACTCTGCACTTGTTCCTGCCCAAGGTTCATTGCCTTCAGACTTCTTTATCACGAGTCAAGGTAAACAAAGTTTTGCTCAAGTTTCTCGGCCCTGGTGCTGACAAAGCCTCGTTACTTGTAATTTGCAGAAGCCATCGAGCCGTCGACCAATAATTTAACACCATACGGTGACCAGACGATGCCACCTGTGGTCGCCGACTTTCCTGCCGCCGCGTTATCCGGCGACGGCACGTCAATCGCCATGGCGGTCACGGACGCGTCTGAGAACGTAGGTGGCCTCTTGCTCCTGTGCTCCCCGTTTAAGTGTCTGTGCGGTGGACTCCGTCTTTCCCGTAACGATTACGAAACATGTTCTTAGTTCTTACGATGCACCTTTTTGTTCTCAGGATCCAGAGTTCCCGGACGTCGCCTCATCATCACAAGCACTAGGGTAGGAGTCACAGCGGTCTCCTTACACAGAGTTCACATCCAACAACTCTGCACTTGTTCCTGCTCAAGGTTCATTGCCTTCAGACTTCTTTATCACAAGTCAGGGTAAACAAAGTTTTGCTCAAGTATCTCGGCCCTGGTGTTGACACCGCCTCGTAACTTGTAATTTGCAGAAGACATCGAGCCGTCGACCAATAATTTGACACCATACGATGACCAGGTGATACCACCTGTGGTCGCCGCCTTTCCTGCCGCCGCGTTAGCCTGGGACGGCGCGTCCATCGCCAAGGCGGTCACGGACGCGTCTAAGAACGTAGGTGGCCTCTTGCTGCTGTGCTCCCCATTTAAGTGTTTGTGCGGTGGACTCCGTCTTTCCCGTAACGATTACGAAACATGTTCTTAGTTCTTACGATGCACCTTTTTTCGTTCGCAGGTTCCAGAGTTCCCGGACGTCGCCTCATCATCACAAGCACTAGGGTACGAGTCACAGCAGTCTCATTACACAGGGTTCACATCCAACAACTCTGCACTTGTTCCTGTTCAAGGTTCATTGCCTCCAGACTTCTTTATCACGAGTGAAGGTAAAGGAACTTTTGCTCAAGTTTCTCGGCCCTGGTGCTGACACCGCCTCGTAACTTGTAATTTGCAGAAGACATCGAGCTGTCGACCAATAATTTGATACCATACGATGGCCAGACGATACCACCTGTGGTCGCCGCCTTTCCTGCCGCCGCGTTATCCGGGGACGGCGAGTCCATCGCCATGGCGGTCACGGACGCGTCTGAGAACGTAGGCGGCCTCTAGCACCTTTGTTCCCCGTTTAAGTGTCTGTGCGGTGGACTCCTTCTTTCCCGTAACGATTACGAAACATGTTCTTAGTTCTTACGATGCACCTTTTTTTTTGTTCTCAGGTTCCAGAGTTCAAGGACGTCGCCTCATCAACACAAGCACTAGGGTACGAGTCACAGCGGTCTCATTACACAGGGTTCACATCCAACAACTCTGCACTTGTTCCTGCTCAAGGTTCATTGCCTTCAGACTTCTTTATCACGAGTCAAGGTAAAGGAAGTTTTGCTCAAGTTTCTCGGCCCTGTTGCTGACACCGCCTCGTAACTTGTAATTTGCAGAAGACATCGAGCCGTCGACCAATAATTTGACACCATACGATGATCAGACGATACCACCTGTGGTCGCCGCCTTTCCTGCCGCCGCATTAACCTGGGACGGCGCGTCCATCGCCAAGGCGGTCACGGACGCGTCTAAGAACGTACGTGGCCTCTTGCTGCTGTGCTCCCCGTTTAAGTGTTTGTGCGGTGGACTCCGTCTTTCCCGTAAGGATAACGAAACATGTTCTTAGTTCTTACAATGCACCTTTTTTGTTCGCAGGTTCCAGAGTTCCCGGACGTCGCCACATCATCACAAGCACTAGGGTACGAGTCACAGCGGTCTCATTACACAGGGTTCACATCCAACAACTCGGCACTTGTTCCTGTTCAAGGTTCATTGCCTTCAGACTTCTTTATCACGAGTCAAGGTAAAGGAACTTTTGCTCAAGTTTCTCGGCCCTGTTGCTGACACTGCCTCGTAACTTGTAATTTGCAGAAGACATCGAGCCGTCGACCAATAATTTGACACCATACGATGACCAGACGATACCACCTGTGGTCGCCGCCTTTCCTGCCGCCGCGTTAACCTGGGACGGCGCGTCCATCACCATGGCGGTCACGGATGCGTATAAGAACGTAGGTGGCCTCTTGCTGCTGTGCTCCCCGTTTAAGTGTCTGTGCGGTGGACTCCGTCTTTCTCGTAACGATTACGAAACATGTTCTTAGTTCTTACGATGCACCTTTTTTGTTCTCAGGTTTCAGAGTTCCCGGACGTCGCCTCATCATCACAAGCACTAGGGTACCAGTCACAGCAGTGTCATTACACAGGGTTCACATCCAACAACTCTCCACTTGTTCCTGCTCAAGGTTCATTGCCTTCAGACTTCTTTATCACGAGTCAAGGTAAACAAAGTTTTGCTCAAGTTTCTCGGCCCTGTTGCAGACACCGCCTCGTAACTTGTAATTTGCAGAAGACATCGAGCCGTCGACAAATAAATTGACAGCATACGATGGCCAGACGATACCACCTGTGGTCGCCGCCTTTCCTGCCGCCGCGTTATCCGGCGACGGCACGTCCATCGCCATGGCGGTCACGGACGCGTCTGAGAACGTAGGCGGCCTCTTGCTCCTTTGTTCCCTGTTTAAGTGTCTGTGCGGTGGACTCCTTCTTTCCCGTAACGATTATGAAACATGTTCTTCGTTCATACAATGCACCTTTTTTGTTCTCAGGTTCCAGAGTTCCCGGACGTCGCCTCATCATCACAAGCACTAGGGTACGAGTCACAGCGGTCTCATTACACAGGGTTCAGATCCAACAACTCTGCACTTGTTCCTGCTCAAGGTTCATTGCCTTCAGACTTCTTTATCACGAGTCAAGGTAAAGGAAGTTTTGCTCAAGTTTCTCGGCCCTGTTGCTGTCACCGCCTCGTAACTTGTAATTTGCAGAAGACATCGAGCCGTCTACCAATAATTTGACACCATACGATGACCAGACGATACCACCTGTGGTCGCGGCCTTTCCTGCCGCCGCGTTAACCTGGGACGGCGCGTCCATCACCATGGCGGTCACGGACGCGTCTAAGAACGTAGGTGGCCTCTTGCTGCAGTGCTCGCCGTTTAAGTGTTTGTGCGGTGGACTCCGTCTTTCCTGTAACGATTACGAAACATGTTCTTAGTTCTTACGATGCACCTTTTTGTTCTCAGGATCCAGAGTTCCCGGACGTCGCCTAATCATCACAAGCACTAGGGTACGAGTCACAGCGGTCTCATTACACAGAGTTCACATCCAACAACTCTGCACTTGTTCCTGCTCAAGATTCATTGCCTTCAGACTTCTTTATCACGAGTCAAGGTAAACAAAGTTTTGCTCAAGTTTCTCGGCCCTGTTGCTGACACCGCCTCGTAACTTGTAATTTGCAGAAGACACCGAGCCGTCGACCAATAATTTGACACCATACGATGGCCAGACGATACCACATGTGGTCGCCGCCTTTCCTGCCGCCGCGTTAACCTGGGACGGCGCGTCCATCGCCATGGCGGTCACGGACGCGTCTGAGAACGTAGGTGGCCTCTTGCTGCTGTGCTCCCCGTTTAAGTGCCTGTGCGGTGGACTCCGTCTTTCCCGTAACGATTACGAAACATGTTCTTAGTTCTTACGATGCACCTTTTTGTTCTCAGGATCCAGAGTTCCCGGACGTCGCCTCATCATCACAAGCACTAGGGTAGGAGTCACAGCGGTCTCCTTACACAGAGTTCACATCCAACAACTCTGCACTTGTTCCTGCTCAAGGTTCATTGCCTTCAGACTTCTTTATCACGAGTCAAGGTAAACAAAGTTTTGCTCAAGTATCTCGGCCCTGGTGTTGACACCGCCTCGTAACTTGTAATTTGCAGAAGACATCGAGCCGTCGACCAATAATTTGACACCATACGATGACCAGGTGATACCACCTGTGGTCGCCGCCTTTCCTGCCGCCGCGTTAGCCTGGGACGGCGCGTCCATCGCCAAGGCGGTCACGGACGCGTCTAAGAACGTAGGTGGCCTCTTGCTGCTGTGCTCCCCGTTTAAGTGTTTGTGCGGTGGACTCCGTCTTTCCCGTAACGATTACGAAACATGTTCTTAGTTCTTACGATGCACCTTTTTTCGTTCGCAGGTTCCAGAGTTCCCGGACGTCGCCTCATCATCACAAGCACTAGGGTACGAGTCACAGCAGTCTCATTACACAGGGTTCACATCCAACAACTCTGCACTTGTTCCTGTTCAAGGTTCATTGCCTTCAGACTTCTTTATCACGAGTGAAGGTAAAGGAACTTTTGCTCAAGTTTCTCGGCCCTGGTGCTGACACCGCCTCGTAACTTGTAATTTGCAGAAGACATCGAGCTGTCGACCAATAATTTGATACCATACGATGGCCAGACGATACCACCTGTGGTCGCCGCCTTTTCTGCCGTCGCGTTATCCGCGGACGGCGAGTCCATCGCCATGGCGGTCACGGACGCGTCTGAGAACGTAGGCGGCCTCTAGCACCTTTGTTCCCCGTTTAAGTGTCTGTGCGGTGGACTCCTTCTTTCCCGTAACGATTACGAAACATGTTCTTAGTTCTTACGATGCACCTTTTTTTGTTCTCAGGTTCCAGAGTTCCCGGACGTCGCCTCATCAACACAAGCACTAGGGTACGAGTCACAGCGGTCTCATTACACAGGGTTCACATCCAACAACTCTGCACTTGTTCCTGCTCAAGGTTCATTGCCTTCAGACTTCTTTATCACGAGTCAAGGTAAACAAAGTTTTGCTCAAGTTTCTCGGCCCTGTTGCAGACACCGCCTCGTAACTTGTAATTTGCAGAAGACATCGAGCCGTCGACAAATAAATTGACAGCATACGATGGCCAGACGATACCACCTATGGTCGCCGCCTTTCCTGCCGCCGCGTTATCCGGCGACGGCACGTCCATCGCCATGGCGGTCACGGACGCGTCTGAGAACGTAGGCGGCCTCTTGCTCCTTTGTTCCCTGTTTAAGTGTCTGTGCGGTGGACTCCTTCTTTCCCGTAACGATTATGAAACATGTTCTTAGTTCATACAATGCACCTTTTTTGTTCTCAGGTTCCAGAGTTCCCGGACGTCGCCTCATCATCACAATCACTAGGATACGAGTCACAGCGGTCTCATTACACAGGGTTCACATCCAACAACTCTGCACTTGTTCCTGTTCAAGGTTCATTGCCTTCAGACTTCTTTATCACGAGTCAAGGTAAAGGAAGTTTTGCTCAAGTTTCTCGGCCCTGTTGCTGACACCGCCTCGTAACTTGTAATTTGCAGAAGACATCGAGCCGTCTACCAATAATTTGACACCATACGATGACCAGACGATACCACCTGTGGTCGCGGCCTTTCCTGCCGCCGCGTTAACCTGGGACGGCGCGTCCATCGCCATGGCGGTCACGGACGCGTCTAAGAACGTGGGTGGCCTCTTGCTGCAGTGCTCGCCGTTTAAGTGTTTGTGCGGTGGACTCCGTCTTTCCTGTAACGATTACGAAACATGTTCTTAGTTCTTACGATGCACCTTTTTTGTTCTCAGGTTCCAGAGTTCCCGGACGTCGCCTCATCATCACAAGCACTAGGGTACGAGTCACAGCAGTCTCATTACAGAGTTCACATCCAACAACTCTGCACTTGTTCCTGCTCAAGGTTCATTGCCTTCAGACTTCTTTATCACGAGTCAAGGTAAAGGAACTTTTGCTCAAGTCTCTCGGCCCTGGTGCTGACACCGCCTCGTAACTTGTAATTTGCAGAAGACATCGAGCCGTCGACCAATAATTTGACACCATACGATGGCCAGACGATACCACCTGTGGTCGCCGCCTTTCCTGCCGCCGCGTTATCCGGCGACGGCACGTCCATCGCCATGGCGGTCACGGACGCGTCTGAGAACGTAGGCGGCCTCTTGCTCCTGTGCTCCCCGTTTTAGTGTCTGTGCGGTGGACTCCGTCTTTCCCGTAACGATTACGAAACATGTTCTTAGTTCTTACGATGCACCTTTTTTGTTCTCAGGATCCAGAGTTCCCGGACGTCGCCTCATCATCACAAGCACTAGGGTACGAGTCACAGCAGTCTCATTACACAGAGTTCACATCCAACAACTCTGCACTTGTTCCTGCTCAAGGTTCATTGCCTTCAGACTTCTTTATCACGAGTCAAGGTAAACAAAGTTTTGCTCAAGTTTCTCGGCCCTGTTGCTGACACTGCCTCGTAACTTGTAATTTGCAGAAGACATCGAGCCGTCGACCAATAATTTGACACCATACGATGACCAGACGATACCACCTGTGGTCGCCGCCTTTCCTGCCGCCGCGTTAACCTGGGACGGCGCGTCCATCGCCATGGCGGTCACGGACGCGTCTAAGAACGTAGGTGGCCTCTTGCTGGTGTGCTCCCCGTTTAAGTGTCTGTGCGGTGGACTCCGTGTTTCCCGTAACGATTACGAAACATGTTCTTAGTTCGTACGACGCACCTTTTTTGTTCTCAGGTTCCAGAGTTCCCGGATGCCGCCACATCATCACAAGCACTAGGGTACGAGTTACAGCAGTGTCATTACACAGGGTTCACATCCAACAACTCTGCACTTGTTCCTGCTCAAGGTTCATTGCCTTCAGACTTCTTTATCACGAGTCAAGGTAAACACAGTTTTGCTCAAGTTTCTCGGCCCTGGTGTTGACAGCGCCTCGTAACTTGTAATCTGCAGAAGACATCGAGCCCTCGACCAATAATTTGACACCATACGATGACCAGACGATACCACCTGTGGTCGCCGCCTTTCCTGCCGCCGCGTTAACCGGGGACGGCGCGGCCATCGCCAAGGCGGTCACGGACGCGTCTAAGAACGTAGGTGGCCTCTTGCTACTGTGCTCCCCGTTTAAGTGTTTGTGCATTGGATTCCGTCTTTCCCGTAACGATTACGAAACATGTTCTTAGTTCTTACGATGCACCTTTTTGTTCGCAGGTTCCAGAGTTCCCGGACATCGCCTCATCATCACAAGCACTAGGGTACGAGTCACAGCGGTCTCATTACACAGGGTTCACATCCAACAACTCTGCACTTGTTCCTGTTCAAGGTTCATTGCCTTCAGACTTCTTTATCACGAGTCAAGGTGAAGGAACTTTTGCTCAAGTTTCTCGGCCCTCTTGCTGACACTGCCTCGTAACTTGTAATTTGCAGAATACTTCGAGCCGTCGACCAATAATTTGACACCAGACGATACCACCTGTGGTCGCCGCCTTTCCTGCCGCCGCGTTAACCTGGGACGGCGCGTCCTTCGCCATGGCGGTCACGGACGCGTCTAAGAACGTAGGTGGCCTCTTGCTGCTGTGCTCCCCGTTTAAGTGTCTGTGCGGTGGACTCCGTCTTTCCCGTAACGATTACGAAACATGTTCTTAGTTCTTACGATGCACCTTTTTTTGTTCGCAGGTTCCAGAGTTCCCGGACGTCGCCTCATCATCACAAGCACTAGGGTACGAGTCAAAGCGGTCTCATTACACAGGGTTCACATCCAACAACTCTGCACTTGTTCCTGTTCAAGGTTCATTGCCTTCAGACTTCTTTATCACGAGTCAAGGTAAACAAAGTTTTGCTCAAGTTTCTCGGACCTGTTGCTGACACCGCCTCGTAACTTGTAATTTGCAGAAGACATCGAGCCGTCGACAAATAATTTGACACCATACGATGGCCAGACGATACCACCTGTGGTCGCCGCCTTTCCTGCCGCCGCGTTATCCGGCGACGGCACGTCCATCGCCATGGCGGTCACGGACGCGTCTGAGAACGTAGGCGGCCTCTTGCTCTTTGTTCCCCATTTAGGTGTCTGGGCGGTGGACTCCTTCTTTCCCGTAACGATTACGAAACATGTTCTTAGTTCTTACAATGCACCTTTTTTGTTCTCAGGTTCCAGAGTTCCCGGACGTCGCCTCATCATCACAAGCACTAGGGTACGAGTCACAGCGGTCTCATTACACAGGGTTCACATCCAACAACTCTGCAATTGTTCCTGCCCAAGGTTCATTGCCTTCAGACTTCTTTATCACGAGTCAAGGTAAACAAAGTTTTCCTCAAGTCTCTAGACCCTGGTGCTGACACCGCCTCGTAACTTGTAATTTGCAGACGAGATCGAGCCGTCGACCAATAATTTGACACCATACGATGGCCAGACGATACCACCTATGGTCGCCGCCTTTCCTGCCGCCGCGTTATCCTGCGACGGCACGTCCATCGCCATGGCGGTCACGGACGCGTCTGAGAACGTAGGTGGCTTCTTGCTCCTGTGCTCCCCGTTTAAGTGTCTGTGCGGTGGACTCCGTCTTTCCCGTAACGATTACGAAACATGTTCTTAGTTCGTACGATGCACCTTTTTTTGTTCTCAGGATCCAGAGTTCCCAGACGTCGCCTCATCATCACAAGCTCTAGGGTACGAGTCACAGCAGTGTCATTACACAGGGTTCACATCCAACAACTGCGCACTTGTTCCTGTTCAAGGTTCATTGCCTTCAGACTTTATCACGAGTCAAGGTAAACAAAGTTTTGCTCAAGTTTCTCGGCCCTGGTGCTGACAAGGCCTCGTTACTTGTAATTTGCAGAAGCCATCGAGCCGTCGACCAATAATTTAACACCATACGGTGACCAGACGATGCCACCTGTGGTCGCCGACTTTCCTGCCGCCGCGTTATCCGGCGACGGCACGTCCATCGCCATGGCGGTCACGGACGCGTCTGAGAACGTAGGTGGCCTCTTGCTCCTGTGCTCCCCGTTTAAGTGTCTGTGCGGTGGACTCCGTCTTTCCCGTAACGATTACGAAACATGTTCATAGTTCTTACGATGCACCTTTTTTTTTTCTCAGGTTCCAGAGTTCCCGGACGTCGCCTCATCAACACAAGCACTAGGGTACGAGTCACAGCGGTCTCATTACACAGGGTTCACATCCAACAACTCTGCACTTGTTCCTGCTCAAGGTTCATTGCCTTCAGACTTCTTTATCACGAGTCAAGGTAAAGGAAGTTTTGCTCAAGTTTCTCGGCCCTGTTGCTGACACCGCCTCGTAACTTGTAATTTGCAGAAGACATCGAGCCGTCGACCAATAATTTGACAACATACGATGACCAGACGATACCACCTGTGGTCGCCGCCTTTCCTGCCGCCGCGTTAGCCTGGGATGGCGCGTCCATCGCCAAGGCGGTCACGGACGCGTCTAAGAACGTAGGTGGCCTCTTGCTGCTGTGCTCCCCTTTTAAGTGTTTGTGCGGTGGACTCCGTCTTTCCCGTAACGATTACGAAACATGTTCTTAGATCTTACGATGCACCTTTTTTTGTTCGCAGGTTCCAGAGTTCCCGGACGTCGCCTCATCATCACAAGCACTAGGGTACGAGTCACAGCGGTCTCATTACACAGGGTTCACATCCAACAACTCTGCACTTGTTCCTGCCCAAGGTTCATTGCCTTCAGACTTCTTTATCACGAGTCAAGGTAAACAAAGTTTTGCTCAAGTTTCTCGGCCCTGGTGCTGACAAAGCCTCGTTACTTGTAATTTGCAGAAGCCATCGAGCCGTCGACCAATAATTTAACACCATACGGTGACCAGACGATGCCACCTGTGGTCGCCGACTTTCCTGCCGCCGCGTTATCCGGCGACGGCACGTCAATCGCCATGGCGGTCACGGACGCGTCTGAGAACGTAGGTGGCCTCTTGCTCCTGTGCTCCCCGTTTAAGTGTCTGTGCGGTGGACTCCGTCTTTCCCGTAACGATTACGAAACATGTTCTTAGTTCTTACGATGCACCTTTTTGTTCTCAGGATCCAGAGTTCCCGGACGTCGCCTCATCATCACAAGCACTAGGGTAGGAGTCACAGCGGTCTCCTTACACAGAGTTCACATCCAACAACTCTGCACTTGTTCCTGCTCAAGGTTCATTGCCTTCAGACTTCTTTATCACAAGTCAGGGTAAACAAAGTTTTGCTCAAGTATCTCGGCCCTGGTGTTGACACCGCCTCGTAACTTGTAATTTGCAGAAGACATCGAGCCGTCGACCAATAATTTGACACCATACGATGACCAGGTGATACCACCTGTGGTCGCCGCCTTTCCTGCCGCCGCGTTAGCCTGGGACGGCGCGTCCATCGCCAAGGCGGTCACAGACGCGTCTAAGAACGTAGGTGGCCTCTTGCTGCTGTGCTCCCCATTTAAGTGTTTGTGCGGTGGACTCCGTCTTTCCCGTAACGATTACGAAACATGTTCTTAGTTCTTACGATGCACCTTTTTTCGTTCGCAGGTTCCAGAGTTCCCGGACGTCGCCTCATCATCACAAGCACTAGGGTACGAGTCACAGCAGTCTCATTACACAGGGTTCACATCCAACAACTCTGCACTTGTTCCTGTTCAAGGTTCATTGCCTCCAGACTTCTTTATCACGAGTGAAGGTAAAGGAACTTTTGCTCAAGTTTCTCGGCCCTGGTGCTGACACCGCCTCGTAACTTGTAATTTGCAGAAGACATCGAGCTGTCGACCAATAATTTGATACCATACGATGGCCAGACGATACCACCTGTGGTCGCCGCCTTTCCTGCCGCCGCGTTATCCGGGGACGGCGAGTCCATCGCCATGGCGGTCACGGACGCGTCTGAGAACGTAGGCGGCCTCTAGCACCTTTGTTCCCCGTTTAAGTGTCTGTGCGGTGGACTCCTTCTTTCCCGTAACGATTACGAAACATGTTCTTAGTTCTTACGATGCACCTTTTTTTGTTCTCAGGTTCCAGAGTTCAAGGACGTCGCCTCATCAACACAAGCACTAGGGTACGAGTCACAGCGGTCTCATTACACAGGGTTCACATCCAACAACTCTGCACTTGTTCCTGCTCAAGGTTCATTGCCTTCAGACTTCTTTATCACGAGTCAAGGTAAAGGAAGTTTTGCTCAAGTTTCTCGGCCCTGTTGCTGACACCGCCTCGTAACTTGTAATTTGCAGAAGACATCGAGCCGTCGACCAATAATTTGACACCATACGATGATCAGACGATACCACCTGTGGTCGCCGCCTTTCCTGCCGCCGCATTAACCTGGGACGGCGCGTCCATCGCCAAGGCGGTCACGGACGCGTCTAAGAACGTACGTGGCCTCTTGCTGCTGTGCTCCCCGTTTAAGTGTTTGTGCGGTGGACTCCGTCTTTCCCGTAAGGATAACGAAACATGTTCTTAGTTCTTACAATGCACCTTTTTTGTTCGCAGGTTCCAGAGTTCCCGGACGTCGCCACATCATCACAAGCACTAGGGTACGAGTCACAGCGGTCTCATTACACAGGGTTCACATCCAACAACTCGGCACTTGTTCCTGTTCAAGGTTCATTGCCTTCAGACTTCTTTATCACGAGTCAAGGTAAAGGAACTTTTGCTCAAGTTTCTCGGCCCTGTTGCTGACACTGCCTCGTAACTTGTAATTTGCAGAAGACATCGAGCCGTCGACCAATAATTTGACACCATACGATGACCAGACGATACCACCTGTGGTCGCCGCCTTTCCTGCCGCCGCGTTAACCTGGGACGGCGCGTCCATCACCATGGCGGTCACGGATGCGTATAAGAACGTAGGTGGCCTCTTGCTGCTGTGCTCCCCGTTTAAGTGTCTGTGCGGTGGACTCCGTCTTTCTCGTAACGATTACGAAACATGTTCTTAGTTCTTACGATGCACCTTTTTTGTTCTCAGGTTTCAGAGTTCCCGGACGTCGCCTCATCATCACAAGCACTAGGGTACCAGTCACAGCAGTGTCATTACACAGGGTTCACATCCAACAACTCTGCACTTGTTCCTGCTCAAGGTTCATTGCCTTCAGACTTCTTTATCACGAGTCAAGGTAAACAAAGTTTTGCTCAAGTTTCTCGGCCCTGTTGCAGACACCGCCTCGTAACTTGTAATTTGCAGAAGACATCGAGCCGTCGACAAATAAATTGACAGCATACGATGGCCAGACGATACCACCTGTGGTCGCCGCCTTTCCTGCCGCCGCGTTATCCGGCGACGGCACGTCCATCGCCATGGCGGTCACGGACGCGTCTGAGAACGTAGGCGGCCTCTTGCTCCTTTGTTCCCTGTTTAAGTGTCTGTGCGGTGGACTCCTTCTTTCCCGTAACGATTATGAAACATGTTCTTCGTTCATACAATGCACCTTTTTTGTTCTCAGGTTCCAGAGTTCCCGGACGTCGCCTCATCATCACAAGCACTAGGGTACGAGTCACAGCGGTCTCATTACACAGGGTTCAGATCCAACAACTCTGCACTTGTTCCTGCTCAAGGTTCATTGCCTTCAGACTTCTTTATCACGAGTCAAGGTAAAGGAAGTTTTGCTCAAGTTTCTCGGCCCTGTTGCTGTCACCGCCTCGTAACTTGTAATTTGCAGAAGACATCGAGCCGTCTACCAATAATTTGACACCATACGATGACCAGACGATACCACCTGTGGTCGCGGCCTTTCCTGCCGCCGCGTTAACCTGGGACGGCGCGTCCATCGCCATGGCGGTCACGGACGCGTCTAAGAACGTAGGTGGCCTCTTGCTGCAGTGCTCGCCGTTTAAGTGTTTGTGCGGTGGACTCCGTCTTTCCTGTAACGATTACGAAACATGTTCTTAGTTCTTACGATGCACCTTTTTGTTCTCAGGATCCAGAGTTCCCGGACGTCGCCTAATCATCACAAGCACTAGGGTACGAGTCACAGCGGTCTCATTACACAGAGTTCACATCCAACAACTCTGCACTTGTTCCTGCTCAAGATTCATTGCCTTCAGACTTCTTTATCACGAGTCAAGGTAAACAAAGTTTTGCTCAAGTTTCTCGGCCCTGTTACTGACACCGCCTCGTAACTTGTAATTTGCAGAAGACACCGAGCCGTCGACCAATAATTTGACACCATACGATGGCCAGACGATACCACATGTGGTCGCCGCCTTTCCTGCCGCCGCGTTAACCTGGGACGGCGCGTCCATCGCCATGGCGGTCACGGACGCGTCTGAGAACGTAGGTGGCCTCTTGCTGCTGTGCTCCCCGTTTAAGTGCCTGTGCGGTGGACTCCGTCTTTCCCGTAACGATTACGAAACATGTTCTTAGTTCTTACGATGCACCTTTTTGTTCTCAGGATCCAGAGTTCCCGGACGTCGCCTCATCATCACAAGCACTAGGGTAGGAGTCACAGCGGTCTCCTTACACAGAGTTCACATCCAACAACTCTGCACTTGTTCCTGCTCAAGGTTCATTGCCTTCAGACTTCTTTATCACGAGTCAAGGTAAACAAAGTTTTGCTCAAGTATCTCGGCCCTGGTGTTGACACCGCCTCGTAACTTGTAATTTGCAGAAGACATCGAGCCGTCGACCAATAATTTGACACCATACGATGACCAGGTGATACCACCTGTGGTCGCCGCCTTTCCTGCCGCCGCGTTAGCCTGGGACGGCGCGTCCATCGCCAAGGCGGTCACGGACGCGTCTAAGAACGTAGGTGGCCTCTTGCTGCTGTGCTCCCCGTTTAAGTGTTTGTGCGGTGGACTCCGTCTTTCCCGTAACGATTACGAAACATGTTCTTAGTTCTTACGATGCACCTTTTTTCGTTCGCAGGTTCCAGAGTTCCCGGACGTCGCCTCATCATCACAAGCACTAGGGTACGAGTCACAGCAGTCTCATTACACAGGGTTCACATCCAACAACTCTGCACTTGTTCCTGTTCAAGGTTCATTGCCTTCAGACTTCTTTATCACGAGTGAAGGTAAAGGAACTTTTGCTCAAGTTTCTCGGCCCTGGTGCTGACACCGCCTCGTAACTTGTAATTTGCAGAAGACATCGAGCTGTCGACCAATAATTTGATACCATACGATGGCCAGACGATACCACCTGTGGTCGCCGCCTTTCCTGCCGTCGCGTTATCCGCGGACGGCACGTCCATCGCCATGGCGGTCACGGACGCGTCTGAGAACGTAGGCGGCCTCTTGCTCCTTTGTTCCCTGTTTAAGTGTCTGTGCGGTGGACTCCTTCTTTCCCGTAACGATTACGAAACAAGTTCTTAGGTCATACAATGCACCTTTTTTGTTCTCAGGTTCCAGAGTTCCCGGACGTCGCCTCATCATCACAAGCACTAGGGTACGAGTCACAGCGGTCTCATTACACAGGGTTCAGATCCAACAACTCTGCACTTGTTCCTGCTCAAGGTTCATTGCCTTCAGACTTCTTTATCACGAGTCAAGGTAAAGGAAGTTTTGCTCAAGTTTCTCGGCCCTGTTGCTGTCACCGCCTCGTAACTTGTAATTTGCAGAAGACATCGAGCCGTCTACCAATAATTTGACACCATACGATGACCAGACGATACCACCTGTGGTCGCGGCCTTTCCTGCCGCCGCGTTAACCTGGGACGGCGCGTCCATCGCCATGGCGGTCACGGACGCGTCTAAGAACGTAGGTGGCCTCTTGCTGCAGTGCTCGCCGTTTAAGTGTTTGTGCGGTGGACTCCGTCTTTCCTGTAACGATTACGAAACATGTTCTTAGTTCTTACGATGCACCTTTTTGTTCTCAGGATCCAGAGTTCCCGGACGTCGCCTAATCATCACAAGCACTAGGGTACGAGTCACAGCGGTCTCATTACACAGAGTTCACATCCAACAACTCTGCACTTGTTCCTGCTCAAGATTCATTGCCTTCAGACTTCTTTATCACGAGTCAAGGTAAACAAAGTTTTGCTCAAGTTTCTCGGCCCTGTTGCTGACACCGCCTCGTAACTTGTAATTTGCAGAAGACACCGAGCCGTCGACCAATAATTTGACACCATACGATGGCCAGACGATACCACATGTGGTCGCCGCCTTTCCTGCCGCCGCGTTAACCTGGGACGGCGCGTCCATCGCCATGGCGGTCACGGACGCGTCTAAGAACGTAGGTGGCCTCTTGCTGCAGTGCTCGCCGTTTAAGTGTTTGTGCGGTGGACTCCGTCTTTCCTGTAACGATTACGAAACATGTTCTTAGTTCTTACGATGCACCTTTTTGTTCTCAGGATCCAGAGTTCCCGGACGTCGCCTAATCATCACAAGCACTAGGGTACGAGTCACAGCGGTCTCATTACACAGAGTTCACATCCAACAACTCTGCACTTGTTCCTGCTCAAGATTCATTGCCTTCAGACTTCTTTATCACGAGTCAAGGTAAACAAAGTTTTGCTCAAGTTTCTCGGCCCTGTTGCTGACACCGCCTCGTAACTTGTAATTTGCAGAAGACACCGAGCCGTCGACCAATAATTTGACACCATACGATGGCCAGACGATACCACATGTGGTCGCCGCCTTTCCTGCCGCCGCGTTAACCTGGGACGGCGCGTCCATCGCCATGGCGGTCACGGACGCGTCTAAGAACGTAGGTGGCCTCTTGCTGCAGTGCTCGCCGTTTAAGTGTTTGTGCGGTGGACTCCGTCTTTCCTGTAACGATTACGAAACATGTTCTTAGTTCTTACGATGCACCTTTTTGTTCTCAGGATCCAGAGTTCCCGGACGTCGCCTAATCATCACAAGCACTAGGGTACGAGTCACAGCGGTCTCATTACACAGAGTTCACATCCAACAACTCTGCACTTGTTCCTGCTCAAGATTCATTGCCTTCAGACTTCTTTATCACGAGTCAAGGTAAACAAAGTTTTGCTCAAGTTTCTCGGCCCTGTTACTGACACCGCCTCGTAACTTGTAATTTGCAGAAGACACCGAGCCGTCGACCAATAATTTGACACCATACGATGGCCAGACGATACCACATGTGGTCGCCGCCTTTCCTGCCGCCGCGTTAACCTGGGACGGCGCGTCCATCGCCATGGCGGTCACGGACGCGTCTGAGAACGTAGGTGGCCTCTTGCTGCTGTGCTCCCCGTTTAAGTGCCTGTGCGGTGGACTACGTCTTTCCCGTAACGATTACGAAACATGTTCTTAGTTCTTACGATGCACCTTTTTGTTCTCAGGATCCAGAGTTCCCGGACGTCGCCTCATCATCACAAGCACTAGGGTAGGAGTCACAGCGGTCTCCTTACACAGAGTTCACATCCAACAACTCTGCACTTGTTCCTGCTCAAGGTTCATTGCCTTCAGACTTCTTTATCACGAGTCAAGGTAAACAAAGTTTTGCTCAAGTATCTCGGCCCTGGTGTTGACACCGCCTCGTAACTTGTAATTTGCAGAAGACATCGAGCCGTCGACCAATAATTTGACACCATACGATGACCAGGTGATACCACCTGTGGTCGCCGCCTTTCCTGCCGCCGCGTTAGCCTGGGACGGCGCGTCCATCGCCAAGGCGGTCACGGACGCGTCTAAGAACGTAGGTGGCCTCTTGCTGCTGTGCTCCCCGTTTAAGTGTTTGTGCGGTGGACTCCGTCTTTCCCGTAACGATTACGAAACATGTTCTTAGTTCTTACGATGCACCTTTTTTCGTTCGCAGGTTCCAGAGTTCCCGGACGTCGCCTCATCATCACAAGCACTAGGGTACGAGTCACAGCAGTCTCATTACACAGGGTTCACATCCAACAACTCTGCACTTGTTCCTGTTCAAGGTTCATTGCCTTCAGACTTCTTTATCACGAGTGAAGGTAAAGGAACTTTTGCTCAAGTTTCTCGGCCCTGGTGCTGACACCGCCTCGTAACTTGTAATTTGCAGAAGACATCGAGCTGTCGACCAATAATTTGATACCATACGATGGCCAGACGATACCACCTGTGGTCGCCGCCTTTCCTGCCGTCGCGTTATCCGCGGACGGCACGTCCATCGCCATGGCGGTCACGGACGCGTCTGAGAACGTAGGCGGCCTCTTGCTCCTTTGTTCCCTGTTTAAGTGTCTGTGCGGTGGACTCCTTCTTTCCCGTAACGATTACGAAACAAGTTCTTAGGTCATACAATGCACCTTTTTTGTTCTCAGGTTCCAGAGTTCCCGGACGTCGCCTCATCATCACAAGCACTAGGGTACGAGTCACAGCGGTCTCATTACACAGGGTTCAGATCCAACAACTCTGCACTTGTTCCTGCTCAAGGTTCATTGCCTTCAGACTTCTTTATCACGAGTCAAGGTAAAGGAAGTTTTGCTCAAGTTTCTCGGCCCTGTTGCTGTCACCGCCTCGTAACTTGTAATTTGCAGAAGACATCGAGCCGTCTACCAATAATTTGACACCATACGATGACCAGACGATACCACCTGTGGTCGCGGCCTTTCCTGCCGCCGCGTTAACCTGGGACGGCGCGTCCATCGCCATGGCGGTCACGGACGCGTCTAAGAACGTAGGTGGCCTCTTGCTGCAGTGCTCGCCGTTTAAGTGTTTGTGCGGTGGACTCCGTCTTTCCTGTAACGATTACGAAACATGTTCTTAGTTCTTACGATGCACCTTTTTGTTCTCAGGATCCAGAGTTCCCGGACGTCGCCTAATCATCACAAGCACTAGGGTACGAGTCACAGCGGTCTCATTACACAGAGTTCACATCCAACAACTCTGCACTTGTTCCTGCTCAAGATTCATTGCCTTCAGACTTCTTTATCACGAGTCAAGGTAAACAAAGTTTTGCTCAAGTTTCTCGGCCCTGTTGCTGACACCGCCTCGTAACATGTAATTTGCAGAAGACACCGAGCCGTCGACCAATAATTTGACACCATACGATGGCCAGACGATACCACATGTGGTCGCCGCCTTTCCTGCCGCCGCGTTAACCTGGGACGGCGCGTCCATCGCCATGGCGGTCACGGACGCGTCTGAGAACGTAGGTGGCCTCTTGCTGCTGTGCTCCCCGTTTAAATGTTTGTGCGGTGGACTCCGTCTTTCCCGTAACGATTACGAAACATGTTCTTAGTTCTTACGATGCACCTTTTTTCGTTCGCAGGTTCCAGAGTTCCCGGACGTCGCCTCATCATCACAAGCACTAGGGTACGAGTCACAGCAGTCTCATTACACAGGGTTCACATCCAACAACTCTGCACTTGTTCCTGTTCAAGGTTCATTGCCTTCAGACTTCTTTATCACGAGTGAAGGTAAAGGAACTTTTGCTCAAGTTTCTCGGCCCTGGTGCTGACACCGCCTCGTAACTTGTAATTTGCAGAAGACATCGAGCTGTCGACCAATAATTTGATACCATACGATGGCCAGACGATACCACCTCTGGTCGCCGCCTTTCCTGCCGCCGCGTTAACCGGGGACGGCGAGTCCATCGCCATGGCGGTCACGGACGCGTCTGAGAACGTAGGCGGCCTCTAGCACCTTTGTTCCCCGTTTAAGTGTCTGTGCGGTGGACTCCTTCTTTCCCGTAACGATTACGAAACATGTTCTTAGTTCTTACGATGCACCTTTTTTTTTGTTCTCAGGTTCCAGAGTTCCCGGACGTCGCCTCATCAACACAAGCACTAGGGTACGAGTCACAGCGGTCTCATTACACAGGGTTCACATCCAACAACTCTGCACTTGTTCCTGCTCAAGGTTCATTGCCTTCAGACTTCTTTATCACGATCAAGGTAAAGGAAGTTTTGCTCAAGTTTCTCGGCCCTGTTGCTGACACCGCCTCGTAACTTGTAATTTGCAGAAGACATCGAGCCGTCGACCAATAATTTGACACCATACGATGACCAGACGATACCACCTGTGGTCGCCGCCTTTCCTGCCGCCGCATTAACCTGGGACGGCGCGTCCATCGCCAAGGCGGTCACGGACGCGTCTAAGAACGTACGTGGCCTCTTGCTGCTGTGCTCCCCGTTTAAGTGTTTGTGCGGTGGACTCCGTCTTTCCCGTAACGATAACGAAACATGTTCTTAGTTCTTACAATGCACCTTTTTTGTTCGCAGGTTCCAGAGTTCCCGGACGTCGCCTCATCATCACAAGCACTAGGGTACGAGTCACAGCGGTCTCATTACACAGGGTTCACATCCAACAACTCGGCACTTGTTCCTGTTCAAGGTTCATTGCCTTCAGACTTCTTTATCACGAGTCAAGGTAAAGGAACTTTTGCTCATGTTTCTCGGCCCTGTTGCTGACACTGCCTCGTAACTTGTAATTTGCAGAAGACATCGAGCCGTCGACCAATAATTTGACACCTTACGATGACCAGACGATACCACCTCTGGTCGCCGCCTTTCCTGCCGCCGCGTTAACCTGGGACGGCACGTCCATCACCATGGCGGTCACGGACGTGTCTGAGAACGTAGGCGGCCTCTTGCTCCTGTGCTCCCCGTTTAAGTGTCTGTGCGGTGGACTCCGTCTTTCCTGTAACGATTACGAAACATGTTCTTAGTTCTTACAATGCACCTTTTTTGTTCGCAGGTTCCAGAGTTCCCGGACGTCGCCTCATCATCACAAGCACTAGGGTACCAGTCACAGCAGTGTCATTACACAGGGTTCACATCCAACAACTCTGCACTTGTTCCTGCTCAAGGTTCATTGCCTTCAGACTTCTTTATCACGAGTCAAGGTAAACAAAGTTTTGCTCAAGTCTCTCGGCCCTGGTGCTGACACCACCTCGTAACTTGTAATTTGCAGAAGACATCGAGCCGTCGACCAATAATTTGACACCATACGATAGCCAGACGATACCACCTGTGGTCGCCGCCTTTCCTGCCGCCGCGTTATCCGGCGACGGCACGTCCATCACCATGGCGGTCACGGACGTGTCTGAGAACGTAGGCGGCCTCTTGCTCCTGTGCTCCCCGTTTAAGTGTCTGTGCGGTGGACTCCGTCTTTCCCGTAACGATTACGAAACATGTTCTTAGTTCTTACGATGCACCTTTTTTGTTCTCAGGTTTCAGAGTTCCCTGACGTCGCCTCATCATCACAAGCACTAGGGTACCAGTCACAGCAGTGTCATTACACAGGGTTCACATCCAACAACTCTGCACTTGTTCCTGCTCAAGGTTCATTGCCTTCAGACTTCTTTATCACGAGTCAAGGTAAACAAAGTTTTGCTCAAGCCTCTCGGCCCTGGTGCTGACACCGACTCGTAACTTGTAATTTGCAGAAGACATCGAGCCGTCGACCAATAATTTGACACCATACGATGGCCAGATAATACCACCTGTGGTCGCCGCCTTTCCTGCCGCCGCGTTATCCGGCGACGGCACGTCCATCGCCATGGCGGTCACGGACGCGTCTGAGAACGTAGGCGGCCTCTTGCTCCTTTGTTCCCCGTTTAAGTGTCTGTGCGGTGGACTCCGTCTTTCCTGTAACGATTACGAAACATGTTCTTAGTTCTTACGATGCACCTTTTTTGTTCTCAGGTTCCAGAGTTCCCGGACGTCGCCTCATCATCACAAGCACTAGGGTACGAGTCACAGCAGTCTCATTACAGAGTTCACATCCAACAACTCTGCACTTGTTCCTGCTCAAGGTTCATTGCCTTCAGACTTCTTTATCACGAGTCAAGGTAAAGGAACTTTTGCTCAAGTCTCTCGGCCCTGGTGCTGACACCGCCTCGTAACTTGTAATCTGCAGAAGACATCGAGCCGTCGACCAATAATTTGACACCATACGATGGCCAGAGGATACCACCTGTGGTCGCCGCCTTTCCTGCCGCCGCGTTATCCGGCGACGGCACGTCCATCGCCATGGCGGTCACGGACGCGTCTGAGAACGTAGGCGGCCTCTTGCTCCTGTGCTCCCCGTTTTAGTGTCTGTGCGGTGGACTCCGTCTTTCCCGTAACGATTACGAAACATGTTCTTAGTTCTTACGATGCACCTTTTTTGTTCTCAGGATCCAGAGTTCCCGGACGTCGCCTCATCATCACAAGCACTAGGGTACGAGTCACAGCAGTCTCATTACACAGAGTTCACATCCAACAACTCTGCACTTGTTCCTGCTCAAGGTTCATTGCCTTCAGACTTCTTTATCACGAGTCAAGGTAAACAAAGTTTTGCTCAAGTTTCTCGGCCCTGTTGCTGACACTGCCTCGTAACTTGTAATTTGCAGAAGACATCGAGCCGTCGACCAATAATTTGACACCATACGATGACCAGACGATACCACCTGTGGTCGCCGCCTTTCCTGCCGCCGCGTTAACCTGGGACGGCGCGTCCATCGCCATGGCGGTCACGGACGCGTCTAAGAACGTAGGTGGCCTCTTGCTGGTGTGCTCCCCGTTTAAGTGTCTGTGCGGTGGACTCCGTGTTTCCCGTAACGATTACGAAACATGTTCTTAGTTCGTACGACGAACCTTTTTTGTTCTCAGGTTCCAGAGTTCCCGGATGCCGCCACATCATCACAAGCACTAGGGTACGAGTTACAGCCGTGTCATTACACAGGGTTCACATCCAACAACTCTGCACTTGTTCCTGCTCAAGGTTCATTGCCTTCATACTTCTTTATCACGAGTCAAGGTAAACACAGTTTTGCTCAAGTTTCTCGGCCCTGGTGTTGACAGCGCCTCGTAACTTGTAATTTGCAGAATACTTCGAGCCGTCGACCAATAATTTGACACCAGACGATACCACCTGTGGTCGCCGCCTTTCCTGCCGCCGCGTTAACCTGGGACGGCGCGTCCTTCGCTTTGGCGGTCACGGACGCGTCTAAGAACGTAGGTGGCCTCTTGCTGCTGTGCTCCCCGTTTAAGTGTCTGTGCGGTGGACTCCGTCTTTCCCGTAACGATTACGAAACATGTTCTTAGTTCTTACGATGCACCTTTTTTTGTTCGCAGGTTCCAGAGTTCCCGGACGTCGCCTCATCATCACAAGCACTAGGGTACGAGTCACAGCGGTCTCATTACACAGGGTTCACATCCAACAACTCTGCACTTGTTCCTGCTCAAGGGTCATTGCCTTCAGACTTCTTTATCACGAGTCAAGGTAAAGGAAGTTTTGCTCAAGTTTCTCAGCCCTGTTGCTGACACCTCCTCGTAACTTGTAATTTGCAGAAGACATCGAGCCGTCGACCAATAATTTGACACCATACGATGACCAGACGATACCACCTCTGGTCGCCGCCTTTCCTGCCGCCGCGTTAACCTGGGACGGCGCGTCCATCGCCATGGCGGTCACGGACGCGTCTGAGAACGTAGGTGGCCTCTTGCTGCTGTGCTCCCCGTTTAAGTGCCTGTGCGGTGGACTCCGTCTTTCCCGTTACGATTACGAAACATGTTCTTAGTTCTTACGATGCACCTTTTTTTGTTCGCAGGTTGCAGAGTTCCCGGACGTCGCCTCATCATCACAAGCACTAGGGTACGAGTCACAGCGGTCTCATTACACAGGGTTCACATCCAACAACTCTGCAATTGTTCCTGCCCAAGGTTCATTGCCTTCAGACTTCTTTATCACGAGTCAAGGTAAACAAAGTTTTCCTCAAGTCTCTAGACCCTGGTGCTGACACCGCCTCGTAACTTGTAATTTGCAGAAGAGATCGAGCCGTCGACCAATAATTTGACACCATACGATGGCCAGACGATACCACCTATGGTCGCCGCCTTTCCTGCCGCCGCGTTATCCGGCGACGGCACGTCCATCGCCATGGCGGTCACGGACGCGTCTGAGAACGTAGGTGGCTTCTTGCTCCTGTGCTCCCCGTTTAAGTGTCTGTGCGGTGGACTCCGTCTTTCCCGTAACGATTACGAAACATGTTCTTAGTTCTTACGATGCACCTTTTTTTGTTCTCAGGATCCAGAGTTCCCGGACGTCGCCTCATCATCACAAGCTCTAGGGTACGAGTCACAGCAGTGTCATTACACAGGGTTCACATCCAACAACTCTGCACTTGTTCCTGTTCAAGGTTCATTGCCTTCAGACTTCTTTATCACGAGTCAAGGTAAACAAAGTTTTGCTCAAGTTTCTCGGCCCTGGTGCTGACAAGGCCTCGTTACTTGTAATTTGCAGAAGCCATCGAGCCGTCGACCAATAATTTACACCATACGGTGACCAGACGATGCCACCTGTGGTCGCCGACTTTCCTGCCGCCGCGTTATCCGGCGACGGCACGTCCATCGCCATAGCGGTCACGGACGCGTCTGAGAACGTAGGTGGCCTCTTGCTCCTGTGCTCCCCGTTTAAGTGTCTGTGCGGTGGTCTCCGTCTTTCCCGTAACGATTACGAAACATGTTCTTAGTTCTTACGATGCACCTTTTTGTTCTCAGGATCCAGAGTTCCCGGACGTCGCCTCATCATCACAAGCACTAGGGTAGGAGTCACAGCGGTCTCATTACACAGAGTTCACATCCAACAACTCTGCACTTGTTCCTGCTCAAGGTTCATTGCCTTCAGACTTCTTTATCACGAGTCAAGGTAAACAAAGTTTTGCTCAAGTATCTCGGCCCTGGTGTTGACACCGCCTCGTAACTTGTAATTTGCAGAAGACATCGAGCCGTCGACCAATAATTTGACACCATACGATGACCAGGTGATACCACCTGTGGTCGCCGCCTTTCCTGCCGCCGCGTTAGCCTGGGACGGCGCGTCCATCGCCAAGGCGGTCACGGACGCGTCTAAGAACGTAGGTGGCCTCTTGCTGCTGTGCTCCCCGTTTAAGTGTTTGTGCGGTGGACTCCGTCTTTCCCGTAACGATTACGAAACATGTTCTTAGTTCTTACGATGCACCTTTTTTCGTTCGCAGGTTCCAGAGTTCCCGGACGTCGCCTCATCATCACAAGCACTAGGGTACGAGTCACAGCAGTCTCATTACACAGGGTTCACATCCACCAACTCTGCACTTGTTCCTGTTCAAGGTTCATTGCCTTCAGACTTCTTTATCACGAGTGAAGGTAAAGGAACTTTTGCTCAAGTTTCTCGGCCCTGTTGATGACACCGCCTCGTAACTTGTAATTTGCAGAAGACATCGAGCCGTCGACCAATAATTTGATACCATACGATGGCCAGACGATACCACCTGTGGTCGCCGCCTTTCCTGCCGCCGCGTTATCCGGGGACGGCGAGTCCATCGCCATGGCGGTCACGGACGCGTCTGAGAACGTAGGCGGCCTCTAGCACCTTTGTTCCCCGTTTAAGTGTCTGTGCGGTGGACTCCTTCTTTCCCGTAACGATTACGAAACATGTTCTTAGTTCTTACGATGCACCTTTTTTTTGTTCTCAGGTTCCAGAGTTCCCGGACGTCGCCTCATCAACACAAGCACTAGGGTACGAGTCACAGCAGTCTCATTACACAGGGTTCACATCCAACAACTCTGCACTTGTTCCTGCTCAAGGTTCATTGCCTTCAGACTTCTTTATCACGAGTCAAGGTAAAGGAAGTTTTGCCCAAGTTTCTCGGCCCTGTTGCTGACACCGCCTCGTAACTTGTAATTTGCAGAAGACATCGAGCCGTCGACCAATAATTTGACACCATACGATGACCAGACGATACCACCTGTGGTCGCCGCCTTTCCTGCCGCCGCGTTAGCCTGGGATGGCGCGTCCATCGCCAAGGCGGTCACGGACGCGTCTAAGAACGTAGGTGGCCTCTTGCTGCTGTGCTCCCCTTTTAAGTGTTTGTGCGGTGGACTCCGTCTTTCCCGTAACGATTACGAAACATGTTCTTAGATCTTACGATGCACCTTTTTTTGTTCGCAGGTTCCAGAGTTCCCGGATGTCGCCTCATCATCACAAGCACTAGGGTACGAGTCACAGCGGTCTCATTACACAGGGTTCACATCCAACAACTCTGCACTTGTTCCTGCCCAAGGTTCATTGCCTTCAGACTTCTTTATCACGAGTCAAGGTAAACAAAGTTTTGCTCAAGTTTCTCGGCCCTGGTGCTGACAAAGCCTCGTTACTTGTAATTTGCAGAAGCCATCGAGCCGTCGACCAATAATTTAACACCATACGGTGACCAGACGATGCCACCTGTGGTCGCCGACTTTCCTGCCGCCGCGTTATCCGGCGACGGCACGTCAATCGCCATGGCGGTCACGGACGCGTCTGAGAACGTAGGTGGCCTCTTGCTCCTGTGCTCCCCGTTTAAGTGTCTGTGCGGTGGACTCCGTCTTTCCCGTAACGATTACGAAACATGTTCTTAGTTCTTACGATGCACCTTTTTGTTCTCAGGATCCAGAGTTCCCGGACGTCGCCTCATCATCACAAGCACTAGGGTAGGAGTCACAGCGGTCTCCTTACACAGAGTTCACATCCAACAACTCTGCACTTGTTCCTGCTCAAGGTTCATTGCCTTCAGACTTCTTTATCACGAGTCAGGGTAAACAAAGTTTTGCTCAAGTATCTCGGCCCTGGTGTTGACACCGCCTCGTAACTTGTAATTTGCAGAAGACATCGAGCCGTCGACCAATAATTTGACACCATACGATGACCAGGTGATACCACCTGTGGTCGCCGCCTTTCCTGCCGCCGCGTTAGCCTGGGACGGCGCGTCCATCGCCAAGGCGGTCACGGACGCGTCTAAGAACGTAGGTGGCCTCTTGCTGCTGTGCTCCCCGTTTAAGTGTTTGTGCGGTGGACTCCGTCTTTCCCGTAACGATTACGAAACATGTTCTTAGTTCTTACGATGCACCTTTTTTCGTTCGCAGGTTCCAGAGTTCCCGGACGTCGCCTCATCATCACAAGCACTAGGGTACGAGTCACAGCAGTCTCATTACACAGGGTTCACATCCAACAACTCTGCACTTGTTCCTGTTCAAGGTTCATTGCCTTCAGACTTCTTTATCACGAGTGAAGGTAAAGGAACTTTTGCTCAAGTTTCTCGGCCCTGGTGCTGACACCGCCTCGTAACTTGTAATTTGCAGAAGACATCGAGCTGTCGACCAATAATTTGATACCATACGATGGCCAGACGATACCACCTGTGGTCGCCGCCTTTCCTGCCGCCGCGTTATCCGGGGACGGCGAGTCCATCGCCATGGCGGTCACGGACGCGTCTGAGAACGTAGGCGGCCTCTAGCACCTTTGTTCCCCGTTTAAGTGTCTGTGCGGTGGACTCCTTCTTTCCCGTAACGATTACGAAACATGTTCTTAGTTCTTACGATGCACCTTTTTTTTTGTTCTCAGGTTCCAGAGTTCCCGGACGTCGCCTCATCAACACAAGCACTAGGGTACCAGTCACAGCAGTGTCATTACACAGGGTTCACATCCAACAACTCTGCACTTGTTCCTGCTCAAGGTTCATTGCCTTCAGACTTCTTTATCACGACTCAAGGTAAACAAAGTTTTGCTCAAGTCTCTCGGCCCTGGTGCTGACACCACCTCGTAACTTGTAATTTGCAGAAGACATCGAGCCGTCGACCAATAATTTGACACCATACGATAGCCAGACGATACCACCTGTGGTCGCCGCCTTTCCTGCCGCCGCGTTATCCGGCGACGGCACGTCCATCACCATGGCGGTCACGGACGTGTCTGAGAACGTAGGCGGCCTCTTGCTCCTGTGCTCCCCGTTTAAGTGTCTGTGCGGTGGACTCCGTCTTTCCCGTAACGATTACGAAACATGTTCTTAGTTCTTACGATGCACCTTTTTTGTTCTCAGGATCCAGAGTTCCCGGACGTCGCCTCATCATCACAAGCACTAGGGTACGAGTCACAGCAGTCTCATTACACGGAGTTTACATCCAACAACTCTGCACTTGTTCCTGCTCAAGGTTCATTGCCTTCAGACTTCTTTATCACGAGTCAAGGTAAAGGAACTTTTGCTCAAGTTTCTCGGCCCTGTTGCTGACACTGCCTCGTAACTTGTAATTTGCAGAAGACATCGAGCCGTCGACCAATAATTTGACACCATACGATGACCAGACGATACCACCTGTGGTCGCCGCCTTTCCTGCCGCCGCGTTAACCTGGGATGGCGCGTCCATCGCCATGGCGGTCACGGATGCGTCTAAGAACGTAGGTGGCCTCTTGCTGCTGTGCTCCCCGTTTAAGTGTCTGTGCGGTGGACTCCGTCTTTCCCGTAACGATTACGAAACATGTTCTTAGTTCTTACGATGCACCTTTTTTCGTTCGCAGGTTCCAGAGTTCCCGGACGTCGCCTCATCATCACAAGCACTAGGGTACGAGTCACAGCAGTGTCATTACACAGGGCTCACATCCAACAACTCTGCACTTGTTCCTGCTCAAGGTTCATTGCCTTCAGACTTCTTTATCACGAGTCAAGGTAAACAAAGTTTTGCTCAAGTTTCTCGGCCCTGTTGCAGACACCGCCTCGTAACTTGTAATTTGCAGAAGACATCGAGCCGTCGACAAATAAATTGACAGCATACGATGGCCAGACGATACCACATGTGGTCGCCGCCTTTCCTGCCGCCGCGTTAACCTGGGACGGCGCGTCCATCGCCATGGCGGTCACGGACGCGTCTGAGAACGTAGGTGGCCTCTTGCTGCTGTGCTCCCCGTTTAAGTGCCTGTGCGGTGGACTCCGTCTTTCCCGTTACGATTACGAAACATGTTCTTAGTTCTTACGATGCACCTTTTTTTTGTTCTCAGGTTCCAGAGTTCCCGGACGTCGCCTCATCATCACAAGCACTAGGGTACGAGTCACAGCGGTCTCATTACACAGGGTTCACATCCAACAACTCTGCACTTGTTCCTGCTCAAGATTCATTGCCTTCAGACTTCTTTATCACGAGTCAAGGTAAACAAAGTTTTGCTCAAGTTTCTCGGCCCTGGTGCTGACACCGCCTCGTAACTTGTAATTTGCAGAAGCCATCGAGCCGTCGACCAATAATTTGACACCATACGATGACCAGACGATACCACCTGTGGTCGCCGACTTTCCTGCCGCCGCGTTATCCGGGGACGCGAGTCCATCGCCATGGCGGTCACGGACGCGTCTGAGAACGTAGGCGGCCTCTTGCTCCTGTGCTCCCCGTTTTAGTGTCTGTGCGGTGGACTCCGTCTTTCCCGTAACGATTACGAAACATGTTCTTAGTTCTTACGATGCACCTTTTTTGTTCTCAGGATCTAGAGTTCCCGGACGTCGCCTCATCATCACAAGCACTAGGGTACGAGTCACAGCAGTCTCATTACACAGAGTTCACATCCAACAACTCTGCACTTGTTCCTGCTCAAGGTTCATTGCCTTCAGACTTCTTTATCACGAGTCAAGGTAAACAAAGTTTTGCTCAAGTTTCTCGGCCCTGTTGCTGACACTGCCTCGTAACTTGTAATTTGCAGAAGACATCGAGCCGTCGACCAATAATTTGACACCATACGATGACCAGACGATACCACCTGTGGTCGCCGCCTTTCCTGCCGCCGCGTTAACCTGGGACGGCGCGTCCATCGCCATGGCGGTCACGGACGCGTCTAAGAACGAAGGTGGCCTCTTGCTGGTGTGCTCCCCGTTTAAGTGTCTGTGCGGTGGACTCCGTGTTTCCCGTAACGATTACGAAACATGTTCTTAGTTCTTACGATGCACCTTTTTTGTTCGCAGGTTCCAGAGTTCCCGGACATCGCCTCATCATCACAAGCACTAGGGTACGAGTCACAGCGGTCTCATTACACAGGGTTCACATCCAACAACTCTGCACTTGTTCCTGCTCAAGGTTCATTGCCTTCAGACTTCTTTATCACGAGTCAAGGTAAACAAAGTTTTGCTCAAGTATCTCGGCCCTGGTGTTGACACCGCCTCGTAACTTGTAATTTGCAGAAGACATCGAGCCGTCGACCAATAATTTGACACCATACGATGACCAGACGATACCACCTGTGGTCGCCGCCTTTCCTGCCGCCGCGTTAACCTGGGACGGCGCGTCCATCGCCATCGCGGTCACGGACGCGTCTAAGAACGTAGGTGGCCTCTTGCTGCTGTGCTCGCCGTTTAAGTGTTTGTGCGGTGGACTCCGTCTTTCCTGTAACGATTACGAAACATGTTCTTAGTTCTTACGATGCACCTTTTTTGTTCTCAGGTTCCAGAGTTCCCGGACGTCGCCTAATCATCACAAGCACTAGGGTACGAGTCACAGCGGTCTCATTACACAGAGTACACATCCAACAACTCTGCACTTGTTCCTGCTCAAGGTTCATTGCCTTCAGACTTCTTTATCACGAGTCAAGGTAAAGGAATTTTTGCTCAAGTCTCTCGGCCCTGGTGCTGACACCGCCTCGTAACTTGTAATTTGCAGAAGACATCGAGCCGTCGACCAATAATTTGACACCATACGATGGCCAGACGATACCACCTGTGGTCGCCGCCTTTCCTGCCGCCGCGTTATCCGGCGACGGCACGTCCATCGCCATGGCGGTCACGGACGCGTCTGAGAACGTAGGCGGCCTCTTGCTCCTGTGCTCCCCGTTTTAGTGTCTGTGCGGTGGACTCCGTCTTTCCCGTAACGATTACGAAACATGTTCTTAGTTCTTACGATGCACCTTTTTTGTTCTCAGGATCCAGATTTCCCGGACGTCGCCTCATCATCACAAGCACTAGGGTACGAGTCACAGCAGTCTCATTACACAGAGTTCACATCCAACAACTCTGCACTTGTTCCTGCTCAAAGTTCATTGCCTTCAGACTTCTTTATCACGAGTCAAGGTAAACAAAGTTTTGCTCAAGTTTCTCGGCCCTGTTGCTGACACTGCCTCGTAACTGGTAATTTGCAGAAGACATCGAGCCGTCGACCAATAATTTGACACCATACGATGACCAGACGATACCACCTGTGGTCGCCGCCTTTCCTGCCGCCGCGTTAACCTGGGACGGCGCGTCCATCGCCATGGCGGTCACGGACGCGTCTAAGAACGTAGGTGGCCTCTTGCTGGTGTGCTCCCCGTTTAAGTGTCTGTGCGGTGGACTCCGTGTTTCCCGTAACGATTACGAAACATGTTCTTAGTTCTTACGATGCACCTTTTTTTGTTCGCAGGTTCCAGAGTTCCCGGACGTCGCCTCATCATCACAAGCACTAGTGTACGAGTCACAGCGGTCTCATTACACAGGGTTCACATCCAACAACTCTGCACTTGTTCCTGTTCAAGGTTCATTGCCTTCAGACTTCTTTATCACGAGTCAAGGTAAACAAAGTTTTGCTCAAGTTTCTCGGACCTGTTGCTGACACCGCCTCGTAACTTGTAATTTGCAGAAGACATCGAGCCGTCGACAAATAAATTGACAGCATACGATGGCCAGACGATACCACATGTGGTCGCCGCCTTTCCTGCCGCCGCGTTAACCTGGGATGGCGCGTCCATCGCCATGGCGGTCACGGATGCGTCTAAGAACGTAGGTGGCCTCTTGCTGCTGTGCTCCCCGTTTAAGTGTCTGTGCGGTGGACTCCGTCTTTCCCGTAACGATTACGAAACATGTTCTTAGTTCTTACGATGCACCTTTTTTCGTTCGCAGGTTCCAGAGTTCCCGGACGTCGCCTCATCATCACAAGCACTAGGGTACGAGTCACAGCAGTGTCATTACACAGGGCTCACATCCAACAACTCTGCACTTGTTCCTGCTCAAGGTTCATTGCCTTCAGACTTCTTTATCACGAGTCAAGGTAAACAAAGTTTTGCTCAAGTTTCTCGGCCCTGTTGCAGACACCGCCTCGTAACTTGTAATTTGCAGAAGACATCGAGCCGTCGACAAATAAATTGACAGCATACGATGGCCAGACGATACCACATGTGGTCGCCGCCTTTCCTGCCGCCGCGTTAACCTGGGACGGCGCGTCCATCGCCATGGCGGTCACGGACGCGTCTGAGAACGTAGGTGGCCTCTTGCTGCTGTGCTCCCCGTTTAAGTGCCTGTGCGGTGGACTCCGTCTTTCCCGTTACGATTACGAAACATGTTCTTAGTTCTTACGATGCACCTTTTTTTTGTTCTCAGGTTCCAGAGTTCCCGGACGTCGCCTCATCATCACAAGCACTAGGGTACGAGTCACAGCGGTCTCATTACACAGGGTTCACATCCAACAACTCTGCACTTGTTCCTGCTCAAGATTCATTGCCTTCAGACTTCTTTATCACGAGTCAAGGTAAACAAAGTTTTGCTCAAGTTTCTCGGCCCTGGTGCTGACACCGCCTCGTAACTTGTAATTTGCAGAAGCCATCGAGCCGTCGACCAATAATTTGACACCATACGATGACCAGACGATACCACCTGTGGTCGCCGACTTTCCTGCCGCCGCGTTATCCGGGGACGCGAGTCCATCGCCATGGCGGTCACGGACGCGTCTGAGAACGTAGGCGGCCTCTTGCTCCTGTGCTCCCCGTTTTAGTGTCTGTGCGGTGGACTCCGTCTTTCCCGTAACGATTACGAAACATGTTCTTAGTTCTTACGATGCACCTTTTTTGTTCTCAGGATCTAGAGTTCCCGGACGTCGCCTCATCATCACAAGCACTAGGGTACGAGTCACAGCAGTCTCATTACACAGAGTTCACATCCAACAACTCTGCACTTGTTCCTGCTCAAGGTTCATTGCCTTCAGACTTCTTTATCACGAGTCAAGGTAAACAAAGTTTTGCTCAAGTTTCTCGGCCCTGTTGCTGACACTGCCTCGTAACTTGTAATTTGCAGAAGACATCGAGCCGTCGACCAATAATTTGACACCATACGATGACCAGACGATACCACCTGTGGTCGCCGCCTTTCCTGCCGCCGCGTTAACCTGGGACGGCGCGTCCATCGCCATGGCGGTCACGGACGCGTCTAAGAACGAAGGTGGCCTCTTGCTGGTGTGCTCCCCGTTTAAGTGTCTGTGCGGTGGACTCCGTGTTTCCCGTAACGATTACGAAACATGTTCTTAGTTCTTACGATGCACCTTTTTTGTTCGCAGGTTCCAGAGTTCCCGGACATCGCCTCATCATCACAAGCACTAGGGTACGAGTCACAGCGGTCTCATTACACAGGGTTCACATCCAACAACTCTGCACTTGTTCCTGCTCAAGGTTCATTGCCTTCAGACTTCTTTATCACGAGTCAAGGTAAACAAAGTTTTGCTCAAGTATCTCGGCCCTGGTGTTGACACCGCCTCGTAACTTGTAATTTGCAGAAGACATCGAGCCGTCGACCAATAATTTGACACCATACGATGACCAGACGATACCACCTGTGGTCGCCGCCTTTCCTGCCGCCGCGTTAACCTGGGACGGCGCGTCCATCGCCATCGCGGTCACGGACGCGTCTAAGAACGTAGGTGGCCTCTTGCTGCTGTGCTCGCCGTTTAAGTGTTTGTGCGGTGGACTCCGTCTTTCCTGTAACGATTACGAAACATGTTCTTAGTTCTTACGATGCACCTTTTTTGTTCTCAGGTTCCAGAGTTCCCGGACGTCGCCTAATCATCACAAGCACTAGGGTACGAGTCACAGCGGTCTCATTACACAGAGTACACATCCAACAACTCTGCACTTGTTCCTGCTCAAGGTTCATTGCCTTCAGACTTCTTTATCACGAGTCAAGGTAAAGGAATTTTTGCTCAAGTCTCTCGGCCCTGGTGCTGACACCGCCTCGTAACTTGTAATTTGCAGAAGACATCGAGCCGTCGACCAATAATTTGACACCATACGATGGCCAGACGATACCACCTGTGGTCGCCGCCTTTCCTGCCGCCGCGTTATCCGGCGACGGCACGTCCATCGCCATGGCGGTCACGGACGCGTCTGAGAACGTAGGCGGCCTCTTGCTCCTGTGCTCCCCGTTTTAGTGTCTGTGCGGTGGACTCCGTCTTTCCCGTAACGATTACGAAACATGTTCTTAGTTCTTACGATGCACCTTTTTTGTTCTCAGGATCCAGATTTCCCGGACGTCGCCTCATCATCACAAGCACTAGGGTACGAGTCACAGCAGTCTCATTACACAGAGTTCACATCCAACAACTCTGCACTTGTTCCTGCTCAAAGTTCATTGCCTTCAGACTTCTTTATCACGAGTCAAGGTAAACAAAGTTTTGCTCAAGTTTCTCGGCCCTGTTGCTGACACTGCCTCGTAACTGGTAATTTGCAGAAGACATCGAGCCGTCGACCAATAATTTGACACCATACGATGACCAGACGATACCACCTGTGGTCGCCGCCTTTCCTGCCGCCGCGTTAACCTGGGACGGCGCGTCCATCGCCATGGCGGTCACGGACGCGTCTAAGAACGTAGGTGGCCTCTTGCTGGTGTGCTCCCCGTTTAAGTGTCTGTGCGGTGGACTCCGTGTTTCCCGTAACGATTACGAAACATGTTCTTAGTTCTTACGATGCACCTTTTTTTGTTCGCAGGTTCCAGAGTTCCCGGACGTCGCCTCATCATCACAAGCACTAGTGTACGAGTCACAGCGGTCTCATTACACAGGGTTCACATCCAACAACTCTGCACTTGTTCCTGTTCAAGGTTCATTGCCTTCAGACTTCTTTATCACGAGTCAAGGTAAACAAAGTTTTGCTCAAGTTTCTCGGACCTGTTGCTGACACCGCCTCGTAACTTGTAATTTGCAGAAGACATCGAGCCGTCGACAAATAATTTGACACCATACGATGGCCAGACGATACCACCTGTGGTCGCCGCCTTTCCTGCCGCCGCGTTATCCGGCGACGGCACGTCCATCGCCATGGCGGTCACGGACGCGTCTGAGAACGTAGGCGGCCTCTTGCTCCTTTGTTCCCCGTTTAAGTGTCTGTGCGGTGGACTCCTTCTTTCCCGTAACGATTACGAAACATGTTCTTAGTTCTTACAATGCACCTTTTTTGTTCTCAGGTTCCAGAGTTCCCGGACGTCGCCTCATCATCACAAGCACTAGGGTACGAGTCACAGCGGTCTCATTACACAGGGTTCACATCCAACAACTCTGCACTTGTTCCTGCTCAAGGTTCATTGCCTTCAGACTTCTTTATCACGAGTCAAGGTAAAGGAAGTTTTGCTCAAGTTTCTCAGCCCTGTTGCTGACACCGCCTCGTAACTTGTAATTTGCAGAAGACATCGAGCCGTCGACCAATAATTTGACACCATACGATGACCAGACGATACCACCTCTGGTCGCCGCCTTTCCTGCCGCCGCGTTAACCTGGGACGGCGCGTCCATCGCCATGGCGGTCACGGACGCGTCTGAGAACGTAGGTGGCCTCTTGCTGCTGTGCTCCCCGTTTAAGTGCCTGTGCGGTGGACTCCGTCTTTCCCGTTACGATTACGAAACATGTTCTTAGTTCTTACGATGCACCTTTTTTTGTTCTCAGGTTCCAGAGTTCCCGGACGTCGCCTCATCATCACAAGCACTAGGGTACGAGTCACAGCGGTCTCATTACACAGGGTTCACATCCAACAACTCTGCACTTGTTCCTGGCCAAGGTTCATTGCCTTCAGACTTCTTTATCACGAGTCAAGGTAGACAAAGTGTTCCTCAAGTCTCTAGGCCCTGGTGCTGACACCGCTTCGTAACTTGTAATTTGCAGAAGACATCGAGCCGTCGACCAATAATTTGACACCATACGATGGCCAGACGATACCACCTATGGTCGCCGCCTTTCCTGCCGCCGCGTTATCCGGCGACGGCACGTCCATCGCCATGGCGGTCACGGACGCGTCTGAGAACGTAGGCGGCCTCTAGCTCCTGTGCTCCCCGTTTAAGTGCATGTGCGGTGGACTCCGTCTTTCCCGTAACGATTACGAAACATGTTCTTAGTTCTTACGATGCACCTTTTTTCGTTCGCAGGTTCCAGAGTTCCCGGACGTCGCCTCATCATCACAAGCACTAGGGTACGAGTCAGAGCGGTCTCATTACACAGGGTTCACATCCAACAACTCTGCACTTGTTCCTGTTCAAGGTTCATTGCCTTCAGACTTCTTTATCACGAGTGAAGGTAAAGGAACTTTTGCTCAAGTTTCTCGGCCCTGTTGCTGACACCGCCTCGTAACTTGTAATTTGCAGAAGACATCGAGCCGTCGACCAATAATTTGATACCATACGATGGCCAGACGATACCACCTGTGGTCGCCGCCTTTCCTGCCGCCGCGTTATCCAGGGACGGCGAGTCCATCGCCACGGCGGTCACGGACGCGTCTGAGAACGTAGGCGGCCTCTAGCACCTTTGTTCCCCGTTTAAGTGTCTGTGCGGTGGACTCCTTCTTTCCCGTAACGATTACGAAACATGTTCTTAGTTCTTACGATGCACCTTTTTTTTTGTTCTCAGGTTCCAGAGTTCCCGGACGTCGCCTCATCAACACAAGCACTGGGGTACGAGTCACAGCGGTCTCATTACACAGGGTTCACATCCAACAACTCTGCACTTGTTCCTGCTCAAGGTTCATTGCCTTCAGACTTCTTTATCCCGAGTCAAGGTAAAGGAAGTTTTGCTCAAGTTTCTCGGCCCTGTTGCTGACACCGCCTCGTAACTTGTAATTTGCAGAAGACATCGAGCCGTCGACCAATAATTTGACACCATACGATGACCAGACGATACCACCTGTGGTCGCCGCCTTTCCTGCCGCCGCATTAACCTGGGACGGCGCGTCCATCGCCAAGGCGGTCACGGACGCGTCTAAGAACGTACGTGGCCTCTTGCTGCTGTGCTCCCCGTTTAAGTGTTTGTGCGGTGGACTCCGTCTTTCCCGTAACGATTACGAAACATGTTCTTAGTTCTTACGATGCACCTTTTTTGTTCGCAGGTTCCAGAGTTCCCGGACGTCGCCTCATCATCACAAGCACTAGGGTACGAGTCACAGCGGTCTCATTACACAGAGTTCACATCCAACAACTCTGCACTTGTTCCTGCTCAAGGTTCATTGCCTTCAGACTTCTTTATCACGAGTCAAGGTAAACAAAGTTTTGCTCAAGTATCTCGGCCCTGGTGTTGACACCGCCTCGTAACTTGTAATTTGCAGAAGACATCGAGCCGTCGACCAATAATTTGACACCATACGATGACCAGACGATACCACCTGTGGTCGCCGCCTTTCCTGCCGCCGCGTTAACCTGGGACGGCGCGTCCATCGCCATCGCGGTCACGGACGCGTCTAAGAACGTAGGTGGCCTCTTGCTGCTGTGCTCGCCGTTTAAGTGTTTGTGCGGTGGACTCCGTCTTTCCTGTAACGATTACGAAACATGTTCTTAGTTCTTACGATGCACCTTTTTTGTTCTCAGGTTCCAGAGTTCCCGGACGTCGCCTAATCATCACAAGCACTAGGGTACGAGTCACAGCGGTCTCATTACACAGAGTTCACATCCAACAACTCTGCACTTGTTCCTGCTCAAGATTCATTGCCTTCAGACATCTTTATCACGAGTCAAGGTAAACAAAGTTTTGCTCAAGTTTCTCGGCCCTGTTGCTGACACCGCCTCGTAACTTGTAATTTGCAGAAGACACCGAGCCGTCGACCAATAATTTGACACCATACGATGGCCAGACGATACCACATGTGGTCGCCGCCTTTCCTGCCGCCGCGTTAACCTGGGACGGCGCGTCCATCGCCATGGCGGTCACGGACGCGTCTGAGAACGTAGGTGGCCTCTTGCTGCTGTGCTCCCTGTTTAAGTGCCTGTGCGGTGGACTCCGTCTTTCCCGTTACGATTACGAAACATGTTCTTAGTTCTTACGATGCACCTTTTTTTGTTCTCAGGTTCCAGAGTTCCCGGACGTCGCCTCATCATCACAAGCACTAGGGTACGAGTCACAGCGGTCTCATTACACAGGGTTCACATCCAACAACTCTGCACTTGTTCCTGCCCAAGGTTCATTGTCTTCAGACTTCTTTATCACGAGTCAAGGTAAACAAAGATTTCCTCAAGTCTCTAGGCCCTGGTGCTGACACCGCCTCGTAACTTGTAATTTGCAGAAGACATCGAGCCGTCGACCAATAATTTGACACCATACGATGACCAGACGATACCACCTATGGTCGCCGCCTTTCCTGCCGCCGCGTTATCCGGTGACGGCACGTCCATCGCCATGGCGGTCACGGACGCGTCTGAGAACGTAGGCGGCCTCTTGCTCCTGTGCTCCCCGTTTAAGTGCATGTTCGGTGGACTCCGTCTTTTCCGTAACGATTACGAAACATGTTCTTAGTTCTTACGATGCACCTTTTTTTGTTCTCAGGATCCAGAGTTCCCGGACGTCGCCTCGTCATCACAAGCACTAGGGTACGAGTCACAGCGGTCTCATTACACAGGGTTCACATCCAACAACTCTGCACTTGTTCCTGCTCAAGGTTCATTGCCTTCAGACTTCTTTATCACGAGTCAAGGTAAAGGAAGTTTTGCTCAAGTTTCTCAGCCCTGTTGCTGACACCGCCTCGTAACTTGTAATTTGCAGAAGACATCGAGCCGTCGACCAATAATTTGACACCATACGATGACCAGACGATACCACCTGTGGTCGCCGCCTTTCCTGCCACCGCGTTAACCTGGGACGGCGCGTCCATCGCCAAGGCGGTCACGGACGCGTCTAAGAACGTACGTGGCCTCTTGCTGCTGTGTTCCCCGTTTAAGTGTTTGTGCGGTGGACTCCGTCTTTCCCGTAACGATTACGAAACATGTTCTTAATTCTTACGATGCACCTTTTTTGTTCGCAGGTTCCAGAGTTCCCGGACGTCGCCTCATCATCACAAGCACTAGGGTACGAGTCACAGCGGTCTCATTACACAGAGTTCACATCCAACAACTCTGCACTTGTTCCTGCTCAAGGTTCATTGCCTTCAGGCTTCTTTATCACGAGTCAAGGTAAACAAAGTTTTGCTCAAGTATCTCGGCCCTGGTGTTGACACCGCCTCGTAACTTGTAATTTGCAGAAGACATCGAGCCGTCGACCAATAATTTGACACCATACGATGACCAGACGATACCACCTGTGGTCGCCGCCTTTCCTGCCGCCGCGTTAACCTGGGACGGCGCGTCCATCGCCATCGCGGTCACGGACGCGTCTAAGAACGTAGGTGGCCTCTTGCTGCTGTGCTCGCCGTTTAAGTGTTTGTGCGGTGGACTCCGTCCTTCCTGTAACGATTACGAAACATGTTCTTAGTTCTTACGATGCACCTTTTTTTGTTCTCAGGTTCCAGAGTTCCCGGACGTCGCCTCATCATCACAAGCACTAGGGTACGAGTCACAGCGGTCTCATTACACAGGGTTCACATCCAACAACTCTGCACTTGTTCCTGCCCAAGGTTCATTGTCTTCAGACTTCTTTATCACGAGTCAAGGTAAACAAAGATTTCCTCAAGTCTCTAGGCCCTGGTGCTGACACCGCCTCGTAACTTGTAATTTGCAGAAGACATCGAGCCGTCGACCAATAATTTGACACCATACGATGACCAGACGATACCACCTATGGTCGCCGCCTTTCCTGCCGCCGCGTTATCCGGTGACGGCACGTCCATCGCCATGGCGGTCACGGACGCGTCTGAGAACGTAGGCGGCCTCTTGCTCCTGTGCTCCCCGTTTAAGTGCATGTTCGGTGGACTCCGTCTTTTCCGTAACGATTACGAAACATGTTCTTAGTTCTTACGATGCACCTTTTTTTGTTCTCAGGATCCAGAGTTCCCGGACGTCGCCTCGTCATCACAAGCACTAGGGTACGAGTCACAGCGGTCTCATTACACAGGGTTCACATCCAACAACTCTGCACTTGTTCCTGCTCAAGGTTCATTGCCTTCAGACTTCTTTATCACGAGTCAAGGTAAAGGAAGTTTTGCTCAAGTTTCTCAGCCCTGTTGCTGACACCGCCTCGTAACTTGTAATTTGCAGAAGACATCGAGCCGTCGACCAATAATTTGACACCATACGATGACCAGACGATACCACCTGTGGTCGCCGCCTTTCCTGCCACCGCGTTAACCTGGGACGGCGCGTCCATCGCCAAGGCGGTCACGGACGCGTCTAAGAACGTACGTGGCCTCTTGCTGCTGTGTTCCCCGTTTAAGTGTTTGTGCGGTGGACTCCGTCTTTCCCGTAACGATTACGAAACATGTTCTTAATTCTTACGATGCACCTTTTTTGTTCGCAGGTTCCAGAGTTCCCGGACGTCGCCTCATCATCACAAGCACTAGGGTACGAGTCACAGCGGTCTCATTACACAGAGTTCACATCCAACAACTCTGCACTTGTTCCTGCTCAAGGTTCATTGCCTTCAGGCTTCTTTATCACGAGTCAAGGTAAACAAAGTTTTGCTCAAGTATCTCGGCCCTGGTGTTGACACCGCCTCGTAACTTGTAATTTGCAGAAGACATCGAGCCGTCGACCAATAATTTGACACCATACGATGACCAGACAATACCACCTGTGGTCGCCGCCTTTCCTGCCGCCGCGTTAACCTGGGACGGCGCGTCCATCGCCATCGCGGTCACGGACGCGTCTAAGAACGTAGGTGGCCTCTTGCTGCTGTGCTCGCCGTTTAAGTGTTTGTGCGGTGGACTCCGTCCTTCCTGTAACGATTACGAAACATGTTCTTAGTTCTTACGATGCACCTTTTTTGTTCTCAGGTTCCAGAGTTCCCGGACGTCGCCTAATCATCACAAGCACTAGGGTACGAGTCACAGCGGTCTCATTACACAGAGTTCACATCCAACAACTCTGCACTTGTTCCTGCTCAAGATTCATTGCCTTCAGACATCTTTATCACGAGTCAAGGTAAACAAAGTTTTGCTCAAGTTTCTCGGCCCTGTTGCTGACACCGCCTCGTAACTTGTAATTTGCAGAAGACACCGAGCCGTCGACCAATAATTTGACACCATACGATGGCCAGACGATACCACATGTGGTCGCCGCCTTTCCTGCCGCCGCGTTAACCTGGGACGGCGCGTCCTTCGCCATGGCGGTCACGGACGCGTCTAAGAACGTAGGTGGCCTCTTGCTGCTGTGCTCCCCGTTTAAGTGCCTGTGCGGTGGACTCCGTCTTTCCCGTTACGATTACGAAACATGTTCTTAGTTCTTACGATGCACCTTTTTTTTGTTCTGAGGATCCAGAGTTCCCGGACGTCGCCTCATCATCACAAGCACTAGGGTAGGAGTCACAGCGGTCTCATTACACAGGGTTCACATCCAACAACTCTGCACTTGTTCCTGCTCAAGATTCATTGCCTTCAGACTTCTTTATCACGAGTCAAGGTAAACAAAGTTTTGCTCAAGTTTCTCGGCCCTGGTGCTGACACCGCCTCGTAACTTGTAATTTGCAGAAGCCATCGAGCCGTCGACCAATAATTTGACACCATACGATGACCAGACGATACCACCTGTTTTCGCCGACTTTCCTGCCGCCGCGTTATCCGGGGACGCGAGTCCACCGCCATGGCGGTCACAGACGCGTCTGAGAACGTAGGCGGGCTCTTGCTCCTTTGTTCCCCGTTTAAGTGTCTGTGCGGTGGACTCCTTTCCCGTAACGATTACGAAACATGTTCTTAGTTCTTACGATGCACCTTTTTTGTTCTCAGGTTCCAGAGGTCCCGGACGTCTCCTCATCATCACAAGCACTAGGGTACGAGTCACAGCAGTCTCATTACAGAGTTCACATCCAACAACTCTGCACCTGTTCCTGCTCAAGATTCATTGCCTTCAGACTTCTTTATCACGAGTCAAGGTAAACAAAGTTTTGCTCAAGTTTCTTGGCCCTGTTGCTGACACCGCCTCGTAACTCGTAATTTGCAGAAGACATCGAGCCGTCGACCAATTATTTGACACCATACGATGACCAGACGATACCACCTGTGGTCGCCGCCTTTCCTGCCGCCGTGTTAACCTGGGACGGTGCGTCCATCGCCATGGCGGTCACGGACGCGTCTGAGAACGTAGGCGGCCTCTTGCTCCTGTGCTCCCCGTTTAAGTGTCTGTGCGGTGGACTCCGTCTTTCCCGTAACGATTACGAAACATGTTCTTAGTTCATACGATGCACCTTTTATTGTTCTCAGGTTCCCGAGTTCCCGGACGTCGCCTCATCATCACAAGCACTTGGGTACGAGTCACCGCGGTCTCATTACATAGGGTTCCCATCCAACAACTCTGCACTTGTTCCTGCTCAAGATTCATTGCCTTCAGACTTCTTTATCACGAGTCAAGGTAAACAAAGTTTTGCTCAAGTTTCTCGGCCCTGTTGCTGACACCGCCTCGTTACTTGTAATTTGCAGAAGACATCGAGCCGTCGACCAATAATTTGACACAATACGATGGCCAGACGATACCACCTGTGGTCGCCGCCTTTCCTGCCGCCGCGTTATCCGGGAACGTCACGTTCATCGCCATGGAGGTCACGGAGGCGTCTAAGAACGTAGGTGGCCTCTTGCTGCTGTGCTCCCCGTTTAAGTGTCTGTGCGGTGGACTCCGTCTTTCCCGTAACGATTATGCAACATGTTCTTAGTTCTTACGATGCACCTTTTTTTTGTTCTCAGGTTCCAGAGTTCCCAGACGTCGCCACATCATCACAAGCACTAGGGTACAAGTCACAGCAGTGTCATTACACAGGGTTCACATCCAACAACTCTGCACTTGTTGGTGCTCAAGGTTCATTGCCTTCAGACTTCTTTATCACGAGTCAAGGTAAACAAATTTTGCTCATGTTTCTCGGCCCTGTTGCTGACACCGCCTCGTAACTTGTAATTTGCAGAAGACACCGAGCCGTCGACCAATAATTTGACACCATACGATGGCCAGACGATACCACATGTGGTCGCCGCCTTTCCTGCCGCCGCGTTAACCTGGGACGGCGCGTCCATCGCCATGGCGGTCACGGACGCGTCTGAGAACGTAGGTGGCTTCTTGCTGCTGTGCTCCCCGTTTAAGTGCCTGCGCGGTGGACTCCGTCTTTCCCGTTACGATTACGAAACATGTTCTTAGTTCTTACGATGCACCTTTTTTTTTGTTCTCAGGTTCCAGAGTTCCCGGACGTCGCCTCATCATCACAAGCACTAGGGTACGAGTCACAGCGGTCTCATTACACAGGGTTCACATCCAACAACTCTGCACTTGTTCCTGCTCAAGATTCATTGCCTTCAGACTTCTTTATCACGAGTCAAGGTAAACAAAGTTTTGCTCAAGTTTCTCGGCCCTGGTGCTGACACCGCCTCGTAACTTGTAATTTGCAGAAGCCATCGAGCCGTCGACCAATAATTTGACACCATACGATGATCAGACGATACCACCTGTGGTCGCCGACTTTCTTGCCGCCGCGTTATCCGGGGACGCGAGTCCATCGCCATGGCGGTCACAGACGCGTCTGAGAACGTAGGCGGCCTCTTGCTGGTGTGCTCCCCGTTTAAGTGTCTGTGCGGTGGACTCCTTTCCCGTAACGATTACGAAACATGTTCTTAGTTCTTACGATGCACCTTTTTTGTTCTCAGGTTCCAGAGTTCCCGGACGTCGCCTCATCATCACAAGCTCTAGGGTACGAGTCACAGCAGTCTCATTACAGAGTTCACATCCAACAACTCTGCACTTGTTCCTGCTCAAGATTCATTGCCTTCAGACTTCTTTATCACGAGTCAAGGTAAACAAAGTTTTGCTCAAGTTTCTCGGCCCTGTTGCTGACACCGCCTCGTAACTCGTAATTTGCAGAAGACATCGAGCCGTCGACCAATTATTTGACACCATACGATGACCAGACGATACCACCTGTGGTCGCCGCCTTTCCTGCCGCCGTGTTAACCTGGGACGGTGCGTCCATCACCATGGCGGTCACGGACGCGTCTAAGAACGTAGGTGGCCTCTTGCTGGTGTGCTCCCCGTTTAAGTGTCTGTGCGGTGGACTCCGTGTTTCCCGTAACGATTACGAAACATGTTCTTAGTTCGTACGATGCACCTTTTTTGTTCTCAGGTTCCAGAGTTCCCGGATGTCGCCACATCATCACAAGCACTAGGGTACGAGTTACAGCAGTGTCATTACACAGGGTTCACATCCAACAACTCTGCACTTGTTCCTGCTCAAGGTTTATTGCCTTCAGACTTCTTTATCACGAGTCAAGGTAAACAAAGTTTTGCTCAAGTTTCTCGGCCCTGGTGTTGACAGCGCCTCGTAACTTGTAATCTGCAGAAGACATCGAGCCCTCGACCAATAATTTGACACCATACGATGACCAGACGATACCACCTGTGGTCGCCGCCTTTCCTGCCGCCGCGTTAACCTGGGACGGCGCGTCCTTCGCCATGGCGGTCACGGACGCGTCTAAGAACGTAGGTGGCCTCTTGCTGGTGTGCTCCCCGTTTAAGTGCCTGTGCGGTGGACTCCGTCTTTCCCGTTACGATTACGAAACATGTTCTTAGTTCTTACGATGCACCATTTTTTTGTTCTCAGGTTCCAGAGTTCCCGGACGTCACCTCATCATCACAAGCACTAGGGTAGGAGTCACAGCGGTCTCATTACACAGGGTTCACATCCAACAACTCTGCACTTGTTCCTGCTCAAGATTCATTGCCTTCAGACTTCTTTATCACGAGTCAAGGTAAACAAATTTTGCTCATGTTTCTCGGCCCTGTTGCTGACACCGCCTCGTAACTTGTAATTTGCAGAAGACACCGAGCCGTCGACCAATATTTTGACACCATACGATGGCCAGACGATACCACATGTGGTCGCCGCCTTTCCTGCCGCCGCGTTAACCTGGGACGGCGCGTCCATCGCCATGGCGGTCACGGACGCGTCTGAGAACGTAGGTGGCCTCTTGCTGCTGTGCTCCCCGTTTAAGTGCCTGTGCGGTGGACTCCGTCTTTCCCGTTACGATTACGAAACATGTTCTTAGTTCTTACGATGCACCTTTTTTTTTGTTCTCAGGTTCCAGAGTTCCCGGACGTCGCCTCATCATCACAAGCACTAGGGTACGAGTCACAGCGGTCTCATTACACAGGGTTCACATCCAACAACTCTGCACTTGTTCCTGCTCAAGATTCATTGCCTTCAGACTTCTTTATCACGAGTCAAGGTAAACAAAGTTTTTCTCAAGTTTCTCGGCCCTGGTGCTGACACCGCCTCGTAACTTGTAATTTGCAGAAGCCATCGAGCCGTCGACCAATAATTTGACACCATACGATGATCAGACGATACCACCTGTGGTCGCCGACTTTCTTGCCGCCGCGTTATCCGGGGACGCGAGTCCATCGCCATGGCGGTCACAGACGCGTCTGAGAACGTAGGCGGCCTCTTGCTGGTGTGCTCCCCGTTTAAGTGTCTGTGCGGTGGACTCTTATCCCGTAACGATTACGAAACATGTTCTTAGTTCTTACGATGCACCTTTTTTGTTCTCAGGTTCCAGAGTTCCCGGACGTCGCCTCATCATCACAAGCACTAGGGTACGAGTCACAGCAGTCTCATTACAGAGTTCACATCCAACAACTCTGCACTTGTTCCTGCTCAAGATTCATTGCCTTCAGACTTCTTTATCACGAGTCAAGGTAAACAAAGTTTTGCTCAAGTTTCTCGGCCCTGTTGCTGACACCGCCTCGTAACTCGTAATTTGCAGAAGACATCGAGCCGTCGACCAATTATTTGACACCATACGATGACCAGACGATACCACCTGTGGTCGCCGCCTTTCCTGCCGCCGTGTTAACCTGGGACGGTGCGTCCATCACCATGGCGGTCACGGACGCGTCTAAGAACGTAGGTGGCCTCTTGCTGGTGTGCTCCCCGTTTAAGTGTCTGTGCGGTGGACTCCGTGTTTCCCGTAACGATTACGAAACATGTTCTTAGTTCGTACGATGCACCTTTTTTGTTCTCAGGTTCCAGAGTTCCCGGACGTCGCCTCATCATCACAAGCACTAGCGTACGAGTCACAGCAGTCTCATTACACAGAATTCACATCCAACAACTCTGCACTTGTTCCTGCTCAAGGTTCATTGCCTTCAGACTTCTTTATCACGAGTCAAGGTAAAGGAACTTTTGCTCAAGTCTCTCGGCCCTGGTGCTGACACCGCCTCGTAACTTGTAATTTGCAGAAGACATCGAGCCGTCGACCAATAATTTGACACCATACGATGGCCAGACGATACCACCTGTGGTCGCCGCCTTTCCTGCCGCCGCGTTATCCGGCGACGGCACGTCCATCGCCATGGCGGTCACGGACGCGTCTGAGAACGTAGGCGGCCTCTTGCTCCTGTGCTCCCCGTTTAAGTGTCTGTGCGGTGGACTCCGTCTTTCCCGTAACGATTACGAAACATGTTCTTAGTTCATACGATGCACCTTTTATTGTTCTCAGGTTCCCGAGTTCCCGGACGTCGCCTCATCATCACAAGCACTAGGGTACGAGTCACCGCGGTCTCATTACATAGGGTTCCCATCCAACAACTCTGCACTTGTTCCTGCTCAAGATTCATTGCCTTCAGACTTCTTTATCACGAGTCAAGGTAAACAAAGTTTTGCTCAAGTTTCTCGGCCCTGTTGCTGACACCGCCTCGTTACTTGTAATTTGCAGAAGACATCGAGCCGTCGACCAATAATTTGACACAATACGATGGCCAGACGATACCACCTGTGGTCGCCGCCTTTCCTGCCGCCGCGTTATCCGGGAACGTCACGTCCATCGCCATGGAGGTCACGGAGGCGTCTAAGAACGTAGGTGGCCTCTTGCTGCTGTGCTCCCCGTTTAAGTGTCTGTGCGGTGGACTCCGTCTTTCCCGTAACGATTGTGCAACATGTTCTTAGTTCTTACGATGCACCTTTTTTTTTGTTCTCAGGTTCCAGAGTTCCCAGACGTCGCCACATCATCACAAGCACTAGGGTACAAGTCACAGCAGTGTCATTACACAGGGTTCACATCCAACAACTCTGCACTTGTTGGTGCTCAAGGTTCATTGCCTTCAGACTTCTTTATCACGAGTCAAGGTAAACAAAGTTTTGCTCAAGTTTCTCGGCCCTGTTGCTGACACCGCCTCGTTACTTGTAATTTGCAGAAGACATCGAGCCGTCGACCAATTATTTGACACCATACGATGACCAGACGATACCACCTGTGGTCGCCGCCTTTCCTGCCGCCGTGTTAACCTGGGACGGTGCGTCCATCACCATGGCGGTCACGGACGCGTCTAAGAACGTAGGTGGCCTCTTGCTGGTGTGCTCCCCGTTTAAGTGTCTGTGCGGTGGACTCCGTGTTTCCCGTAACGATTACGAAACATGTTCTTAGTTCGTACGATGCACCTTTTTTGTTCTCAGGTTCCAGAGTTCCCGGATGTCGCCACATCATCACAAGCACTAGGGTACGAGTTACAGCAGTGTCATTACACAGGGTTCACATCCAACAACTCTGCACTTGTTCCTGCTCAAGGTTTATTGCCTTCAGACTTCTTTATCACGAGTCAAGGTAAACAAAGTTTTGCTCAAGTTTCTCGGCCCTGTTGCTGACACCGCCTCGTAACTCGTAATTTGCAGAAGACATCGAGCCGTCGACCAATTATTTGACACCATACGATGACCAGACGATACCACCTGTGGTCGCCGCCTTTCCTGCCGCCGTGTTAACCTGGGACGGTGCGTCCATCACCATGGCGGTCACGGACGCGTCTAAGAACGTAGGTGGCCTCTTGCTGGTGTGCTCCCCGTTTAAGTGTCTGTGCGGTGGACTCCGTGTTTCCCGTAACGATTACGAAACATGTTCTTAGTTCGTACGATGCACCTTTTTTGTTCTCAGGTTCCAGAGTTCCCGGATGTCGCCACATCATCACAAGCACTAGGGTACGAGTTACAGCAGTGTCATTACACAGGGTTCACATCCAACAACTCTGCACTTGTTCCTGCTCAAGGTTCATTGCCTTCAGACTTCTTTATCACGAGTCAAGGTAAACAAAGTTTTGCTCAAGTTTCTCGGCCCTGGTGTTGACAGCGCCTCGTAACTTGTAATCTGCAGAAGACATCGAGCCCTCGACCAATAATTTGACACCATACGATGACCAGACGATACCACCTGTGGTCGCCGCCTTTCCTGCCGCCGCGTTAACCGGGGACGGCGCGTCCATCGCCAAGGCGGTCACGGACGCGTCTAAGAACGTAGGTGGCCTCTTGCTACTGTGCTCCCCGTTTAAGTGTTTGTGCGGTGGATTCCGTCTTTCCCGTAACGATTACGAAACATGTTCTTAGTTCTTACGATGCACCTTTTTTGTTCGCAGGTTCCAGAGTTCCCGGATGTCGCCACATCATCACAAGCACTAGGGTACGAGTCACAGCGGTCTCATTACACAGGGTTCACATCCAACAACTCTGCACTTGTTCCTGCTCAAGATTCATTGCCTTCAGACTTCTTTATCACGAGTCAAGGTAAACAAAGTTTTTCTCAAGTTTCTCGGCCCTGGTGCTGACACCGCCTCGTAACTTGTAATTTGCAGAAGCCATCGAGCCGTCGACCAATAATTTGACACCATACGATGATCAGACGATACCACCTGTGGTCGCCGACTTTCTTGCCGCCGCGTTATCCGGGGACGCGAGTCCATCGCCATGGCGGTCACAGACGCGTCTGAGAACGTAGGCGGCCTCTTGCTGGTGTGCTCCCCGTTTAAGTGTCTGTGCGGTGGACTCCTATCCCGTAACGATTACGAAACATGTTCTTAGTTCTTACGATGCACCTTTTTTGTTCTCAGGTTCCAGAGTTCCCGGACGTCGCCTCATCATCACAAGCACTAGGGTACGAGTCACAGCAGTCTCATTACAGAGTTCACATCCAACAACTCTGCACTTGTTCCTGCTCAAGATTCATTGCCTTCAGACTTCTTTATCACGAGTCAAGGTAAACAAAGTTTTGCTCAAGTTTCTCGGCCCTGTTGCTGACACCGCCTCGTAACTCGTAATTTGCAGAAGACATCGAGCCGTCGACCAATTATTTGACACCATACGATGACCAGACGATACCACCTGTGGTCGCCGCCTTTCCTGCCGCCGTGTTAACCTGGGACGGTGCGTCCATCACCATGGCGGTCACGGACGCGTCTAAGAACGTAGGTGGCCTCTTGCTGGTGTGCTCCCCGTTTAAGTGTCTGTGCGGTGGACTCCGTGTTTCCCGTAACGATTACGAAACATGTTCTTAGTTCGTACGATGCACCTTTTTTGTTCTCAGGTTCCAGAGTTCCCGGATGTCGCCACATCATCACAAGCACTAGGGTACGAGTTACAGCAGTGTCATTACACAGGGTTCACATCCAACAACTCTGCACTTGTTCCTGCTCAAGGTTCATTGCCTTCAGACTTCTTTATCACGAGTCAAGGTAAACAAAGTTTTGCTCAAGTTTCTCGGCCCTGGTGTTGACAGCGCCTCGTAACTTGTAATCTGCAGAAGACATCGAGCCCTCGACCAATAATTTGACACCATACGATGACCAGACGATACCACCTGTGGTCGCCGCCTTTCCTGCCGCCGCGTTAACCTGGGACGGCGCGTCCATCGCCAAGGCGGTCACGGACGCGTCTAAGAGCGTAGGTGGCCTTTTGCTGCTGTGCTCCCCGTTTAAGTGTTTGTGCGGTGGATTCCGTCTTTCCCGTAACGATTACGAAACATGTTCTTAGTTCTTACGATGCACCTTTTTTGTTCGCAGGTTCCAGAGTTCCCGGACATCGCCTCATCATCACAAGCACTAGGGTACGAGTCACAGCGGTCTCATTACACAGGGTTCACATCCAACAACTCTGCACTTGTTCCTGTTCAAGGTTCATTGCCTTCAGACTTCTTTATCACGAGTCAAGGTGAAGGAACTTTTGCTCAAGTTTCTCGGCCCTCTTGCTGACACTGCCTCGTAACTTGTAATTTGCAGAATACATCGAGCCGTCGACCAATAATTTGACACCAGACGATACAACCTGTGGTCGGCGCCTTTCCTGCCGCCGCGTTAACCTGGGACGGCGCGTCCTTCGCCATGGCGGTCACGGACGCGTCTAAGAACGTAGGTGGCCTCTTACTGCTGTGCTCCCCGTTTAAGTGCCTGTGCGGTGGACTCCGTCTTTCCCGTTACGATTACGAAACATGTTCTTAGTTCTTACGATGCACCTTTTTTTTGTTCTCAGGTTCCAGAGTTCCCGGACGTCGCCTCATCATCACAAGCACTAGGGTAGGAGTCACAGCGGTCTCATTACACAGGGTTCACATCCAACAACTCTGCACTTGTTCCTGCTCAAGATTCATTGCCTTCAGACTTCTTTATCACGAGTCAAGGTAAACAAAGTTTTGCTCAAGTTTCTCGGCCCTGGTGCTGACACCGCCTCGTAACTTGTAATTTGCAGAAGCCATCGAGCCGTCGACCAATAATTTGACACCATACGATGACCAGACGATACCACCTGTTTTCGCCGACTTTCCTGCCGCCGCGTTATCCGGGGACGCGAGTCCATCGCCATGGCGGTCACAGACGCGTCTGAGAACGTAGGCGGGCTCTTGCTCCTTTGTTCCCCGTTTAAGTGTCTGTGCGGTGGACTCCTTTCCCGTAACGATTACGAAACATGTTCTTAGTTCTTACGATGCACCTTTTTTGTTCTCAGGTTCCAGAGTTCCCGGACGTCTCCTCATCATCACAAGCACTAGGGTACGAGTCACAGCAGTCTCATTACAGAGTTCACATCCAACAACTCTGCACCTGTTCCTGCTCAAGATTCATTGCCTTCAGACTTCTTTATCACGAGTCAAGGTAAACAAAGTTTTGCTCAAGTTTCTTGGCCCTGTTGCTGACACCGCCTCGTAACTCGTAATTTGCAGAAGACATCGAGCCGTCGACCAATAATTTGACACCATACGATGACCAGACGATACCACCTGTGGTCGCCGCCTTTCCTGCCGCCGCGTTAACCGGGGACGGCGCGTCCATCGCCAAGGCGGTCACGGACGCGTCTAAGAACGTAGGTAGCCTCTTGCTACTGTGCTCCCCGTTTAAGTGTTTGTGCGGTGGATTCCGTCTTTCCCGTAACGATTACGAAACATGTTCTTAGTTCTTACGATGCACCTTTTTTGTTCGCAGGTTCCAGAGTTCCCGGATGTCGCCACATCATCACAAGCACTAGGGTACGAGTCACAGCGGTCTCATTACACAGGGTTCACATCCAACAACTCTGCACTTGTTCCTGCTCAAGATTCATTGCCTTCAGACTTCTTTATCACGAGTCAAGGTAAACAAAGTTTTTCTCAAGTTTCTCGGCCCTGGTGCTGACACCGCCTCGTAACTTGTAATTTGCAGAAGCCATCGAGCCGTCGACCAATAATTTGACACCATACGATGATCAGACGATACCACCTGTGGTCGCCGACTTTCTTGCCGCCGCGTTATCCGGGGACGCGAGTCCATCGCCATGGCGGTCACAGACGCGTCTGAGAACGTAGGCGGCCTCTTGCTGGTGTGCTCCCCGTTTAAGTGTCTGTGCGGTGGACTCCGTGTTTCCCGTAACGATTACGAAACATGTTCTTAGTTCGTACGATGCACCTTTTTTGTTCTCAGGTTCCAGAGTTCCCGGATGTCGCCACATCATCACAAGCACTAGGGTACGAGTTACAGCAGTGTCATTACACAGGGTTCACATCCAACAACTCTGCACTTGTTCCTGCTCAAGGTTCATTGCCTTCAGACTTCTTTATCACGAGTCAAGGTAAACAAAGTTTTGCTCAAGTTTCTCGGCCCTGGTGTTGACAGCGCCTCGTAACTTGTAATCTGCAGAAGACATCGAGCCCTCGACCAATAATTTGACACCATACGATGACCAGACGATACCACCTGTGGTCGCCGCCTTTCCTGCCGCCGCGTTAACCTGGGACGGCGCGTCCATCGCCAAGGCGGTCACGGACGCGTCTAAGAGCGTAGGTGGCCTTTTGCTGCTGTGCTCCCCGTTTAAGTGTTTGTGCGGTGGATTCCGTCTTTCCCGTAACGATTACGAAACATGTTCTTAGTTCTTACGATGCACCTTTTTTGTTCGCAGGTTCCAGAGTTCCCGGACATCGCCTCATCATCACAAGCACTAGGGTACGAGTCACAGCGGTCTCATTACACAGGGTTCACATCCAACAACTCTGCACTTGTTCCTGTTCAAGGTTCATTGCCTTCAGACTTCTTTATCACGAGTCAAGGTGAAGGAACTTTTGCTCAAGTTTCTCGGCCCTCTTGCTGACACTGCCTCGTAACTTGTAATTTGCAGAATACATCGAGCCGTCGACCAATAATTTGACACCAGACGATACAACCTGTGGTCGGCGCCTTTCCTGCCGCCGCGTTAACCTGGGACGGCGCGTCCTTCGCCATGGCGGTCACGGACGCGTCTAAGAACGTAGGTGGCCTCTTACTGCTGTGCTCCCCGTTTAAGTGCCTGTGCGGTGGACTCCGTCTTTCCCGTTACGATTACGAAACATGTTCTTAGTTCTTACGATGCACCTTTTTTTTGTTCTCAGGTTCCAGAGTTCCCGGACGTCGCCTCATCATCACAAGCACTAGGGTAGGAGTCACAGCGGTCTCATTACACAGGGTTCACATCCAACAACTCTGCACTTGTTCCTGCTCAAGATTCATTGCCTTCAGACTTCTTTATCACGAGTCAAGGTAAACAAAGTTTTGCTCAAGTTTCTCGGCCCTGGTGCTGACACCGCCTCGTAACTTGTAATTTGCAGAAGCCATCGAGCCGTCGACCAATAATTTGACACCGTACGATGACCAGACGATACCACCTGTTTTCGCCGACTTTCCTGCCGCCGCGTTATCCGGGGACGCGAGTCCATCGCCATGGCGGTCACAGACGCGTCTGAGAACGTAGGCGGGCTCTTGCTCCTTTGTTCCCCGTTTAAGTGTCTGTGCGGTGGACTCCTTTCCCGTAACGATTACGAAACATGTTCTTAGTTCTTACGATGCACCTTTTTTGTTCTCAGGTTCCAGAGTTCCCGGACGTCTCCTCATCATCACAAGCACTAGGGTACGAGTCACAGCAGTCTCATTACAGAGTTCACATCCAACAACTCTGCACCTGTTCCTGATCAAGATTCATTGCCTTCAGACTTCTTTATCACGAGTCAAGGTAAACAAAGTTTTGCTCAAGTTTCTTGGCCCTGTTGCTGACACCGCCTCGTAACTCGTAATTTGCAGAAGACATCGAGCCGTCGACCAATAATTTGACACCATACGATGACCAGACGATACCACCTGTGGTCGCCGCCTTTCCTGCCGCCGCGTTAACCGGGGACGGCGCGTCCATCGCCAAGGCGGTCACGGACGCGTCTAAGAACGTAGGTAGCCTCTTGCTACTGTGCTCCCCGTTTAAGTGTTTGTGCGGTGGATTCCGTCTTTCCCGTAACGATTACGAAACATGTTCTTAGTTCTTACGATGCACCTTTTTTGTTCGCAGGTTCCAGAGTTCCCGGATGTCGCCACATCATCACAAGCACTAGGGTACGAGTCACAGCGGTCTCATTACACAGGGTTCACATCCAACAACTCTGCACTTGTTCCTGCTCAAGATTCATTGCCTTCAGACTTCTTTATCACGAGTCAAGGTAAACAAAGTTTTTCTCAAGTTTCTCGGCCCTGGTGCTGACACCGCCTCGTAACTTGTAATTTGCAGAAGCCATCGAGCCGTCGACCAATAATTTGACACCATACGATGATCAGACGATACCACCTGTGGTCGCCGACTTTCTTGCCGCCGCGTTATCCGGGGACGCGAGTCCATCGCCATGGCGGTCACAGACGCGTCTGAGAACGTAGGCGGCCTCTTGCTGGTGTGCTCCCCGTTTAAGTGTCTGTGCGGTGGACTCCGTGTTTCCCGTAACGATTACGAAACATGTTCTTAGTTCGTACGATGCACCTTTTTTGTTCTCAGGTTCCAGAGTTCCCGGATGTCGCCACATCATCACAAGCACTAGGGTACGAGTTACAGCAGTGTCATTACACAGGGTTCACATCCAACAACTCTGCACTTGTTCCTGCTCAAGGTTCATTGCCTTCAGACTTCTTTATCACGAGTCAAGGTAAACAAAGTTTTGCTCAAGTTTCTCGGCCCTGGTGTTGACAGCGCCTCGTAACTTGTAATCTGCAGAAGACATCGAGCCCTCGACCAATAATTTGACACCATACGATGACCAGACGATACCACCTGTGGTCGCCGCCTTTCCTGCCGCCGCGTTAACCTGGGACGGCGCGTCCATCGCCAAGGCGGTCACGGACGCGTCTAAGAGCGTAGGTGGCCTTTTGCTGCTGTGCTCCCCGTTTAAGTGTTTGTGCGGTGGATTCCGTCTTTCCCGTAACGATTACGAAACATGTTCTTAGTTCTTACGATGCACCTTTTTTGTTCGCAGGTTCCAGAGTTCCCGGACATCGCCTCATCATCACAAGCACTAGGGTACGAGTCACAGCGGTCTCATTACACAGGGTTCACATCCAACAACTCTGCACTTGTTCCTGTTCAAGGTTCATTGCCTTCAGACTTCTTTATCACGAGTCAAGGTGAAGGAACTTTTGCTCAAGTTTCTCGGCCCTCTTGCTGACACTGCCTCGTAACTTGTAATTTGCAGAATACATCGAGCCGTCGACCAATAATTTGACACCAGACGATACAACCTGTGGTCGGCGCCTTTCCTGCCGCCGCGTTAACCTGGGACGGCGCGTCCTTCGCCATGGCGGTCACGGACGCGTCTAAGAACGTAGGTGGCCTCTTACTGCTGTGCTCCCCGTTTAAGTGCCTGTGCGGTGGACTCCGTCTTTCCCGTTACGATTACGAAACATGTTCTTAGTTCTTACGATGCACCTTTTTTTTGTTCTCAGGTTCCAGAGTTCCCGGACGTCGCCTCATCATCACAAGCACTAGGGTAGGAGTCACAGCGGTCTCATTACACAGGGTTCACATCCAACAACTCTGCACTTGTTCCTGCTCAAGATTCATTGCCTTCAGACTTCTTTATCACGAGTCAAGGTAAACAAAGTTTTGCTCAAGTTTCTCGGCCCTGGTGCTGACACCGCCTCGTAACTTGTAATTTGCAGAAGCCATCGAGCCGTCGACCAATAATTTGACACCATACGATGACCAGACGATACCACCTGTTTTCGCCGACTTTCCTGCCGCCGCGTTATCCGGGGACGCGAGTCCATCGCCATGGCGGTCACAGACGCGTCTGAGAACGTAGGCGGGCTCTTGCTCCTTTGTTCCCCGTTTAAGTGTCTGTGCGGTGGACTCCTTTCCCGTAACGATTACGAAACATGTTCTTAGTTCTTACGATGCACCTTTTTTGTTCTCAGGTTCCAGAGTTCCCGGACGTCTCCTCATCATCACAAGCACTAGGGTACGAGTCACAGCAGTCTCATTACAGAGTTCACATCCAACAACTCTGCACCTGTTCCTGATCAAGATTCATTGCCTTCAGACTTCTTTATCACGAGTCAAGGTAAACAAAGTTTTGCTCAAGTTTCTTGGCCCTGTTGCTGACACCGCCTCGTAACTCGTAATTTGCAGAAGACATCGAGCCGTCGACCAATAATTTGACACCATACGATGACCAGACGATACCACCTGTGGTCGCCGCCTTTCCTGCCGCCGCGTTAACCGGGGACGGCGCGTCCATCGCCAAGGCGGTCACGGACGCGTCTAAGAACGTAGGTAGCCTCTTGCTACTGTGCTCCCCGTTTAAGTGTTTGTGCGGTGGATTCCGTCTTTCCCGTAACGATTACGAAACATGTTCTTAGTTCTTACGATGCACCTTTTTTGTTCGCAGGTTCCAGAGTTCCCGGATGTCGCCACATCATCACAAGCACTAGGGTACGAGTCACAGCGGTCTCATTACACAGGGTTCACATCCAACAACTCTGCACTTGTTCCTGCTCAAGATTCATTGCCTTCAGACTTCTTTATCACGAGTCAAGGTAAACAAAGTTTTTCTCAAGTTTCTCGGCCCTGGTGCTGACACCGCCTCGTAACTTGTAATTTGCAGAAGCCATCGAGCCGTCGACCAATAATTTGACACCATACGATGATCAGACGATACCACCTGTGGTCGCCGACTTTCTTGCCGCCGCGTTATCCGGGGACGCGAGTCCATCGCCATGGCGGTCACAGACGCGTCTGAGAACGTAGGCGGCCTCTTGCTGGTGTGCTCCCCGTTTAAGTGTCTGTGCGGTGGACTCCTATCCCGTAACGATTACGAAACATGTTCTTAGTTCTTACGATGCACCTTTTTTGTTCTCAGGTTCCAGAGTTCCCGGACGTCGCCTCATCATCACAAGCACTAGGGTACGAGTCACAGCAGTCTCATTACAGAGTTCACATCCAACAACTCTGCACTTGTTCCTGCTCAAGCTTCATTGCCTTCAGACTTCTTTATCACGAGTCAAGGTAAACAAAGTTTTGCTCAAGTTTCTCGGCCCTGTTGCTGACACCGCCTCGTAACTCGTAATTTGCAGAAGACATCGAGCCGTCGACCAATTATTTGACACCATACGATGACCAGACGATACCACCTGTGGTCGCCGCCTTTCCTGCCGCCGTGTTAACCTGGGACGGTGCGTCCATCACCATGGCGGTCACGGACGCGTCTAAGAACGTAGGTGGCCTCTTGCTGGTGTGCTCCCCGTTTAAGTGTCTGTGCGGTGGACTCCGTGTTTCCCGTAACGATTACGAAACATGTTCTTAGTTCGTACGATGCACCTTTTTTGTTCTCAGGTTCCAGAGTTCCCGGATGTCGCCACATCATCACAAGCACTAGGGTACGAGTTACAGCAGTGTCATTACACAGGGTTCACATCCAACAACTCTGCACTTGTTCCTGCTCAAGGTTCATTGCCTTCAGACTTCTTTATCACGAGTCAAGGTAAACAAAGTTTTGCTCAAGTTTCTCGGCCCTGGTGTTGACAGCGCCTCGTAACTTGTAATCTGCAGAAGACATCGAGCCCTCGACCAATAATTTGACACCATACGATGACCAGACGATACCACCTGTGGTCGCCGCCTTTCCTGCCGCCGCGTTAACCTGGGACGGCGCGTCCATCGCCAAGGCGGTCACGGACGCGTCTAAGAGCGTAGGTGGCCTTTTGCTGCTGTGCTCCCCGTTTAAGTGTTTGTGCGGTGGATTCCGTCTTTCCCGTAACGATTACGAAACATGTTCTTAGTTCTTACGATGCACCTTTTTTGTTCGCAGGTTCCAGAGTTCCCGGACATCGCCTCATCATCACAAGCACTAGGGTACGAGTCACAGCGGTCTCATTACACAGGGTTCACATCCAACAACTCTGCACTTGTTCCTGTTCAAGGTTCATTGCCTTCAGACTTCTTTATCACGAGTCAAGGTGAAGGAACTTTTGCTCAAGTTTCTCGGCCCTCTTGCTGACACTGCCTCGTAACTTGTAATTTGCAGAATACATCGAGCCGTCGACCAATAATTTGACACCAGACGATACAACCTGTGGTCGCCGCCTTTCCTGCCGCCGCGTTAACCTGGGACGGCGCGTCCTTCGCCATGGCGGTCACGGACGCGTCTAAGAACGTAGGTGGCCTCTTACTGCTGTGCTCCCCGTTTAAGTGCCTGTGCGGTGGACTCCGTCTTTCCCGTTACGATTACGAAACATGTTCTTAGTTCTTACGATGCACCTTTTTTTTGTTCTCAGGTTCCAGAGTTCCCGGACGTCGCCTCATCATCACAAGCACTAGGGTAGGAGTCACAGCGGTCTCATTACACAGGGTTCACATCCAACAACTCTGCACTTGTTCCTGCTCAAGATTCATTGCCTTCAGACTTCTTTATCACGAGTCAAGGTAAACAAAGTTTTGCTCAAGTTTCTCGGCCCTGGTGCTGACACCGCCTCGTAACTTGTAATTTGCAGAAGCCATCGAGCCGTCGACCAATAATTTGACACCATACGATGACCAGACGATACCACCTGTTTTCGCCGACTTTCCTGCCGCCGCGTTATCCGGGGACGCGAGTCCATCGCCATGGCGGTCACAGACGCGTCTGAGAACGTAGGCGGGCTCTTGCTCCTTTGTTCCCCGTTTAAGTGTCTGTGCGGTGGACTCCTTTCCCGTAACGATTACGAAACATGTTCTTAGTTCTTACGATGCACCTTTTTTGTTCTCAGGTTCCAGAGTTCCCGGACGTCTCCTCATCATCACAAGCACTAGGGTACGAGTCACAGCAGTCTCATTACAGAGTTCACATCCAACAACTCTGCACCTGTTCCTGCTCAAGATTCATTGCCTTCAGACTTCTTTATCACGAGTCAAGGTAAACAAAGTTTTGCTCAAGTTTCTTGGCCCTGTTGCTGACACCGCCTCGTAACTCGTAATTTGCAGAAGACATCGAGCCGTCGACCAATAATTTGACACCATACGATGACCAGACGATACCACCTGTGGTCGCCGCCTTTCCTGCCGCCGCGTTAACCGGGGACGGCGCGTCCATCGCCAAGGCGGTCACGGACGCGTCTAAGAACGTAGGTGGCCTCTTGCTACTGTGCTCCCCGTTTAAGTGTTTGTGCGGTGGATTCCGTCTTTCCCGTAACGATTACGAAACATGTTCTTAGTTCTTACGATGCACCTTTTTTGTTCGCAGGTTCCAGAGTTCCCGGACATCGCCTCATCATCACAAGCACTAGGGTACGAGTCACAGCGGTCTCATTACACAGGGTTCACATCCAACAACTCTGCACTTGTTCCTGTTCAAGGTTCATTGCCTTCAGACTTCTTTATCACGAGTCAAGGTGAAGGAACTTTTGCTCAAGTTTCTCGGCCCTCTTGCTGACACTGCCTCGTAACTTGTAATTTGCAGAATACATCGAGCCGTCGACCAATAATTTGACACCAGACGATACAACCTGTGGTCGCCGCCTTTCCTGCCGCCGCGTTAACCTGGGACGGCGCGTCCTTCGCCATGGAGGTCACGGACGCGTCTAAGAACGTAGGTGGCCTCTTACTGCTGTGCTCCCCGTTTAAGTGCCTGTGCGGTGGACTCCGTCTTTCCCGTTACGATTACGAAACATGTTCTTAGTTCTTACGATGCACCTTTTTTTTGTTCTCAGGTTCCAGAGTTCCCGGACGTCGCCTCATCATCACAAGCACTAGGGTAGGAGTCACAGCGGTCTCATTACACAGGGTTCACATCCAACAACTCTGCACTTGTTCCTGCTCAAGATTCATTGCCTTCAGACTTCTTTATCACGAGTCAAGGTAAACAAAGTTTTGCTCAAGTTTCTCGGCCCTGGTGCTGACACCGCCTCGTAACTTGTAATTTGCAGAAGCCATCGAGCCGTCGACCAATAATTTGACACCATACGATGACCAGACGATACCACCTGTTTTCGCCGACTTTCCTGCCGCCGCGTTATCCGGGGACGCGAGTCCATCGCCATGGCGGTCACAGACGCGTCTGAGAACGTAGGCGGGCTCTTGCTCCTTTGTTCCCCGTTTAAGTGTCTGTGCGGTGGACTCCTTTCCCGTAACGATTACGAAACATGTTCTTAGTTCTTACGATGCACCTTTTTTGTTCTCAGGTTCCAGAGTTCCCGGACGTCTCCTCATCATCACAAGCACTAGGGTACGAGTCACAGCAGTCTCATTACAGAGTTCACATCCAACAACTCTGCACCTGTTCCTGCTCAAGATTCATTGCCTTCAGACTTCTTTATCACGAGTCAAGGTAAACAAAGTTTTGCTCAAGTTTCTTGGCCCTGTTGCTGACACCGCCTCGTAACTCGTAATTTGCAGAAGACATCGAGCCGTCGACCAATAATTTGACACCATACGATGACCAGACGATACCACCTGTGGTCGCCGCCTTTCCTGCCGCCGCGTTAACCGGGGACGGCGCGTCCATCGCCAAGGCGGTCACGGACGCGTCTAAGAACGTAGGTAGCCTCTTGCTACTGTGCTCCCCGTTTAAGTGTTTGTGCGGTGGATTCCGTCTTTCCCGTAACGATTACGAAACATGTTCTTAGTTCTTACGATGCACCTTTTTTGTTCGCAGGTTCCAGAGTTCCCGGATGTCGCCACATCATCACAAGCACTAGGGTACGAGTCACAGCGGTCTCATTACACAGGGTTCACATCCAACAACTCTGCACTTGTTCCTGCTCAAGATTCATTGCCTTCAGACTTCTTTATCACGAGTCAAGGTAAACAAAGTTTTTCTCAAGTTTCTCGGCCCTGGTGCTGACACCGCCTCGTAACTTGTAATTTGCAGAAGCCATCGAGCCGTCGACCAATAATTTGACACCATACGATGATCAGACGATACCACCTGTGGTCGCCGACTTTCTTGCCGCCGCGTTATCCGGGGACGCGAGTCCATCGCCATGGCGGTCACAGACGCGTCTGAGAACGTAGGCGGCCTCTTGCTGGTGTGCTCCCCGTTTAAGTGTCTGTGCGGTGGACTCCTATCCCGTAACGATTACGAAACATGTTCTTAGTTCTTACGATGCACCTTTTTTGTTCTCAGGTTCCAGAGTTCCCGGACGTCGCCTCATCATCACAAGCACTAGGGTACGAGTCACAGCAGTCTCATTACAGAGTTCACATCCAACAACTCTGCACTTGTTCCTGCTCAAGATTCATTGCCTTCAGACTTCTTTATCACGAGTCAAGGTAAACAAAGTTTTGCTCAAGTTTCTCGGCCCTGTTGCTGACACCGCCTCGTAACTCGTAATTTGCAGAAGACATCGAGCCGTCGACCAATTATTTGACACCATACGATGACCAGACGATACCACCTGTGGTCGCCGCCTTTCCTGCCGCCGTGTTAACCTGGGACGGTGCGTCCATCACCATGGCGGTCACGGACGCGTCTAAGAACGTAGGTGGCCTCTTGCTGGTGTGCTCCCCGTTTAAGTGTCTGTGCGGTGGACTCCGTGTTTCCCGTAACGATTACGAAACATGTTCTTAGTTCGTACGATGCACCTTTTTTGTTCTCAGGTTCCAGAGTTCCCGGATGTCGCCACATCATCACAAGCACTAGGGTACGAGTTACAGCAGTGTCATTACACAGGGTTCACATCCAACAACTCTGCACTTGTTCCTGCTCAAGGTTCATTGCCTTCAGACTTCTTTATCACGAGTCAAGGTAAACAAAGTTTTGCTCAAGTTTCTCGGCCCTGGTGTTGACAGCGCCTCGTAACTTGTAATCTGCAGAAGACATCGAGCCCTCGACCAATAATTTGACACCATACGATGACCAGACGATACCACCTGTGGTCGCCGCCTTTCCTGCCGCCGCGTTAACCTGGGACGGCGCGTCCATCGCCAAGGCGGTCACGGACGCGTCTAAGAGCGTAGGTGGCCTTTTGCTGCTGTGCTCCCCGTTTAAGTGTTTGTGCGGTGGATTCCGTCTTTCCCGTAACGATTACGAAACATGTTCTTAGTTCTTACGATGCACCTTTTTTGTTCGCAGGTTCCAGAGTTCCCGGACATCGCCTCATCATCACAAGCACTAGGGTACGAGTCACAGCGGTCTCATTACACAGGGTTCACATCCAACAACTCTGCACTTGTTCCTGTTCAAGGTTCATTGCCTTCAGACTTCTTTATCACGAGTCAAGGTGAAGGAACTTTTGCTCAAGTTTCTCGGCCCTCTTGCTGACACTGCCTCGTAACTTGTAATTTGCAGAATACATCGAGCCGTCGACCAATAATTTGACACCAGACGATACAACCTGTGGTCGCCGCCTTTCCTGCCGCCGCGTTAACCTGGGACGGCGCGTCCTTCGCCATGGCGGTCACGGACGCGTCTAAGAACGTAGGTGGCCTCTTACTGCTGTGCTCCCCGTTTAAGTGCCTGTGCGGTGGACTCCGTCTTTCCCGTTACGATTACGAAACATGTTCTTAGTTCTTACGATGCACCTTTTTTTTGTTCTCAGGTTCCAGAGTTCCCGGACGTCGCCTCATCATCACAAGCACTAGGGTAGGAGTCACAGCGGTCTCATTACACAGGGTTCACATCCAACAACTCTGCACTTGTTCCTGCTCAAGATTCATTGCCTTCAGACTTCTTTATCACGAGTCAAGGTAAACAAAGTTTTGCTCAAGTTTCTCGGCCCTGGTGCTGACACCGCCTCGTAACTTGTAATTTGCAGAAGCCATCGAGCCGTCGACCAATAATTTGACACCATACGATGACCAGACGATACCACCTGTTTTCGCCGACTTTCCTGCCGCCGCGTTATCCGGGGACGCGAGTCCATCGCCATGGCGGTCACAGACGCGTCTGAGAACGTAGGCGGGCTCTTGCTCCTTTGTTCCCCGTTTAAGTGTCTGTGCGGTGGACTCCTTTCCCGTAACGATTACGAAACATGTTCTTAGTTCTTACGATGCACCTTTTTTGTTCTCAGGTTCCAGAGTTCCCGGACGTCTCCTCATCATCACAAGCACTAGGGTACGAGTCACAGCAGTCTCATTACAGAGTTCACATCCAACAACTCTGCACCTGTTCCTGCTCAAGATTCATTGCCTTCAGACTTCTTTATCACGAGTCAAGGTAAACAAAGTTTTGCTCAAGTTTCTTGGCCCTGTTGCTGACACCGCCTCGTAACTCGTAATTTGCAGAAGACATCGAGCCGTCGACCAATAATTTGACACCATACGATGACCAGACGATACCACCTGTGGTCGCCGCCTTTCCTGCCGCCGCGTTAACCGGGGACGGCGCGTCCATCGCCAAGGCGGTCACGGACGCGTCTAAGAACGTAGGTGGCCTCTTGCTACTGTGCTCCCCGTTTAAGTGTTTGTGCGGTGGATTCCGTCTTTCCCGTAACGATTACGAAACATGTTCTTAGTTCTTACGATGCACCTTTTTTGTTCGCAGGTTCCAGAGTTCCCGGACATCGCCTCATCATCACAAGCACTAGGGTACGAGTCACAGCGGTCTCATTACACAGGGTTCACATCCAACAACTCTGCACTTGTTCCTGTTCAAGGTTCATTGCCTTCAGACTTCTTTATCACGAGTCAAGGTGAAGGAACTTTTGCTCAAGTTTCTCGGCCCTCTTGCTGACACTGCCTCGTAACTTGTAATTTGCAGAATACATCGAGCCGTCGACCAATAATTTGACACCAGACGATACAACCTGTGGTCGCCGCCTTTCCTGCCGCCGCGTTAACCTGGGACGGCGCGTCCTTCGCCATGGCGGTCACGGACGCGTCTAAGAACGTAGGTGGCCTCTTACTGCTGTGCTCCCCGTTTAAGTGCCTGTGCGGTGGACTCCGTCTTTCCCGTTACGATTACGAAACATGTTCTTAGTTCTTACGATGCACCTTTTTTTTGTTCTCAGGTTCCAGAGTTCCCGGACGTCGCCTCATCATCACAAGCACTAGGGTAGGAGTCACAGCGGTCTCATTACACAGGGTTCACATCCAACAACTCTGCACTTGTTCCTGCTCAAGATTCATTGCCTTCAGACTTCTTTATCACGAGTCAAGGTAAACAAAGTTTTGCTCAAGTTTCTCGGCCCTGGTGCTGACACCGCCTCGTAACTTGTAATTTGCAGAAGCCATCGAGCCGTCGACCAATAATTTGACACCATACGATGACCAGACGATACCACCTGTTTTCGCCGACTTTCCTGCCGCCGCGTTATCCGGGGACGCGAGTCCATCGCCATGGCGGTCACAGACGCGTCTGAGAACGTAGGCGGGCTCTTGCTCCTTTGTTCCCCGTTTAAGTGTCTGTGCGGTGGACTCCTTTCCCGTAACGATTACGAAACATGTTCTTAGTTCTTACGATGCACCTTTTTTGTTCTCAGGTTCCAGAGTTCCCGGACGTCTCCTCATCATCACAAGCACTAGGGTACGAGTCACAGCAGTCTCATTACAGAGTTCACATCCAACAACTCTGCACCTGTTCCTGCTCAAGATTCATTGCCTTCAGACTTCTTTATCACGAGTCAAGGTAAACAAAGTTTTGCTCAAGTTTCTTGGCCCTGTTGCTGACACCGCCTCGTAACTCGTAATTTGCAGAAGACATCGAGCCGTCGACCAATTATTTGACACCATACGATGACCAGACGATACCACCTGTGGTCGCCGCCTTTCCTGCCGCCGTGTTAACCTGGGACGGTGCGTCCATCGCCATGGCGGTCACGGACGCGTCTAAGAACGTAGGTGGCCTCTTGCTGCTGTGCTCCCAGTTTAAGTGTCTGTGCGGTGGACTCCGTCTTTCCCGTAACGATTACGAAACATGTTCATAGTTCTTACGATGCACCTTTTTTTGTTCTCAGGTTCCAGAGTTCCCGGACGTCGCCTCATCATCACAAGCACTAGCGTACGAGTCACAGCAGTCTCATTACACAGAATTCACATCCAACAACTCTGCACTTGTTCCTGCTCAAGGTTCATTGCCTTCAGACTTCTTTATCACGAGTCAAGGTAAAGGAACTTTTGCTCAAGTCTCTCGGCCCTGGTGCTGACACCGCCTCGTAACTTGTAATTTGCAGAAGACATCGAGCCGTCGACCAATAATTTGACACCATACGATGGCCAGACGATACCACCTGTGGTCGCCGCCTTTCCTGCCGCCGCGTTATCCGGCGACGGCACGTCCATCGCCATGGCGGTCACGGACGCGTCTGAGAACGTAGGCGGCCTCTTGCTCCTGTGCTCCCCGTTTAAGTGTCTGTGCGGTGGACTCCGTCTTTCCCGTAACGATTACGAAACATGTTCTTAGTTCATACGATGCACCTTTTATTGTTCTCAGGTTCCCGAGTTCCCGGACGTCGCCTCATCATCACAAGCACTAGGGTACGAGTCACCGCGGTCTCATTACATAGGGTTCCCATCCAACAACTCTGCACTTGTTCCTGCTCAAGATTCATTGCCTTCAGACTTCTTTATCACGAGTCAAGGTAAACAAAGTTTTGCTCAAGTTTCTCGACCCTGTTGCTGACACCGCCTCGTTACTTGTAATTTGCAGAAGACATCGAGCCGTCGACCAATAATTTGACACAATACGATGGCCAGACGATACCACCTGTGGTCGCCGCCTTTCCTGCCGCCGCGTTATCCGGGAACGTCACGTCCATCGCCATGGAGGTCACGGAGGCGTCTAAGAACGTAGGTGGCCTCTTGCTGCTGTGCTCCCCGTTTAAGTGTCTGTGCGGTGGACTCCGTCTTTCCCGTAACGATTGTGCAACATGTTCTTAGTTCTTACGATGCACCTTTTTTTTTGTTCTCAGGTTCCAGAGTTCCCAGACGTCGCCACATCATCACAAGCACTAGGGTACAAGTCACAGCAGTGTCATTACACAGGGTTCACATCCAACAACTCTGCACTTGTTGGTGCTCAAGGTTCATTGCCTTCAGACTTCTTTATCACGAGTCAAGGTAAACAAATTTTGCTCATGTTTCTCGGCCCTGTTGCTGACACCGCCTCGTAACTTGTAATTTGCAGAAGGCATCGAGCCGTCGACCAATAATTTGACACCATACGATGACCAGACAATACCATCGGTGGTCGCCGCCTTTCCTGCCGCCGCGTTATCCGGGGACGGCACGTCCATCGCTATGGCGGTCACGGACTCGTCTAAGAACGTAGGTGGCTTCTTGCTGCTGTGCTCCCCGTTTAAGTGTCTGTGCGGCGGACTCCTTCTTTCCCGTAACGATTACGAAACATGTTCTTAGTTCTTACGATGCACCTTTTTTTTGTTCTCAGGTTCCAGAGTTCCCGGACATCGCCTCGTCATCACAAGCACTAGTGTGCGAGTCACAGCAGTCTCGTTACACAGGGTTCACATCCTACAACTCTGCACTTGTTCCTGCTCAAGGTTCATTGCCTTCAGACTTCTTTATCACGAGTCAAGGTAAAGTTTTGCTCAAGTTTCTCGGCCCTGGTGTTGACAGCGCCTCGTAACTTGTAATTTGCAGAAGACATCGAGCCGTCGACCAATAATTTGACACCATACGATGGCCAGACGATACCACCTGTGGTCGCCGCCTTTCCTGCCGCCGCGTTATCCGGCGACGGCACGTCCATCGCCATGGCGGTCACGGACGCGTCTGAGAACGTAGGCGGCCTCTTGCTCCTGTGCTCCCCGTTTAAGTGTCTGTGCGGTGGACTCCGTCTTTCCCGTAACGATTACGAAACATGTTCTTAGTTCATACGATGCACCTTTTATTGTTCTCAGGTTCCCGAGTTCCCGGACGTCGCCTCATCATCACAAGCACTAGGGTACGAGTCACCGCGGTCTCATTACATAGGGTTCCCATCCAACAACTCTGCACTTGTTCCTGCTCAAGATTCATTGCCTTCAGACTTCTTTATCACGAGTCAAGGTAAACAAAGTTTTGCTCAAGTTTCTCGGCCCTGTTGCTGACACCGCCTCGTTACTTGTAATTTGCAGAAGACATCGAGCCGTCGACCAATAATTTGACACAATACGATGGCCAGACGATACCACCTGTGGTCGCCGCCTTTCCTGCCGCCGCGTTATCCGGGAACGTCACGTCCATCGCCATGGAGGTCACGGAGGCGTCTAAGAACGTAGGTGGCCTCTTGCTGCTGTGCTCCCCGTTTAAGTGTCCGAGCGGTGGACTCCGTCTTTCCCGTAACGATTACGAAACATGTTCTTAGTTCTTACGATGCACCTTTTTTTGTTCGCAGGTTCCAGAGTTCCCGGACGTCGCCTCATTATCACAAGTACTAGGGTACGAGTCACAGCGGTCTCATTAAACAGGGTTCACATCCAACAACTCTGCACTTGTTCCTGTTAGAGGTTCATTGCCTTCAGACTTCTTTATCACGTGTCAAGGTAAAGGAACTTTTGCTCAAGTTTCTCGTCCCTGTTGCTGACACTGCCTCGTAACTTGTAATTTGCAGAAGACATCGAGCCGTCGACCAATAATTTGACACCATACGATGGCCAGACGATACCACCTGTGGTCGCCGCCTGTCCTGCCGCCGCGTTAACCTGGGACGGCGCGTCCATCGCCATGGCGGTCACGGACGCGTCTGAGAACGTAGGCGGCCTCTTGCTCCTTTGTTCCCCGTTTAAGTGTCTGTGCGGTGGACTCCTTCTTTCCCGTAACGATTACGAAACATGTTCTTAGTTCTTACAATGCACCTTTTTTTGTTCTCAGGTTCCAGAGTTCCCAGACGTCGCCTCATCATCACAAGCACTAGGGTACGAGTCACAGCGGTCTCATTACACAGGGTTCACATCCAACAACTCTGCACTTGTTCCTGCTCAAGGTTCATTGCCTTCAGACTTCTTTATCACGAGTCAATTTAAAGGAAGTTTTGCTCAAGTTTCTCGGCCCTGTTGCTGACACCGCCTCGTAACTTGTAATTTGCAGAAGACACCGAGCCGTCGACCAATAATTTGACACCATACGATGACCAGACGATACCACCTGTGGTCGCCGCCTTTCCTGCCGCCGCGTTAACCTGGGACGGCGCGTCCATCGCCAAGGCGGTCACGGACGCGTCTAAGAACGTAGGTGGCCTCTTGCAGCTGTGCTCCCCGTTTAAGTGTTTGTGCGGTGGACTCCTTCTTTCCCGTAACGATTACGAAACATGTTCTTAGTTCTTACGATGCACCTTTTTTTTGTTCTCAGGTTCCAGAGTTCCCGGACATCGCCTCATCATCACAAGCACTAGGGTGCGAGTCACAGCAGTCTCATTACACAGGGTTCACATCCTACAACTCTGCACTTGTTCCTGCTCAAGGTTCTATCCTTCAGAATTCTTTATCACGAGTCAAGGTAAAGTTTTGCTCAAGTTTCTCGGCCCTGTTGCTGACACTGCCTCGTAACTTGTAATTTGCAGAAGACATCGAGCCGTCGACCAATAATTTGACACCAGACGATACCACCTGTGGTCGCCGCCTTTCCTGCCGCCGCGTTAACCTTGGACAGCACGTCTATCGCCATGGCGGTCACGGACGCGTCTAAGAACGTAGGTGGCATCTTGCTGCTGTGCTCCCCGTTTAAGTTTCTCTGCGGTGGACTCCGTCTTTCATGTAACGATTACGAAACATGTTCTTAGTTCTTACGATGCACCTTTTTTTGTTCGCAGGTTCCAGAGTTCCCGGACGTCGCCTCATCATCACAAGCACTAGGGTACGAGTCACAGCGGTCTCGTTACACAGGGTTCACATCCAGCAACTCTGCACTTGTTCCTGTTCAAGGTTCATTGCCTTCAGACTTCTTTATCACGTGTCAAGGTAAAGGAACTTCTGCTCACGTTTCTCGGCCCTGTTGCTGACACTGCCTCGTAACTTGTAATTTGCAGAAGACATCGAGCCGTCGACCAATAATTTGACACCATACGATGACCAGACGACACCACCTGTGGTCGCCGCCTGTCCTGCCGCAGCGTTAACCTGGGACGGCGCATCCATCGCCATGGCGGTCACGGACGCGTCTAAGAACGTAGGTGGCCTCTTGTTGCTGTGCTCCCCGTTTAAGTGTCTGTGCGGTGGACTCCGTCTTTCCCGTAACGATTACGAAACATGTTCTTAGTTCTTACGATGCACGTTTTTTGTTTTCAGGTTCCAGAGTTCCCGGACGTCGCGTCATCATCACAAGCACTAGGGTACGAGTCACAGCAGTGTCATTACGCAGGGTTCACATCCAACAACTCTGCACTTCTTCCTGCTCAAGGTTCATTGCCTTCAGACTTCTTTATCACGAGTCAAGGTAAACAAAGTTTTGCTCAAGTTTCTCGGCCCTGTTGCTGACACCGCCTCGTAACTTGTAATTTGCAGAAGACACCGAGCCGTCGACCAATAATTTGACACCATACGATGGCCAGACGATACCACCTGTGGTCGCCGCCTTTCCTGCCGCCGCGTTATACGGGAACGGCGCGTCCATCGCCATGGCGGTCACGGACGCGTCTGAGAACGTAGGTGGCCTTCTTGCTGCTGTGCTCACCGTTTAAGTGTCGGTGCGGTGGACTCCGTCTTTCCCGTAACAATTACGAAACATGTTCTTAGTACTTACGATGCACCTTTTTTTGTTCTCAGGTTCCAGATTTCCCGGACGTCGCCTCATCATCACAAGCACTAGAGTACGAGACACAGCAGTGTCATTACACAGGGTTCACATCCAACAACTCTGCACTTGTTCCTGCTCAAGGTTCATTGCCTTCAGACTTCTTTATCACGAGTCAAGGTAAAGGAAGTTTTGCTCAAGTTTCTCGGCCCTGTTGCTGACACCGCCTCGTAACTTGAAATTTGCAGAAGACATCGAGCCGTCGACAAATAATTTGACACCATACGATGGCCAGACGATACCACCTGTGGTCGCCGCCTTTCCTGCCGCCGCGTTATCCGGCGACGGCACGTCCATCGCCATGGCGGTCACGGACGCGTCTGAGAACGTAGGCGGCCTCTTGCTCCTTTGTTCCCTGTTTAAGTGTCTGTGCGGTGGACTCCTTCTTTGCCGTAACGATTACGAAACATGTTCTTAGTTCATATAATGCACCTTTTTTGTTCTCAGGTTCCAGAGTTCCCGGACGTCGCCTCATCATCACAAGCACTAGGGTACGAGTCACAGCGGTCTCATTACACAGGGTTCACATCCAACAACTCTGCACTTGTTCCTGCTCAAGGTTCATTGCCTTCAGACTTCTTTATCACGAGTCAAGGTAAAGGAAGTTTTGCTCAAGTTTCTCGGCCCTGGTGTTGACAGCGCCTCGTAACTTGTAATCTGCAGAAGACATCGAGCCCTCGACCAATAATTTGACACCATACGATGACCAGACGATACCTCCTGTGGTCGCCGCCTTTCCTGCCGCCGCGTTAACCGGGGACGGCGCGTCCATCGCCAAGGCGGTCACGGACGCGTCTAAGAACGTAGGTGGCCTCTTGCTACTGTGCTCCCCGTTTAAGTGTTTGTGCGGTGGATTCCGTCTTTCCCGTAACGATTACGAAACATGTTCTTAGTTCTTACGATGCACCTTTTTTGTTCGCAGGTTCCAGAGTTCCCGGACATCGCCTCATCATCACAAGCACTAGGGTACGAGTCACAGCGGTCTCATTATACAGGGTTCACATCCAACAACTCTGCACTTGTTCCTGTTCAAGGTTCATTGCCTTCAGACTTCTTTATCACGAGTCAAGGTGAAGGAACTTTTGCTCAAGTTTCTCGGCCCTCTTGCTGACACTGCCTCGTAACTTGTAATTTGCAGAATATTTCGAGCCGTCGACCAATAATTTGACACCAGACGATACCACCTGTGGTCGCCGCCTTTCCTGCCGCCGCGTTAACCTGGGACGGCGCGTCCTTCGCCATGGCGGTCACGGACGCGTCTAAGAACGTAGGTGGCCTCTTGCTGCTGTGCTCCGCGTTTAAGTGTCTGTGCGGTGGACTCCGTCTTTCCCGTAACGATTACGAAACATGTTCTTAGTTCTTACGATGCACCTTTTTTTGTTCGCAGGTTCCAGAGTTCCCGGACGTCGCCTCATCATCACAAGCACTAGGGTACGAGTCACAGCAGTGTCATTACGCAGGGTTCACATCCAACAACTCTGCACTTCTTCCTGCTCAAGGTTCATTGCCTTCAGACTTCTTTATCACGAGTCAAGGTAAACAAAGTTTTGCTCAAGTTTCTCGGCCCTGGTGTTGACAGCGCCTCGTAACTTGTAATCTGCAGAAGACATCGAGCCCTCGACCAATAATTTGACACCATACGATGACCAGACGATACCTCCTGTGGTCGCCGCCTTTCCTGCCGCCGCGTTAACCGGGGACGGCGCGTCCATCGCCAAGGCGGTCACGGACGCGTCTAAGAACGTAGGTGGCCTCTTGCTACTGTGCTCCCCGTTTAAGTGTTTGTGCGGTGGATTCCGTCTTTCCCGTAACGATTACGAAACATGTTCTTAGTTCTTACGATGCACCTTTTTTGTTCGCAGGTTCCAGAGTTCCCGGACATCGCCTCATCATCACAAGCACTAGGGTACGAGTCACAGCGGTCTCATTATACAGGGTTCACATCCAACAACTCTGCACTTGTTCCTGTTCAAGGTTCATTGCCTTCAGACTTCTTTATCACGAGTCAAGGTGAAGGAACTTTTGCTCAAGTTTCTCAGCCCTCTTGCTGACACTGCCTCGTAACTTGTAATTTGCAGAATACTTCGAGCCGTCGACCAATAATTTGACACCAGACGATACCACCTGTGGTCGCCGCCTTTCCTGCCGCCGCGTTAACCTGGGACGGCGCGTCCTTCGCCATGGCGGTCACGGACGCGTCTAAGAACGTAGGTGGCCTCTTGCTGCTGTGCTCCGCGTTTAAGTGTCTGTGCGGTGGACTCCGTCTTTCCCGTAACGATTACGAAACATGTTCTTAGTTCTTACGATGCACCTTTTTTTGTTCGCAGGTTCCAGAGTTCCCGGACGTCGCCTCATCATCACAAGCACTAGGGTACGAGTCACAGCGGTCTCATTACACAGGGTTCACATCCAACAACTCTGCACTTGTTCCTGTTCAAGGTTCATTGCCTTCAGACTTCTTTATCACGAGTCAAGGTAAACAAAGTTTTGCTCAAGTTTCTCGGCCCTGTTGCTGACACCGCCTCGTAACTTGTAATTTGCAGAAGACATCGAGCCGTCGACAAATAATTTGACACCATACGATGGCCAGACGATACCACCTGTGGTCGCCGCCTTTCCTGCCGCCGCGTTATCCGGCGACGGCACGTCCATCGCCATGGCGGTCACGGACGCGTCTCAGAACGTAGGCGGCCTCTTGCTCCTTTGTTCCCCGTTTATGTGTCTGTGCGGTGGACTCCTTCTTTCCCGTAACGATTACGAAACATGTTCTTAGTTCTTACAATGCACCTTTTTTGTTCTCAGGTTCCAGAGTTCCCGGACGTCGCCTCATCTTCACAAGCACTAGGGTACGAGTCACAGCGGTCTCATTACACAGGGTTCACATCCAACAACTCTGCACTTGTTCCTGCTCAAGGTTCATTGCCTTCAGACTTCTTTATCACGAGTCAAGGTAAAGGAAGTTTTGCTCAAGTTTCTCAGCCCTGTTGCTGACAACGCCTCGTAACTTGTAATTTGCAGAAGACATCGAGCCGTCTACCAATAATTTGACACCATACGATGACCAGACGATACCACCTGTGGTCGCGGCCTTTCCTGCCGCCGCGTTAACCTGGGACGGCGCGTCCATCGCCATGGCGGTCACGGACGCGTCTAAGAACGTAGGTGGCCTCTTGCTGCTGTGCTCGCCGTTTAAGTGTTTGTGCGGTGGACTCCGTCTTTCCTGTAACGATTACGAAACATGTTCTTAGTTCTTACGATGCCCCTTTTTTGTTCTCAGGATCCAGAGTTTCCGGACGTCGCCTAATCATCACAAGCACTAGGGTACGAGTCACAGCGGTCTCATTACACAGAGTTCACATCCAACAACTCTGCACTTGTTCCTGCTCAAGATTCATTGCCTTCAGACTTCTTTATCACTAGTCAAGGTAAACAAAGTTTTGCTCAAGTTTCTCGGCCCTGTTGCTGACACCACCTCGTAACTTGTAAATTGCAGAAGACACCGAGCCGTCGACCAATAATTTGACACCATACGATGGCCAGACGATACCACATGTGGTCGCCGCCTTTCCTGCCGCCGCGTTAACCTGGGACGGCGCGTCCATCGCCATGGCGGTCACGGACGCGTCTGAGAACGTAGGTGGCCTCTTGCTGCTGTGCTCCCCGTTTAAGTGCCTGTGCGGTGGACTCCGTCTTTCCCGTTACGATTACGAAACATGTTCTTAGTTCTTACGATGCACCTTTTTTTTGTTCTCAGGTTCCAGAGTTCCCGGACGTCGCCTCATCATCACAAGCACTAGGGTACGAGTCACAGCGGTCTCTTTACACAGGGTTCACATCCAACAACTCTGCACTTGTTCCTGTTCAAGGTTCATTGCCTTCAGACTTCTTTATCACGAGTCAATGTAAACAAAGTTTTGCTCAAGTTTCTCGGCCCTGTTGCTGACACCACCTCGTAACTTGTAATTTGCAGAAGACATCGAGCCGTCGACAAATAATTTGACACCATACGATGGCCAGACGATACCACCTGTGGTCGCCGCCTTTCCTGCCGACGCGTTATCCGGCGACGGCACGTCCATCGCCATGGCGGTCACGGACGCGTCTGAGAACGTAGGCGGCCGCTTGCTCCTTTGTTCACTGTTTAAGTGTCTGTACGGTGGTCTCCTTCTTTCCCGTAACGATTACGAAACATGTTCTTAGTTCATACAATGCACCTTTTTTGTTCTCAGGTTTCAGAGTTCCCGGACGTCGCCTCATCATCACAAGCACTAGGGTACGAGTCACAGCGGTCTCATTACACAGGGTTCACATCCAACAACTCTGCACTTGTTCCTGCTCAAGGTTCATTGCCTTCAGACTTCTTTATCACGAGTCAAGGTAAAGGAAGTTTTGCTCAAGTTTCTCGGCCCTGTTGCTGACACCGCCTCGTAACTTGTAATTTGCAGAAGACATCGAGCCGTCTACCAATAATTTGACACCATACGATGACCAGACGATACCACCTGTGGTCGCGGCCTTTCCTGCGCCGCGTTAACCTGGGACGGCGCGTCCATCGCCATGGCGGTCACGGACGCGTCTGAGAACATATGTGGCCGCTTGCTGCAGTGCTCGCCGTTTAAGTATTCGTGCGGTGGACTCCGTCTTTCCTGTAACGATTACGAAACATGTTCTTAGTTCTTACGATGCACCTTTTTTGTTCTCAGGATCCAGAGTTCCCGGACGTCGCCTAATCATCACAAGCACTAGGGTACGAGTCACAGCGGTCTCATTACACAGGGTTCACATCCAACAACTCTGCACTTGTTCCTGCTCAAGATTCATTGCCTTCAGACTTCTTTATCACGAGTCAAGGTAAAGGAAGTTTTGCTCAAGTTTCTCGGCCCTGTTGCTGACACCGCCTCGTAACTTGTAATTTGCAGAAGCCATCGAGCCGTCGACCAATAATTTGACACCATACGATGACCAGACGATACCACCTGTGGTCGCCGACTTTCCTGCCGCCGCGTTATCCGGGGACGCGAGTCCATCGCCATGGCGGTCACGGACGCGTCTGAGAACGTAGGCGGCCTCTTGCTCCTTTGTTCCCCGTTTAAGTGTCTGTGCGGTGGACTCCTTTCCCGTAACGGTTACGAAACGTGTTCTTAGTTCTTACGATGCACCTTTTTTGTTCTCAGGTTCCAGAGTTCCCGGACGTCGCCTCATCATCACAAGCACTAGGGTACGAGTCACAGCAGTCTCATTACAGAGTTCACATCCAACAACTCTGCACTTGTTCCTGCTCAAGGTTCATTGCCTTCAGACTTCTTTATCACGAGTCAAGGTAAAGGAACTTTTGCTCAAGTCTCTCGGCCCTGTTGCTGACACTGCCTCGTAACTTGTAATTTGCAGAAGACATCGAGCCGTCGACCAATAATTTGACACCATACGATGACCAGACGATACCACCTGTGGTCGCCGACTTTCCTGCCGCAGCGTTATCCGGGGACGCGAGTCCATCGCAATGGCGGTCACGGACGCGTCTGAGAACGTAGGCGGCCTCTTGCTCCTTTGTTCCCCGTTTAAGTGTCTGTGCGGTGGACTCCGTGTTTCCCTTAACGATTACGAAACATGTTCTTAGTTCGTACGATGCGCCTTTTTTGTTCTCAGGTTCTAGAGTTCCCGGACATCGCCTCATCATCACAAGCACTAGGGTACGAGTCACAGCGGTCTCAATACACAGGGTTCACATCCAACAACTCTGCACTTGTTCCTGTTCAAGCTTCATTGCCTTCAGACTTCTTTATCACGAGTCAAGGTGAAGGAACTTTTGCTCAAGTTTCTCGGCCCTCTTGCTGACACTGCCTCGTAACTTGTAATTTGCAGAATACTTCGAGCCGTCGACCAATAATTTGACACCAGGTGATACCACCTGTGGTCGCCGCCTTTCCTGCCGCCGCGTTAACCTGGGACGGCGCGTCCTTCGCCATGGCGGTCACGGACGCGTCTAAGAACGTAGGTGGCCTCTTGCTGCTGTGCTCCGCGTTTAAGTGTCCGTGCGGTGGACTCCGTCTTTCCCGTAACGATTACGAAACATGTTCTTAGTTCTTACGATGCACCTTTTTTTGTTCGCAGGTTCCAGAGTTCCCGGACGTCGCCTCATCATCACAAGCACTAGGGTATGAGTCACAGCGGTCTCATTACACAGGGTTCACATCCAACAACTCTGCACTTGTTCCTGTTCAAGATTCATTGCCTTCAGACTTCTTTATCACGAGTCAAGGTAAACAAAGTTATGCTCAAGTTTCTCGGCCCTGTGGCTGACACCGCCTCGTAACTTGTAATTTGCAGAAGACATCGAGCCGTCGACAAATAATTTGACACCATACGATGGCCAGACGATACCGCCTGTGGTCGCCGCCTTTCCTGCCGCCGCGTTATCCGGCGACGGCACGTCCATCGCCATGGCGGTCACGGACGCGTCTGAGAACGTAGGCGGCCTCTTGCTCCTTTGTTCCCCGTTTATGTGTCTGTGCGGTGGACTCCTTCTTTCCGTAACGATTACGAAACATGTTCTTAGTTCTTACAATGCACCTTTTTTGTTCTCAGGTTCTAGAGTTCCCGGACGTCGCCTCATCATCACAAGCACTAGGGTACGAGTCACAGCGGTCTCATTACACAGGGTTCACATCCAACAACTCTGCACTTGTTCCTGCTCAAGGTTCATTGCCTTCAGACTTCTTTATCACGAGTCAAGGTAAACAAAGTTTTGCTCAAGTTTCTCGGCCCTGTTGCTGACACCGCCTCGTAACTTGTAATTTGCAGAAGACACCGAGCCGTCGACCAATAATTTGACACCATACGATGGTCAGACGATACCACATGTGGTCGCCGCCTTTCCTGCCGCCGCGTTAACCTGGGACGGCGCGTCCATCGCCATGGCGGTCAAGGACGCGTCTGAGAACGTAGCTGGCCTCTTGCTGCTGTGCTCCCCGTTTAAGTGCCTGTGCGGTGGACTCCGTCTTTCCCGTTACGATTACGAAACATGTTCTTAGTTCTTACGATGCACCTTTTTTGTTCTCAGGTTTCAGAGTTCCCGGACGTCGCCTCATCATCACAAGCACTAGGGTACGAGTCACAGCAGTCTCATTACAGAGTTCACATCCAACAGCTCTGCACTTGTTCCTGCTCAAGGTTCATTGCCTTCAGACTTCTTTATCACGAGTCAAGGTAAAGGAACTTTTGCTCAAGTCTCTCGGCCCTGTTGCTGACACTTCCTCGTAACTTGTAATTTGCAGAAGACATCGAGCCGTCGACCAATAATTTGACACCATACGATGACCAGACGATACCACCTGTGGTCGCCGACTTTCCTGCCGCAGCGTTATCCGGGGACGCGAGTCCATCGCCATGGCGGTCACGGACGCGTCTGAGAACGTAGGCGGCCTCTTGCTCCTTTGTTCCCCGTTTAAGTGTCTGTGCGGTGGACTCCGTGTTTCCCTTAACGATTACGAAACATGTTCTTAGTTCGTACGATGCGCCTTTTTTGTTCTCAGGTTCTAGAGTTCCCGGACATCGCCTCATCATCACAAGCACTAGGGTACGAGTCACAGCGGTCTCATTACACAGGGTTCACATCCAACAACTCTGCACTTGTTCCTGTTCAAGCTTCATTGCCTTCAGACTTCTTTA